>NC_086448.1:117452073-118052073 GCF_028390025.1 Pseudophryne corroboree
TTGGGATACTGCCGTTGGCATTTTGACCACTGTCAGGATTCCGCAGATGGCATTCGGTCCGCCAGGATGCTGAATGCTGGGATCCCAGCTACATCCCCATCCCACCCAGTGTGCTGACTCTTAGTGGGAACTCCAGGACAGGTTGCTGCTGTAATGCTGCAGGTGTACCCAGGGTGTGCAAGAACCGCTAACCCAGGGCTGGATTAAGCCTTTGGGAGGCCATAGGGCACTAAAGACAGGAGGGCCCTCTCCGTCATGTCAATATCACATTCTTGGCTGTGCCTATCAGTCACCTTTCCAGAGCTTTGAGCATTTGGAAAACTTACCTACGTGAAGCAGGGCAGGGAGTACATACTGCTGGATGTGCAGACTACAGTGAGTGTAATCTGGCCAGGGAGAGAGAGGGAACAGGATCATATCTGCTGTTGCTGCTAGCCATTACTACATGTCCCTCTGTAAACTGCAGCTCAGCCTATTCAACTCCACAAGCTGAATGTTCAGCACCCCTCACCCCTGGCTTGGTCTGGCTTGTGCCTCCTTATGCTTAGCCCAGCACCATGCTGGGAGCTGGCTGCACACAGTAATAACTTTGTAGACACTTTGCACTGCATTCCTCCCCCACCACCTACGAGTCTACGACCTCCGTTCACACTCACAGCACAGCCTAATAAATCATGCAGCTAGGGGCTGCCGCTGATCTCCGTAGATCACTGGGGAGCAGGTGTGTACAGTGGCATCTTCACATGCTTAGTGCTGGACTGCAATCACTGTGAAAGAGGATCAAGGACGGACTTTGCTAGGGAGGAAGTAGAGGGGTCGAACGCTCCAATCGACCCTGCCTGCGCACCCTCACCCCCCCTCCCGTCAGTTACTGCTTTATTTACCATTCGTGTTCGGGAGGGGGGCGAGGACTGCAGAGAGGAGCAGACAGTGTACATAAGAAGAGGCGACTGCCAAGTAATATGCACTTACATTGTGTCAGTGGTGCTGTGTGTGCCGGCTGATAACAGGGGGGCGGCTCGGCTATGGCATCCCTGCTCCGCTCCTCATCTCTTAAGGAAGAGGAGGAGCTGAGCTAAGACAGTAATATAGGAACACTCATCGGCAGCGTGCAGTACCGCCCTCCAGTGGCCGGCGCTCATAGGCAGCTGCCTAAAGCTGCCTAGTGGTAGCGCCGGCCCTGGATAAAGTGGAAGGTGATAAAGGACCAGCCAATCAATCCTTACTGCCATGTCACAGGCTAGGTTTGAAAAATGACAGTTAGGAGCTGATTGGCTGGTACTTTATCACCTTCCACTTTATCACTTCACCAAGCTTAATAAATCTGCCCCTGAGTCTTGGGCAATGCAGATGTACTATAATACACTTGCTCACAGCTGTTTGCTCCCCTTCCTTCCCTTTGAAAGTAAAAAAGTGTTAATCAGAACTTTATGGAAGTGATAGGAATCTTTCTAAGCCCAAGAGCACTGTGTGATGACATCAATGTACTGTGCTCCATTAACTATTCAGACCGAGGAGGTCTCCAAATGTACTAAACGGGCCATACAGTGACTTCTGTGACTCTGGTGGGACCCAAGGAATAGCGCACATGTGGAATAGCATTAGACAGGCATATGCATGCATGTGTTGTTGTTTTTTTGTTTTTTTACTGCGTATGTATGAAGATGATACAGAAATATTTGCTGGTGGATTGTAATGTCATATAGTTCTGCTAGGCTTAGCAATAAATGTGACATCACCTTCAGTTTATTTGGCTCCTAGATGATCCCCTGCCTGTCTGATAGTTACTCTGGTATCACACTGCAATAGCTGAGCGTCTGCAATAGAATATCCGTCTCTAGCTCATTTCTGTAACCGACACCTTCCCTAGAGCCATAATGTTCCTGGGTTAAAATTAAATAATTTTTATTGTTTTTTTTTTTTATTTCTCATAATCACATTGATAAAGTGGCCTCAACTATACTTGTGAGTTTTTGTACTTCCCTATGGTGGAATGAGTCTACATATTGTAAGCTATCTGCTAGTATAATGGAGAATTCAGCTGTCCTGTGCCAAGTAGGTTACAAAAGATAAAAGTTGGACATACGGATCTCCTGACTATTTAATTAGAATGAACTGACAGAAGGTGATCCACACTCTGAGCATAGGAGGTGTGGCGGAGTGTATTCTCCAAGCTAAGAGCTTGTCTCCAACCCCTACTGCCCTCACCTCTCTGGGTACTTACAGGTAAAGCCTTCAGCAGGTGGTGCATAAATACCAAGAACACCTGCAGAGGACATGGCTCCCTGTTTGCATATAGGAAAGCTGTATAAGTATAAATCTCTCTCTCTCTCTCTATATATATATATATATATATATATATATATATATAGTTAAGCAATCAGCATGTTGGTATTTAGAATGTCGATAGCATATCGTCAACATGTTCTGAATGCCAATGGGCCTAATTCAGACCTGATCGCAGCAGCAAATTTGTTCTCTAATGGGCAAAACCATGTGCACTGCAGGGGGGGGGGGGCAGATATAACATGTGCAGAGAGAGTTAAGCCTCGTACACATGGGGAGAGATGTGTGCTGAGTGATCTATCAGTGACCGCCCAGCACACATCTCTCCCCCTGCTCAGCACAGCGCAATGTGTGCTGAGCGAGGGGAGCGGACGGGGCGCTCATTTTACCAAACAGTGAAATGTGCGACTTGCTAGATTGTGCCTGCATGCAGGCCAATCTAGCACCGGCGATAGCGTAGCGTGGGGTCGCGCATCGCTAACGCTGTGGGGCATACACACGGAGAGATCCGTGTTTACCTTCTAAGCAATCCAGTCAGATTGCTTAGAATTTAAGCACTGATCTCTCCGTGAGTACCCCCCTTTAGATTAGGGTGGAGTGTGTTCAAACTGAAATCTAAATTGCAGTGTAAAAATAAAGCAACCAGTATTTACCCTGCACAGAAACAATATAACCCACCCAAATCTAACTCTCTTTGCACATGTTATATCTGCCCCCCCTGCAGTGAACATGGTTTTGCCCATTAGAGAACAAATTTGCTGCTGTGATCAGGTCTGAATTAGGCCCAATGTTTACTGTGTTTAAATTTACAATGTTGGCACTGACATACTGTTGACATTATCAATGTTGACAGCCAGAGAGTCAACATATGATATTAGGGTTAGGCTATAGTTAGGGTTAGAGTAGAACCGAACTGAGAATTGTCGACATGCCAACTGTCAACATTCACAATGTCTACAAAATATACCACTCACACCCTCTCTCTCTCTGTTTTTTTTTATAGTTCTGATGTTATTTCTCCTGCTGTTCAAGATCTTAGCACATTAATGCTAGTATTAAGCTGGGTACACACTGAAGTGACGGGCATTCATTCGACATTGTAACGAATGCCTGTCAGCGGGGATTGCCAGTACACACTGGCACGATGTTAATGAAGATTGGAAAGACCATGCTCCGTCCTTCATTAGTATAAACAAGAACGCTAACAACGGATGCTAGGTTTGATGTGCAGCACATCAAACCTAGCATCCGTCGCTAGCGACAGCAGGAGCCCGCAATCCTGGGTACACACTGAGCGATGTAAGCGATATGCCATTCCAAAATGACATTCCGGAACAACACCGCTCCAGTGTGTACCCAGCTTTAGTTTGTGTCAACATGAGATCTACACCTGCTCATCTACCGGGTGTTGGTTATTCTGCATGGGAGGACATCATATCTAGTGGAAAGGCTCCATGATATCTCAGTTCTGGAGAGAAGAGCCACCCTTGATTGATCGTATTCTGGGTATAAAACCTGATTAACCCCATGGTCAGTGCTATTGTACTTACTGTACCAATTCCTAACCTTAATAGTTCAGCAGATAGACTTACTTTTCATATACTAAATGCAGCTGTATATATCCTGGTCAAACATTAAGAACCCAGCTCCTCTTCCTCTGCAGGTTACAGATAAGATATGGCTCACCGCCACCACGAAAAAAAATAGCTATCTATCCACATTTTCCCATACTAGAAATATGTGGTTTGTTTCTCTACATAAAGAATTATTATTCCACTATAGAGGAAACTTTTAATTAATGTGCTGAATTCAGTTCACTTTTTATAAGCGCTACTTATGACATCATGATGATTTGCAGTTTCATTTTGGAACTTTCTTTAAAAAAAGAGTAAACCCAAGTACCTCCCGTCTACAGTGTCCAGTGATGTATAACTCCGCTCTCTGTAAAATGAGGATATTCCCACAGTTTGTCTCATGGAGTGTGTTTATCCTTGGCAAACCGAAAGTACAGCATCCTGTTTTTGTTGTTGTTGCTTTTATGTAAAAGTGGAATTGTTCCATTGTCATCTATGTATGATACCAACGGTTCCTGTGCTTTGTATGTTGAATGCCATTCCTCGTGTATTGTCAAGTCCCGTCCCCCACACATGTGATGATATAAAGATGGGCTGGTCCACCACTGGGACCAGCATAGATGCTAGGCTATAGGACCTCTGATGGCACAACCATCTGCCCCGCAACGGCAGGGGGAGGAGCAAGGTTGGTGGCCTAGCAGTTTCATCCACGTCAGCATATATTTCTTTTAGTAACCTGGTGGTGAGCGAAGTGAACCACCAACCCAGAAGTGTGGCGAGCAAAGCGAGCACGCGAATATACAATTTGGGTCCCATCTTCTGATCTTGCGCCTCCCCCCTGCTGTCACAGGTTATGAGGTTGTGACGTCAGAGGTCCTTTAACCTGGTTGAATTTAGCCTCAACCTTGGGACCAGAGAGCAGCCTAATGATGCACAGGGCAGCTCTCTGTTGGATCTACAGGCTGTAGGGTACCTGCACCCTGCAAACCAAATCTAGGTGCCAGTGGGCAAAGACTGTGCCGCCTCTTAACCTTGCACCTTGGTAGGCAGCACCACTGGCTCAGCCCTGGTGATGGCTGAATTAGCGTTAGAGAAACATGTATTCAAGCAGAATAGTAACACACTAGGACCAGTAACGTAATTTGTACCTTATGACATATTGAGGTCACTAGTCCCTAATGTCTCGCCAATATGACTGCCTCCTCTAGATGTTGGAAACCCCACACAATATTAGCTCAGTAGTTTGAGAGGAATAAATACTGTAGGTTATACAATCATTGTGTCATCTATCTACTAATTCAACACCAGATGAGGATGTTTATAGTTAAACTTTAATACAGCAACATATTAAGTTGAATTTTATATAAAATGTAATATCTTTCGAAAGTTGGTTCATCTCACTTCCCTTTATGTGACAGTGTAAATACTTCAGTCCCAGATTTATGGGGTCTTAGTTATTCCTGTATGTGCACTGCAGCATACACTGTCAACACTATATCAGAATAAATGATTATTAATATTCTAGACATTCACAGCCCTTGATACAAAGTCAGTCATCATGGAGGTTCGAGGCAATTTAAGTACTGCAGCAGTGATATTAATATTCTATAATCTTACCCTTAGGACTCGTTCTGAGTGCCTCATTATCATTATCGTGTGAAATTACAGCATTACACCAGGGCACATGATTAGAATCATGCCGCATGTGCATATAATGTAAATTTACGCTAATAACTAAATATATAATTTTTTACCCAAAATTTGCATTTTGTTTTGTGTTTAAGTAAAATTTGCTTTCTTGCATTAAAAGGGGGCTTCCGCCTTTAAAGGTGCACCTTTGGCGATTGGAGCCGGACAGTTCAGTTTGGAAGATTGGTTTTCTTTTTATTATGGAGATATCGTCTGTGCTGATGGAAATACTTGCTTTCATATAGACTATGCTTAGATAGTCAGTGTGGCAATCTCACTGTATGCAGGTGTGGTGTGAAGGACTGAAGCTGTAATGTCCCGTAAAATTATTTCACACTTTTTAACTCATAATGTATTGGGTACAGAGATGAACGGAAAACAGGCGCGTGTTGCTCCTGAGCAGTATACAAATGCCTATATTCGCCCATATGCTGAACTGTAAGCACCTTGCGGTTCTCCTGCTCTGTGGGCCTGATTCAGCGATGGAAGCAATGTCAATGTTGTATACTGTGGAGAGATTTTTTGCCAATGCTCAAGCGTATAAGTTGTATTGTGAATGTGCCACGGTGGTCTTACTATGGCGATTATAGTGATGATTTCTTCGCAAAGTGATTGACAGGCATCAGCCCCAATTCCGCATTGGCAACGCATGATAGTAAAGAGGCATAATAAGAAAAATTTACTGTTTTGCTGTTATTCGATTAATTCTGTTGATGTCTCCACACAAGTCCTTTCATGTGTTGTCCACTAGTTGGCATGGTCTGGACAAGTTTGTTGGGTGTTGACTCCATCTGCGTAGAACAGATATGATTTAAATGTAACCAGCTGCGAATGGCTGATGCTGGCTGGAAAGAGAAGGGCTATTACTGTGCAGGACACAGAAGAGAAGGACTGTTGCTGGACAATGAAGTGAAGGACTGTTGCTGGCTTTGAAAGAGACGGACCATTGCAATGTCGGTCACAAAAGTTAAGGACTGTTGCTGGCTTTGAGAAAGAAAGGCCATTGCTATGTTGGTCACAATAGTTAAGGACTGTTGCTGGACACTGAAGTTAAGGACTGTTGGCTTTGAAAGAGAAGGTTTAGTACTATGCAGGACACAGACAGGGCCGTCTTTTTGTATGGGCTCAATGGGCAGTTGCCCAAGGGCCCCAGGAGTTTAAGGGCCCTAGGCTAAAAGCTGAGGGTTCCCTTTTTCCAGGGGTACGAGTTTTTTGAAAATCGGCCCTGGGGAACCAAAGATATCCGACTTCAAACCAGTGGTCCCCATCTGAGCCTGTTAATTGCTCTTCTCAGCCAGATGTCTCAGGTTCTGTCTGGCAGAGTTTTTCTGAGGGTATACTCCAAAAGCTGGGTCTCCCCTTTCAGTGGACACTTGCAGCTTGTCTCTACTATGCCCAGAACCAGAGATATCAGCCTTCCAGCAGCTGGTCCCTGTTCCAGCTCCACACGCCTAGTATGCAGCTTTACATTTTAATCTGTGAATTGCTCTGGCTCCGGAACTCTGATCTCCCAGTCCCCAGTACCTTCTGAATGGTGGGGCTCTCTAGATTTTTTAGCCCATTCAAAGCTAAGAAATCTATTTTCAGGAACTGGAGATACCTGCAGTCAAGCAAGCTGCCCTCCCACAGGAAAATTATGAATATCAAGCCCACTCCACTATCCACCTCTCCCCTTAGTATTAAACACCCCCTACCACCCTGGAAGTCATGTATTGGTGCCCCCTCATTCAGCTCAATGCCAACTTCTACTGTTTGGTGTTCTCCCTCCCACCCCATCTCCCGCCATCTGTGCAGTAAAGGAGTAATTAGCAGACATTACTGCTCCAGGTTCTACATGCTGAGCGGAAGATAGAACATCCCCTATCGCCCACAGGATATCAAAGCTGCCACTGATAGCACCTCTCACCCCTACTGCTGCAGGATGGGAAGAGGCCCCAGTGCATTGCTCTGCCCAGGGACCTACACTGCTGTTCAGACGGCCCTGGACACATAAGTTAAGGACTGAACACTGAAGATAAGGACTGTTACTGGCTATGGAGGTAATTCCGAGTTGATCGCAGCAGGAAATTTTTTAGCATTTGGGCAAAACCATGTGCACTGCAGGGGGGGCAGATATAACATCTGCAGAGAGAGTTAGATTTGGGTGGGTTATTTTGTTTCTGTGCAGGGTAAATACTGGCTGCTTTATTTTTACACTGGAATTTAGATTGCAGATTGAGCTCACCACACCCAAATCTAACTCTCTCTGCACATGTTACATCTGCCCCCCCTGCAGTGCACATGGTTTTGCCCAACTGCTAACAAAGTTCCTGCTGCGATCAACTCAGAATTACCCCCTATGTCGGTTACAATAGTTAAGGACTGTTGCCGGTCACTGAAGTTAAGGACTGTTGTTGGTTTTGAAAGAGAAGGTTTATTGCTATGCAGTACACAGAAGTTAAGGACTGGACACTGAAACGAAGGACTGTTACTGACTTTGAAAGAAAAGGACTATTACTATGCTGGACACATAACTAAATGACTGTTGTCTGGCACTAAAGCAGAACAAAAGATGTAAAATATGACTTAAATGAAAAATAATAAACACTTAATAGAGATTAAAATGTTTTCTGTGATTTTCCTTTAAATTTTCCTTTTAAGCTTTTTTGTCCTGTGTGGTATCATTGTCCAAGATTGTGTACAAATAAAAAACTGAACACATTTTCCACTCACAATTTCCATTTGTATAATATGTGTGGATAATTACAGCACATACAGTGTGCCACCGTCATCACTCTACTCTCTACATTTATTAGTTCAATATGCATATATTCCAGTCTCAATGTGTGTATGAGAAGTTTATGGTAAGTGACCTATCTAACTGCACACATAACCTTTTCTAGACTTCGTCATTCTTGCAGAAGGAGAAATCTCCGACATTGGCCCCTGATCCTGCCGCTTCAGAGCGTAACCTCTTCTTCTAGCACTTAAATCTCGATATAATTGTCTGTCAGTACGCTGTAAAGTAGTCAGGACCTTTTCACCAAGAGGTTATTTTCATGGGAAGCCCCTATATTACACTGATTATTTTTATATGTGTTTCAAAATCAGGGAATGTGTCATTTTGCTTCTAACGCATGTTTGTCCAGCTTGTGGTCTTTGTTCTGCCCTCTGGTGACCTTTAACCAGTTGTGTCCCATAGAACTTAGAACTTGTCCCACAGTGACATTTTGAAGGAGCCTCTGTCGCAATGCTTCTAGAGAGACACCTGTCTGCGCAGTTGTTAATGTTAAGTCCCATAATAGTGAGATAGTTCATTTTCTGAACCATAGTTTACATGTCACACTGTAGGGCGGCCAGTAAACATTACGCCACACAGTACTTCCAATTCACATTATTACATACAATGTCCTCAGTTCATATCATGTCACACAGGGGTGGATTGAAATGGAAAACCAGCCCGGGAAACCCTAATGGGGATGGACTCTGTTGAGGGGGCAGGGTCTTTCAAGGAGGGGAGAGCTTTCCTCATAGGGCCCGAATCTGAGTTGGATGCAGTTTTGGCCTTCCTTGCGTTTTTGGCTGCAGTTGCGTCTGTGACTTTATGCTAATGCCGCTACAATGGTGTGCATCTGCCCACTTTCAGTGTCTACAGATCACGCTATGTGCCTTTTAAGAAGCCACCATCGGTCACATCATTGAAACTTTCACCAGCCCTATGCTAGGTACAGAGCATCAGTCTGAGTGTGGCCTCCAATGTTAGCAATTCAGTGTCTCTAAACACCAACATGCCCATACTATGTTACATCTGAGTCTGATTAGCCAACCCCATGTGATTGCCCAACACATTTCTAATACAGTTCTTGGTGCGTGCATCTGAATCTGTACCGCAAGTCTGTCCATACACCATTAGGAACACATGTGCAGATGAGAAACATATCACAAAAATTATGTTGCTAGATTGTAGCATGAAGGACCATACACACTAAACGAGCCCCCGCCGACGCCGATATTGGCAGTGGCGGGAACGCGGCGGGGTGCCGGCACCAGCAAGTGCATACACACTTGCCGATGCCAGCGGGAAAGGGAGCAATGGTGGGGGGCAGGGCGGATGGTGGAAAATGACGCCCATGCTGCAGCCGGAGCATGGCTGTCGTTAACGAGGACCTCTTTCGTCTGTACATGTGCAGATGAGGAAGGGGATCATTAAAGATGTGCGGGAGTGTGCATTGTTAACAATATTGAGTGTACACTCTAGACGGAATTGTAAAAGATCTCGCTCAGAATGGCCCTTCTGACCGATATCTTTTATATTCTCGTCTAGTGTGTATGGGGGGTCATTCAGACCTGATCGCACACTTGCTTTTTTTGCAGCGCTGCGATCAGGCCAGAACTGCGCATGCGTATGCACCGCAATGCGCAGGCACATTGCATGGGCACAAAGTGGATCGTTGCTGTGCGATGGGATTTACGAAGAAGCCATTCGCACAGCCGATCGCAAGGAGATTGACAGGAAGAAGGCGTTTGTGGGTGACTCCCTGACCGCTTTCAGGGAGTGTTTGGAAAAACGGAGGCGTCCAAGCGTTTGCAGGGCGGGTGTCTGACGTCAGTTCCGGCCCCGTACAGGCTGAAGTGATCGCAGCAGCTAAGTTAGTTATGGGCAACTGAGAAACTACACAAAGTTTAGTTGTACCGCTCGGCTGCACATGCGTTCGCACACTTCCACAGCAAAAATACACTCCCTTGTAGGCGGTGACTATCTGATCACAGCGCTGCAACAAAGCACTGCTAGCGTACGATCAGGTCTGAATGACCCCATGGTCCTTAAGTTTCAGTGTAAAGATAAAAAGAAATGCCTCTGATGGTGCAACATTTAATCTCCTTACAGTGGCGTAAGTTCGCCCCAGTCGCCCGGAGGCATGATAAGTGTTGGTGCCCCCCCTACATACTGTATACATACACACCCTTCATATGTAGCTATCCGGCACTCATGGTGAACAGTAGTAGCGTGCTCAGGTGCCTTTCCAAATAGTAATATAGATACACATACAAAGTGGACGGCACTCCAAGTCAGTCATCACAATAAAATAGACACCAGCATACCTTTATAGCACACCTACAGTACTCCCTCACCCAACAGTGTGTCACAATGTAGATGCTTTGGCGCAGTGGTGTGCCGATATACAGTATGTATATATATATATATATATATATATATATACACACACACACAACAACACACAAACGCCTCTTTCACTTAAACACACACACCTCTCACTTACACTCACACCTCTTACTTACACATGCCTCCTTAGCTTAAACACACACATGCCTCCTTCGCTTAAACACACACAATCCTCATTTACACACACGCCTCTCACTTACACACACACCTCTCAACACACACGCCTCTCACACAAACGCCTCTCACTTACACATGCTTCCTTCACTTAAAATCACACACACACACACACGCCTCCTTCATTTAAACACACACACACACACACACACACACACTTCCTTCACTTAAACACACAAACATGCCTCTTTCACTTACACACACATGCCTCTCTCACACATACACATACACACATGTCTCCCTTACACGTACACATGCCTCTTTCACTTAAAAACACACACACACAAAAACAAACACATGCTTCCTTCACTTACACACACACACACACACACACACACACACACACACACACACACACCTCGCTTAAACATGCACACATAAAACACAGTGCTGCCAACATTCATTAAAGACCCCCCAGCACCCCTCCCCTTTCCAACTACACACACCCCCACAGTGCAGCTGAGGCAAGTGCTGCCAGTGCCTACCTGCTGCTATCAGCCCAACGGAAGAACAGAGAGCATCGCTTGGCCAGCTCATCTGGAAGGGCCTGGCAGGAGCTGCGTTCTGGAGCTCCCCCTAGCTGTAGCCACAGCCAGCTCTCTGTATATACTAGGACAGGGGTGGCCAACCAGTCAGATGCAAAGAGCCAGAAAAGATCTGTAGTCAAGGGCAAGAGCCAGTATCATGCGCGCGCCGAAGGCGCGTGTGCAAAAATGGGGGCATGGTCTAGTTTTCACAAAGCCACACCCCATTTTGTGGGCACACCTTTCGTTATGACGTTTGTAGGAGTATGACCTTGTGTCATAACTCCGTTTTTAGTCATGTTGTACAGTGCCAAATACATATAATGCCCGGGTGAGGTATGGTATGCCGGCGGCCGGGCTCCAGGCGACCAGCATACCGGCGCCGGAAGCCCGACCGCCGGCATACCGACAGCGTGGCGAGCGCAAATGAGCCCCTTGCGGGCTCGCTACGCGCGCCACGCTATTTATTCTCCCTCCAGGGGGGTCGTGGACCCCCACGAGGGAGAAAAAATAAGATTTTACTTACCGATAAATCTATTTCTCGTAGTCCGTAGTGGATGCTGGGACTCCGTAAGGACCATGGGGACAGCGGCTCCGCAGGAGACAGGGCACAAAATAAAAGCTTGAGATATCAGGTGGTGCGCACTGGCTCCTCCCCCTATGACCCTCCTCCAAGCCAGTTAGGATACTGTGCCCGGACGAGCGTACATAATAAGGAAGGATATTGAATCCCGGGTAAGACTCATACCAGCCACACCAATCACACCGTACAACTCGTGATCTGAACCCAGTTAACAGTATGATAAATTTAAAGGAGCCTCTGAAAAGATGGCTCAACAATAATAACCCGAATTTTTTGTAACAATAACTATATACAAGTATTGCAGACAATCCGCACTAGGGATGGGCGCCCAGCATCCACTACGGACTACGAGAAATAGATTTATCGGTAAGTAAAATCTTATTTTCTCTAACGTCCTAAGTGGATGCTGGGACTCCGTAAGGACCATGGGGATTATACCAAAGCTCCCAAACGGGCGGGAGAGTGCGGATGACTCTGCAGCACCGAATGAGAGAACTCCAGGTCCTCCTCAGCCAGGGTATCAAATTTGTAGAATTTAGCAAACGTGTTTGCCCCTGACCAAGTAGCTGCTCGGCAAAGTTGTAAAGCCGAGACCCCTCGGGCAGCCGCCCAAGATGAGCCCACTTTCCTTGTGGAATGGGCTTTTACTGATTTTGGCTGTGGCAATCCTGCCACGGAATGTGCAAGCTGAATTGTACTACAAATCCAACGAGCAATCGTCTGCTTTGAAGCAGGAGCACCCAGCTTGTTGGGTGCACACAGGATAAACAGCGAGTCAGTTTTCCTGACTCCAGCCGTCCTGGAAACATATATTTTCAAGGCCCTGACAACGTCCAGCAACTTAGAGTCCTCTAAGTCCCTAGTAGCCGCAGGTACCACAATAGGTTGGTTCATGTGAAATGCAGAAACCACCTTAGGTAGAAATTGAGGACGAGTCCTCAATTCCGCCCTGTCAGAATGAAAATTTAGGTAAGGGCTTTTACATGATAAAGCCGCCAATTCTGACACACGCCTAGCTGAAGCCAAGGCCAACAGCATCGACACCTTCCACGTGAGATATTTTAAATCTACCGTAGACAATGGTTCAAACCAGTGTGATTTTAGAAATCTCAACACAACATTGAGATCCCAAGGTGCCACTGGAGGCACAAAAGGAGGCTGTATGTGCAGCACCCCTTTCACAATGTCTGAACTTCAGGTACTGAAGCCAGTTCTTTCTGGAAGAATATCGACAGGGCCGAAATTTGAACCTTAATGGACCCTAATTTTAGGCCCATAGACAGTCCTGTTTGCAGGAAATGCAAGAAACGACCCAGTTGAAATTCCTGTGTAGGGGCCTTCTTGGCCTCACACCACGCAACATATTTACGCCAAATGCGGTGATAATGTTTTGCGGTTACTTCCTTTCTGGCTTTTACCAGAGTAGGGATGACTTCTTCTGGAATGCCCTTGTCCTTCAGGATCCGGCGTTCAACCGCCATGCCGTCAAACGCAGCCGCGGTAAGTCTTGGAACAGACAAGGCCCCTGCAGTAGCAGGTCCTGTCTTAGAGGTAGAGGCCACGGTTCGTCCGTGAGCATCTCTTGAAGTTCCGGGTACCAAGACCTTCTTGGCCAATCCGGAACCACGAGTATAGTTCTTACTCCTCTCCTTCTTACGATTCTCAATACTTTCGGTATGAGGGGCAGAGGAGGGAATACATACACTGACTGGTACACCCACGGCGTTACCAGAGCGTCCACTGCTATTGCCTGAGGGTCCCTTGACCTGGCGCAATATCTGTCCAGTTTTTTGTTTAGACGTGACGCCATCATGTCCACCTTTGGTCTTTCCCAACGGTTTACAATTTGGTGGAAGACTTCTGGGTGAAGTCCCCACTCTCCCGGGTGAAGGTCGTGTCTGCTGAGGAAGTCTGCTTCCCAGTTGTCCACTCCCGGAATGAACACTGCTGACAGTGCTATCACATGATTTTCCGCCCAGCGAAGAATCCTTGCAGTTTCTGCCATTGCCCTCCTGCTTCTCGTGCCGCCCTGTCTGTTTATGTGGGCGACTGACGTGATGTTGTCCGACTGGATCAACACCGCCTGACCCTGAAGCAGAGGTTTTGCTTGAATTAAGGCATTGTAAATGGCCCTTAGTTCTAGAATGTTTATATGAAGAGATGTTTCCATGCTTGACCACAAGCCCTGGAAATTCCTTCCCTGTGTGACTGCTCCCCAGCCTCTCAGGCTGGCATCCGTGGTTACCAGGATCCAATCCTGAATGCCAAATCTGCGGCCCTCTAGTAGATGAGCCCTCTGAAGCCACCACAGGAGAGACACCCTTGTCCTTGGCGACAGGGTTATCCGTTGATGCATCTGAAGATGCGATCCGGACCATTTTCCCAGTAGATCCCACTGAAAAGTTCTTGCATGGAATCTTCCGAATGGAATCGCTTCGTAAGAAGCCACCATTTTTCCCAGGACCCTTGTGCACTGATGCACTGAGACCTGTCCTGGTTTTAGGAGGTTCCTGACTAGCTCGGATAACTCCCTGGCCTTCTCCTCCGGGAGAAACACCTTCTTCTGGACTGTGTCCAGAATCATTCCTAAGAACAGTAGACGTGTCGTTGGAATCAGCTGCGATTTTGGAATATTTAGAATCCATCCGTGCTGACTTAGCACTACCTGAGATAGTGCCACTCCGACTTCTAACTGTTCCTTGGTTCTTGCCCTTATCAGGAGATCGTCCAAGTAAGGGATAATTAAGATGCCTTTTCTTCGTAGAAGAATCATCATTTCGGCCATTACCTTGGTAAAGACCCGAGGCGCCGTGGACAATCCAAACGGCAGCGTCTGAAACTGATAATGACAGTTTTGTACTACAAACCTGAGGTACCCTTGGTGAGAAGGATATATTGGGACGTGGAGATAAGCATCCTTGATGTCCAGCGACACCATATAGTCCCCCTCTTCCAGGTTCGCTATCACCGCTCTGAGTGACTCCATCTTGAATTTGAACCTTTTTATGTAAGTGTTCAAAGATTTTAGATTTAATATTGGTCTCACCGAGCCGTCCGGCTTCGGTACCACAAATAGTGTGGAATAATACCCCTTCCCCTGTTGTAAGAGGGGTACCTTGATTATCACCTGCTGGGAGTACAGCTTGTGAATGGCTTCCAGAACTGCCTCCCTGTCGGAGGGAGACTTTGGTAAAGCAGACTTCAGGAACCGATGAGGAGGAAACGCCTCGAATTCCAGTTTGTACCCCTGTGATACTACCTGTAGAATCCAGGGATCCACTTGCGAGTGAGCCCACTGCGCGTTGAAATTCTTGAGACGGGCCCCCACCGTGTCTGAGTCTGCTTGTAAAGCCCCAGCGTCATGCTGAAGACTTGGCAGAAGCAGGGGAGGGCTTCTGCTCCTGGGAAGCGGCTGCATGGTGCTGCCTTTTTCCTCTTCCTCTGCCCTTGGGCAGAACAGAGTGACCTTTTGCTCGCTTGTGAAGTAACCTGGGGTAAAAAGGTGGATTTTCCAGCCGTTGCCGTGGCCACCAGGTCTGTTAGACCAGCCCCAAATAACTCCTCCCCCTTATACGGCAATACTTCCATGTGCCGTTTGGAATCTGCGTCCCCTGACCACTGTCTGGTCCATAATGCTCTTCTGGCAGAGATGGACATTGCGCTTACTCTTGATGCCAGGGTACAAATATCCCTCTGCGCATCACGCATATATAGCAATGCATCCTTTAAATGTTCTATAGTTAACAGAATATTGTCCCTATCCAGGGTATCAATATTCTCAGTCAGGGAATCCGCCCATGCGACTCCAGCACTGCACATCCAGGCTGATGCGATTGCTGGTCGCAGTATAACACCAGTATGTGTGTATATACTTTTCAGGATATTTTCCAGCCTCCTATCAGCTGGTTCTTTGAGGGTGGCCGTATCAGGGGACGGTAACGCTACTTGTTTAGATAAACGTGTGAGCGCCTTATCTACCCTAGGGGGTGTTTCCCACCGTGCCCTAACCTCTGTCGGGAAAGGGTATAGTGCTAATAACTTATTAGAAATTAGCTGTTTTTTATCGGGGGAAACCCACGCTTTATCACACACCTCATTTATTTCCTCAGACTCAGGAAAAACTATTGGCAGTTTTTTCACACCCCACATAATACCCGCCTTTGAGGTATTTGTAGTGTCAGAAAGGTTCAATGCCTCTTTCATTGCCGTGATCATGTAACGTGTGGCCCTACTGGACATTACGTTTGTCTCGTCACCGTCGACACTAGATTCAGTATCTGTATCTGGATCCGTGTCGACCCACTGAGGTAGCGGCCGTTTTAGGGCCCCTGAGGGTGTCTGAGACGCCTGAACAGGCACTAATTGATTTGCCGGCTTTCTCATGTCGTCAACAGTTTTTTGTAAATTGCTGACATTATCACTTAATTGCTTAAACACAATCATCCAGTCAGGTGTCGACTCCCTAGGGGGTGACATCACTAACACAGGCAACTGCTCCGCCTCCACCTCATTTTCCTCCTCATACATGTCGACACACGCGTACCGACACACAGCACACACACCGGGAATGCTCTGATAGAGGACAGGACCCTACTTAGCCCTTTGGAGAGACAGAGGGAGAGTCTGCCAGCACACACCCAGCGCTATATATATACAGGGATAACCTTATATAAGTGTTAATCCCTTATAGCTGCTGTTAATCTAGTTATTTGCTGCCAAAATGCCCCCCCTTCTCTTTTTTACCCTGAATCAGATGCAGTACTGCAGGGGAGAATCAGGGAGCCGTCCTTCCAGCGGAGCTGTGAGGGAATAATGGCGCCAGTGTGCTGAGGAGATAGGCCCCGCCCCTTCACGACGTCCTTAACTCCCGCTTTTTTGTGTAAAATGGCAGGGGGAAAAATACATCCATATAGCCCTGGAGCTATATGTGATGTATTCCTTTTGCCAGCTAAGGTATATGTGTGTTATATTGCGTCTCAGGGCGCTCCCCCCCAGCGCCCTGCACCCTCAGTGACCGGAGTGTGAAGTGTGCTGAGAGCAATGGCGCACAGCTGCGGTGCTGTGCGCTACCTTAGTCTTGAAGACAGGATGTCTTCTGCCGCCGCTTTCACCGGACCTTCGTCTCTTCTGGCTCTGTAAGGGGGACGGCGGCGCGGCTCCGGTGACCCATCCAGGCTGAACCTGTGATCGTCCCTCTGGAGCTAACGTCCAGTAGCCTAAGAAGCCCAATCCACTCTGCACTCAGGTGAGTTCGCTTCTTCTCCCCTTAGTCCCACGATGCAGTGAGCCTGTTGCCAGCAGGACTCACTGAAAATAAAAAAAACCTAACTAAACTTTTATTCTAAGCAGCTCTGGAGAGCTACCTAGTTTGCACCCTTCTCGGCCGGGCACAAAAATCTAACAGGCTTGGAGGAGGGTCATAGGGGGAGGAGCCAGTGCGCACCACCTGATATCTCAAGCTTTTATTTTGTGCCCTGTCTCCTGCGGAGCCGCTGTCCCCATGGTCCTTACGGAGTCCCAGCATCCACTTAGGACGTTAGAGAAACTGTCGGTATGCCGGCTGTCGGGATTCCGGCGCCGGTATACTGTGCGCCGGGATCCCGACAGTTGGCAACCTGAAGACCACCCATAATGCCCCTGTACAGTGCCACATACATATAAAAATGTCGAAAAATGGGTGCCTCCACACTGCCAGAAACATATGTCCCCACAGTGCCAGATACATATAAGCTCCAAAGTGCCAGATACATATGTGCCCCACAGTGCCAGATACATATATGCCTCACAGTGCCAGATACATATATGCCTCACAGTGCCAGATACACATGTCCCCCCAGTGCCAGATATGCCCCCAGTGCCAAATATATATGTCCCCACAGTGCCAGCTATGCCCCTAGTGCCAGATATATATGTCCCCAAAGTGCCAGCTATGCCCCCAATGCAGTGTCCCCACAGTGCCAGATATGCCCCAGTGCCAGATATACATGTCCCCACACAATGTCAGCTTGGCCCCAGTGCCAGATATACGTGCCAGCTATGCCCCTGTGCCAGATATGCCTCCAGTGCCAGATATATATGCCCCCACAGTGCCAGCTATGCCCCTAGTGCCAGATATATATGTCCCCAAAGTGCCAGCTATGCCCCCAGTGCCAGATA
Source organism: Pseudophryne corroboree (assembly GCF_028390025.1). NCBI lineage: Eukaryota > Metazoa > Chordata > Amphibia > Anura > Myobatrachidae > Pseudophryne > Pseudophryne corroboree. Next base: position 117,470,224 of record NC_086448.1, read on the forward strand.
TGCCCCCAGTGCGATATATATGTCCCCACAGTGCAAGCTATGCCCCCAATGCCAGTGTCCCCACAGTGCCAGATATGCCCCCCAGTGCCAGATATATATGTCCCCACAGTGCAAGCTATGCCCCCAATGCCAGTGTCCCCACAGTGCCAGATATGACCCCCAGTGCCAGGTATACATGTCCCCACAGTGCCAGCAATGCCCCCAGTGCCAGATATACATGACCCCCCCCCCATCCCTTGTGCTGCCGCCGGGCTCCTGGCCTCAAGGGGGCACATCTCCTCCACTGTCTCCCACTGCAGCTCACCGCGCTGCTGCTGCTGTCTGTGAGGGGAGGAAAGCGCAGCGTGCGCCTCTCCTGCCTCTCACTCTCCGGCGGCTGTGTCCCTCTTCAATTATGCACCGGTCCATGAGCCAATCAAAGCTCGCGGACTGGCAGCCTTAGCAGCCGGTCCGCGGGCTCTGATTGGCTCACGGACCGGCGCTGAATTGAAGCGCGCCGCCGCCGGAGAGTGAGGGGCAGGGGAGGCGCACGCTACGCTCTCCTCCCCTCACAGACAGCAGCAGCAGCAGCAGCAGCGTGGTGAGCGGCAGTGGGAGACAGTGGAGGAGATGTGCCCCCTTGAGGCCAGGAGCCCGGCGGCAGCCGACTCCACTGCCTCCCAGAGTTCCGCCCCTGTCTCCTTATATCACACAGGGGTGTTGCTGGGGGAATGTATGAGGTGTGGGTGCTCTCTCTTGTTCTCTTGCTAATATGCTGACAGTAATGAAGATGATGGTGAGAAAATTGAGGAAGATGCCCACTTTGCATCTACATTCTAATCCAGTGGTTCCCAAACACGATCCTCAAGGCATTCTAACAGTCCAGGTTTTGCAGATATCCATGATTATGCATTTTTGCATAGCAGGCGATCAGGTCCTAACTGCGCATGTGTATGCACAGCAATGCACAGGCGCGTCGGACAACAACAACAACAACAACAGGCATCACCGGTCAGCGATGGGATGGTGCGAAAATTACGACCGGACGGGCATTTGCAAGGTGAAGAGGCCATTTGTGGGTGGCAACTGACTGTCTACAGCAGGGGTGGGGAACCTTTTTTCTACCAAGGGCCATTTGGATATTTATAAAATCCTTCGGGGGCCATACAAAAATTCTCAACTTAAAAAATTACCCTGCCCCCCAGTAGATCTGCCCCTTAGAGGTACTGTGTGTGCGCGCCGGAGGCGAGCGCGCCAAAAAATGGGTGTGGCCAGTTAAAATGGGACGTGATAACATATGCCCCCAATAGTGCGGTGCAAGATCCACAATTGCCCCCTCAGTGCCAGGTATACAGATGCCCCCACAGTGCCAGGTATACAAATGCCCCTCACAGTGCCAGGTATACAAATGCCCCTCACAGTGCCAGGTATACAGATGTCCCCACAGTGCCAGGTATACAGATGTCCCCACAGTGCCAGGTATACAAATGCCCCTCACAGTGCCAGATATACAGATGCCCCCACAGTGCCAGGTATACAGATGCCCCCACAGTGCCAGGTATACAGATGTCCCCACAGTGCCAGGTATACAGATGCCCCCACAGTGCCAGGTATACAAATGCCCCTCACAGTGCCAGGTATACAGATGCCCCCACAGTGCCAGGTATACAGATGCCCCTCATAGTGCCAGGTATACAGATGTCCCAACAGTGCCAGGTATACAGATGCCCCCCACAGTGCCAGGTATACAGATGCCCCCCACAGTGCCAGGTATACAGATGCCCCCCACAGTGCCAGGTATACAGATGCCCTGCCCTGCCCCTCCCCTCCCCTCCGTGCTGCTTACTGTGCTGCTTTCGGCAGGACACGGAGGAGAGTGCGGCTATGTTGGGCGGCGGCGGCATGTAGGACTTGAAACCAGCCGCCGGTTCGAGAGCCAATCAGAGCTCGCGGACCGGCAGCCGCGGCTTTTGATTGGCTGCCGGTCCGCGAGCTCTGATTGGCTCACGAACCGGCGGCTGGTTTCAAGTCATACACGCCGCCGCTCCCACCCGACAGCCGCGCTCTCCTCCCTGTTCTGACAGCTGAGACACGCTGCCGCCGGACTTAGCGGCAGCGTGTCTCACTGACACAAGCTGGTGGGCCGGACCAAACGTCTACAGGGAGTGTCCGAAAAAAGGCAGGCGTGGCCAAGCGTTTTCAGGGATGGTGTCTGACATAAGCTCCGGCCCCGAGCAGCCTCTTCTGATCGCACTCTAGGAGTAAGTCCGGGGCTGTGTACAGACTGCACAAAGTAGATTTTCGCAGCTCTGCATATACATGCAATCGCACACTTGCACGGCCAATATACACTCCCCCTGGAGGCGGCGACTATCTGATCGCAGGGCAGCAAAATTAGATCTGAATTACCCCCTTAATTAGTACCTCAGTCAGTTTGAATACATGATCTGTGCAGATTAATCTTGCCTTGTAAGATCTACTGGGGCAGGGACTAATGTCAATGACTGAAATGTTCTCGTAAAGCGGTGTAATATGTGTGCTCTATTAACAAATATTAAATAATGTTATTTTAATAAGTGACATTCAATAAAATTCAGTATGTACCCTAATATAGATAGAGTTTAATCTATCTGCATTGCTTCCCCCCTCAAAATTTAGGAAACCCCTGTTTAATCCACTGTTAATTTCACACATGCCTCCCAATTAATGTCACACGTACACAGACACAGACAGCATACAACATGTATGTAGCACAGGCATATAGGCAGGTAACTGCCACTACTGACTTCCGCAAGCCACTTTTGAAAGATGCAGCTTTTGCCTGGGCAACCAGGTTGTTTACTCTGGTGGCAGAGTGACAGTTGGAAGCTGCAATGAAGAAGGCCATATTGAAGAAGTGGTTCGTTTCTAGCTGAGCCTAGGTGAAAGAGGTGAAGATATCAATGAAGAAGGAGAGGAAAAGAAGGAGGAAGATATCATCCAGTTTAGAAGGAGGAGAAGCTCTCCATGAAGTAGAGGAAAAGAAGGAGGGAACCATCATCTAGTGCAGAAGAGAAGAACAAGGCCGGTAATGCCATTAAGATGAATATCATTTTTGACTCCTATGAGGAGCAACAGGTCCCATTAAGGAGGAAAATGATAGATGGGTGAGGTTTTCATTCACTTCAGAGTCAAAGAGGAAGAACATACAAGATGGCAAGATTTTGATCCCTTCAGACTCCTCTGATGAGGAAAAGCCAAAGATCGGCATCCAGGAAGGATGGAAGAAGAGATGTATGACATTCTTATCCAGCTCAGAGGAGAAGACTGGACATCAAGCAGGTGCAGAGAGAAGGGGAACCAGCAGTGCTGCATCATCCTGCCCCAATTACACCATCCAGAGACTCACGTTTGTCCATCAGTTAGGCTGGGGCACCTTTGGTAAGGCCCTGCTGCAGCAGATTTGTCTAGCTGTCAGATGGTGGCTGTGAAAGTCATAAAGAAGAGACAGCTGCTAGCCATTAGCAAAAAATAACTAGCATTTGTGGAAAGGAGAGTGTTAGTGCTGGAAGAAAGAAATTCCTTCCAGATCCGTGGCCACTTTTCTCTGCAGACCAAGAAGCACCTGCTACTTGGAATGCAGTATACAAGTGAAGGAGATTTCCATCAGCTTCGGAAGAGTGAACGGAGGCAGCAGAGACTCATAAGCTATCAATAACAGCTGAAGAGCAAGGACAACTTAGAGGGTTGTCATTTGTCAGCTCCACCTGGAAAACCCTCCCAAAGGCACACAGCCTATAAGAAAAGTAAGCTGAGGCCACAGCACTGCTGGTTATTAGAATGGAAGACTCTGCATCAAATGAAAGATAATGAAGATGTCGTTTTCTGAGGCTGGCCGCTTGCCGCATATGCACCAAGCTCCGGTGTTTGGATGCGGTGGGCAACGCCTTCTTTAGATGGCATTGCCTAAAAGAAACCTAAGGGCTTTTTTCACGTGTCCACCCCTGAGAGGGAGCTTCTGGTTTGCGTTCCGCAGTCGAACACAAATGCTGGAAGTGCAGCAGACGGGCTGGCAGATTCGTTATCGGCCCTGCAGATGGGGCAATTGAGCTATCCAAGCGGGAGCTTACACACTATCCTAGTGGCCGAATCTGCCCCTGATGTCACAGTACAGTGCCCACAGTTTACATTATGCCACATTAAAGTGCCCCAGTTCATATTACGTAACATTATAATACCCTCCAGTTCATTTTATACCACATTATGTTGAGCAGTCCAAGGGGCTTAACTAGACACTGCATAATGGAGGCGCCAAGGCAAAAGTTTGTAAGGGCTACTATGTTCCACTCAATGGTGAAAAATGTATCTTACTTGGACAGGGAAGTTGTCCCCTCTCAGTGCCGGACCCCATAGCAGCTGCACTTCCTGCACGTACTTGTATGGTAGCTACACCCTTATCTTTAACTTAGTGTGGTAGTGGGCATTTTGTGTATAAGCAGCACTTCTGTGGGAATTATGTGTATAAGTGGCACTACTGTGGTAATTATGTGTAAGGGGCACTACAACTGTGGCATTATGTGTAAGGGGCACTACTACTGAAGAGTTGTGTATAAGGGGCACTACTGTGGGCATTGTATATAAGGGGCACTACTGTTTGGCATAACATGTATAAAGGGTACCATTGTGTAACACAATGTAAATAAAGGGCACTACTGAGTGATGTAACCAGAATAAGGGGAATCACTATGTGGTGTACTATGAATCAGCGGCACTACATGCAGTGTAATGTAAATAAGACTGTGTTACTGTGTGGTGTAATTTGAATTAGGGGTACTATTATGTGACTTATGTGACCATGCTGCTTCTTTGTGAGATCAATGTCCCTTTATAAAATATGGAAAGTAGGGCACTAATTTATAGTTTGCAGGGGCGTCAAGAAAACACTAGCACTGACTCTAACTTCGCTTAATGTGAGGGTAGCTGCAGGACCACTTTAAGCCCTGCAGCTACCACATGTTTCTTGTAGTCTTTCTGTTCTCACTGTAGGAATTATTCCCCATATTTCAATCTGCACTCCTATAGTGCTGCAATCTCCAATGTGTGATTATGTGCAAATTCAGAGTAAAATCACAGTGATTTAGGATTACATTGCCAGAGTTGCAACACTTTTGCAACGGCACATTGCGGAAACCCCTGATTGAATTGACCCCTAAATGTATGCATTTATTAGTACAGAATGTGTGTATGGCAAGTTTGTATGAAATCATCTATCTTGTAGGCACAACGGCCTATAACCTTTATGTGCAATTCATCATTCTTCTTTAACAAGATATTCCTGCCATTAATCCCTGCTATAGACAGATTCAGAGCGTAACCTCTTGCTCTAGAACAGAGGTTCTCAAACTCGGTCCTCGGGGGCCCACACAGTGCATGTTTTGCAGGTCTCCTCACAGAATCACAAGTGAAATAATTAGCTCCACCTGTGGACCTTTTAAAATGTGTCAGTGAGTAATTAATACACCTGTGCACCTGCTGGGTTACCTGCAAAACATGCACTGTGTGGGCCCACGAGGACCAAGTTTGAGAACTTCTGCTCTAGAACCTTGGATCTCTTTATAAATATTTGTCAACACACCAAAGATTTCAGTCTGTTTTCACTGAGCAGTATTTATGGGAAGCCCCCATCTCACACCGATTCTACAGACTTGACTTTAAATGCTGAAAAAGGAATATGGGCATACATACAGTGGTGGGATTCAGCCGGTTCGCACCGGTTCTTCGGAACCGATACCTAAAGTTAGGTATGGTTCTTAGAACCGGTTGCTAATTGCGTGGGTGCTCCCGGGCCAGAGCACCCATGGACCGCGAGGAGCACCCATGGAACCCGCCGCTGCCCCCGCAGTAGATTGAGACGCGCTGGGGGCTGCGGAAGTGCTTCTGTACCATAGCAATGTAAAAAAAACAACCAAAAATGGCCGCCGCCAAGGAGGAGACAGATGCTAGAGGTCACATTTGACCTCTAGCGCCTGTCTCCTCGGCGGCGGGCATTTTAAGAGTTTTTTTTTTTACACTGCTGTGACTGCTATGGTACAGAAGCGCGTCCGCAGCCCCCAGCACGTCTCAATCTACTGCGGGGGCTAGCAGTAACCACTGAAGTCCGCACCCACCCTTCTTAACTTTACTGGGGCAGCGGCCAGGAGATACCTGGCAACACGTAGGAAACCCCTGACAACGCGCAGGAGACCCCTAGCAATGCGCATGAAACCCCTGGCAATGCACAGGAGACCCCTAGCAACATGCATGAAACCCCTGGCAACGCACAGGAGACCCCTAGCAATGCGCATGAAACCCCTGGCAACACACAGGAGTCCCCAGGCAATGTAAGTGGCATTATTGTGTGCGGGCATAAAATGGTGTCAGGACCATAACTGTGTGTATCATAATATGTAATTGGCATTACAGTGTGTGGCATAACGCATAATGGGTGTTATTTGAGTATTAAATGCATGAATTATTAAACTACCTTTCGGTATACTTAAAATGGACATAGAACCGGTTGTTAATTTATTTGAATCCCACCACTGCATACATATATGCATGTATATACACACAAATGCACTAAGGGGGCAATTCAGTCCTCTGCAGTGTATCCTCTGCAGTTCCTTAGACACATCATGGAGAATTGAATTGCCCCCTAAAATGTCTGCTTTCATTTGTAAAACTGTAGGCAACATGTAATGTTTTGTGTTTCTAGCTGGGATGTCACGAGAGGCTGCTGCCCTCACCCAGGGAGCAAGTCCAATGAGGTGTCATGGTAGCTACCCCTTTGCAGCTTGCATGGTGCCCCTACGGGATGTAGTTATGTGACTGGCGGTCAGGAGTCAGCCAGTCACAATACCGACCACTACATCCCTCCCGCTCGAAATCCTGCCGGTCGGCATCTCTGACCAACAGGGACTATTCCCACTCGTGGGTGTCCACGACACCCATAGAGTGGGAATAGAACCTGTGGCGAGTGCAGCGAACCACCGAGCCTGCTGCGTTGCACTCGACCCCCACGCCGGACATCTCACAGCCGGGATCCCGGCGTCGGTATTGTGACCGTCGGTCACACATACCCAATCCGCCCCTACTGCATAGAAGGCCCAGGGCACTCAGTATGGTCTTCCTACTCCTCCGGCACTGTTCTGTGACACCACGACGCCACATGTACTGGGGCTGCGGGGGCGAGTGGTGCTGGCCAGGGGAGCCAATATTCCCTGTTGCCCCATAGCATATATGATGAAGAAAAAGAAATCCTATCCCCACCAAACAAAAAAAAAAAAAACCACACAATTGCAGACTAGACAGAGCAGTAGGTGAAACGTTTCTTGCAAGATACAAGAACCTTGTCTGATACAGATGTGTATAGGTCAGTGAACATTGCAACTGCTGAATAAAAAGTTACAAAACTTATTGGGGATGGGGTGGAGATAAAGAATGGAAAATCACTGAGGTTCAGTATAGTAGAAGTCTATAGGTTTTTCATACATCCCCATATAAAATGCACTTTGCTGCAGTGAGTAAAAGCTTTCATAAAATACCCTTCATTCTTTCAGCCGAAAATGCTCCAGCCTGACCTCTGTAGCTTGTAATATTTAATGAGTGCAGTCTAATCTCCTCTGCAAGTTTCCACTAGTTGGTGCTGAAAAGAATTTGTCTTTGTATTGAAGGCCTAGCCCAGCCAAATATTCTGTTTTATTTCAATTCTCACTTTAATTCCCATAGGCAAATCTAGGGCCAAAGTTCAAGTTGCACTTTGTAATGCTTGCAGCATTTTGTAACATTTTCACAAGCTTGTACATAGGTTTTCATACTTTGACAGAACCAAGATAACCTCTAGAGCAGACTTCGGTAACTTGTCTCTCCTGGCTATTGTTGAACTATATCCACAGCATAAAACCACAGGTTACCCATGACTGCTATAGAGGAGTTTGTATTTGTTTACAAACGCAGGCATTTTCCATAAATTATGTCCAACATCAGGACAAAATTGTGAGATTGCCAGTCCTTCCGTTTCAATGGTAAAAGCAGCATTTCTGGAGGGGGGGTTTCCAAATGTTTGCTTTTACAGCAATAGTCACCAGCCCTTGAAGGATGTATAATTACTGCAGCATGTAACAAGCTATAGTCTGCCCCATACAAAGTACAGTTTATGTAATAGTTGGGCAGCTGTATTAACCTGGAGAAGGGATAAAGAAGTGATAAGCGCAAGGTGATAACGCACCAGCCAATCATTACAGATTTGAAAAATGACAGGAGCTGACTGGCTGGTGCGTTATCATCTTGCACTTATCACTGCTTTATCACTACCATATTTGGTGGTCAGTGGACCTTCTCATAAATCTATTGTTTCTGGGAAATGTTTCACCATGCTGTTAGTGCCCATCCAAAAAACTCTATGAAACTTTCAACTATATCCTTCTGAACCTTACTAGGCACTGTACAAAACTGTCCTCCCAAATATTAGCAACATCTAAATCCCTCTGCTCTTCCCACCAGTTATATCACTTAAAGACCATATATGTCTGGCATAAAGTATCCATGGTGTAAAAGTGTACTACTGTACTTCCATGAAAAGTAGAACATTTTTGGACTGGTCTGGTCTCCTTTGTTCTTCAGTTAAAGCCAAAAGCAGATACAGCCAATATGCTCCTATATTGTTAGGCCACAGCCAACCAATACATATGCCATGCCCATATTAATCTTATGTTATGCACCTATAATGGGACTACGACCTGCAAGCTTTAACTGTAGTTGGAACGAAAATAGATGCAAGCGCCAAACCTAGTATAAATACCAGACTTATTTGCAGTGTTTGGACCTTCTGTGTTTAAGACTCATCAAGAAGTCATGAAGAAGTCTTACCTGTAGCGCCCCCCACCGCCACTACCCCAAATTTTCTAGTTAATATTTTATTATTTACTAATATTTACTTACATAGCACAAGCATACTCCGTTGTGTTCTACACTTGGGAACAAAACAGTAATAAAGCAAGACTTGGTAATAACAGACAGACACAGAGGTTAGAGGGCCCTGCTCGCAAGCTTACTGTAGGGAAATAGGCATTTGATACACAAGGATAAGTGCTACATATTGCATATTGGTCCAGGCAGATGGAAGGTTACTGTTGGCTTTTATGACTTTTGGAAGGTCATATCACTTTCTCATGATGATAGAAGCTTATTTCAGATAAAAGAAAAAGTCTGATTTGTATGAATAATACAGAAAGTTCTCATACAGCTATAATTTGGTGTGTTTAACTGATCCACATGATACAACCCTGGGCTAATAACATGGTGCTGTCAGCACAGTCAGACACGCAATGCTCATATAAATATAATAAAGCAGTTAGTCGTGACCTTGGTTGCACTTTTGATTTCAATTAAACATGCTCCAGAGAAATTACATGAATTTAGCATGTTTACCCTATAGGATAACGCCACACAAGATTATGGCCCTCATTCCGAGTTGTTCGCTCGGTAATTTTCTTCGCATCACAGCGATTTTCTGCTAATTGCGCATGCGCAATGTTCGCACTGCGACTGCGCCAAGTAAATTTGCTATGCAGTTAGGTATTTTACTCACGGCATTACGAGGTTTTTTCTTCGTTCTGGTGATCGTAGTGTGATTGACAGGAAGTAGGTGTTTCTGGGTGGAAACTGGCCGTTTTATGGGTGTGTGTTAAAAAACGCTGCCGTTTCTGGGAAAAACGCGGGAGTGTCTGAAGAAACGGGGGAGTGTCTGGGCGAACGCTGGGTGTGTTTGTGACGCCAAACCAGGAACGAAACTGACTGAACTGATCGCAGTTGCCGAGTAAGTGTGGAGCTACTCAGAAACTGCTAAGAAGTGTCTATTCGCAATTCTGCTAATCTTTCGTTCGCAATTTTTCTATGCTAAGATTCACTCCCAGTAGGCGGCGGCTTAGCGTGTGCAATGCTGCTAAAAGCAGCTTGCGAGCGAACAACTCGGAATGACCACCTATATGTATATGGTTCTTCCTTGCTCACCGTGCTGTTTAGTGGTGATTGGTTGCTGCTTTGCTTTGTTGTATATTCTGGTCTGTTTGTGTAAAATGTACAAAATAAAAATGCACTTGATTAAAAACACAGTTTGACATCAAATACAAAGAAATAACATAAGCCCTACACTTTTAGTTACATCCTACGCTCCAAACACAGGGAGTGATTCAGGCCCAGTCACTATATAGTGGAAAACGCAAAGTATCGATGTTCGCATGTGCAGTATAGTCCTGTGTCGTTGTATATAGTATGGCTGCAGAGCTGACGTCAGTTGATTGACAGTCTGCAGCCATATTGGGGCAGGCAGCAGAGCGGCAAAGGTCTGTGTTTCACAAAACAGAGGCGTATAACCTCAGTTTTTGTGGGAATGCCAAGGCCACGGTATCCATTTTCCAAAGGAGATTTCCTGGCCTTAGTGACAGAGCTGTCTATGTAACCTCATGGGTTTCTCAGCGATGGTGTCGCAGGTGATCAGATACTGTATCCTCGGATGCAACAGGGGATCACACATGCAGGAGGAGTCTACTTATACTAGATGCCTCTTGCTGCATTACCATATTTAAGCATCACTGCTGTTTCCAAGTCATACTTGCCTACTCTCCTACAAGTTGTGGAAGACTCACGATTTTTTGGACAGTCTCCACACTCATGGAAGAGTGGCAAGATCTCCTGCATTCCACCCACTTCCTGGTGAAGCAGGCAAGATGAGGAGATTATACCTGGAATTTGCAGGTCAGCGAGGAGGATGGGGCTTAATTGTGAAAATGTGCACATTTAGCCCTGCCCCCTGAATAACTGCATTAGGGGGCCCTGACAATGCAAGCAGTGTCTCCTTTCTGGGAGAAGCCTTAAGGTAAGCAACAATGCTTCAAGTAAGCAGCAGCCATGCTCTTTCCAACCACATCAGAATCACACCTACAGAACAGGAGGAGACAGGGGAGATAAAGGCTGCATGATTTTACTAGGCAACAGTTGAAGTGTCAAGCAGGTTGAGCAGAGAGGCGTTTGGTGTGTGACTGACTGTTGGATTATATTTTAAATATTCGCCATTGTAAAATCATTCAGGCATTTTCCTGCTTTTATGCCATGTGTAGTAAGGAGTGCTGCTGTGTGTAGTAGCGGGTGCTCGTGTGAGTGTAGTAATGGGTTCTGCTGTGTGAGTTTTGTAACAGGTTTTGCTGTGTGAGTGTAGTAATGGGTTCTGCTGTGTGAGTGTAGTAACAGGTTTTGCTGTGTGAGTGTAGTAATGGGTGCTGCTGTGTGAGTGTAGTAACAGGTTTTGCTGTGTGAGTGTAGTAAGAGGTGCTGCTGTGTGAGTGTAGTAACAGGTTTTGCTGTGTGAGTGTAGTAATGGGTGCTGCTGTGTGAGTGTAGTAACAGGTTTTGCTGTGTGAGTGTAGTAAGGGGTGCTGCTGTGTGAGTGTAGTAACAGGTTTTGCTGTGTGAGTGTAGTAACGGGTACTGCTGTGTGAGTGTAGTAGTGGGTTCTGCTGTGTGAGTGTAGTAACGGGTTCTGCTGTGCGAGTGTAGTAACGGGTGCTGCTGTCTGTATGTAGTAACGGGTGCTACTGTGTGAGTGTAGTAACGGGTTCTGCTGTGTGAGTATAGTAACGGGTTCTGCTGTGTGAGTGTAGTAATGGGTTCTGCTGTGTGAGTGTAGTAATAGGTGCAGCTGTCTGGATGTAGTAACGGGTTCTGCTGTGTGAGTATAGTAACAGGTTCTGCTGTGTGAGTATAGTAACAGGTTCTGCTGTGTGAGTGTAGTAGCAGGTGCAGCTGTCTGTATGTAGTAACAGGTTCTGCTGTGTGAGTGTAGTAATGGGTTCTGCTGTGTGAGTGTAGTAACGGGTTCTGTTGTGTGAGTGTAGTAACGGGTTCTGTTGTGTGAGTGTAGTAACGGGTTCTACTGTGTGAGTGTAGTAACAGGTGCAGCTGTGTGAGTGTAGTAATGGGTGCCACTGGTCATGCTCCCCCACATCACTAGTCACACCCTCGGCGACCGCATATAATAGGCCCTTTGTAAATTTCATCTCCAGGCCCATGTGGACCTTAATCTTGCACTGCATGTATGGAATACTGAGCTGGGAAATCTGTTTAGTTTGCCAAATTAAAATGGTTCTGATGGGGAAGTGCACATCTGAGGACCAACCACAAGACACCGTCTTTTCTGATTGGTATTCTCGCTAACTTTTCCACTTCCCCAGGGAGACCCAGGGCAAATGGCTGCATGACTAGACAGTGTAACTTTAATGCTACCTCTTTAAACTGAACTAAATATGAGGCAAAGTACACTACAGCATAATGCAAAATGTTTTGGCAGAACTAAGTGGTCCTATTTCATTGCAAAAAAATCACTTTGTGCACAGAGATTGATGCAGTGAATTAATGTAGTATTTAGAGGCACAAACTGCGTTATAAGGACTAAAATGAGACCAACCCAAAACATTCTTCTATTTTTCCCCTCTGGAACGTAATCTGGTTAAGGTCAGCCCCCAGAACTCTGTGTCTGCACCTGGAGCAATGGAATTCAATCCTCAGTTAGAGAGTGTCCCATTCTCTGGCTCTCATCTGTTGAGGAATGTCTCTCCTGAAGGCGTTTGAAGCAAACCTACACTTTTTTTCTTTGTTCTTTCTTTGGAGCTGATTAAATTTTACACTGGATAAGAAAAAAATTCTGTCCAGTTGCTCCACAGAAGCCGACGTTGGGTTTGCAGTCAAGCTGCAGGGTGTCTGGAAGCTGTAATGCAAGAAAGAACTAAACATGGCAGGAAGATTCCACTGTAAGTTGGTGTCAGCAGCTCTGCTCTAAGTTATATTATTTCACATATTATGTAAGGATTATGCGGAACAAAGGCGCAATTGTGCTGTCCGCTGGTGTGCATAGCCAGATAAGCAGCTATGTGTTAGCATATCTCATGTGTTTGCTTTGAACTGACGGAGAAGCAATTGAATATTAACTAAAACTGGGAGAGTTTATGGTTAAATGCTTCTCCCCTTCCTAGGTCTGCTTCTATTCATATTACAGTCTGCTGAGCCCTGCACCACCTGATTCCACAGGGTGTGGAGTTGTTTGGTCAGGCTGGAAGTTCTCTGGGAAGGCAGAACTGCTACATTTCTCTATTTATACTCTCCTTTCCTGAGACATTACACAGCTACTCACAGCCCCTCTGTCCTGGGCTGGAAAATGATGAAGTCAAATATTTAAAGGGGATATCTCAAGTCTTTGTCTTCTGCTACATATATTCATGTTTTTTGCTTACAGGAATATTCAAGACAGATCCTTTCTCAAAGTTTACAACAAAGATCCAGCTCAAGCGTTTAATCACACTCCCAGGACGGTCAATGGAGACGTAAGGGTGAGTGCTTTGGATTCAGATGATTTGTTCATTAACTCTGGTTGTGCGTGTGAGCCCAGCCAGGGCTGAATTATATTTGGTGGTTGCACAAGTCTGTTCTGTAGTGCAAGTCATGCTCCTAAAGGACAACTAAACTCACATTACAGGTTTCTGTATATACAAAACTGACACACACACACATTATATATATATATATATATATATATATATATATATATATATAAACAAACAAACAATAGCAGAGCCGGCACTCCACACTGTACATGTACATACTTTGCGCCCGGTGCCCTCCAGGTGTATTCGGCCAAAACGGTCAGTCACCTTACATAGCAAGATAGGCGGCACTGACGACGACTTGAAATAATCACACGGACCCCAGTAGAGAGTTCACCGTTTCAATCTTGTTATCAGATCGACGAAAATCTGATAAGATTGAAACGTTGAACTCTCTACTGGGGTCCGTGTGATTATTTCAAGTCGTCGTGAGTGCCGCCTATCTTGATATATATATATATATATATATACCATACTATCCCTTTAAAGTGGGACACAGGTTCTGTGGTTGATTAAAACCAGTATAAATGCAGGATTGATGTCAACCAGCCGCAGAACCTGTGTGTTTCATGATTCATGTGTTTAAAGGGATAGTATGGTAAGTATATATATTATACACTGGGGAATTCTTGTCTGTAACCTACCGAGTGGCACTGCAAGCTGACCAATGGGGATCATTGATCCCTGATATGAGCCCTGTCTGGGTGCTAGCTAGTAATGAGTGAATTGGAACAGCAGAGGAGATGAGCACTGGTCAGTATGAGCTGTAATTTGTTGGGCTACATTACAGACAGTGTTGAGCTGGAATTAAATGCAGCCAGTGTAATAGCTGGGTGGTGATGTTGATGACCGTAATAATTATTGGCTGCGAGTGGGATAGCCGCATACTCTATTTTTGTTGCTTACTAATTGGCAACTGTTAATTGCAACTGTGGACTTTGCTTGTGCTACAAACATTACTAATGCAAACTACAATGGTGACTTGAATAAAGAAATATAACAACATTTTCTGGAAAACGTGTCCCTGGCCGTTCAAGTTTGTTGCCCTCCTGTGCTGGGATGAAGTCTCATTTGTTTCTTTAATGTATGGCCAGCTGCAAAGTACTTCTCTTATTCTGTGGACTACTTTGAGTATCTGCTCAGAATCTGTATTATTTATTTTAGAGGGGCTTCCATTTATCATAGGAGTATTATAATAACCCTGTCGCTCCTTATAGTAATATTTTGTTGGAACCCCTCCCCTGATGCTTCACATATGGCCGGGACCTATACCACTCACGCTTCGGCGCTGCTTCGCTCTAGCCGGAAATGTTAATAATAAAACATTTGCGCCCCCCCTATTTTATACACGACAAGTGAAAAGTAGCTGTTTCCTAAGAGTCTGACCATCTAAACATACAGATAAATGGATAAATATGTACACTTGTTCCTGGTAAGAAGTAGAAGTTCAATATAAATGATTTGTGGTGATTCAACATCAATAGTAAATATTCTGGATATAGTTGTGGTAACAATGGCATTTTGTTGATTGTAAGTAACATTGCAACTAGTTTGTATGTATTCCTTGTATTGGTGAAACTCAATGATCAATTTATTGCATAGATTTACTGAGAGTTACATAAGTATTTGATAAGTGTGAAGGCTGTTAAAGCTGTGCTTATTTATATACAATATTTCTTTTTTTTTTTTTTTTGTATATGTCTGTGTGTGACAACCTCACAGCATGAAGACAGGGGATGTCTTCTGTCTTCACGCTGTGAGGTTGTCAGTTGGACCTGTCTTGACAAAGACCCCTGCTGTGGGCCGAAACGTCGACCATATCGAATTGTAAGATGAACATTGATGTACTAATAAACTAATTTTATCTTCTGAATTTGGTGATCTCTCTGTCTGTCTCTCTCTCATTCCGACCCTATTTCTGCAGTTTCATGTGTGATGCTTTGCAAGACCGGCTCCAGGCCTACTAGCACCCTGAGCGAGAAAATGTAAAAGTGCGCCCCCCCCCCCCCATGCGCGCGGCGAAGGTGCGCTCGTGGAAAAGTGGGTGTGGCCTCTGGAAAAGTGGGCATGGCCTCGTAACTTCATATCATCAAACTATAAATATATTTTCACACAATTAGCAGCCTTACACATAGCCACAGTAGTGTTCCTTACACACAATGTCTCCAGTATAGTGCCAGATACACATAATGTGCAGTGCCAGATAGACATGACATGCCCCCCAGCAGTGCCAGCTACACATGACATGCCCCGCAGCAGTGCCAGCTACACATGACATGCCCCGCAGCAGTGCCAGCTAGACATGACATGCCCCGCAGCAGTGCCAGCTACACATGACATGCCCCGCAGCAGTGCCAGCTACACATGACATGCCCCCCAGCAGTGCCAGCTACACATGACATGCCCCGCAGCAGTACCAGCTAGACATGACATGCCCCGCATCAGTGCCAGCTACACACGACATGCCCCGCAGCAGTGCCAGCTACACATGACATGCCCCCCAGCAGTGCCAGCTACACATGATAGTGTTCACTTTTTAGGGCATGGTGCTGATCACAGGGAGGGCACATTTTTAAGTTAGGAGGGCAAAATGATGTACATACTGTAATGCTTGTTGTTCCCATACCTATATGCTAAAGCATGGACAGCAAAAATTAAGGGGAGTTACTTTGTGGGGAAGGTACGTGGCCACATAATAGTGGCAATTTGCATTACACCACACAGTAGTGCAGCTAATACACACTGCACCAGGTAGAACCTCCTATACACTTTGCGCCAGGCACAGCACTGAGACACATTGCACCAGGGAGAGCACCGAGACACATTGCCTAGCCACAGACGCCTAGCGGGAACACTACATGACATTCCCCCCAGCAGTGCCAGCTACACGTGACATGCCCCCCAGCAGTGCCAGCTACACGTGACATGCCCCCCAGCAGTGCCAGCTACATAAATGGCCACACAGTGCCAGATATGCACCCACAGTTCAGATACATAAATGCCCCCAAAGTGCCAGATACATAAATGCCCCCACAGTGCAGATATGCCCCCCACAGTGCCAGATACATAAATGCCCCCACAGTGCCAGATACATAAGTGCCCACACAGTGCCAGATACATAAGTGCCCCCACAGTGCCAGATACATAAGTGCCCACAGTGCCAGATATGTCCTCACAGTGCCAGATATAAAAATGCCCACACAGTGCCAGATATGTCCCCACAGTGCCAGATATAAAAATGCCCCCACAGTGCCAGATATGCCCCCACAGGGCCAGATACATAAATGCCCCCAGTGCCAGATACATAAATGCCCCCAGTGCCAGATACATAAATGCCCCCAGTGCCAGATGCATAAATGCCCCCAGTGCCAGATACATAAGTGCCCACAGTGCCAGATATGTCCCCACAGTGCCAGATATAAAAAGGCCCACACAGTGCCAGATATGTCCCCACAGTGCCAGATATAAAAATGCCCCCACAGTGCCAGATATGCCCCCCAATGCCAGATACACATGTCTCATGCCCCCAGTGACAGACATGTTCCCAGTGCCAGATATCCCCCCCCCCCCCTCACCTGCCCCCGTGCTGCTCACCGGTCACCGCGATGGTTGCTGAGGCTGCTGCTAGGTGCTGCTCTTTGGCTGAGGGCAGGGAGGAGAGCGCAGCGTGCGCCTCTCCTAGGAGCCCTCAATCTCCGGCGGCGGTGTACAGGTTCAACTAGGCGCCGGTCCGCAAGCCAATCAAAGCTCGTGGTCCGGCAGCCAATCAGCCTCAGCTGCCGGACCGCGAGCTGTGGTTGGCTCACGGGCCGGCGCCGTTTAGCGGGGAGGGGAGCCGACTGCAGCTGTAGCAACGGCTCCAGGCTCCAATATGGCGGCCAGAGCTAGCGGCGCCCATAAAGTGTGGCTCCCTGTTCGGCCGCTCTATTGGAACATGCCTGGAGCCGGCCTTGATGCTTTGTGAACCTTGGAGATGAGCTGTACAGTATGATGTCATAAAATAATATTTATTTGTAATCCATCTGATTATGTGTGCTTTATATAGTGCTCTACATAGTAATTGGGCTTGTTACAATTATGAAGGAGAAGTTGATCATTGTGACGGTTTCCGGCTCCCATTGATACCTGCCCATGTAATCATCTCATGTGTTTCCCATTACACTGCATATTCCTGAGCATCTCTTCTGTAAGACATATGTGAACTGGGTGTGGTATGGCTGACCGATGGTCTCCTGACCGCCGGTCAGCATACCGACGGTGAGGGGCGAGTGCAGCAAGCCCCTTGGTGGCGACCGCATGGGTTTCGTGGACACCCACGAGTGGAAATAGTCCCTGTTGGTCATCATGCCAACCATCGGGATAGTGAGGGGGCAAGATTTTGGGGGAGGTCATGTGACCGTTGGTGTGGCTGACCGCCGGTCACATGAATTCCACCCAAGTGAACTAGTGCAGTATGAGCCTGGCATGTAGTCTTCACATATCTAATGGAATTGGCTCATTGCTCGTCTCTGTCCCTTATCCGTGCTGTGCACATGCACTTTGTGTTAGTATAATAAGAAATAGAATTGTTGTTTTTTGGTAGCATGTTCCGTCTTTGTTGCGAGACAATGTAGACATCACTATTACACTTCTACTAGTGTTGTTTAACTGCAAGCTGATGAACATAATAGAGGGGCATTTATCAAGGCAGATGTATCAGTTTACACCGGAGCCGGTCCCTGTGATGTGCCCCGTGTGCTGCTGGGGGTGCTGCGCATGCGCGGTCACACTGACAATACATGCACTATGGCCCATTGCCGGCGGAGGGTTCCAAGGAGATCCTACCGGAACTACACCAGCGATATGTAGCCCATAGGCTACAATGAGCTACTGTCATCTTCAACAAATATTATTTGATAAATGGGGCCCTTAGTCTTTGTTACGCTGCCTGTAAGTGCTCGTTATCACTGCATGCCGTGTCACCGGTGTCTTCCAAACACTAGTGGGCGATCAGCCTTTGGATACTGTTTTTGGGCATGTTGTTGTCATTTTCATTCGGTCCCCATGATCGTGATGCTGATAAACTTGTCATTATTCTTGTATTGGTTGATTGCTACTCTGTTAATTACACCATTAAAGGAGAATTAAATATGCATGCATAATTACCATTGCATTAATGAGAAGAACACACTGTGTATTTATGGCAAGCTGCTAATAAGTAAAACGTGTTACAGATGTTTGCATAGGGTTGAAGAGTTTATACCATTAAGTGCTACTGTCCCTTTAAAGCTGGCATGCAACTAAAAGTTCAGGTCACTACACCTGTTACGCATGTGTCGGCACCCCTCCCCCCCCCCCCCCCCCCCCCTCTCTTCCTGCCTGCCTGCCTTTTGATAAATGGTCCATTTAGTGTTATCAGCTCTGCTGATTCATACACTCACCATGCTGTGGGTAATGTACACACACTGGATGATGTCAGTGTCAGAACACTCCTTATAATACTTTTGATGTTTAATAACAGTGCTGTAGAGAAACAACAGACATCTATGATTTGGAAGTGCTAGCTGCTCGCAGCAGGAGAATTAGAGGTTAGTAGACGCTGTGGGGTGGATGGATTCCTCCATAACATGTTTCACTTCTGTAAGTAAATGCTATTTCATAGAACAAAAGGAAAACCATGAGATAAGAATACAGAACTTTTTGTCCAGGTACTGACTGGAAACATTTACCCTGGGGCCAAACACAAATAAATAGTCTGGCCTCTTCTAGCAGCTGGAAAATGGGCATGGTCAAATACCCTGCGGTCCTGGTTTATCTAATGCGGGTGTATATATATATATATATATATATATATATATACACACACACACACACACACACACACACAACACATTGATGTCGGTTGATGTTGTCTACCCCTCTCCTTTAGAATGTAAGCTCTCATGAGCAGGGCTCTCTTCCCTCATGTGCTTATCCTTTTTCTTATTTTAATACTCTTCAACTGCACCAAATCCAGCAGTCTTCTGCCACCTGATACTTATTCCAGTGTCATCTGCTGATGTAGCTATGTTTATTTACCCTGTATTGTCCTATATTGTCATCAACTGTAAGTTAGTGTTTTCCTGTTTGATTGTTTATGTACTCTGTAATTGGGTGCTGCGGGACCCTTGTGGCGCCATATAAAGGATAATAATTATATTCTAGTCCCTTATACACAGAATATTCTAGTGTTCAGTACTGAGAGGAGTCTAGTAATCACTATACCATACAATACAGAGCCATTTCTGATATCCAATATACAATACAGACAGCATTCTTGTGAACTCTATTCAATGCAGAGAGCATTTTGGTGACATATACAATATAGAGGGTTTTTTAGTGTCAATTATACAAAACAGGGACCATCTTGGTGATCAATACACATTGTTTACAGCAACCTACCATAGTGTCAAATATACAGACAACATTTTATAGACCACAATACAAGTCACAGTGTATACTTGGTAACCACTTTGTTCTGTAGGTCACAATACAATGCAGACCTCTGTATCTCTGGTGGCTTTACAATGCAAAACCCAGTTTTTGACTATACAATGTTCCCCCATCCCAACCAATGTTGGCTGAAGAATGTGCACCCCCTGGACCCTAAAATATCAAGTCTTTAGATTGCCTACCCACTAAATATTTTATGTACGATTTTGCGGCCCCTTGCAATCTCTCAGCACATTGGAGAAAACTGTTGTCATCCAGAGTACTAACAAGTTCCTGGGAAGCCATGTTGAGATGGCCCTTCTCCCCACATATTTAATGGGGAATGGTCATCTCGACATTCTGGTTGGCTCAGTGCCCAGGCTTATTTGTCATTCACCTAACAATGTTGGGGCCATTCAACACCCTGATTAGTATATGGCCATCCTGACCTATTGATTGATGATTGGCCAGCATTAACCATAAAATAAAGTGCTGGAACCTGTCTACTGGATATGACAGATGCCTCTTTCAGCACCCTGGCCAACTGGCTAATGCTATTCACCAATCAGACAGCATGCTGCAATCTCCGAAAACTCTTGATTGGTGAACGACTGGAGCTAACCACTAATCAGACTTCTGGTCTGGCCGTAATGTTTAGAGAGAGACCAACCTGGGGGAGGAGGACATTGGATTGGATGTTTGTCTGGCATCTTTGTGAATAGCAGTGAGGTATGAAAACCATGCCTATTATAAAATGCTTTTTTTTTCTGAGTTATTGAGGATAGGATGGAGTTTTATGTCTGAGAGGAGAGTGAGCTCAGCAGGCCCAGTGTGAAAGCCAGTTGCCATGTGAAAGATGAAACACCTTTTGGAACAAAACAGAGGTTCTTTGAAATAGTAAATTTCAATGTGCAGTTTCCAACTTTCCTTGAAGCCAATCCAATATGCCAATGTGCCGGATCTGTTTATTCTCACAGCATTTTCAGCCATCAGTTCTCATGATAAAGAATAAAATTTAGAAAGATGCTGACTCCAAATTAGGAAATGTCAGCAACAACCAATTAACATGAAACAAAAGGCTCACTATTGCATTGATTTGCGAAAGCTAGCACAGCACATAAACATGTTTCCGATCCAAATAAAAGCTTAACCAGTTTCTAAATCCTATGTGGCTCTTAAATGGACACTTGAGAGG
Source organism: Pseudophryne corroboree (assembly GCF_028390025.1). NCBI lineage: Eukaryota > Metazoa > Chordata > Amphibia > Anura > Myobatrachidae > Pseudophryne > Pseudophryne corroboree. The sequence continues at coordinate 117,491,299 of NC_086448.1, forward strand.
AGTGTGACCAGGGATGGGTGCTTATTGCACGCCTTGAGGAAGGATCATTGTCCAAAACATGTTGGCGGCATGTAGGTGCGGATTCAGGACAAAATGACAGGGGGGGCACTGTAGATATGTAACAACAAAATCAGGACGACACTTGCAGCATCAGTGTAATACAGGTCTTTACTCAGCATCAGTCATACCCTTTTCAGACAGAAAAGTCTGAAAGTCCCGCCAATTACCCGGCATTTCAGTGCCGAGTCGTTTTGCCAGGACCTGCCTGACCCCCCTTTCACACAGACATGCAAATTAGGTAATTTGCAGATCAACACGGGTATTTTGTCTGTGTGAAAGGGTCAACCCGTGTCATAATTCCCGTGTCTCCGACCCTGGTAAATTCCTGGGTCGAAGTCCCGGGAATTACAACACGGGTTGACCCTTTCACATAGAAAAGGACCCGCTTGTTTCATGAAATTACCGGGTGGAACTGCTTCACCCGGTAATTTCACTTTCTGTCTGAAAGGGGTATCAGACACCAAGTGGAAGTAACAGGAGACAAACAGTAAGTGAGTCACCTCGGCATGACATCATCTCCCATGATGCACAGCATGCATTTACATCCCCCCTTTCAAACTAGAAGTATGCAGAACATAGATGAAACAAATGCAACAATGTGACAATGTTGGCGTGAACAAAAGAAAAGGCATTATACAATAAAGTCTTGGAACTTTGGGTTGGGTTTGGACACACGGCCCGATCTGGTAATGGTACACTGGGAACCTATAGGCATGTCTGCTGTGACACCAGAGGGCTCTATTACTTCAGAAGTGGTCTCTGAGGAAGGACTGTCCATGCAATGCGAATCATCACTGACATTGGTTGCAGCTGTGGTAGAAACTGATGAGTCAAGCTGTGTAGAGCTTTCTTCAGGTACACTTAACAGATGGCGGTGGTTGCGTTCATAGAGGGCATTATCAGACTGTACCACGTAGCTATTTGGATGACCTGCAGGATGCTGAACCACTGCCATTCTGTCAAATCCTTGCTCGGTTTGCATGCGGACAGGCTGGCCTGGAGACAGTGGTGGCAGGCGGTATGCTGATCTCTCTTAAGAAGCTTTTCAGCCATTCTGCGCTTGCTGATGTTCTCCCATACCTGTGTCTCTACTCTGGGTTACAGGAGCTGCTTTGCCATTGGGATGCCTGTGCGGGTGCGCCGTGCTAATAGGCACGGTGCAGGGGATGGAAGTCCATCTCGGGGCGTTTCTCAAGTTTAACAGTGCCAAGTATATGTCCGATCCATCTCGTGCACACTTCTCCAGTAGGTGCTTTGCAGAGCGGACTGCACGCTCTGCCAATTAATGTGACTGTGGGTAGTGTGGACTACTAGTGATGTGCTGGAAGTCCCATGTATTCGCAAAGTCCTTGAACTCTCTACTCTTGAATTGCATGGCATTATGAGTGATAAGCTGCTGTGGGGTGCCATGTGCTGCAAAGTGCCTCTTCAGCTTTGCAATGACCATTTGACTTGGTGCTGGGCAAGTAGTTTATCTTGAACCATCCTGAATAGGAGTCAACTAGTACCAGGTACTCCTTCCCCCTCCATTCGAATAGATCAGCCGCAATAATAGACCACAGAAGATCAGGAATGTCATGGAGCAGCATGGGCTCCCATGGCAGGTATGGATGCAAGGCATTACAGGGTGCACAAAACGAGACAGCACGGTCAATGTCACTGTACATGGAGGGCCAGAATGTGGTTTCATGCGCCCTACGCTTGGTAGCCTCCAGGCCGGGATGGCCCTGGTGCATCTGCTGGGTGTAGAACGTCTGAAGGGCAGCCAGAATCACGAAGCGATGACCCCGCAAGATGACACAATCAGACACGGTGAGCTCATCTCTCATACAGTAGACGGAGCGAAGGCAGTGCAGCAGTTCCTTGGAAGAGGATGGCCAGCCGTTGAGAAATAAAGCAGAGACACGCTGGCAAAGATCATCTGCAAGTGTAGGAGCACGCAGATCTTCCAGCCGCTTGGTAGGGAGCACCTCCACAGCCATGACCTAATAGTCATCCTCAGCAGCGTTCATGTCAGTAGTCAAAAGGAAGGCTCGAGACAGAGCATCAGCAACGTACATTTCTTGACATCCAGGTTGTACTGCTGCAGCTTGAGCATCATGCCCTGAATACGGGATGAAGCAGAGTGGATGGGCTTCTTCAATATGGTAATGAGAGGCTGATGGTTGGTTTCCACCGTGACAGGATGGCCATAGATGAAGTCATGGAAACGGTTGCAGGCGAACACCAGTGCCAACAGTTCTTTCTCAATTTGTGCATACCTGGTTTCAGTGTCAGTGAGAGCACTGGAAGCAAAAGCCACCGGTCTGCGGTGTTGGAGGCACACAGCCCCTAGACCACTCTGTGAAGCGTCGGCAGAGAGGACTACCGGATCATGCACGTTGAAGTATTGCAGGACTGGTGGATTTATCAGCATGGTCTTCAATCGATCAACAGTAGCCGTGTGTGCGTCCAGCCAGCACACACTGCTGAGATATATATATATATATATATATATATATATATTGTAAATGAGTAAATCAGTGCGCTTGTCCAAATTGTGCGAAGTACCTTACTGTAAAAGTGCAATCTAAAGTCACAAGTAAATTTGGTCAAATGACCAGTCCAATAAAAGAGTTCTTCCAAAACTCGTGTTAGGTTTAATTGCCAAACAGTCCACACTTTCCCCGTTTTAACGGGTGGCTGCTCAGTTCTTCAAAAAGTGCCACTAGGTATGCGTAGCCCAAAAGGGAATCTGAAAATAGAGGAAGAAACAGCAGAGCGCCTATAGTGTAGTATCCTTTAAAACAGTTTTTGTCACACGCAAGAATAATATTGCGTACCGGATTACGGCTTGACACAATGCCTATCGATCCCCTGGTCTTTTAGTCCACGTCTCTGTCGGAATCTACCCTGTAATGAACCAAAGCCTTCTGATCCTATGGAGTCAGTTGAGACAATGCATCAACACCTGTAGAGTTCTGTTGTCCCACAATAAAGAAGCCCTGTCGGATGATCACAGTCCCAGCAGATTATACCGACAGTCCCAGCAGATGATACCGATGTCGGTATCATCTGCTGGGACTGTGATCATCCGACAGGGCTTCTTTTTTGTGGGACAACAGAACTCTACAGGTGTTGATGCATTGTCTCAACTGACTCCATGGGATCAGAAGGCTTTGGTTCATTACAGGGTAGATTCAGACAGAGACGTGGACTAAAAGACCAGGGGATCGATAGGCATTGTGTCAAGCCGTAATCCGGTACGCAATATTATTCTTGCGTGTGACAAAAACTGTTGTAAAGGATACTACACTATAGGCGCTCTGCTGTTTCTTCCTCTATTTTCATATATATATATATATATATATATATATATATATATATATAAAATCACTGAGTCCTGGTGGAGTAGCTGCCGCAAAGGTGCCGTGGTTTCACTGTATTGCGGAACAACTTTAGACAGGTAGTTGGTCATCCCCGGGAAGCGCTGCAGTGCCTGTTGGTCAGCCGGAAGTGGCATTTGCTGGATGGCAGTGATTGTATTCAGATCCGGTTTGACGCCTTGACTAGTGAGCATGTGGCCCACGTACGCCACTTCTGTAACTCTAAACTTGCATTTGTCTGGGTTGAGGTTCAAAGCACGGGCCCTTTCAAGTACCTGGTGCAGTCGCTGGTCGTGTTCATCCTTGGTGCAGCCCCACACCAGGATGTCATCGACGATGATTTCACAGGGATAGCCTGCAAACAGTTGCTCCATGCAATGCTGGAAGACCTCGCTGTCCGTAGTAATTCCATAGGGAATGCGAAGGAAGACATACCGCCCTATCGGGGCCATGAAAGCGGTGAGCAGGGACAAAGCTCTGTCCAAAGGGATTTGCCAGAATCCGCACTTTGCATCCAGGGTACTGAAAACTGTGGCACCTGGCATGTGAGCAATCACTTGCTCGATGGTGCGGAAAGGGTGATATGGACGTAGCAGTGCTTTGTTCAAGTGTACTGGATCAATACAAAGACATACAGTCCCATCCTTTTTTGATGCGGCCACCATGGCGGACACCCACTGTGTTGCTTCCTCTCTGGGGGCAATGACACCCGATATGACACTGCACTTCACTCCTGAGTCTATTTTGACTATGGCCACCTTGTTCATATGCTTTGTTCTTAGTTTGATAAATATTTCACCCCTTTTCATCCAAGTGGTCTACACTATCACAAACTGTCATGCGAACTGATTCACACCCTGACTCCATTTCACCCTGGTTAATCCGCCGAGGTGAGCGGCTATAGCGCGACTCAGACTGTCGCTTTATGGAAGTTTGATCTTTGGAGCAGCAGCACCTTGCAAAATGATTCCATTTGCCACATGCATTACATCGTTTATCATATGCGGGGCAGCTTTGTTTGTCAGGAGGGTGCTGTGCCGCGCAGTTCCCACACGTGGAGGATCGGCGCGGAATGGCCGCCATGACACACACCTCGACGTCCTTTCTTAGTTCCTTTGTGCCCTTTTCAGACTGCTCATTCAACATAGAGATATTTATGGCAGTTTCTAATGTGAGGCCCTTCTCCCGCAGTAGCTGTGCACGTACCTTGTCACTGCGTGTGCCGCATACGATTCTGTCACAGATGAGCTCCTCTGTGAGGATACCAAAATTGCACTTCTTTGCCAGCAGCTTTAGCGTGGATACGTAGGACTGTATAGTGTCATCACCCTTTTGGTTTGTGCTGTTGAAAACATGCCTGTCCATAATTACATTCATTACTGGCATGCAGATCTCTTCAAACTTTGCAATTAGGATGTCAGGATCCTCTCTATCTTCTCCGTCAGCGTATACGAAAGCATCTGATTTGTCCACAGCATCGGTGCCTGCGAGGTTAAGCAGCGTGTATGCCATGACATCATCCCGCATGATGCACAGCATGCATTTACAGGCACCATGACAGGGAAAGAGGAGGGTTGGGGTTGGGTGCGCCCCTGGAAAAGTGGGCGTGACCTTGCAACGAGGGTGAGAGTGATTCCTTGGAGAAGCAGGGGGTGACAGGAGAGATGGGGAGATAGTGACATGGGGAGAGGCAGAGGGTGACAGGAGAGATGGGGAGATAGTGACACGGGGAGAGGAAGAGGGTGACAGGAGAGAAGGGGTGATGTGGAGATAGTTACGCAGGGGAGGGCAGAGGGTGAGGCAAAGGGTGATAGCAAGGGGCAGTGGGTGACAGAGAGACAGTGGGCGATGCCAGGGGGAGGAAGTGGGTGATGTAGAGGATGACGGGGAGAGGCAGTTAGTGACACGAGAGAGAGGTGACGGGGAGGCAACAGGTGACAGGAAAAGGGTGCTGGGGAAAGGCAATGGGTGACAGGGAGAATGTGATGGGGAGAGGCAGTGGGTGACAGGGAGAGGGTGATGCCTTGGAGAGGTAGAGGGTGACAGGAGAGAAGGGGAGATAGTGACATAGGGGAGAGGCAGAGGGTGAGAGAGAGAGAGAGAGAGAGAGAGAGAGAGAGAAAGTGACATCAGGTAACAAATTTGAGGTATGCTTGTGGAGCACAGAGTCGACGGTGAACAGAGGCAGCTGGGATTTGCTGTGGCAAGTAGGGAACAGTTAATGGTCTTTTATACATCTTTTAGTTGTTGAAAAGGGATACATTTGTAAATGACCAAAGGCATGGGTTGGGGGGTGTCTGACCACAGATGGGGATAGGGTCCACTAATGTCTGGGCAGGAGCAGTAACCGCAAAGCAGGGAAGCGGCTGAGCAGGGAAGTGGGAGGCAAGATGGTGGGTCCTCAGCTGCAAGGCAGTATGTATGATGGCAGTTGCAGCAAGATAGGGGCTGTGATCCGGTACCGGCACCCAACCCACCCACCGACTCCCAGCTCACCTATTGGGATCGGTGAGTATGCTAGGCAGAGCTGCCACAGCCCGCGCCACGTTAACTCCACCGAAGTCTCCGTGACTATAAGGTTCTCGAAGTTGCTCTGCCGCTCTGATGTAGGTCACACTTGCAGAAGTTTCCAGCTCCTCTGTGTCCTCCTCCAGCCAACGGTGGGAGAGGGTGGGTGGTGGGGCCCTCTTGTAGTTCTTTTCTGTTGCATATTCCCATGACATATACGTGGAATTATACGACTCATATGGTGGATGCAGATTTGGTCATAGCAGCAAAAGATAAAAAGAATCTTTTTGATATCCATTTTCACTTGATACTTGGTGAGTGTGATTACCAAGTGAGATAGAAACATTGGACTCTATGCTATCATACTATGTTTTCTTCCCTCTTTCCCTCAGGAGATAAATAGGAGAATTATTTCCCAATACGTCTGATCTATACAGCGTAGATGATTGTATATTTAGAATACCTATTTCCTGACTTCAAGAATAAAGAACCCTTTCAATACACGTTTTCCACCCACATTAGGTGAGAGTGATCACCTAGTGAATATATATTAGATTCCTGTTGAATCGCACTACTGTTCCTTTATTTTGTTTGTTCCGAAATAATAAGTAAAAAAAAAAATTAAAAAAATTGTTACACGTGTGCCATACAGAAGAGCCATAAACTTCTACCTCCCTCCGCAATCTTACACAGTCTGGCGAGGGCTGAGAGACAATTACAGGGGTCAGTACCCCATGAAAACACTCACTTTTTAAAAAAATTGTGTTTGTTTATAGAATTTGAAATTTACACCCACAGAAATACACTGAGCAAAATAATTGGGAGGCATGACCCAAGGATTAACACTTAGTGCTCTGTCACATATGAAGATAGGAATATAAAAAGAGGACAGTGAGCAGGACAGACCTGACAAAAGTCAGTCCGGGAACCCAAAAACAACAAAAATGCATCCAGTTGTTAGGAACCAAGTTGATATTCAGGAGGGGAGGCAATCACACACAGATTGGAATCCACCTTTTGGACATTACATTGGTCCCACAGAGTATTTTGAGAGAGGATGGCTCACATTCGGATTGGTTACTGCCAACTGGATGCATTTTTGTTGTTTTTATTTAGTTTCATATAGTGAAAACCTCCCTACTATATGGGAAAGAAGGCTGACTACTTTCAGAACAGTCACTGCTATCTGATACACTGCTTTTAGAACAGTCATCGTCTTCTGGTTCACTAATTTGCCCCTATTTTGGAGTTTCTGTACAGTGAAAATCTTGAATTAAATACAGACATCATCTGGTCACTTACACTCTTGGATTATATAACATCCCCTATCCCCTATCCACTATATAAAAAAACACACCTATGCCCCTGAGGAAGTCCCCTGTGGATGAAACGCGTTGGACTTTATGAACAGTTTCATCTGATCGATTGAGTAACGACAATTTTATCATTGCGTGTGTAAAATTAATTTGCTCTGTATTACGGTATGTGAGGTTATACCACTAATTACATATGACTAGATTTTAATAAAAATACTTTTTTAAGGTAAACTGGTTTGCCAGTCAAAAGTTTGAAAAATAGTAATATTTTATTGTGCGCCCTCAGAAAACTGTATCTAATTAATATAATATATATATATATATATATATATATATATATATATATATATATGTACGTATAGTTCAGTTACCTTATGAATAGTTAAATATATCAACTGTTGGTGCCCTCTACCTCCTCACCATATGCCACGAAACGTGTTTGCACTTTGTATTTTTTAATACTCCTTTTGTGAATTCATGTAAAATGCGCCAACGCCCTCCTGCACACAATAGCAACACCGAAAACTCTGCTTTAGTAGTAAACAACAGATAGTAGGTAAACAGTGTCAGCTGCTGAAATTAGAGGAAGTTGTTTTGTGTGTTTAATATGTAAGGAGAAATTCATCAAGCAGGTTTACATAGACTAACATGCACAGTCACACACATACGTACCGTTGGGTGTGGTTGTGTATATAAGGTCACAGTTCAGTGTAGTATTCAGTCATTCAAACTACTTTGCAGTATTAACCTTAGAGACGTCTTAGGGATATACTGTATAAGAAATTGCATTCTGCCCTTGAATCCATATTGCCACATATTGCAGGGATTCTTTATTTGCTTAACGGATAAGAGCCCATCCTGGCGATCAAGAAGAAGTAAAGTGATCGCATACATTATATCTTTTCCATGCATGGATCACCTTGGACTATTGCGAAGACGTGGCTTTCCAGCTGCACAGGCGCAATGCAGAAAAAGCCCCAAAGGTCAGCGGGGACCTCCTGCCACCTGCGTGATTACAGTCCCTCTCCGACAGTGCAGCTCCATTGCCCTAAAGATGGCATTAGCCCACGCAGGCAAATTTGTTTTAAATATTGTCCGCATAAAAACTTTGGAGATAGCAGCCGCTGTTGCTGAGGATGGCGGGCAGAATGTAGGAAATACCGCTTTCTGTATTGTTACATTAAGGGATACTTAGTTCTGCCAATGAACATACAGAGATAGCAGTTTCCACATATGTTAAGGGCACAGTTGAATAATAAATATGCATGTATGAGTCCTGGAAACAGGTTCTGATGAATGGAAATACATATTTGCATGTTATATAGCTTACAACAACCACCATGAAGGAAGCGCCAGTTAGGAGCAAAACGCGTCAGAGAAGTTGCCCTTTGGGGACTCGGTGGACCTTTACCCGTCACTGCAAACTATTGCGAGGACGTGTGCACCTTTACTGAGAAGTTGATTACAAGGAGACGGAGGACGCTACATGCGGCGGCTGTAAGACGGGAGCTCGCTTGGCTAAAGGCAACTGCGGTGTGCCGAGCCCCGGTGCCAGATGAAATCCTCCAAGGTCGAAGGATACCTTTCCTACATTCTCAGAACCAATTACTCTGCTGGGAGCACACGTAAATACCTGTATTGGTAAAGATCAAATTTCCCCATTGCAAATTATTGCTTGTTTTATTTACGGAACAATATCTACAAAAGTATACGGGATCTCTTTACATAGGAACTTAGACATTGTTTCTGTAATACAGCTGACAGTGAAGTCCTCTGTGGATAACGTTTTATAGCTTTTAAATATATGATCCACCTCTGCATTTATTGTATATTGTGTTTTGTATTTCTGATTATATTGTATTGTTTTTTTAGATATGAGACTAGTCATCAGTGATTACAAATAATTATATATCAAGTGTATTCATGTTCTATTGCTTCATTCTAATTAAATAGCGCAGGAAGAGAAAAAAGTTGTTTTATTTGTTATATATATATATATATATCTTAGGTAACATGACCTAACCAAAAAATGGCATCACAAAACATATGCTAAGATAAACCAGTACATTTAAGATGGGCTTCACGTTCTTGTTCAAGACAGACTTTTTATTTAGTCAACTTTGATTATAACCAGTGGCGTTATTAATGTCTAATGACCCTACATATTTTTCAGTATGATTTGTAATCTATCTTTTTTAAAGTCACAATCCTTTTAAAGGTTTCTTTTTCCCCACCCCATTATCTCCCAGTGGGTGTGGTTCATCAAATCGACAGTATCTAGGTCGACAATGTTTAGGTCGACCACTATAGGCCGACAGTCACTAGGTTGACATGGATGGAAGGTCGACAGGGTTTCTAGGTCGACATGTGCTAGGTCGACAGGTCTAAAGGTCGACATGAGGTTGAAATTTTTTTGGGGTGTCGTTTTCTTCGTAGAGTGACCGGGATCCTCAATTAGTGCACCGCTTCGCTCGCCATGCTTCGGGCATGGTGCCTTCGCTCCGCTACCGCTTCGCTCGGCACAGATTACCGTTCCAATCGTAGTCCACGTGGATCGTTAAGTATGAAAAAATTCAAAAAAAGAAAAAAAATGTGAAAAACTCATGTCGACCTTTAGACCTGTCGATCTAGCACATGTCGACCTAGAAACCCTGTCGACCTTCCATCCATGTCGACCTAGTGAATGTCGACCTATAGTGGTCGACCTAAACATTGTCGACCTAGACAGTGTCGACCTTCAGACCGGATCCCCTCCCAGTATCTGAGTGGAACTCCCTTTAAATTTCTACTACTGTGTATACAAATCTGCACTGGGACTCTGCAAGTACAAAATTAGGAGGCATGCGCTGTGTGCCTCTGAGGCATGCACAGTTGGAAGACATCAATCTACTATGTCCGACATCGCTGCTGCATCTGACACAGAATCATACCCTGAGTGTTTTAGGTGCCCTCTAACCATTAGCGTGTTAGGTAACTGCTGCCTGGATGTCACCAAATGGTAGTGCAGCAAGAATGATTTTCAGTCTCTGTGCTTAAATCATTCATGCAGGAAAACCTAAAGCAAGTGATTAATCTCATGAGGTTATTTGCCCACAGAAAGGAAGTAACTATTCCTGTGTTATCTGTTTCAATAAGCATTTCTTGCCAAGAATAGCCTAGAATCCCCTGAATAAGCAATTAATTGTTCATCCCATTACACTTTATGCAGAAGTTTAATTAAAGGTTGGGTTAAATTGCGCCAGTGATTGAAGTAGGTCATCTCTTGGCAAGTGATTTAAAATCACTTGTGTCGCAAAGCCTATACAAAATAGCTAGTTACACACAAAATGAGCGATCCCTGTTATGAGAAGCATATTTTGGAGATTGCGTGACAAAACATTGCTCCTGGGGGGCTAGCACTAAATCATGACCTCAGCCACTGTCTGAGTCCAATGCGTCTTGGAGACTGAGGCATCATATACGGGTTTCCCTTATACTATACAAGTTTGCACAATAAAATTACTCAACCCTACAATTAACTAAATTCCTAACTTCTACAGAGAGTATTTCATTCATTAGCTATACACCTAAGTACAAATGTTTCTCCTGACAGCTGGCAATGATATGAGTGTAAAGGTGTTTTCCACTATCACAACTTATAATTGACTTGTTTTTTGTACATGTTATTGTATCCAATCCAAAGAGCACGGGTAACGTGTCAAATGCATGTACTGTAGCTGTCTGCTGTCACATTCATAGGCAGCTGTCCCTATCCCATGTGTTTGTCAAATACTTGTCAACTTTAAAATCTTCCTTTCGAAAAGGTGTCAGTCAGCTGATCACTAAGGGGGTGGGGCTGGGCTCCTCTCTCCAGATTGCAGGTCTGTGGAGAGGGGAAAAAGGCCAAGATGACTCCATTCTCTGAGTATCACGTGATCGCATCCTGTGTCCTGCTCATTTCAATAGGATTGAAAGTGAGCGTAACTGGGGAGGGTGACCTACTCTCTCCGGAGTCCTTGGGACCCAAACCTTCCGGGAGAGGGAAATATGGTTTATCACCATCCTAGGAAAATAGTTGTCATTGTGCAGGAATTGTGCAGAATCAAACCAATGTAACTGCAAAGTCCCACTTACCACTACTTATCACTATTTTCCTCTTACATTACTCAGTAGGGACTGAACGTGGTTGTTCATATTGCATTTAGTGCTGTTTTGTATTGGAATGTCTTACTATATTGGAGGAAATTTACTTTTATTTATTTATTACCAGTTATTTATATAGCACACACATATTCCGCAGCGCTGTACAGAGAATATTTTCCCATTCACATCAGTCCCTGAGCTTACAATTTATATTCCTATCACATGTACACACAGACACATTCACACTAGGGTTCATTTTTCTTGGGAGCCAATTCCAATTAACCTACCAGTATATTTTTGGATTGTGGGTGGAAACCGGAGTACCCGGAGGAAACCCACGCAAGTACAGGGAGAATATACAAACTCCACACAGTTAGGGCCATGGTGGGAATCGAACCCATGACCTCAGTGCTGTGAGGCAGTAATGCTAACCATTACACCATCCGTACTGCCCTTCTGTACAAGTGCAGCTGGTTTCCTGATTACTGCTCCCTTCTGAGCACCAGCTAAAGTCAACCCCTCCTATGGGGTGGAAACTGTTTTAATGCCCCTCCCCCTTTAATATTTTATTCTTGCATCTATCTTGTTATTGCATGTGGATGCCTAAATAGCTGGATTTATAAACTTAGACTATACTATGCTAGAAAAATGCAGGAGCCTCCGCATATGTTAAGGGCACAGTTGAATAATAAATATGCATGTGGCACATGAGTCCTGGAAATAGTTTCTAATGAATGGAAATACATATTTGCATGTTATATAGCTTAATTAATATGACCTAACCAAAAATGGCATCACAAAACATATGCTAAGAAAACCCCAAATACATTTATTATGGGCTTCACATCCTCCTGTGCCCTGTTAGGAGGCTAATATATAGGTTCCACAATGGATTGTTTCTTCCCGCGGAGCAATTTAATTGTTTTGCGTGCCCGATCTTCCGTCTAAAGCGACGAGAGATTGCAGGGAGCAACTCAATTGATTTTTTGTTTGTTTTTTATCGCGCTGATTGCACCCAGACAGGCCAAATTTAGCCGTTAACCGTTTTATGTTGTTCAGCGCGCGCCCAAATGGAGCAACAATCGAATTGCTCCGTTGGGCACCATCTAGTGGCGGCCGTGGGGAGAAATCATTTAATTGCCCCCAATTGTTGCTCCATTCGAGCGAGCTGAGCAGCAGGGAGACACACTTCAGTTCACAGCTAAAGCAGACTTGTCTGGGCACAATCAGAGAGATAAAATATTTTTTTTAATTGCGCCTCGCTATCTCCCATCACTTTAGATGGAAGATCGTGCATGCAAAACAATTGAATTGCCCATATTTGCTAGTCTGGTACTGTTCTGGTTATAGCTACAGTACCCTGTGTTATTTAAATCTCACAGATAAGCACAGGAGTGCCAGTGTAGAACTAGAGCATAAACCTGCTCTAGAACCAGCAGAATAGGTATGCTTCTTCATGATTAATGTTATAGGTAAAAGCAAATGCCTGCCTTCAGACTTTTGGTGTCTGCAGTCTTTTGGATTATCCACAACGGGGCTACGGATGATGTAGCAGTGATCCTACTTTTTCGTTTCCTCCGAACCTTGCCCCGGTGCTGCAGAGCTCGCTGCCCGTGCCCATACCACATCACACAATCCGGTAGATGTATTAAGCCTTGAGAAGTGTTAAAGCAGTGATAAGTGCAAGGTGATAAAACACCAGCCAATCAGCTCCTACAATCAGCTCCTAACTGGAAATGTACCTATTGGAGCTGATTGTCTGGTATGTTATCACCTTGCACTTATCACTGCTTTAACACCTCTCCAAGCTTAATACAGCTGCCCCTATGTGTTTAGGAGACTCCCGGATTATAGGGAGACTGCCTCTGACTTTTAATTCATTCCAAACCATATAAACTGATAAATGAAATAAACTGCAGTGACATGCATTGCTGGTAACAGTTTATCTTCTATTCATTCCAAATCAATGGCTTGACATGCGGGACCGACTTACACGGAAACGTGGCAGCTCTCAGTGAGCAACTTCTGGTATTCTAACAAGTAAAATAAACTTTTCTGCATCCATAGAAATACAAGACGGCATAATACAGTTCCTCGATAACACAGGCCATAAAACATTCTACTTTAACAAAATGTAGTACATAAATAAATTAGATTTTATTTTTTATTTTTATACCATCAGGATGATTTCATATTTTGAATAGAGCAAGAGTAATTCAACTCAAAATCTATTTGTAAATATGCAACTTAAATGAGATTTGCTGGTGCCTTATGGGCCCTACACACTGGCCGATATTTTGAAAGATATGAACGATCTCGTTCATAAATGAACGAGATCTCGTTCATATCTTTCAGTGTGGAGACTTAAGCGATGAACGATGCGCGTCCCCGCGCTCGTTCATCGCTGGTCTCCTGTCGGCTGTGCATGCAGGCCAATATGGACGATCTCGTCCATATTTGCCTGCACGTCTATGGAGCCGGGTGACGGGGGGAGTGAAGAAGCTTCACTCCCCCCGTCACTGCCCCCCCCGCCGCCGGGTCGCTCGTCGGCCGTATCGGCCGTCGGGCACCTCGGCCAGTGAGTAGGGCCCATAAGTGCTGTTTGTTTTCTTAGTAGGTTAATTAATATCTGATCTTACTGTAAATATTGACAATTCTATGTGATTGCAGTTTCAGAGCACGTGAAATCAGCATCACACGGATAATGTGTACCTCCATTGGTTGCACACCCTGCCAGCAGTAACCTATGCAGTGCGCCCAACATGGCTGCCTCGGATGGTTCCCCTGTGGGCGGGGTGTGCTTCATTTGGATTTTTCCATGCAGGGTATAGCATACTCCTACACACGTGTCAGTTCTCCCATACATGCATTTGGCCCCTGTATGGCTCATCTCCCACTGTGTAACCTTGTAGTGCGCCCAACATGGCTGCCTTATCTGGTGCGCTTGTGGATGGGATGAAAAATGCGTGGACCTGATGTTTTTATTGGAACCCTACTCTGAACTCAAGGACTCTGCAATCTCCCCATTTTGTGTTCTCTTCTAGGGGTGGACTATTCCGCAGTGCGCCTAAGATGGCTGCCGCACCTGGTGCCTTGTGATAGTGGAATACACAACCCCTGGAGGTTATTACTCAAAATGCCTACACCAATCATGCATTATTCTTTCTGTGTCTTTGTCTGTGTGGTTTATCTTTTGATGTAATACTTAAATCTTCTGTATTATGTGCATTGTGTGAGTTCTAGTTGGCGCCGCGGATGGCTGCCTCGGTGCTGCTCTGCCAAGCAGCCTTAGTTTTTAGTCTTAAATGTATAATATGTCTACTGTACAGTTGCATATGTGCAGTATGAACTCATATGTGTAATGTATGCTACGTTTTTTCCTCCATGTTGCTGCTTGGCGATGCATTGTACCACAAAGAATTCCTAGTGTACGTGAGTACACCTGGCCAATAAAGCTGATTCTGATTCTGATAAATATTGCCTCACAATGGTGAGAATCTAGTACAGTTGTTCTGGTCACCTTGGAGTATATTACAGCATACATGCAGTTGGCAGAGGTGGTCATTCCGAGTTGATCGCACGTAGCAACTTTTTGCTGCCAGTGTGATCAACTAGACGCCGCCTATGGGGGAGTGTATTTCTGCATAGCAGGGCTGCGATCGCATGTGCAGCCCTGCTATGCAAAAAAAAGATTCCTGTAAAACAAGACCAGGGTAAGAGTTACTTACCCTGTGCAATCGATCCAGCGATGCAGGTCCTGGAACTGACGTCAGACATTCGCCCTCCAAACGCCTAGACACGCCTGCGTTGGACTCACCACTCCCCGAAAACGGTGAGTATCCGCCCCGAAATGCCTCCCCGCTGTCAATCTTCTTGCGATCACGCTAGCGATCACTTTCTTCTGGTCGTTGCCCGGCCACGGCTGTTGCTGGGCCACGACGCGCGTGCGCATTGCGGACGCCACGCAGCTGCAGTCCCGACCCGTTCGCACTGCTGCGACAACTAGCAGCGTGCGAACGGGTCGGAATGACCCCCAGAAGCTACAACCATGCAGGCAAAGATGGTGGGAATTGACTGCCAGTTGATGACCATACCTAATCAGGACTGTTGGCAGCTATGCAAAATGTATTGCTCTCCGATCAACAGATGTCTAGAGCATGTACTTCATACGGACCTCTCGTCCACACGCCATCTTCAGGCAGCTGTCATAACTATTGATTCCACAATATACTGACCTAGGGAATCCAGATTCTGTTTTGTAGTGGATACTGCTGAGTGATCCCTCCCTGGGTTCATGAATCATTCTCTATCGGTGATCAGTTTTATACTCAGTACACTCTGGATGATCAGAGCATTAACATATTTCCTAATATAACAGGTTTTAAAGCCATAACAATTAGCCATGTCCCCATCAGCTGTATATGGTGCTCCAGTTGCTAGGCTGCACTTCCTTTGCCATGACTGCTCACCGTTGTGACCGGACCATATCATGACTCTGGGGGTAATTCAGATCTGATCGTAGATGTACTACTGTATGCTCAGCACAGGGCTAGTCCGCTCTGCATGTCAGGCCCCCCTCCCACCATACACACACGGGTGCAAAAGCTGCTTTTGCACCTGGCGAGTAACTCCCTGTCAGCGCAGCTCCTGCGTGCTGGTAGGCCGCTACCCGCCTATGTTGTCTGGACCGCGCCCCGTCTACAGGGTTCTAACGCCTTTGGCACGCCCCCTCCTGTCCCGCCTCTGCCTGTCAATCAGGCAGAAGCGATCACAGCCCAGAGATGCTGCTAGCATCTCACTGGGCTCCCAGGGTGCGCGAGCGCACTCCACATAGGGATTCAGACTGAGGCCCTCTGTTGTAAATGGTACAATCCTCTTGTCAAGAACCTGACTTAAATCTCCCATGTACAAGTAACATGTGACTACCAGGACAACCTGCAGTATCCTCAGCGTTTCTCTCAGCCTTGCTTCAGAATTCCATACAAACTTTTGCTTTAGTTCTCTGACTCCAGTATCTGCTAAGCAAGCAAGTTTCCAAGCAGCAGTACCTCCAGTCTGAGCAAGACACTGTGTTACTGATTGCTGATTATTCACCTGTGAGTTCTTCTGTGCAGATTCCTGATTGCAGCAGTGATCACAGATCAACAAGTGTTTATCTGCAGGAGATAATCCAGGCCCACCTGTTCTCAGACCCACGGTGCTGCTGCTGTCCTCACTGCACCCCATTCTCTCCTGTGTGCACTTCACGGGGTTCCCGCCAACATTGGGTAGTGGGAGCCGGCATGTTGCCACCGGTCAGCTGATCACAACTCCACCATTCAAAAGGGCCAGTCCGGTCAGCTGACTGCGCAGTCCTATTGCTGACTGGCAAGAGGGATAAAAGGACTGTTGGGAGCTCTAGCAAATTGCCCAGAACAACGTCGATATCTCAGCTGTGTCTAGGCTTCAGGCGCCTGTGTTCAGTTCCTAAAGCTCTGTATATTCTCCCACGATCCTCCTGTTCCAGTTTACAGCAGCATAACCAGCACTGTGATTCCAGCTCATAGTAATGCATACCTCCCAACATTACCCGCTCCAGGAGGGACAAAATGCTCTGTTTCTGGAGTTTTCTCTTAAATTATGATTGTCTGCACCTGTGTAGAACAGGTTAATGGATAAGAAAGGTGTTTCAGCACAGGTGATGGCAATAATAAATTAAGAGGCAAGTCCAGGAGCAGAGCGTTCTGTCCCTCCTGGAGAGGGTCATGTTGGGAGGTATGGTAATGCCACCAGCACTGTGATTCCAGCTCATAGTAATACCACCAGCACTGTGATTCCAGCTCATAGTAATACCACCAGCAGTGTGATTCCAGCTCATAGTAATACCACCAGCACTGTGATTCCAGCTCATAGTAATACCACCAGCACTGTGATTCCAGCTCATAGTAATACCACCAGCACTGTGATTCCAGCTCATAGTAATACCACCAGCACTGTGATTCCAGCTCATAGTAATACCACCAGCACTGTGATTCCAGCTCATAGTAATACCACCAGCACTGTGATTCCAGCTCATAGTAATACCACCAGCACTGTGATTCCAGCTCATAGTAATACCACCAGCACTGTGATTCCAGCTCTCAGTAGTAATACGGACACTGTGACTTTGACAAACTGCAACATTATACAGTGTACTTATTGTGTGTGCTGCTCACACTTGTTTCCTGGACAGTCCAGCATTACTCCTGTCATTGTTCTTACCAATGTCAGCTCGGTTCAAGTGCATATCTTCCAGTGTGCTATGTAGTGTCTGCTGCTGATCCTAGTTCCAGCTATCACCGGTTCCAATCTGGTTCAAGCAAGCCAATTTCCAAGCTGACTCTAGTTCTAGTTCTCACCGGTTCTAGCAAATCAGTTTCCAAGTTGACTCTTGTTCAGTGACCCCTGGGCTGCAGCTTACACCACATTGTGCAGGGGGAGCAGGATAGCACATATGTATATACATGCAGGGATGTATGTAACATATGTGCTGGCTGCAGGTGTCCGGGAATCGCCAGCGCTGCCTGTCTTCCAGCCGCCGCTGAACCCAGGATGCTGCATTTGGCTGTACTCTCCTTTAAAGCCCGCCTCCAAAATCTTGTGTAAACTAGCCAATGAGAGCCTGGGGGCGGGCTTGGCAGAAGGTGTTATGCTGAATGCAGCATTTCGGGTTCAGCGGCGGCTGTAAAGCGGCACAAAGCGCTGACGATTCCCGGAGACCTGCAGCCAGCACATATGTTACATACATCCCTGCATGTATGTACATATGTGCAATCCCACTCCTCCCTGCGACGGGCTGCAGCCGCCACTGCTCTTGTTCTAGATTATTCTTATTGATAAAGTTTTCCTGAGTTAAATTCTACTCTTCGTCCTAAGGGGTCTATTCAACACAAACCGCTCATGCTGCACCTTCTATGTAATGCTATGAATTGTATTCTGTATGCCATAGAAGTTAAAGGGTTGAGAGTCACCAGGCTGCAACATGATAAAATACTGCAAAATAATTGGGCGCTACCTAAGCCTAACTGAAGAGGTGTCAAAACTCTGGTGTCTTGTCAACTCAAGTTAGAATCTGGTAGTGGGTCTATAGGGGGGTGCTCTATGCAGGAAACTTGGTGGGCGTAGGTAAGGTTCTTATGGGTCTATTCATGAAGCAGTAAAATGAGTGGAGAAGTGAGCCAGTAGAAAACTGACTCACTTCTCCACACTTTTCAAGGTTCTTATGGGTCTATTCATGAAGCAGTGAAAAGTGTGGAGAAGTGAGTCAGTGAAGAAGTTGCCCATGGTAGCCAATCAGCTGCTACATACAAATTTTATAGAATGCACTTTATAAATGTTACCTCAACACGGATTGGTTTCCATGGGCAACTTCTCTACTGGCTCACTTCTCCACTCATTTTACTGCTTCATGAATAGACCCATAAGAACCTTACCTACCTCCACCAAGTTTCCTGCATAGAGCGCCCCCTATAGACCCACTACCAGATTCTAACTTGAGTTGACAAGACACCAGAGTTTTGACACCTCTTCAGTTAGGCTTAGGTAGCGCCCAATCATTTTGCAGTATTTTATCATGTTGCAGCCTGGTGACTCTCAACCCTTTAACTTCTATGGCATACAGAATACAATTCATAGCATTACATAGAAGGTGCAGCATGAGCGGTTTGTGTTGCTTGTCAGTGTTTAAAAAAATTTTCAATGAATAATGCCCTGCAAATTAGAGGCGGCCGGTTAAGACGCAATATTCGTGTGATCACTTTCACATGTCGCCATTACACATATCGCATGGAACGACCAGAAGAGCTTGTGTTCATTCAGTTGGGGACACTCGTGGTGAATTTCCTCACTCTCTCACCATTATCATTGTGATGTATCTGCACAATCACAATGCAGTATGCGATTATACCAGCGGCATGTATATAGGAGCACCCACAGGGAGACAGAGGCTGAGAGTGGTAGGTGGAATCCTGCACCTGCTTGGTCCACTTACCACACATGTGCAGCGGCCATCGTCGGGGAGGGAAAGTTTACTATCTTTAGCCCATATGCTACACCATTTTCAGATGGCGACAGATCAATCTCCAGCATGGTAAATCTGACAGTGTCGCATCCCCCCATTAAAAACCTATGGGGGCTGCAGCTGCTGTTGGGAATGGGGGGATCACTGCGGATATTGGAGATACCTGTAGCTGTCCCTCTGTCATACATTTAGGTGATATCACTAAATATTTGTGGCTTATTCCACTAAAACACTACTTTTCGGGGAATAAGCCACAAACACTTAATGATAAATGGGCCCTAAGTGAGAGAACCAGCCAAGTCTTCTACTGTTCCATACTAGCAGCAGTCCTGTTGGTCCTGTACAAATGTTACGGTCACTTCTGAAGACCAGTTCTGAATTGTAAAGATGTCACTGTGACTGAGGAGACAGCAGCTGTCATAATCATTACTGTGTGACAGACAAGGCGAGACCTGAGAACTGACACAGATTCCATAATGAAGGCACATACACGGCTCTGTAGCAAGGGAGGGATAGGGTGATCTCTATATAGAAATTAAAATGCTAGGCACATTTAATCATAATATCTCTGTCAGCGCCCAGATACAGTATAAAACCAGTTATAGTCATGTATCTATGACTTAAAAGGGAATATGGCAATGGAGGAAGTGCTGTTTTATTGTATCATTGTGTATGGCTTTCCATTGCAGGCTTCCACAATTGCATTCTGTAACCTGATTGGCCGAGCCCCCCCACAGGGTCTCTGATGAGATAACCTGTACCAGCGGATTATATACGTTTTACCGGTGGAGGGGTTGCCAGCTGTCAATATCCTGACAGCGGCATCCTGCCCAACAGAATGCCGGCAGTGGTGTGAGCGTTGAGTCCCCTTGCGGGTTTGCTGCTTTCGCCACACTGTGGGCTCGGTGGCTCGCTGCGTTTGTCACAGGATCTATTCCCACTCTGTGGGTGTCGCAGACACCCATGAGTGGGAATAGCCCTGGTGCGCCGGGATTGCGTCTGTCATCATTGTTGGCTGTTGGGATTTTGGCGCCAGTATCCCGAACACCGGGATCCAGACAGCCGGCATTTTAACTGCAACCCCGTACCAGCAGCTGACCTAGTTTTGTTGGAAATGTTCTCTTTCAATATATGTCCAGAATCTAGAGCAATATGGTGCATGAAGATTGGCAATGAATGGTTTTCAACCCTATACACTCCCATAATAATTCTGTAGGGTTAATCCAAATACCCGCGACACATAAACGCTGTTCTACTGAATAGACAGCACACAGTGTGTGGCCTGCGTCATACCTCTTGTCGCATTACGCAGACCACCTCCTTGACTGACAGAGTGGTTCTCCTTACCCAGGTAGTAGTAAGTCATGATGCTCTTTCTCTCTGGCTTGAGAACCCACAGCTTTCCATGGTAAAGTGAATATTCTTGTCATGGAAACATAGAATCTGGCGAGAGATAAGAACCTCTTGCCCCTTTTTTCTTTTACCCTTTTGGTAACTTCAACCCCTATTTGTTTCTTTTTAAGGATATTCTTATGCCTATCCCAAGTGTGTTTAAATAGTTCTAATGTCTTAGACTCTACCATCTCTGACGGGAGGCTCTTCCACTTATCCACTACCCTTTCTGTGAAGTCATTTTCCTCATATTTCCCTGAACCTACCTCCCTCCAGTCTCAGTGCATGTCCTTGTGTTCTAATACTTCTCTTCCTTTGAAGAATAATTCCCTCCTGTTCTTGCTAAAACCCTTGATATATTTGAAAGTTTCTAACAGGCCCACTCCCCCCTCACCATTCTCTGCTCCAAACTGTACATGTTAAGAGCTTTTAGTCTTTCCAGGTAAGTTTTGTGATGTAGGCCATACACCATTTGAGTTGCCCTTTTTTTGAAAAGTGTCTAATGAACTTATATCATTCTGGAAATATGGCCTCCAGAACTGAACACTGTATTCTAGATGAGGCTGTACCAATGACATAGAAACAGAGAATTTTTTGGTATATAAGAACCATTTGGCCCAACTTATCTGCCCATGCACATGCACACACTAGCGTTAATTTTTGTCTGGAGTCAATTACAGGGACGAATCTAGACTTTTCTTTAGGGGGGGGGGGGGGCGGTTTACTGTTTAATCTTGACTCCTCCCTCTACAGTCCCAACTCCTCCCATCTGCAATCCTAACTCCTCCTCTCTCAATTCTGACTGAACTTTTTGAGTGAGACTGAGATAGAGCTTTGTGATTGTTCTATGTACATGTGACTGTGCTATGGGGTAATTGTATTTATTAGCCCTAGTACCCACACACCAGCAAGTGAGGGGCAAATGCTCTGTAACGCTTGCTCTCCTGGCTCCTCTGTGCTGCTGTGGTATAAGCTGCCTTAGGCTCTCCCCGGAGAGCTCTCTTCTGCTCAAAAGTGGGCGTAGCTATGACTGTGTTAGGGGGGGCGGTCGCCCCCTTTGCCCTCCCCTTCCCCCTAGATTCGGCCCTCGTCAATTAACCTATCACTATATTTTTTGGAATGTGGGAGGAAACCAGAGTACTCGGAGGAAATCCTGAGATTTGCTTACGCTCATGCAACTTAAAAACAGAGTCTTCTTCTTGGGCCAAGAGAGTAATGATGCCCAGTTTTAATCATTGGCGGAGAGTTATGGGTGACGTCAGCTGACTGTAAGGTTTCGGGCAGCTCCACAGGCTGGAGGGTGCATGCCCAGAGTGTACTAGAAGGCTCAGCAGAAGCTCTACTAACAGCAAAGTGCCATTGCATGTCAAATGCAGGTGCTGTGTGGCAGTGACCGCTGACCCCGGGGTCCTGCTGTCACACCCCAAGTAATGGTCCTGGTATCAAGCCTTCTAAAGCATGACAAGTGGGGAAGTTGCACCTACTAACCAGTCACCTTCCACGTATCATTTTGTAGCATGGATTTGATAAATGCTAGCTAGATGTTGATTGGTTTCTATGGGCAACTTCTCCACTCTTCAGAATGCTCGATCTCCCTCTGTTGTCCTGCAGGGCATATTTTGCATCTTACGGAGCACGTAATGCGAGGCCGTCCTCAATTCCACGCCGGTCCCTAGTTATTTCTAGGGAACAACTGCAGTATATATGCATTTAGGAGTGCTTTTTATTCAGTGTCCCATTTAAGTGATAGGAGTGACATTTTGGGGACTCATGAGAAGAAAATTGCTATAAAAATAACATGGGCATAACCTAAAGGGGGCTAATCCATTATTGGGGATAATGAAACTGTACCTCTTCTAATAGGCAGAACTAATGACCGTAATGCACCATTGTGAGCCTCTGTATTTTCCTTGTAGCGAGACTTTAGAAAGAAATGACTTAGATACTGACATAGTTCATTGGTGATTATAATTTGCCTGAGAGATATAAAAGGACTGTAGCTCTTCCCCTTCCCCTAGCTCTTATACATTGCTCTGTATCGCAGGATCACACAACTTGCTGGGAGGCTTCCAGTGCAGCCACTGAGGACGTCTGCTCCTGCCTGGGCTTTGTTTGGAAGCTGGCTAGCAATAACAGGATCTGGGGAGGGTGTGCGGTGTGCGCTGCAGACTTGCAGCAGTAGGATCATGGCTGGCTCCGACTCTCCAGTCCTCCCTGTGATGCTTGTCATTGAGAGGTTACAACAATACAAGTTGTGTTGCATTCATTAGCTTGACGTGGTGTTTCCCCTGCTGCTGGGGCTTCTGGCTCCTGAGTCCTGCCCTGCCGCCAGCATGGAGTGAGTGCTCTTAGGCTGAAGTTAGGCAGCTGCTTGTGAGCTCTGCAGGATCCCAGTGCCATTCTCTGGCTGTGCTCTGTAGGCTTTCCAGGCTGAGGTCAGGGTGAGATGTAAGGTAAGCACACATTCCCTTGCAGGCTGCACAAACCTGTAGCTGCTCCATTGTATGATGCATAATGTACATGATGACATGTTTGGTCTCTTGCAATAGGTCCAGGATCATATTTAGAGGAACTCATTTTTATGACTATATACACGTTATACCTAATGCTTGCTGACCTATATAGTGATTTTCATGTGTCCTTAGGAGCAGATTGTTATATTGATGTGTGGGGGCTACTGTATGTACATGTGTAATTCTGCACCAGCTGCAAGTCTCACAATGGTTTGGGTGGGCACAGCATGCTGGAACTTTTAGTTCAGCACTGGAAAGCCACAGCTTTACTAACACCTTTACAGCTCCTACTGTAATTGCTTTTTCTAATTTGCAGATTATTTCTTTATCTCTTTAGACAGCTGCCAAATATGGTTCTTTTGCATCTATCCCTTAACAGATGAATAATGTTATATTCGGCCTGGTATAATAATAGTACCTAAACTGAATGAATTTTGACCTGTCATTACGTAAACAACTGTAGTTGGGGAAAAAAAGATTTCAGACTGTATTATAGTAACTCTGTTCCTGCACCAGTTTGTTTTATTTAAGTATTTTACTGTTACTTATGCATTAAAACTGGCCAGTTGGTCTGGCATTATATCACGTGATAATCCACATTGATGGTAATATAAAAAAAAAAAAAAAAAATCTCGACACTCCAAATATCCCCAAACCCTGGGGGTAATTCCAAGTTGATCGCAGCAGGAATTCTGTTAGCAACTGGGCAAAACCATGTGCACTGCAGGGGAGGCAGATATAACATGTGCAGAGAGAGTTAGATTTGGGTGTGGTGTTCAATCTGCAATCTAATTTGCAGTGTAAAAATAAAGCAGCCAGTATTTACCCTGCACAGAAACAAAATAACCCACCCAAATCTAACTCTCTCTGCACATGTTATATCTGCCCCCCCTGCAGTGCACATGGTTTTGCCCAATTGCTAAAAAATGTCCTGCTGCGATCAACTTGGAATTACCCCCCCCCCCCTCCCCCCCCCCCCCCCCCCCCGAGCGGTCCTGTCTGAAGATGTAAGTAGACGTCTATATTTTCAGCAACATACAACGTAACAGATTCAAACCATAAAACCTTAAAGTGGGTATAAATTGGCATACATATTATTTGTGTTGCATTTCCTTCAGTTGCAACAGTATAATGTTAAATTGGAGATTGCCTACTGCTTGTTGCCATATTTCTGTATTTCTGTTTCCTACCACATGCTGAAACGGTCATATGTATGGCACTACAGACTTTTTTACTTTTTTTTTTTTTTTACCATCATTACAGCTTACATTTTTTTATGTTTATAACACCCCCCTTCCCCTTCCTGTATCAGCATCTTGTGCATCATAAATGATTGCAATAGGTGCTTTCATTTAGTCTTGTTTTTAGACCATCGATGGTGGTAATTTGTGTCCCTTGGTGTGGAATGTGTTAAATCAAGCAAATTTCTGGCATTCTGAGATATTTCTGTAGCAGAGTATTCAGCTTACAAAATACCTCTCTGAGGCAGCTATACCGGTGCTGCATTCCACTGCACAAAGAGAGCTTTCATTTACCCAATTATTATACCCCGACCTAAGGGTTATGTTTTTCTAACAACTTGTGTTAATCACAAGAAACAGCTTACTTGCTTGTGGCGGAGGAACTGTAGGGAATATGGGATAATGCAAAACACAAAGCAAAGCAAATTGTTTGGATATTTAAGTAGGTTATCAAGATAAAGTAAATGCTTTGCACAATTAAGCAGGTCCGTGAATAGATGATGTTTGCAATGCATTATGTTCCTGCCGGCAGAGCTTTTTATGGAGGCATATCATGGTGCTGAAACGCATCAGACTTATTGGCGTAACCTGCCAATTTGTGTTGTTGTGGAAGATGTCAGATTGTGTGATGTTTGTGTTCTCAATTTGTTCTTTGATCATTTGAACAGCAGATTGTTATTTGTTGTTTATTTTTAACAATGATGGGGGAAGTGGGGGAGGTCACTTAAATTTGGATGAAACTAAATTGACCCAAGTAAATGTGGCAAGTCAGCCGTAATTGCTCACACGTTGCGTGCATGGCATTATATTCCTATATTATATGCTTAGTTTGATATCCGTTATCACCAATTTGCGCTTGTACCAGCGCTATACAAACTGCTAAATACATGTGTACATGTGATTTCTTAATTTTTTGTTTTTAATATATTTGCACAAATCTCAAATACACTTTTTTCACGTTGTCATTATGGGGTATTGTGTGTAGAATTTTGAGGGAATTTTTATTTTTTTTTCCATTTTGGAATAAGGCTGTAACATTACAAAATGTAGAAAAAGTGAAGCGCTGTGAATACTTTCCGGATGCACTGTATTAATCCAAAAACAACAGATTTACACTTTTCTCATCCTAACCCTCTGTTCCATGCTCACTGTCTACCAGTGACGTGCACGTCCCTGCTGTCTACCCCATCTGTGCCACCCAGTCTCTCTGCCCCTTCCCTTTAGAATGTAAGCTCTCACGAGCAGGGCCCTCTACCCTCATGTGCTTATCCTTTTCTTACTTAAACCATCCTTGACGGCACCTAATCCCACGTGCAGAGAGAGTTAGATATGGGTGGGGTGTGTTCAAACTGAAATATAAATTGCAGTGTAAAAATAAAGCAGCCAGTATTTACCCTGCACAGAAACAATATAACCCACCCTAATCTATCTCTCTCTGCACATGTTATATCTGCCCCCCCCCCCCTGCAGTGCACATGGTTTTGCCCAACTGCTAACAAATTTGCTGCTGCAATCAACTCTGAATTACTCCCAATGGGGGTCATTCTGACCCATTCGCTCGCTGCTTTTTATTGCAAATGGGTACCCACTGCGCATGCGCCGGCACCGTAGTGCGCCGACGCATGCCAGATGGCCGAAGGCCGTAACTGGGCTGCGATTGCCTCTGCCTGAGTGACAGGCAGGGGCGGTCGCTGGGTGGGAGGGGGAGGATCGGCGGTGTTTGACCGTCGTTTCGTTGGTGCGGTCTGGCCAATGCAGGCATGGCCTGACCGTGCGGGGAGTGGCCCACAGCGGCTGCGTGACATCATACGCAGCCGCTGCGGGCCAGGGAGCGACGAGTAGCTCCCGGCCAGCACGCTAAAGCTGCGCTGGTCGGGTGCTACTCTGGAAGTGCAAAGGCACTTCCAGAGTAATGATTGTAGCTGTGCTATTTAGCACAGCTACGATCATCTTGGAATGAGGGCCAATGTCTGAAAATAAACACACAATTCAGGCTCATCCAGCACTCCAATGGAGCTCAATCAAATGCGTTAGTTGGTGCCATCCTCGATGCAATTACAAAAGTTTCTGTGTGTATATGTGTGTATATGTGTGTGTGTGTATATGTGTGTGTATATGTGTGTATGTAAAGCCACATCAAATTCCACCCAGCATTATTTCAACACTTTAAAATTAAAATTAGTATACTCCTCAGAAAACTGTACTAATAAACACCCCATAACAGTAAACCCACCCAAATAATAATATTTTACACACCCCAATTTCACAAATAAAAGTTAATCCTTGCCCATCCCCCATATGGCAGTAACCCCCTCAGTTGGCGTGAATAGGAGTCTCGGGGATACCCACCCCTCTCCTAACTGTCCACCTATCCCCCCTCACATGCAGTGCCATGCTCCACTCTGGTGACAGAGAACCAGTTACATGTGCTGCTAAAGCCTCCAGTGTCCTCCTCTTCTGTCTCGTCCACAATCCGCCAGTCCATGACTGTCACCTGTCGGCCACTGTCCATCCACTTCCACATGCCAGCTGCTGCCATTGGCCTCTACCCCGCTACCTCACACTGCCACTGGCCCAGGAATCTGTCTGACAGGTGGAGTTCCAGGCTGCATGGGAGGAGCAGGGTGCACCACAAGTGATATGCGGGCATAGATTGTGGCTGGTTCTGTCCCAGGGCACCAGCCACACCACCCTAGTTAAGGCCCTGGAACATGTATAGGTGCGGACAAATTTCTTATTGAAATGAGAGAAAGGGATGAACAGGGCCTGTTTTAAGGGCAAACGGCAACACGCACAGGGCGCACAGACATTTCCTCTCTGCAAGTCCTGATTTTTACATCCTAAAGTTATAATAATACATCTTCCAGCAGCACCTTGGTGCAGAATCACATCTCTAGAAGCATTGTTTCCAATTTAAAAATGTACATACAAAAAAGTATCACGTAATAAATATGATCCCAGTGTTCTCTATCTTGCTTGATTATTTAAAGCCATAAACCTGACCATATTGCAGCAGCAAATCTAAAAGGCTATCATGAAAGAAAGGGGTGGACTTACTGCAGTAGGAGGCTGGACTTTTGATATTTACAGTATTGCTCATTGTGCTTCTTCATTTATTTCTGGTAGTTTACAGAGGCAGTTCTTTGATAGCAGAGTACGGACGACCCCTAGGTGCTCCGGACTGCCCCTCTAGGTGCACATGTGCAAATCCAAGGTTTCTGTGCTGCACATTTTGCATGCCCTTTGTAAGTGACCTTCTCTAGAGGCAGCCATTTTGTACAGAGAATTTAGCCCATCAATTCGCTATGCACCAGGTCCTAATGAATATTGGTAAGCATCATCAGATAACCAGGTAATGCCACAGTCCCCCCCCCCCCCTTCCACTTGTGTCTAAGCAGCAGGTGCTCTAGGGGAACACCACAAAGATAAATAGTCTTCCAGTTACCCCAATTGTAGCTACAGATCTTCTGCATACATTTTAGACCTTGCCCCTAAGCAGATGCAGAGGGGAGGATCAAAGGGCAAATGTGTGGGGGAAGGGGGGCATAATGACTCCGCCTCCACAGGGCAAAGCTTTGACTAGTGTCATTGCATAATGAAGGGCAGACCCACAATGACGTAACTAAGTTGACATGAATTGGCATTAATTGCAAAACGGACGTCCCGTCCAACTCCAGGGGGACTCGTGGAAATTTGGGTCGTTTCCACAGATGCACAGTATATATTCCAGATAACACAAGGAATAGAATAAAATAAGATTTTGATGGGATAATACTTTGTGTCTTCATTCAGTCTTAATAGGTGTAGTAAATATGTAATGTGTAAGACTACAGAAGATTATTTCCATAGATAAAACCAGTTTGGGAGCAATTGCAGTCTAGCCTCTCAGTACAGCGTTAGTGGCAGCATATTCTGGCAGCCAAGCGTTAAGCACATATGGTGGGGCTTGGAATAGAAGCAGATAATCGCCCAGCCACAGAGTCTCCGAGGTCTCTGCTGTGGCTGCTGGTTAAATGTTTAACTCTAAATATAGACTTCTAACATCTTTGCCAGAGTAAAATGTTTTCAGCTGTAAACATTAATCAGTGGTAGATTCTCTGTCCAACCAACATCACAACCTCCGATCTGATTTAGTCACTGCATAGAGTTTGTCATTGGTCGGAGCCGCATGAAGTTAATTGTGATCATCTTTAACAAAGTATTGTGGACTTTTCTCGGGATCCACTTTGCTATAACTAATTGAGATCCTATAAGCTGCTGTTACAGATCTGCTACGGAGAGAGCGGAGGGTGAGTCACAGAGGTCCTGACTAAGGCCCTCATTCCGAGTTGTTCGCTCGCTAGCTGTTTTTAGCAGCCGTGCAAACGCTAAGCCGCCACCCTCTGGGAGTGTATCTTAGCTTAGCAGAAGTGCTACAAAAAAAAGATTGTGCAGTTTCAGAGTAGCTCGAGACTTAGGGGCCCTACTCACTTGCCGACCCACCGCCGAGCTGCCTGACGGCGGATACGGCCGACGAGCGACCCGGCGGCGGGGGGGCAGTGACGGGGGGAGTGAAGTTTCTTCACTCCCCCCGTCACGCGGCTCCATAGAACTGCAGGCAAATATGGACGAGATCGTCCATATTGGCCTGCATGCACAGCCGACGGGGGACCAGCGATGAACGAGCGCGGGGCCCGCGCATCGTTCATCGCTGGAGCCTCCACACTGAAAGATATGAACGAGTTCTCGTTCATTTATGAACGAGATCGTTCATATCTTTCAAAAAATCGGCCAGTGTGTAGGGCCTATAACTCCTACCTTGCTATCACTGCAGACTGTTTAGTTCCTGTTTTGACGTCACAAACACGCCCTGCGTTCGGCCAGCCACTACCCCGTTTCTCCAGCCACTCCTGCGTTTTTATCTGGCACGCCTGCGTTTTTCAGCACACTCCCTGAAAATGCTCAGTTACCACCCAGAAACACCCACTTCCTGTCAATCACTCAACGATCAGCGGTGCGACTGAAAAGCGTCGCTAGACCTTGTGTGAAACTACGTCGGCTTTTGTGAAAGTACGACGCTCATGCACAGTGCGCACCATACGCATGCGCAGAAATGCAGATTTTTTGCCTGATCGCTGCGCTGTGAACAACGGCAGGTAGCGATCAACTCGGAATGACCCCCTAAGGGCCTTGTTCAAGGTTTATTGCAAAATCTTCCTCTAATGGGCAGGACCATGGGCCTAATTCAGACCTGATCATAGATGTGCTAAATTTAGCACATCTACGATCAGCTTCCCTGACTGCGCGCTGGCAGGGAGCTACTTGTCGCTGTCCGGGTCGCAGCGGCTGCATGTGACGTCATGCAGCCCCCGCGGCCCGCCCCCGCACGGTCCGCGCACACCTGCGTTGCCTGTACCGCGCCCCTAAAACGGCAGCCAAACGCTGCCGGCCTGCTCCCTCCCGCCCAGCGACCTCCTATGCCTGTCAATCAGGCAGAGGCGATCGCAGGGCAAAGACGGCGGTTGGCTGTCTGCCATGCGCAGTTCAGACCTGATCGGCTGCTGTGCGAAAACGCACAGCAGCAATCAGGTCTGAGTTAAGCCCCATGTGCACTGCAGGGGGGCAGATATAACGTGCAGAGAGAGTTAGAATTGGGTGGGTTATATTGTTTCTGTGCAGGGTAAATACTGGCTGCTTTATTTTTACACTGCAATTTAGATTTCAGTTTGAACACACCCGACCCAAATCTAACTCTCTCTGCGCATGTTATATCTGCCCCCCCCTGCGGTGCACATGGTTTTGCACATTAGAGGAAGGATTTGCTTTAAACCTTGAATTAGGCCCTTTTTCCAGGTGCCGGGAGTCTGTTAGGTACAGTAGCCAGTCTGCTGCATTGGGTAAAGGTTTTCTCATTGCTGGGGTTATGTCTCCAAATAACACAAATAACATGTAAAATATCTGTAACAAGAAAATGCTAATGTACTAGAAGTGGGTTGTGATTGTATTTCAGTGATATATAGGGGCACATTTATCAAATACATTTTGCTAGAATTCCAGCTAAATGGAAGTATCCGCTGGATTTAATACAGGGTTTCCCTGTTTCTGATTGTAATAGCAGCCCCCATAGGATTCTGTAGGGGCTGCTATATTGTAAGGTGTCCCAGCGAGCTTGGCCAAGTTGGTGTTAGTCCTTGTAGACTATGGGACAGCTACAGGCGCTTGTGCTGTGTGGTGACTGGACAGTAGTCCCAGCAGCATATAGTAAAGTGATCGCTGATGCAATCATTTTACGTTACACATTCGAGGACAGTACAGAATTTCTTATTGCCGCGAATATCTGCAATAAGAATTGAAAACCCGATAATTGGGCCTCATAGGCGGACATGATAGTGTGTGGGATGGTTAACACTCTACCATGCTTTGGTAAATCTTTAATAGGTGCAAGGTGTGTGGTGCACAAGGGCCTCTGGGTCCAGCTCACATTGCAAACCCTGCACCCATGAAATTATACGTACCTCTCTGAAGTCACGCGGTGGCCATCGCTGCAGACAGAAATCACGGGTGAAATGAAAATGGCAGTTTTCCCAGTGATTTGCACATACGTACTAGAGATGTCCCTGGGAATGAGGTGCAGGCGCCATGTTCCCGGAGACCTGCACGTGCTCAGTAGACTATAGCACAAAGAGTCTTCCGTGATGCCAGAGAGGAGGGGGCCCACTTGGAGCCTGCACATGGGCCCTCACATCTCTTAAACTCTTATGTTGCTGCTGGGGCAGTGGCCACGCCAACTTGGGGCTTTACTGCACTACCCTGGCAGGCCCCTGTATATAAATACTACTCTAATATCAAATCTAATTATTACCCTATAGCTGCATTGCCGATGGGTGAGGAAAGGTATACCAGCCAGAAGCTTCAACCTTCATTATTGAGATTTCTAACCCGTCTGTAGCAAAACATAGCACTAGCTTTTTTGTTGTTGATTTTAATTATGTAATTAGTATATTGTGGGCTTTTATTGGCATGGAGGGGCAGAGGGTGAATCCCTATCTAAACAATGTCACTGGTTGTTGTGACTTGTATAACTTGAATCTAATAAAATGTGCCATTGTACTCTAAACTAAGGTTTGTGGCCGACGGGTGTTTTCTGTGCTAATTCAGAGAAGTGTGGAATTTATCCTCTCTGTGAGGCCATTCAGTTGTTGTAGTGGGCTCCAACGTGCCCGATTGCCGTCAATTGGTGGTTCTGGCGCTGGGTGCCCATTGTTTTTCATGCATGTCACGGGCAAATAGACTGGGTTTAGAAGCATAAAGCGATAAAGAAAATGTATGTGAAATAAATATTGGGTGTCCACTGTATTTGTGCCTGATCGGAGCAGCAATTGAATTACTACATTGTGTGAGGGGCACCCAAACCCCCCCATTAAATTCCCATGGCTGCAAGCAATGTAAGCTCCCAGATCCTAATGCACTCTGTAAACGTTGCTGACTGAGCACATATTTAATAAATGCTCCCAACTGTCCCAATTTTGGTGGGACAGTCCCGTTTTTAGGCACTGTACTGTTGTTCCAGTCGTGGGCCGCAGTGTCCCTCAGTGGGGGTGGGGTCTGCTTTATTCACGGGACAGGGGGACACGGGGCATGTCCAGCAGCTCACAGAGTGCTGGCCATGCCCCCACAGTGACAAAAATGGAGGTGTGACTCGCAAACTCAGCATTACCTGCAAGACCACGCCCCCTACTCGTGAGGCCATACCGCTTTTTTTCGGGTGTGGTGTCCCTCTTCCCTGCCGTACAAAGTTGGGAGGTATGTTATAATAGATATAGCCTAGCATACATACAGTGGGTAGTACTGATGTTGTAATGGTCAGCATTACCGCCTCACAGCACTGTAACAGGGGAAGCAGTTGGCTTCCCGATGGACAGGATCCCGGCAGGCGATATACCGATGCCGGGATCCCGAAGGACGCCGCAATCCTGGTGTCTACATACCGACGCCGCACGGGATACCGGTGTCACAACACCGACAGCCGGAATCCCAAATGGGTGCAGGGCCAGGAAGATTAGGGTTGGGAACCAAGGAGGGAGGGTTAGACACATAGAAGGGGAGGTTAAGTTTAGGCACCAAGTGGGGAGGGTTAGGTTTAGGCAGCAGGGAAGAAAGGATTAGGGTTAGGAACCATCCAGGAGGGTTAGGGTAGACACCACCATCCACCAGGAAGGGTTAGGTTTAGGCACCACCCAGGAGGGTTAGGGTTAGGCACCACCCGGGAGGGTTAGGGTTAGGCACCACCCGGGAGGGTTAGGGTTAGACACCACCAGGGAGGGTTAGGGTTAGGAACCCACAGGGGAGGTATAGGCACCCACAAGGTAGGGTTAGGGTAGAGGGCAGAGAAGGGTTAGGGTACTTTGGAGGGGCCTGTCAGGGTTCTGATGGACAGATGTCGCTGTCTGTATCCTGACCGCAGGCATCCCGTCCATCGGGAAATCATACTAAACCTGTAAACAGTATGTGAGCAGCAGTTACATGGACCCAGGTGCACAAGTGAGCATGTGTTACGGCCAGGGCAGTATTAGGCAGTGATTAACCAGGAGACGTTTAAACCAAAGAGAGAGGCAGGTAACTGGTCCTGGCCCCCTATGTTTATTGGTGTTGAGATGTTTGGAGTACTACTTACTTGTCTGCTTTTATTAATGGTATAAACTTTTCTAGACTATGAGCCATATCTCCTGTTTTCCATGACCCAAGAGGAACCTGCACGTGATTGAGATGGGATATGAACAGCAAGAGCTAACTCTAACCTTCTTTGTCCCAGCACACCAGCTATAGGTGATGTCAGCTCCTAACAACCCAGCACAGACATTTTTCACTAAATGAGTCAGGCTTGGCCCTGCGCCAGGGCTAAGGTGGTTGGCCTGAAAACGTTTTTAGGCCAGCGTGTGGAAATTGAGTATTCAATGCGAATGCACTCCTGCAAAAGGTATTTTTTTAAAGTATCTGGTAGTTTTTGAAATGTGAGTTGCCAGCGACTGGAGCAGCTTATTAAATGGGCAGTCTGTTTTCTGTCAGAGACAGCCAGGCGATTAATGTGGAAAGTGAGGCAGTGGCCTTACTTCTTCTGCATAGGAGGGAAATGTGACAAAACCATTAATGCCGAAAATACTGCTATTTTTATTACTGATGGACAGTAGGGGAACAGATAGGATGCTTGGGTGGTCAGTGGATGTATTCCAGCATAGAATGGGATAGAATAACTGAAAGGATTGTTTACCTTGAAATGCAAGTTGCCTTCATCAAGGAGCTACTAATGTCATGCTCAAGTGTATATTTCTCTATCGTCCTAAGTGGATGCTGGGGTTCCTGAAAGGACCATGGGGAATAGCGGCTCCGCAGGAGACAGGGCACAAAAAAGTAAAGCTTTACTAGGTCAGGTGGTGTGCACTGGCTCCTCCCCCTATGACCCTCCTCCAGACTCCAGTTAGATTTTGTGCCCGAACGAGAAGGGTGCAATCTAGGTGGCTCTCCTAAAGAGCTGCTTAGAGAAAGTTTAGTTTAGGTTTTTTTCTTTACAGTGAGTCCTGCTGGCAACAGGATCACTGCAACGTGGGACTTAGGGGGAAAGTAGTAAACTCACCTGCATGCAGAGTGGATTTGCTGCTTGGCTACTGGACACCATTAGCTCCAGAGGGATCGAACACAGGCCCAGCCGTGGAGTCCGGTCCCGGAGCCGCGCCGCCGACCCCCTTGCAGATGCTGAAGCGTGAAGAGGTCCGGAAACCGGCGGCTGAAGACTCCTCAGTCTTCATAAGGTAGCGCACAGCACTGCAGCTGTGCGCCATTTTCCTCTCAGCACACTTCACTGGGCAGTCACTGAGGGTGCAGAGCGCTGGGGGGGGGCGCTCTGAGAGGCAAATATAAACCTTATACAAGGCTAAAAATACCTCACATATAGCCCATAGGGGCTATATGGAGATATTTAACCCCTGCCTGACTGGAAAAATAGCGGGAGAAGAACCCGCCGAAAAAGGGGCGGGGCCTATCTCCTCAGCACACGGCGCCATTTTCTGTCACAGCTCCGCTGGTCAGAACGGCTCCCAGGTCTCTCCCCTGCACTGCACTACAGAAACAGGGTAAAACAGAGAGGGGGGGCACATTAATGGCTATATATATATATATTAAAGCAGCTATAAGGGAGCACTTAATATAAGGATATCCCTTGTATATATAGCGCTTTGTGGTGTGTGCTGGCAGACTCTCCCTCTGTCTCCCCAAAAGGGCTAGTGGGTCCTGTCTTCATTAGAGCATTCCCTGTGAGTTTGCGGTGTGTGTCGGTACGTGGTGTCGACATGTATGAGGACGATATTGGTGTGGAGGCGGAGCAATTGCCAAATATGCAGATGTCACCCCCCAGGGGGTCGACACCAGAATGGATGCCTTTATTTGTGGAATTACGTGATGGTTTATCTTCCCTTAAACAGTCAGTTGAGGACATGAGGCGGCCGGACAATCAATTAATGCCTGTCCAGGCGCCTCAAACACCGTCAGGGGCTGTAAAACGCCCTTTGCCTCAGTCGGTCGACACAGACCCAGACACGGGCACTGATTCCAGTGACGACGGTAGAAATTCAAACGTATTTTCCAGTAGGGCCACACGTTATATGATTTTGGCAATGAAGGAGACGTTACATTTAGCTGATACTACAGATACCGTAAAACAGGGTATTATGTATGGTGTGAAAAAACTACAAACAGTTTTTCCTGAATCAGAAGAATTAAATGACGTGTGTGATGAAGCGTGGGTTGCTCCTGATAAAAAGTTGATAATTTCAAAAAAGTTATTGGCATTATACCCTTTCCCGCCAGAGGTTAGGGCGCGCTGGGAAACACCCCCTAAGGTGGACAAGGCGCTCACACGCTTATCCAAACAAGTGGCGTTACCCTCTCCTGAGACGGCCGCACTTAAGGATCCATCAGATAGAAAGATGGAAGTTATTCAAAAGAATATATACACACATGCAGGTGTTATACTACGACCAGCTATAGCAACTGCCTGGATGTGCAGTGCTGGAGTAGTTTGGTCAGAATCCCTGATTGAAAATATTGATACCCTAGATAGGGACAATGTTTTACTGTCGTTAGAACAAATAAAGGATGCATTTATCTATATGCGTGATGCACAGAGGGATATTTGCACACTGGCATCTCGGGTGAGTGCTATGTCCATTTCAGCCAGAAGAGCCTTATGGACACGACAGTGGACAGGCGATGCGGATTCAAAACGTCACATGGAGGTTTTGCCGTATAAAGGGGAGGAGTTATTTGGAGTTGGTCTATCAGACTTGGTGGCCACGGCTACTGCCGGGAAATCCACTTTTTTACCTCAAGTCACTCCCCAACAGAGAAAGGCACCGACCTTTCAACCGCAGCCTTTTCGCTCCTACAAAAATAAGAGAGCAAAGGGCTTGTCGTACCTGCCACGAGGCAGAGGAAGAGGGAAGAGACACCAACAGGCAGCTCCTTCCCAGGAACAGAAGCCCTCCCCGGCTCCTGCAAAAACCTCAGCATGACGCTGGGGCCTCTCAAGCGGACTCGGGGACAGTGGGGGGCCGTCTCAAAAATTACAGCGCGCAGTGGGCTCACTCGCAGGTAGACCCCTGGATCCTGCAGATAATATCTCAGGGGTACAGGTTGGAATTAGAGACGGATCCTCCTCATCGTTTCCTGAAGTCTGCCTTACCAACCGTCTCTTCCGAAAGGGAGAGGGTGTTGGAAGCCATTCACAAGCTGTACGCTCAGCAGGTGATAGTCAAAGTACCCCTATTACAACAAGGAAAGGGGTATTATTCCACTCTATTTGTGGTACCGAAGCCGGATGGCTCGGTAAGGCCTATTCTACATCTGAAGTCCTTGAACCTCTACATAAAAAAGTTCAAGTTCAAGATGGAGTCACTCAGAGCAGTGATAGCGAACCTGGAAGAAGGGGACTTTATGGTATCCTTGGACATCAAGGATGCGTATCTACACGTTCCGATTTACCCCGCACACCAGGGGTACCTCAGGTTCATTGTTCAAAACTGTCACTATCAGTTTCAGACGCTGCCGTTCGGATTGTCCACGGCGCCTCGGGTCTTTACCAAGGTAATGGCCGAGATGATGATTCTTCTTCGAAGAAAAGGCGTATTAGTTATCCCATACTTGGACGATCTCCTAATAAGGGCAAGGTCCAGAGAACAGCTGGAGACAGCTTTAGCACTATCTCAAGAGGTGCTAAGACAACACGGGTGGATTCTGAATATTCCAAAATCCCATTTAATCCCGACAACTCGTCTGCTGTTCCTAGGAATGATTCTGGACACGGTTCAGAAAAAGGTTTTCCTTCCAGAGGAAAAAGCCAAGGAGTTATCCGATCTGGTC
This sequence comes from Pseudophryne corroboree, assembly GCF_028390025.1. Taxonomy (NCBI): domain Eukaryota; kingdom Metazoa; phylum Chordata; class Amphibia; order Anura; family Myobatrachidae; genus Pseudophryne; species Pseudophryne corroboree. Next base: position 117,528,244 of record NC_086448.1, read on the forward strand.
AGGAACCTCCTAAAACCAGGAAAAGTGTCAGTACATCAATGCACAAGAGTCCTGGGAAAAATGGTGGCTTCTTACGAAGCAATTCCATTCGGCAGATTCCATGCAAGAATATTCCAAAGGGATCTGTTGGACAAATGGTCAGGGTCGCATCTGCAGATGCACCTGCGAATAACCCTGTCACCAAAGACAAGGGTGTCACTTCTGTGGTGGTTGCAGAAGGCTCACCTATTAGAAGGCCGCAGATTCGGCATTCAGGATTGGATCCTGGTGACCACGGACGCCAGCCTGAGAGGCTGGGGAGCAGTCACACAAGGAAGAAACTTCCAGGGAGTATGGACGAGTCTGGAAAAGTCTCTTCACATAAACATTCTGGAACTAAGAGCAATCTACAATGCTCTAAGCCAGGCGGAACTTCTCCTGCAAGGAAAGCCGGTGTTGATTCAGTCGGACAACATCACGGCGGTCGCCCATGTAAACAGGCAGGGCGGCACAAGAAGCAGGAGTGCAATGGCAGAAGCTGCCAAGATTCTTCGCTGGGCGGAGAATCACGTGATAGCACTGTCAGCAGTGTTCATCCCGGGCGTGGACAACTGGGAAGCAGACTTCCTCAGCAGACACGATCTTCATCCGGGAGAGTGGGGTCTACATCCAGAAGTCTTCAACATGTTAATAGACCGTTGGGAAAGACCAATTGTAGACATGATGGCGTCTCGCCTCAACAAGAAACTGGACAAATATTGCGCCAGGTCAAGAGATCCACAGGCAATAGCTGTGGACGCACTGGTAACTCCTTGGGTGTACCAGTCAGTGTATGTGTTTCCTCCTCTGCCGCTCATACCAAAGGTATTGAAGATCATACGGCAAAGAAGAGTAAGAACAATACTAGTGGTTCCGGATTGGCCGAGAAGGACTGGGTATCCGGAACTTCAAGAGATGCTCACGGACGAACCGTGGCCTCTACCTCTGAGAAGGGACCTGCTACAGCAGGGTCCCTGTCTTTTTCAAGACTTACCGCGGCTGCGTTTGACGGCATGGCGGTTGAACGCCAGATCCTAAAAGGGAAAGGCATTCCAGAAGAAGTCATTCCTACCTTGATTAAGGCACGGAAGGAAGTCACCGTGAAACATTATCACCGCATTTGGCGAAAATATGTAGCGTGGTGCGAGGATCGGAGGGTTCCGACGGAGGAATTCCAACTGGGTCGTTTCCTACATTTCCTGCAATCAGGATTATCTATGGGTCTCAAATTGGGATCCATTAAGGTTCAAATTTCGGCCCTGTCAATATTCTTCCAAAAAGAATTGGCCTCTGTCCCTGAGGTCCAGACTTTTGTCAAGGGAGTACTGCATATACAGCCTCCTGTGGTGCCTCCGGTGGCACCGTGGGATCTAAATGTAGTTTTAGATTTCCTCAAATCCCATTGGTTTGAACCATTGAAAAAGGTGGATTTGAAATATCTCACATTGAAAGTGACTATGTTACTAGCCCTGGCCTCTGCCAGGAGAGTATCTGAATTGGCGGCTTTATCTTATAAAAGTCCTTATCTAATCTTCCATTCGGATAGGGCAGAACTGCGGACTCGTCCGCATTTTCTCCCTAAAGTGGTATCAGCATTTCATCTGAACCAACCTATTGTGGTGCCTGCGGCCACTAGCGACTTGGAGGACTCCAAGTTGTTGGACGTTGTCAGAGCCTTAAAAATATACATTGCAAGGACGGCTGGAGTCAGAAAATCTGACTCGCTGTTTATATTGTATGCACCCAACAAGTTGGGCGCACCTGCTTCTAAGCAGTCGATTGCTCGTTGGATTTGTAACACAATTCAACTTGCACATTCTGTGGCAGGCCTGCCACAGCCTAAAACTGTAAAAGCCCACTCCACAAGGAAGGTGGGCTCATCTTGGGCGGCTGCCCGAGGGGTCTCGGCATTACAACTCTGCCGAGCAGCTACGTGGTCGGGGGAGAACACGTTTGTAAAATTTTACAAATTTGATACCCTGGCAAAGGAGGACCTGGAGTTCTCTCATTCGGTGCTGCAGAGTCATCCGCACTCTCCCGCCCGTTTGGGAGCTTTGGTATAATCCCCATGGTCCTTTCAGGAACCCCAGCATCCACTTAGGACGATAGAGAAAATAAGAATTTACTTACCGATAATTCTATTTCTCGGAGTCCGTAGTGGATGCTGGGCGCCCATCCCAAGTGCGGATTATCTGCAATACTTGTACATAGTTATTGTTAACTAATTCGGGTTATTGTTAAGGAGCCATCTTTAAGAGGCCCTTTCTGTTGTCATACTGTTAACTGGGTTTAGATCACAAGTTGTACGGTGTGATTGGTGTGGCTGGTATGAGTCTTACTCGGGATTCAAAATGCCTCCCTTATTGTGTATGCTCGTCCGGGCACAGTACCTAACTGGAGTCTGGAGGAGGGTCATAGGGGGAGGAGCCAGTGCACACCACCTGACCTAGTAAAGCTTTACTTTTTTGTGCCCTGTCTCCTGCGGAGCCGCTATTCCCCATGGTCCTTTCAGGAACCCCAGCATCCACTACGGACTCCGAGAAATAGAATTATCGGTAAGTAAATTCTTATTTTAAACCTTACTGTCCTTTAAATAGACATGAGATGTTTTGCATTGCAGATAGACCTCGCTTAATGTGAGGATGAATGTCAGTGAAGTACGGGATGGTGCACCGATGGTGGAGTGTTCAGAAGCAGTGGCAGAGTTGCACTGTTCACAGGCATTGAAAGTGAGCGTCTCAGGGGCTTGCACAGTCCGGCACACTCTAGTACACAAGGGGAAAGCTGAAACGAGCATTTACATATTATCACAGCTGCGCTAAAAGTTGCCGCCGGACATGTATTAGGGTCCGCCTCTGAATCAGGCCCTAGGAGTGAATACATTGCCTAGGGAGTAGGTATGTTTGCACAGAAAGAACTAAGTGTACACGAAGCACTCTCATTGGCTAATTCAATGGGGGCTAATCATGTATACCTGAGTAGGCCTGACATGGCAAGTTCTGGTGGGGTATGGAGTGGGACTTTAATTGAGATTGAAAATGAATTGGCACTATCTGTTAATTGTTAATAGTGTGCAGAGGTTAACAGACAGAAAGGTGTCTTTTTCCTCCCACCTTTCCTAGCCGTGGGCTCATACAGTGATTCTTTATTATTAATATATATATATATATATATATATATATATATATATATATATATATATATATATATATATATATCATGGGCTCATACAGTGATTCTTTATTATTAAAATATATATATATATATATATATATATATATATATATATTTATTAAACATTTTATTAGAAGATATGCCAGCATTACAGACATAACAATAAAACTATCAACCTATTAATATTCTGTATTAAAAAACTCCAACTAAAAGCCTGATTTGGAAACCCGATGGTACACTTACACATCTGATAGTTTGGGTTCTGTGTATGTAATGTACGAGATCCATTCTGCGTGAGTGCGCGATATCTCTTGCAGCCTCACCTTACCCGCAGCATGTCATGTGGTGCTGAGCATGGGTAGCGTCCGAGTCCATTTTGCAAAATGTAGGTATGCCATTGTCTGCACCATAGAATGCAGACATCCAGGACCAGGCTTATGGACCCGACAGATGGCTGCTACCATCGTGACCCATGGTTGCAAAGGTGATTCGATGCAACGCAGCACTCGGATTTCACAGATGCTGGCAGGAGGCGTCTATGTCCTACAGATGCCTCCTCCTGCATTTGCAGTTTATTTGTACGGCATTGCACAGATGCTTCCCTGCAGCTGTGCAAAACCCTACAAATCCAAATCAGCTCTTAAAGAGGGGCACTTTCCCCAGTTTTGATAATAGTAAAGGGAAACATGATGAAACAGAAGGTAGCAATGCATGCTGTAAATTACAATGAAAAGGATATGTGGTATACGATAGATAAATAATAGGGGTTACGACGTTATCCCGACGGGTAGGATGCCTGCTGTCAATATCCCGACAGTGGCATCCCGCCTGCTAGAATGCTGGCAACGTGCCGAGCGCTAACAGTCTCCCTGCGGGCTCACTGCGCTCACAACAGGATCTATTCCCACTCTATGGGTGTTGTGGACCCCCACGAGTGGGAATAGCCCTGGTGAGCCGGGATTTCGGCGTCTGTATCCAGGGTTTTAACTGCATCCCGATAATAGTACCTGTTTTGTATTTTATATATTCTCAAGGATGGCGTTTATAAAGGTGATCAGTAATACCGTATGGCTGGATTTTGTGTGCGGAAGCAGCGAGCGCAGTGGAGTGATGTTAAAGGCTAATTTCACCTTTTGGAAATGTCCTCTTCAGAAGGAGTTCTCTGATCTTGTACATATAAGGTCTCTGCCCGCAGAGCTCACACTTCCCTTTCTGTCAGACCTCTCCAGATAACCATTTTGGCTTGGAAGGCTCAAGAAGGACCAGATTTCAGCTGCTATAGGGTGTCAGCCCCACTTCCCGGCATTTTATTCTCCTGACGTTGTTTAGTCTGAAAACTACTTGAGCCAGTACATACATAAAATCCATCCACCCCAGTATTCTGCTCATACTCTTGCAGCTGGGACTATTCCTGGCTTCTCCATAATGATCAGACGCCAGACGTCTTAAGAGTCTGCAGATCATTAATGTTGTGTAGGATGGGGTTAAACATTTCATTATGGAGAACTAACACTTTTTTTTCCACTATAACATATATGAATTGCTATAGCAGGGATAGGCAGTGTGTAGCATGCCAGCTGTTGTAGAACTACACATCTCAGCATGCCTGCCATATTTTTAGGCTATTATAAAACTGTAACAGGGCTTGCTGGTACGTGCAGTCTCCACAGCAGCTGGAGTGTCTACCCCTGCTATAGTGATTTAAGGGGATATTTATCAAACCTTCTAAAGCTGATGAGTGGAAGAAGGGAAGCCGTTAGCTTCCCGATGAATGGGATCCCGGCGGTCAAAATACCGACGCCGGGATCCCGAAGGAGGATGCTGACGCCGCTCGGGATTCCGGCGTTACATTACCGACAGCCGGCATCCCGATGCTCTTCACAGTGGGACACGCCACGGTGTGTGTGTGTGTGTGGGGGGGAGTTAGGTTTAGGCAGGAGAATGGGGGTTAGGGGACGGGAAGGTTAGTGTTTAGGGGCTGGGGAGGGAGGGGTGGGGTTAGCCACACAGAAGGGGAGGTTAGGGTTAGGCAATAAGCGGGGATGGTTAGGGTTAGACACCAAGCGAGGAGGGTTAGGGTTAGACACCAAGGGGGGAGGGTTAGGGTTAGGCACCAAGCGGGGAGTGTTAGGGTTAGGCAATAAGCGGGGAGGGTTAGGGTTAGGCAATAAGCGAGGAGGGTTAGGGTTAGGCAGTAAGCGGGGAGGGTTAGGCACCAAGCGAGGAGGGTTAGGGTTAGGCACCAAGGGGGGAGGGTTAGAGTTAGGCACCAAGCGGGGAGTGTTAGGGTTAGGCAATAAGCGGGGAGGGTTAGGGTTAGGCAATAAGCGAGGAGGGTTAGGCAGTAAGCGGGGAGGGTTAGGGTTAGGCACCAAGCGAGGAGGGTTAGGGTTAGGCAATAAGCGGGGAGGGTTAGGGTTAGGCAATAAGCGGGGAGGGTTAGGCACCGAGAAGCAAGGGTTAGGGTAGGGAAAAGGTGAGGGTTTGGGGGCTGAATGGGGGGCTGTCGAGATTATGATGGGATGCCGCTGTCGATATACTGACAGCAGTCATCCCGTCCATCGCCAAATCATACTGGAACCCGGAGGAATTGTCCAGAGCAACCAGATTCTAATATACTAGCTAAATGTCAGAAGCTGATTGGTTAATATGGGCAACTTCCACTCCTCCTGTTTATAAGGTTAGATACTGTACATTTCCCTTTATAGTGTCATAAATGTGGTTTATTATTGGAGTAGAGAGGCCTCTGTACTGAGATGAAACGCTGCTTTAGAGTCCCTAATAAAATCCTGTTCTCTATAATACATATGGAAGATTTAAAACGACATACTCCTATCCCAAATATATTTGCCTGAAAGCTGAGGACCGCTGCTGGGAGAGTTCCTAGTAAATGCTAATAAATGTATAGAAGAGACGGGGGATTTACAGGAGTTGTCTTCTGCTTTCTGGTACAAGTTGCTTCTTTGTGAGGATTCATGCACATGTCCATAGGAGGTGCTGCGTGAGCACAAAGGAACCGGGATGATATACAGCTGATAATAAAACGGCAACATCTAAATTAGACTTATTTTACTCTAAAATTGCTGTAATTTGTTTTCTGCGATCGCTAAGCATTGTGTGCTCTGTGTCCCTGCGAGCTCTTTGTCATAGTATGAATAATCACTGCTTTAGGTGTAATCTCACCGCGCGGCTACCTTTCTCAGTTGCTCTGAAAGGCATATATGGAAAAGTGTGAAAGTTTGTTTATATAAGAAGCCTAAAAGTGGCACAGTAATACAGCAATATTTTCAGGGCCGCCATCATAAATCGTGGGGACAGGGCCCACCTGGAGAGGAAATGTGGATATTTTAGGTGGAGCTACAGCGGAGGTGGGGCATCAATCGGTGCATTAACCAGTTTACAAAAAAAACTGTAAAAGGGCCGCTTTAGCTGAGATAACACAAAAGGTGCAAGAAGGCTGCGGAGCAGGAGGGCGGGGAGATGTATGGGTAGATGCTAGATCCAAGTGGCCTAAGGGACCTTTCACATCAGGGGGAGGAGCCACAACAGCATGGGGAGGAGCTAGGCTAGTGGGATAGTTCTTCTACTATCCACGCCACCAACTATTACCTTTAGTAAACCGGTGGCGAGCGAACCAAGCCCGCGAGGGTACTTTTCAGGTACCGTTTGGCCATAGCTCCTCCTCCCCAGTGGCGTGGCTCCTCCCCTCGTGATGTCAGAGGTACCTTCTCCCACTCCGATTTAGAACCAACCGAGATGTATGGAGCAGGAGGATGTTGTCTGTCAGAGCCGGAATGGGGCCAATGTAGATGCTAGATCCAAGTGTGCTTAAGGACCTCTGACGTCACAACCATAAGACCCGCCACGGTTCTGACCCTCCCACCTTGAACTCCTACCTACTTCCAGCACTGACCTGGCCGAAACCAGAAGTAGTTGCTGGCTGCCTGCACTGTCTCGTCCTCTCCAACCTCCCACAGATGTCCTCTCTTCCAAACGGGGGATTTCAGCAGTAACGTCCGGGCCGGTGCCGCTGTTGCTCCCGGCCATATTCACACCCTGCTCCGTCTCGTACACACAAACTACCCCTCATAGTTTGTTGCACCGCCACTCAGCATCACTATCCCATTGTTGGCTGTTTTGTCTCCTCCAGTGGTGGCACCTATTTACTTGAGGACATTTAAAATTTTCTATACAAGTACCTTAGTTTGCAGCTGCGGACTCCCCAGTCCCGGCAGTCCCCCCCCCCCCCCCCTGATGGCGGCCCTGGATATTTCTGCCACTGACGCCACCAAATATTGTTACATAACACACTAAATGCTCAAAGTTTTTTAAACAACTTTTCCATTTGCTTCTAGATACAAATCACATGATACTTCGATATAATACAAGATGACCAGCCACCAAATACTGTATTACAGTTTACAATGGTACAAATGGTGCGTATGGTTATATAGGCTGAGTCTCCCATATCCAAATGTCCAAGGGCCCTCATTCCGAGTTGTTCGCTCGCTAGCTGCTTTTAGCAGTTTTGCACACGCTAAGCCGCCGCCTACTGGGAGTGAATTTTAGCTTTGCAGAATTGTGAACGAAAGATTCGCAGAATTGCGAAAATAAATTTCTTTGCAGTTTCTGAGTAGCTCGAGACTTACTCTGCCACTGCGATCAGTTCAGTCAGTTTCGTTCCTGGTTTGACGTCACAAACACACCCAGCGTTCGCCCAGACACTCCCCCGTTTCTCCAGCCACTCCCGAGTTTTTCCCAGAAACGGCAGCGTTTTTTTTGCACACACCCATAAAACGGCCAGTTTCCGCCCAGAAACACCCACTTCCTGTCAATCACACTCCGATCACCAGAACGAAGAAATTTCTTTGTTAAGCCGTGAGTAAAATACCAAACTTTTTTGCAAATTTACTTGGCGCAGACGCACTGCGAACATTGCGCATGCGCAGTTTGCGACTAATCGCTCCGTTGCGAAAAACACTAACGAGTGAACAACTCGGAATGAGGGCCAAAATACAGAATCTTTTGAGCGCAACTGAGATAGTGACGCTTTTGCTTTCTGATGGTTCTGTTTACTGCACAAAATTATTACAATATTGTATAAAATGACATTCAGGCTGGGTGTATAAGGTGTATATAAAACATAAATGCATTCTGTGTTCAATCCTGGGTCCCATCCCCAAGTTATCTCATTATGGTATGCAAATATAAAAAAATACCCAAAAATCTGATATCACAAGTACTTCTGGTCCCAAGCATTATGGATATGGGAGACTCTCTGAATAGATAGAAAGTTGGAAGTATGATGGAAAGTTGGCTTGAACAATGACTCCCATTGCTGTATCTGTGGAGTCATGGCTTAAACTAGAAGCATGGTGGTATCTATTACCCCTTTCACACCGCACAAGTAACCCAGTATTGACCCGGCATATGACAGAGTCGACACGGGTCAGTGTGAGTTGTGAAAGCGGCAAGTCCGAATTCCCAGGTTGCCTGACCCGGTAATTCAACTTCGGTTATAAGTAGTGTTACTCCCAGGTTGAATACCGGGTTGGTGGCTGCATAAACGGATTCCCGGGTCGATGGGATATTTACTAGATAGGGAGAGGCGGCGCGGAAATGAGCTCATCTCCCAGCGCCGCCTCCACCCCCGCCGCTGGCTCCGCACTCCCGCCGCTGTGGCAACAGACCCGGCATATTGCTGGGTCTGTAAGCCAGCGAAAGGGGTAGGAGAGTCTCCAGTGCTGGATCCCACCCGGGAAGGACCCGTTTCCAATTCCCAGGTGGAATCCGGCATTGGAGATGGGAAAGGGCTAGCTTAGTGCGGCCCGCTTGCTGGCTGATTTGATAATCAGTGGTATAGTTGAATTGTTAAATTGAAATGTTCCTCAACCCTGTACGGAAAGTAACACCTTAAACTGTGCTCGGTATTGGCTCAAAACACTCCCCAATATGCCTACAACGGGTCTAATAAATGTAGTTGGAGAGTGCTTACTTGGAAGCAGCAGCGATGCACTAGTACAGTAAGGCAGCAGGAGGCGTCTGATAGAAGTAAATGCCTCCTGCTTGCAGTAGTGATCCGTGCTGAGTCCTAGAACACCGCATCAGATCACCTGCTACACCATTGGCCGGCTGTGTGACCCATGCAAGATGGCTTCCACAGCTTCTGCTGAGGCCAGGAAATCTGGCAGCATCTGTTCATCGCTGGTCAGCTATGCCTCCCAACCTTCCAGCCCAAGCGGGACATAATTTGTACAATAAGGACAGATCTTGTCTGTGCCACCTAAATGGGGACAGCTGGGGGTTATGCAGTGATGCTACAAGATCCTTCAATTTTAATGTCATAGAGACCTTAAATGGCTGCTGCCACCACTACAGCATGTGTTTAACAAAAATAACATTTAGAAGTAAGTGAGCTTTGTACATAGCCATTTATATTGTGTCTGGAATGTTGCAGGTGGGATAGTGTTAATGCCCCCATTCCGTAAGTACACTTTGAATGAAAGCATTGTTTATTTTACTGTAGAACTTTGAACCTCACTAGTAATTGTCACCTGAAGCAAGTGACACTTTCCTTTTGCATTATTTGTTGTACTTTAAAAGGGCCAAAGGAGATCACCAAGCCGTACAGAGCGGGCTCATAGTGTGCCACAACTCACACAGCTTTTATCCTTTCCAAGGCTGGCTACCCAGCTCCAGTTAGAATTAGATGACTGCGGGAGCCAGACTTAATAATTAGTAATTACTACCAATTTAACCCCACCACCAGATTCCCTAAATACTCCCATTACAGAAATTAACTGATTATCTCCATTTCATTTGTCCTTTATTCCTCCCCCTATATGTAACCTTTTATGCACCCACTCACTCCTAGCTGTAGTCCGGTCACCTTCCAGCCATTCGCACTTGTTTCTAGGGGTGCTAAACTGCTGAAAAGCCCATTAATCAGGTCTTCTATATACTCATTCATGAGACGACCTGGTTCCATTTCATTGCCGAAATTGATCACTAATATCTGCAGAGGAGTTGGCTGAGAGCTATCCACCAAGGTACTGCAAGGCTCCAGGTATCTAGCAGGATGCTGGGTGGGGGTACAGGCCTGCCGGCTCCCTTACTAAAGGAGACTGTTCTCCTGGCAGCCATGATGGCAGTGTGCACTTACAGTTCGGCATCCTTCCAAAGTAGCTATACAGGTTGAGTATCCCTTATCCAAAATGCTTGGGACCAGAGGTATTTTGGATATGGGATTTTTCCGTATTTTGGAATAATTGCATACCATAATGAGATATCATGGTGATGGGACCTAAATCTAAGCACAGAATACATTTATGTTCCATATACACCTTATACACACAGCCTGAAGGTCATTTTAGACAATATTTTTTATAACTTTGTGCATTAAACAAAGTGTGTGTACATTAAACAAAGTGTGTGGACATACACACAATTCATTTATGTTTCATATACATCTTATACACAAAACCTGAAGGTCATTTAATACAATATTTTTAATAATTTTGTGTATTAAACAAAGTTTGTGTACATTGAGCCATCAGAAAACAAAGGTTTCACTATCTCACTCTCACTCAAAAAAGTCCGTATTTCGGAATATTACGTATTTCGGAATATTTGGATATGGGATACTCAACCTGTATAACCCTTTCTGTCTCTATTTAAACCCCGTAGCTTGCTCTGCATCATACATATTCATTATTTGAATGGTCAGCATATGCTACAGATGTATGAGAGGTAATCAAGGTGCCGGCTGCCGGAATCCCGCACCCGGTAAAATACCATGCCACCACCCAAGGGGGAATATAACCCTGTGGCGGCCAAAAGGTAGCCACCGGGCCCGAAGCGTGGCGAGCCCACGAGGGAACAGGCTGTGCTCACCACTGGTATTCTGGTTGTCCGGATCCCGACGCCGGTCTCCTGACCGCCGGGATCTCATACTGAATCATTAAAGAAAAAAAATCATATCCGAGACCACAGATGCGCAATTGTTATGTGTCCTTCATCAGGGGCGGATTAATAAAGGAGGGCACCTATGTGCAATCTCCGTGCCCCCCCCCCCATCCTTTCTCATCGGTGCATGCTCCAAGTAGACTCTGCAACTGTACCAGAGCCTACTGCGCATGCACTGACCTCCAGGAACTTAGCGTCTGACATTTTCCCAGTGATCGCACTATTGCGCATGCACAGATCTCCGGTAAAATGGCGCCTATACAGTATGGATAGGATTGTGTGACTGTGTAGAGTGAAGGATTGGCCCTTACAAATGCCTAGGCATTGTACAAGATGTAGTCGTACGTATTGTATCTTCTCAAACATCTATGAAGAGTCCCAAAAAGATGAAATTGTGTTTATGTTCTAAAACGGACAGTGAGAGGAGGTCTGACATAAGGCTCCCTATTCCGGGCCATCACAGAGGTCTATACTGCTCACAGGCCTAATGTGAAGAATCGCACCATGTGAAATATATATGTACCTTAATGAGTACATGCTAAAAATGGCACAAGGGCTCCACACACGTGGCCATGAGCTGTGCTAACATACTTTCTACAGTTCTTCATTAGCTCTACAGACAGAGTCTGGGGAGGGACAGGGCAGACTTGCTGAAGGTGGAACATAATCTCTACTCACGTAAGTCGGAGATAGTTGTTATACACTTGGGGAAAACTCGCAGAAGGGTTTGTGGCTGTTCACTGGCTGGCTGTATTTGGTATGCAGCTACACGTAGAGATGGGGAGATATCACACTGTATTATGCTACAATTTGCCATTGTGTTACAATGCTAAATGAATAACTCCTTAATAGATAATGATACAGGAGGAGATTTATTCAGTATTATCTCTGTATACATAGAAGAAAACAACAAAAACAAGTTGTTTTTTTAAACATTATATGCAGCATTAATGATTATTATTAGTGTGTTGTCCATGTATAAAGTAGTGATCGGGTGGAGTTTAAAAGCTACTATATCTGAAAAGCAAATGAAAGTACGAGAGAGAATATTCAGATTGATAGACATAGGTGACATAGGACTGATAGATAATGATACAGGAGGAGATTTATTCAGTATTATCTCTGTATACATAGAAGAAAACAACAAAAACAAGTTGTTTTTTTAAACATTATATGCAGCATTAATGATTATTATTAGTGTGTTGTCCATGTATAAAGTAGTGATCGGGTGGAGTTTAAAAGCTACTATATCTGAAAAGCAAATGAAAGTACGAGAGAGAATATTCAGATTGATAGACATAGGTGACATAGGACTGATGCCAGCGGCCCTTGGTTTCCTGAGCTGGAAGAGATCTGATCTGTGCTTTGTCCATTGGCGATCTTGTGATGTTGTCTTGTCGCATATTCTTCTGTTGTTAAAAGGCATTCGGCTACTAGACCTTCAGCTATTACAGTGTTTGGGTTCGTTATTTTGTGAGTTGCTGTTTGATATTTTGGCACCTCTTCTTTTTATTGTAAAAAAAAATAAAAATTAAGATACTCAAGTGTTTTTCCTTTATTCCCTCTCTGTGGCTTGTGGCTAAAATACAAGAAAAGAGATTATATATATATATATATATATATATAGAGAGAGAGAGAGAAACACAATAGTACCTTTATCTCGCGCCAACCTGGGAGCAGCACAACGGGAGAGATCTTTGTTGGGAGACCTCAAAAGCATACAAGGAAAAACACAAAAATTCCCAAGTGCGCTAAAGTGAAACGTAATTACACAATTCTTCTAATGTTCATAGGAATGTAGACTGGAGGATGTTTAACTCTGGGGACCTGTAACAGACTCCCCTCACCAAATAGTCACCCAAACAAGAGGCCAACAGGCCAATTAGTAAAAAGTTGTTTTAATAACATACATTTGAACATATAATTTTTTTTTTACAGTTCAAAATTAAAATTGTGTCAATAAGTACAACCAAAAAAATATACAACCAACACGTTTGTTAGATGGACTTTAGATACTCCCTCACCTTTTACAAGGTGTGAGCTCGAAAGGGAGTATCTTCACAAATTAGGTTGCGATTTTCTGTCCCTGTGGGTACTATTATGTTGGCATGACAACTAGAAACTTCCGTGACAGAATGGCTAATCATCGCACATCAATTCGAGCTGCACTGGTCTCAAAGGTGTCTGACAAACCAGTAGCACAACATTTTGCAAGCAGGGGACACTCAATTTCTAGTTTGAAGTGCATGTCGATCGATCATGTATCAAAACCTCCACGTGGGGGTGACTGGGAGAGGCAGTTACGACAACGAGAGGCTAAATGGATATACGAGCTAGACACTCTGACACCACGAGGCCTAAATGAGGCAAACCCATTCAATATTTTTCTTGGATAGGGCTATGACTAGACATTTTCTCTGACGTCCTAGTGGATGCTGGGACTCCGTCAGGACCATGGGGATTAGCGGCTCCGCAGGAGACAGGGCACAAAAATAAAAGCTTTAGGACTAGGTGGTGTGCACTGGCTCCTCCCCCTATGACCCTCCTCCAAGCCTCAGTTAGGTTTTTGTGCCCGTCCGAGCAGGGTGCAATCTAGGTGGCTCTCCTAAAGAGCTGCTTAGAAAAAGTTATTAGGTTTTTTATTTTCAGTGAGTCCTGCTGGCAACAGGCTCACTGCAACGAGGGACTTAGGGGAGAAGAAGTGAACTCACCTGCGTGCAGGATGGATTGGCTTCTTAGGCTACTGGACACCATTAGCTCCAGAGGGATCGAACACAGGCCCAGCCATGGAGTCCGGTCCCGGAGCCGCGCCGCCGACCCCCTTGCAGATGCCGAAAAGTGAAGAGGTCCAGAAACCGGCGGCAGAAGACTTTTCAGTCTTCATGAGGTAGCGCACAGCACTGCAGCTGTGCGCCATTGTTGTCAGCACACTTCACACCAGCGGTCACTGAGGGTGCAGGGCGCTGGGGGGGGGCGCCCTGGGCAGCAATGATAATACCTTGTTCTGGCTAAAAATACATCACATATAGCCCCTGGGGCTATATGGATGTATTTAACCCCTGCCAGGTCTCACAAACACCGGGAGAAGAGCCCGCCGAAATAGGGGGCGGGGCCTATCTCCTCAGCACACAACGCCATTTTCCTGCACAGCTCCGCTGCGAGGAAGGCTCCCAGGACTCTCCCCTGCACTGCACTACAGAAACAGGGTAAAAAAACAGAGAGGGGGGGCACTTTTTTGGCGATATTGATATATTAAGCTGCTATAAAGGAAACAACACTTCTGTAGGGTTGTTCCTATATATTTATAGCGCTTGGGTGTGTGCTGGCAAACTCTCCCTCTGTCTCCCCAAAGGGCTAGTGGGGTCCTGTCTTCGATAAGAGCATTCCCTGTGTGTCTGCTGTGTGTCGGTACGTGTGTGTCGACATGTATGAGGACGATGTTGGTGTGGAGGCGGAGCAATTGCCGGTAATGGTGATGTCACCCCCTAGGGAGTCGACACCGGAATGGATGGCTTTGTTTATGGAATTACGTGATAATGTCAGCACGTTACAAAAATCAGTTGACGACATGAGACGGCCGGCAAACCAGTTAGTACCTGTCCAGGCGTCTCAGACACCGTCAGGGGCTGTAAAACGCCCTTTACCTCAGTCGGTCGACACAGACCCAGACACGGACACCGAATCTAGTGTCGACGGTGAAGAAACAAACGTATTTTCCAGTAGGGCCACACGTTATATGATCACGGCAATGAAGGAGGCTTTGCATATCTCTGATACTGCAAGTACCACAAAAAGGGGTATTATGTGGGGTCTGAAAAAACTACCTGTAGTTTTTCCTGAATCAGAGGAATTGAATGAAGTGTGTGATGAAGCGTGGGTTAACCCCGATAGAAAACTGCTAATTTCAAAGAAGTTATTGGCATTATATCCTTTCCCGCCAGAGGTTAGGGCGCGCTGGGAAACACCCCCTAGGGTGGATAAGGCACTCACACGCTTATCAAAACAAGTGGCGTTACCGTCTCCTGAAACGGCCGCCCTCAAGGATCCAGCTGATAGGAGGCTGGAAACTACCCTGAAAAGTATATACACTCATACTGGTGTTATACTGCGACCAGCCATCGCCTCAGCATGGATGTGCAGTGCTGGGGTGGTTTGGTCGGATTCCCTGACTGAAAATATTGATACCCTGGATAGGGACAGTATTTTATTGACTATAGAGCAATTAAAGGATGCTTTTCTTTATATGCGAGATGCTCAGAGGGATATTTGCACTCTGGCATCGAGAGTAAGTGCGATGTCCATATCTGCCAGAAGAAGTTTATGGACGCTACAGTGGTCAGGTGATGCGGATTCCAAACGGCATATGGAAGTATTGCCGTATAAAGGGGAGGAATTATTTGGGGTCGGTCTATCGGATTTGGTGGCCACGGCAACAGCCGGGAAATCCACCTTTTTACCTCAGGTCCCCTCCCAACAGAAAAAGACACCGTCTTTTCAGCCGCAGTCCTTTCATTCCTATAAGAACAAGCGGGCAAAAGGACAGTCATATCTGCCCCGAGGCAAAGGAAAGGGTAAGAGAGTGCACCAAGCAGCTCCCTCCCAGGAGCAGAAGCCCTCCCCGGCTTCTGCAAAGCCCTCAGCATGACGTTGGGGCTTTACAAGCGGACTCAGGGGCGGTGGGGGGTCGACTCAAGAATTTCAGCGCACAGTGGGCTCACTCACAGGTGGACCCCTGGATCCTGCAGGTAGTATCTCAGGGTTACAGGTTGGAATTCGAGAAGTCTCCCCCTCGCCGGTTCCTAAAGTCTGCTCTGCCAACGTCTCCCTCAGACAGGGCGACAGTATTGGAAGCCATTCACAAGCTGTATTCTCAGCAGGTGATAGTCAAGGTACCCCTCCTACAACAGGGAAAGGGGTATTATTCCACACTATTTGTGGTACCGAAGCCGGACGGCTCGGTAAGACCTATTCTAAATCTGAAATCTTTGAACCTGTACATACAAAAATTCAAGTTCAAGATGGAGTCACTCAGAGCAGTGATAGCGAATCTGGAAGAAGGGGACTTTATGGTGTCCCTGGACATCAAGGATGCTTACCTGCATGTCCCAATTTGCCCTTCACATCAAGGGTACCTCAGGTTCGTGGTGCAAAACTGTCATTATCAGTTTCAGACGCTGCCGTTTGGATTGTCCACGGCACCTCGGGTCTTTACCAAGGTAATGGCCGAAATGATGTTTCTTCTGCGAAGAAAAGGTGTATTAATTATCCCTTACTTGGACGATCTCCTGATAAGGGCAAGGTCCAGAGAACAGCTGGAGGTCGTAGTAGCACTAACCCAAGTAGTGCTGCAACAGCACGGGTGGATTCTGAATTTTCCAAAATCTCAATTGACCCCGACGACACGTCTGCTGTTCCTGGGAATGATTCTGGACACGGTTCAGAAAAAGGTGTTTCTTCCGGAGGAGAAAGCCAGGGAGTTATCCGAACTTGTCAGGAACCTCCTAAAACCAGGAAAAGTGTCTGTGCATCAATGCACAAGAGTCCTGGGAAAAATGGTGGCTTCTTACGAAGCGATTCCATTCGGCAGATTCCACGCACGAACTTTTCAGTGGTATCTGCTGGACAAATGGTCCGGATCGCATCTGCAGATGCATCAGCGGATAACTTTGTCTCCACGGACAAGGGTGTCTCTTCTGTGGTGGTTGCAGAGTGCTCATCTGTTAGAGGGCCGCAGATTCGGCATACAGGACTGGGTCCTGGTGACCACGGATGCCAGTCTGAGAGGCTGGGGAGCGGTCACACAGGGAAGAAACTTCCAGGGAGTGTGGTCAAGCCTGGAGATGTCTCTTCACATAAATATACTGGAGCTAAGAGCGATTTACAATGCTCTAAGCCTGGCAAAACCCCTGCTTCAGGGTCAGCCGGTGTTGATCCAGTCGGACAACATCACGGCAGTCGCCCACGTAAACAGACAGGGCGGCACAAGAAGCAGAAGGGCAATGGCAGAAGCTGCAAGGATTCTTCGCTGGGCGGAAGATCATGTGATAGCACTGTCAGCAGTGTTCATTCCGGGAGTGGACAACTGGGAAGCGGACTTCCTCAGCAGACACGATCTACACCCGGGAGAGTGGGGACTTCATCCAGAAGTCTTCCACATGATTGTGAACCGTTGGGAAAAACCAAAGGTGGATATGATGGCGTCCCGCCTCAACAAAAAACTGGACAGGTATTGCGCCAGGTCAAGAGACCCTCAGGCAATAGCTGTGGACGCTCTGGTAACACCGTGGGTGTTCCAGTCAGTGTATGTGTTTCCTCCTCTGCCTCTCATACCAAAAGTACTGAGAATTATACGGCAAAGGGGAGTAAGAACGATACTCGTGGCTCCGGATTGGCCAAGAAGAACTTGGTACCCGGAACTTCAGGAGATACTCACGGAAGATCCGTGGCCTCTACCTCTAAGACGGGACCTGCTTCAGCAGGGACCGTGTCTATTCCAAGACTTACCGCGGCTGCGTTTGACGGCATGGCGGTTGAACGCCGAATTCTAAGGGAAAAAGGCATTCCGGAAGAGGTCATCCCTACCCTGGTAAAAGCCAGGAAGGAGGTGACTGCACAACATTATCACCGCATTTGGAGAAAATATGTTGCGTGGTGTGAGGCCAGGAAGGCCCCGACGGAGGAATTTCAACTGGGTCGATTCCTACATTTCCTGCAAACAGGATTGTCTATGGGCCTCAAATTAGGGTCCATTAAGGTTCAAATTTCGGCCCTGTCGATTTTCTTCCAGAAAGAATTGGCTTCAGTTCCTGAAGTCCAGACTTTTGTAAAAGGAGTACTACATATACAGCCCCCGGTTGTGCCCCCAGTGGCTCCGTGGGATCTTAATGTAGTTTTGGATTTTCTCAAATCCCATTGGTTTGAGCCACTCAAATCGGTGGATTTGAAATATCTTACATGGAAAGTAACCATGCTACTGGCCCTGGCTTCAGCCAGGAGAGTGTCAGAATTGGCGGCTTTATCGTATAAAAGCCCATATCTGATTTTCCATTCGGACAGGGCAGAACTGCGGACGCGTCCTCAGTTTCTGCCTAAGGTGGTTTCAGCGTTTCACCTGAACCAGCCTATTGTGGTGCCTGCGGCTACTAGCGATTTGGAGGATTCCAAGTTGCTGGACGTTGTCAGGGCATTGAAAATATATATTTCAAGGACGGCTGGAGTCAGAAAATCTGACTCGCTGTTTATACTGTATGCACCCAACAAGCTGGGTGCTCCTGCTTCTAAGCAGACGATTGCTCGTTGGATTTGTAGCACAATTCAACTTGCACATTCTGTGGCAGGCCTGCCACAGCCTAAATCTATCAAGGCCCATTCCACAAGGAAGGTGGGCTCATCTTGGGCGGCTGCCCGAGGGGTCTCGGCATTACAACTCTGCCGAGCAGCTACGTGGTCGGGGGAGAACACGTTTGTAAAATTCTACAAATTTGATACCCTGGCTAAAGAGGACCTGGAGTTCTCTCATTCGGTGCTGCAGAGTCATCCGCACTCTCCCGCCCGTTTGGGAGCTTTGGTATAATCCCCATGGTCCTGACGGAGTCCCAGCATCCACTAGGACGTCAGAGAAAATAAGATTTTACTTACCGATAAATCTATTTCTCGTAGTCCGTAGTGGATGCTGGGCGCCCATCCCAAGTGCGGATTGTCTGCAATACTTGTACATAGTTAATGTTACAAAAAAATCGGGTTGTTATTGTTGTGAGCCGTCTGTTCAGAGGCTCCTACGTTTGTCATACTGTTAACTGGGTTCAGATCACAGGTTGTACGGTGTGATTGGTGTGGCTGGTATGAGTCTTACCCGGGATTCAAAATCCTTCCTTATTGTGTACGCTCGTCCGGGCACAGTATCCTAACTGAGGCTTGGAGGAGGGTCATAGGGGGAGGAGCCAGTGCACACCACCTAGTCCTAAAGCTTTTATTTTTGTGCCCTGTCTCCTGCGGAGCCGCTAATCCCCATGGTCCTGACGGAGTCCCAGCATCCACTACGGACTACGAGAAATAGATTTATCGGTAAGTAAAATCTTATTTTTTTAATATTTACATTTTTCATAGTGTATGTTTACAAACATGTGTGTTGTCTTATTTGTGACTTTTTTGTCTTTTATGTTGGTGATCATTCTGGTTCACCTAGTGGCAGAGGCTATATCACACACCTAATACGGTCTCCATTATGTCCTGGGTTCCATATATATCCACATTGTGTGTTTAAACTTCTACTACACATTTCTCAGCTAAGTTGTATAAGTCATTGTGAATTGTTCTATATATATACTTACAAAGGCGAGAATTTGTGGTTCTTTTGGTTAGTGTTGGGCGGTTACTAAGCATTTACCCCAGGAATGAAGTTTTGTCAACATTGAATATGCATCAGTATGTGATAATTATTCGTTATTTATTGGAATCAAACTAGGAGTTGTTTATTGTGGTTAATGCCTGTCCCGCACTCAGGACTAATATGGAGTCCCTGCCTTATGTTCAATACATCTAATAATGATTTTCGTGCTTGTGCGTCCATTACATACAATTTAAGATCATATTCACTTATGTGTTCTGGCTGGTCATGTGATCGCATATATCGGCGTCAGCCGGGTTGCTTAGCGACGGCGTACAGCCGTCCTATGCTATTTACACCTCCGGCCACATACACAGTGGAGCGCACGTCACGTCCGCTAATCCACTTCCGCCGGATGGACGTGTGCGTTCCACGGGCAATGGAACGCACAGCACTTCCGGTAATGCGGTTATTAGCCGCTATCCGTTGTTTTTTTGGTTTTAAACAGTTGTTATTATACTCACATGTTGTGTAGCTCTTTGATGCTATAGGACAATCGATTGGCTGTATATATATCCTCGATTAAACACTATAGTATCAGTGTTTCTGTTACTTCCTGTTGGATGATTGATGGGCGGGGTTTGTGATATGCCTCTGCTATAAAAGTGCTCCAGGGTTTGATGTGTGTCATGGGCTGCTGGGTGAGAACCTGATGTAATCTTATTAGTCTTGAAAAAGGCTCAGATGGAGCCGAAACGTCGACACCTTTTGCTGACATGCTGTTAATTGTCTCTATGTGAGACACACCAATAAAGTTTTCATCATCAAGGAAGTGGTGAGTGCCTGTATCTTTTTTGGATATGTTTCTGGATTTCTTGTAAATCTTTTATGGAGCACCGCCCAGGTTGCAAATTGAAGCAGTGAGTGTGGACTTCCTGGATATATATATATTAGAATATTCTTTCCAAAAGCCTGGCACTCACACTGAAGCATACAATCGCCGCTGTGCCATCCACAATGCACATGAGTATATAGACCAGGAGAGGTGTCACTCAACGGACTTCACCTAAAGAACGACACTGTACTGCCACTTGTACAGTACTGTACAGGTGGCAGTACAGTGTCGTTCTTTAGGTAAAGTCCGTTGAGTGACACCTCTCCTGGTCTATACATATATATATAGAGAGAGTGAAACAGATAGGCGGCACTCAGAGCATTTGTAAAAGAGTAAAGTGCAGTGACTTTATTGTCAGTGAAGACATTAAAGTCACTGCACTTTACTCTTTTACAAATGCTCTGAGTGCCGCCTATCTGTTTCTCTACATTACCGGGCTGCAACCCTGTGGGAAGGCACCGTGAGCTGGATACTCTATATTAAGGAACTGTGAGTGCCGGGGCACACTGCTACTATATATATATATATATATATATATATATATCCATTGTAGAAGAGCCGCACTCGCATGTCGTTAATAATCACAGTTGCTGGGGTGCAAAATCCAGGAACAGGTCCTATCAGAACAAAGTTCCACGATACATGTGCACAAATAAGGATGCACTCACCAGACTTCTCCAGGGTGAAATTGATAGATTTTAATCCAGACAGCACATACTCACAAACAGAAGGTCAACGTTTCGGCTCACAGCAGAGCCTTTGTCAAGACCAGATTACCAGGTTGCACACATATATATATATATATATATATATATATATATCTCTATCTCTATCGCCAGAACAAATTATAGTGCGGTACACACTGTTCAATCTACCAAATGACTGAATTATAGAATATATTGTGAGCTGTTAGGTCATTTGGTTGTTAATGATATAGCTTAGGTTAGGTAGATAACAATCTAACTTTTAGTTTTTTAGTGAACCTACTGTATTTGACAGCAGAGTGGTGATGTAATCGGTATTATTCAGACAAGAATGACATCATCACTTCAGTATAAATTATTAATAACACTCCCTTTATAAATCTTATGAATACTGCAATGACCTTTTCAATATGTGCGTTGTCTTAGAGCTGAGCCTGTATTCTTGTCCCTTAATAATTCTGTTCTGTGACAAGTACTTATAATATGGGATCATTCTTATGAGTTATATTAGTATGGCTTACATGGGTTCATCTTAATTAGGCAATTTGATGTACAATGGGGTTATCCAGGTTGCATTGCTCTGCAATTCGTACTGAATAACCCCCAATATTTGTTACTGCTGACTCAGCAGTGGATTGAAGGGCTCAATTTCCACTAGAGTTCTATTAGTGTGGAGTGTATATGTTCTCTCGATGTTTGTATCAGTTTCCCTACACAACCTACTAACACACTAGTAGGAAAATGCCTGAAATGCTGCACAGGGGCTGATGTCCGTAATGAAGCTTTGTCTCTCAATATACATTGTAATGGTTTGACCTTTCCTAAAGTAGTGTGTTTTGTTCTTTAACATTTTGTTACTAAGGCCCTCATTCCGAGTTGATCGGTCGCAAGGCGAATTTAGCAGAGTTACACACGCTAAGCCGCCGCCTACTGGGAGTGTATCTTAGCATCTTAAAATTGCGACCGATGTATTCGCAATATTGCGCTCACAAACTACTTAGCAGTTTTAGAGTAGCTCCAGACTTACTCTGCCTGTGCGATCAGTTCAGTGCTTGTCGTTCCTGGTTTGACGTCACAAACACACCCAGCGTTCGCCCAACCACTCCCCCGTTTCTCCGGCCACTCCTGCGTTTTTTCCGGAAACGGTAGCGTTTTCAGCCACACTCCCATAAAACGGCCTGTTTCCGCCCAGTAACACCCATTTCCTGTCAATCACATTACGATCGCCGGAGCGATGAAAAAGCCGTGAGTAAAAATACTATCTTCATAGCAAAGATACTTGGCGCAGTCGCAGTGCGAATATTGCGCATGCGCACTAAGCGGAATTTCACTGCGATGCGATGAAAAATACCGAGCGAACGACTCGGAATGAGGGCCTAAATACAAATAGACTGGGCAGCTCTCACAATAATGTGCCTTTTGATTGATTATTAATTTGTATTACACTAGTGCAAATTGTTTTGTGGTAATCTGAATTGGTGCCTTAGGCAGTAGAATGCTTATTCCCACACCTTGGCCAATGCCTTTATAAACAGTAAGGGCACACCCAGAGTGATAGTCACATCTACAGTTTATCTATCTATCTATCTATCTATCTATCTATCTATCTATCTATCTATCTATCTATCTATCTATCTATTATCTTGTTCATTAAGCTGTGTTGATATTCTTCATTATCATAAATGTACATCACTTTGACATTATTTAATTATGTAATGGGGGGGTATTATCAATGGCTGCGGAGAGATAAAGTACCAACCTATCAGCTCCTGCCACGTTACAGGAAGTGTTTGAAAAATTGCAGTTAGGAGCTGATTGGTTGGTACTTTATCTCTCTCTTTCTCCATTTTATCTCTCCCTAGCCTTTGCTAAATAAATATCCCCCATTATTTCGGCACTAGCTCTATGAATAGTGCTCAGGATTATACTTTGTGCCTAGAATACAGGACCCCATTGCGCCTCTGACTTCTGGGCTCTTGTGGTTTATCCTAACACAGGCAGAAACGGAACCGCATTGGAAACTGGTTATTTTCTGTGTCTCGGCCTTGCAATGTGTGGTTAATATCACAGTAGTACAGCTAGTGGTTAAATCAGAGGGAAACAAGACAATGATTTGCCATCTGGATGTGGATGAATAGCAGCTAGATTGTAATGCTTTCCAGAATACACAGAATGCTGCCTTCTCAAATTAACACACACTTCAGTGAGCTTATTACCTTGTTTATGAAACACGTTCCACCAGCATTATACAACATACCTCTATATGTTGAAGTTATCGAAAAAATTATCCTAAATGCACCTTAAATGTATGTGCTGTTAATGCAGTTCTAACATTTGCATGGGAAAGTTCCAGCGCTCAGGAGAGCTTTGCGTGTGCTACCCACAATCCTTATGGTGAAGACAAATCTATGGTGCTGTTATCACTTTGGCCCTTGCTATTGGTGTGGGAAAGCCTATTGTTTCAAAGTTGTTACCTCTATATAACAAACCAGACAACTGACCCGATTCGCAGGTGCAGAAGAGGTGGAGTTTATTAGTGGACTGGGTTGGGGTTTGGGGGGATCAAGCCCTGTGCAGGACCTGGTTTACCCAATTTGGCATGCGTAAATTGTGGGGAGTATTGTTTCTAATAATGTTTAATGGAGTCTTGTAGCCAGGCCCGGATGTCACAGTTTTGTCCCCCTAGGCCACTTCTGTGGCACAACAATACCCCTGCTTCTCTTCCCCGCTCACTATGATCCCATCCTGACCTGACTGTATCTCACATGTATAAAAGCACTACCTGGAAATGTATAAAGTACACTGATAAAGGTTCTATGGGTGTGGAATGGTGAGACTCCTCTGTCGCAGGATACTTGAGCCAGTGCTTTTAAAAAGGAACAAAT
Source organism: Pseudophryne corroboree (assembly GCF_028390025.1). Taxonomy (NCBI): domain Eukaryota; kingdom Metazoa; phylum Chordata; class Amphibia; order Anura; family Myobatrachidae; genus Pseudophryne; species Pseudophryne corroboree. Next base: position 117,552,211 of record NC_086448.1, read on the forward strand.
AAAATGCCAGGCCTAATTATAACATCTGACTTTCACTAGACGACAGTAAGGGGAAAGCCACACTTGCAGTAAATATTCCTTGCGGTAGATTCCACATGGTCGGAATCTTCTTCAGGAGCATGTGATATTTTGTGAAGTCACATTTCGCTAAAAATATTTGTATGATCCCAGAGACCGCTGTCTGTCTTGGTCGTAACATTTATAACTGGATAAAATGACATTTTGTGTTGCTGGTATTTGTGCAGGTTTTATTATAAATCCCAAATTGCTATGACTGTATTCCAGAATTGTAGATTAAAAAAAATAAAAAAAGTTATTTATAAATTGTTATATTTTTTTAAGCCTTTACTTAATTGCATTTTCATACCCTCATCGCCGCCCATCGCCACGATTCTGATCGCATATGTACTAACATATGCGATCAGCATTGCGGAGGACAGCTCTTCCGATAAGAGCTGACCTCCGCGATGCGCAGCAGGAGCCTGACTTCCGGGATTCGGCCCGGGAGTCAGTCTGCGCATGCGCGGGGTGACGGGGGCGGCCGCAGGGCATGCTGGGAGGGATCTGATTGGATCCCTCACACAGCGCCGCGGAGAGAAGCCCATAGGCTTCTATGGACTATCGCCAGCTAAAGCTGGCGTACCCCGCTGCGGCACTGACCTGCCGGCCGGGGGTTAGTACATCAGGAAAATGCGGTAAACAGGGAGTTTACCGCATTATCCGCTTAGTACATCCGGCCCAAGGGATGATAACTCCTCTCCGCCAGCTCAGTGCTGTGCCTTGTATGCCATTTTTGTAGCTGTAGACATCCAGTATAAACAGAGTGTATTAACAGCAGTCTCGCAGTAATAAGATGATGTACCCATAGCACATAAACAAGGCAGCCAGCCTCAGTCCGCAGCCACTTGCAGCAGAGATCATTCTGAGAGTAGCTGATGTGATATATCCTTACTCCTCTGTCTCTGGAGCGAAGAACTTATTCCATGTAAGCGCCCACTATGTGATAAATTGCACCAATAGTTTTTGAGAGCCCTAAAATAATCGTTAAAATCTACTAGTTATCTCTAATGTATATACCAGTGTTTCCCAAACATGGTTCTCAAAGCCCCCTAACAGTCCAGGTTTTAGGGCTATATAAGCTTGTGCACAGATGGTATAATGGAAATAGCGGCGGTACAGTATTCTGGAAGATACAGCTGGGAACCACATCTACAATTCTGATTGGGATGTAGTTGGAATCCTGACTATCAAAATACCGACGCTGGAATCCCGACCGCCAGAATACCGGCAGCGCTGCCACAGCTATTCCCACTCCTGGGTGTCCACGACACCCATGGAGTGGGAATAGAACCTGTGATGTGCTAAGTGAGCCACCAAGCCCGCAGCGTGGCGAGCATAGTGAGTCCGCAAGGGGCATCGTTCTGCTCGGGATTTTGACCGTTGGGATTCCGACCGCCAGGATTCCACACCCAACCCTTCTGATTTATAGGCAGCCTTTCATGGGGAACACTGGGCCTGATTCTGATTAAAGCAAAAACGAGCAGGTGTCTGTGCACCTTGGTAACACCATACTGCATTGCAGGTGGGGCAGATCTAAAATGTACAAAGAGATTTAAGGGCCCTACACACTGGCCGATTTTTTGAAAGATATGAACGATCTCGTTCATAAATGAACGAGAACTCGTTCATATCTTTCAGTGTGGAGACTCCTGCGATGAACGATGCGCGGCCCCGCGCTCGTTCATCGCTGGTCTCCCGTCGGCTGTGCATGCAGGCCAATATGGACGATCTCGTCCATATTTGCCTGCACTTCAATGCAGCCGCGTGACGGGGGGAGTGAAGAAACTTCACTCCCCCGGTCACTGTCCCCCCTTCGCCGGGTCGCTCGTCGGCCGTATCCGCCGTCGGGCAGCTCGGCGGCGGGTCGGCCAGTGAGTAGGGCCCTATAGAGTGGTGTTTCCAACCTCAGTCTTAAGTGCAGTGTAGAAATAAAGCTACCCATATGTTGGCTACATGCAAAAGCTGCCATTATTTACCCTGCATTGCAGTATGGTTTCCCAGCACAGTTACTTCCTCCTTTTCTGCTTTACTCCCAAATCATGATCAATGATACCCCTTTTCCACTAGATTTAAAAACACGGGTAAATGCGCGGGGGCGCACATTTACCCGTGTTTTTTTCCTAGTGGAAATGACCCACCCTGCAAAATCCCGGATCAAGTGATCCAGGAATCCTACCCGGGTATCTTGCCGGGTTGAACACGTGTTCAACCCGGTAAGCTGTGTAGTGTGAACGGAAGCCATGTCGATGCGACACGGCTCCCGTTCACAGTGTATGGAAGGGCAGCGCTGGGAGATCATGTGATCTCCCAGCGCCGCCCCTGCCGCGTCACTAGCAGCGTCACCAACCCGGCAATATGCCGGGTTGGTGGAGCTAGTGTAGAAGGGGGCTGTAGCACGGGTCGCAGCCGTGTCAGGCTCCCGGCTGCGACCCGCGCTACAGGTGGAAAAGGGGTATAATTTGCAACAACTCTAATAAGCCAATTTTATCTAATACACTAACTAGAAATACTTTAATGAAATATCTCTATCTATCTTTCTATCTCTCTATCTCTCTATCTCTCTATCTAATATATTCAGATGGCTTAAGTGTAGGCTACCATTGTATGTTTGTTGTGTTACGGGCAAATAAGCCTTTTCCATAAGTGAGGTTAATTCTCATTGTATCCGTAGTGATTAATAAATGATGAAAACTTACACAGATAAATGTAATTCTCTCCATATTTCTAACCATGGAATTCTTTCTTTCATCAGATGCAAAGAGATATCACATACGCAGTGCGAGAAGGCCCAACGGTCCACCGGCCTGGATCGGCCACATATCCTTCTCATGGGGGCCCAATATCTCCACCTCCTACCCCTGTGCCCCATTCCATGCCACCGTCTCCATCAAGGATACCTTATGGGGGTGGACGTCCCCCAGTGGGGCAGAGCAATGCCACAATTACAAGGGAAAGGTTATCCAGTTTGCCAGTCTCTCGATCCATATCTCCTAGCCCCAGTGCCATCTTAGAAAGGAGGGATGTAAAACCAGATGAGGATTTGAGTAAAAATGTCCAGTTGATCCGAAATGACAGTATGTATGCAGAGCCCTACCTATATCACGAAGGGCGAATGAGCGTGGCGTCATCACACGGTGGCCACCCACTGGACATGCCCGATCATCTTATGGCTTTCCACAGGGGTGCAATGAGGTCGTCAAGCACTTATTCAAACAATTCTATGCAAATGGAAATGATGGAACAATCTGTTTATAGACAAAAGACGCGGAAACACTTGGAGAGCCATTTGCCATCGCTCGGCTCTAAAACGCCTCCAGCCTCCCCTCACAGAGTGACTGATATCAGGATGATGGAAATGCATGGCCATAGCACTCACGGGCCTCCCCACGCCATGCAGGGTGAGAGGTCCTCTCCAGTCCGACAGTCCTTTAAAAAGGAGCAAGGTCCCGGAATGTTTGTGGAGGCCAAGGTCCGGAACACTGGTGGAATACTCAGTATGGCTGATATTGTCTCCTCTCCCACTGAGAAACAAGTGTTTGGTGGATACGGTGTTCCTGCAGCGCCCAAAGAGAATTATACACGGTAACAGCTTTTTATTATTATTTTTATTCTGGAAGTTTATCAGTAAAGCCACGCTCTGTATTTTGCACATATCGTCAGATTTCACCCAGAATCCATACACTCTCATTAGTCTGTCAGGATGGCTTCTTTCTGTGGTGCAGATTATCACTGTGACGTTTTAAAGGAGTGCTGTCATAACAGGATGTCTTATTTGTCATTATTATTATTTTGAAGGGCATAACAAAAGAAAAAATTTAAAGTGTTCTATTTAGTGTTTTGCAATTATGTAATCTTATGTGTAGCTATTATACAGACAGAAACAGCATGTTCATCAGGTTGCACACCATCAATCCCCTAGCAACTGCTAGCATTACCGAGGCCTGTGAGGGAGCCTCATCATGAATTCATTCTCAGGTTTATGAGTTCAGACCACAACAACATGGCTGCCTGCACTGGGTGTACCATAAATGAGTCCTGTGGTTCTCTTTTGAGGAAAAGTGCATGCACTTTTAAATGCTAACCAACCTAACTGCATGTTTAGTGGAACGAGGCTTTTAGGCTGTTCTCGACTGTACTTACTTAATATGGTTACCTTCTCTGAACAAGCGATGGAGGGAAGATGGTTTTATATACTGTGATACCAATATCATATGCTTGTATTTCTCCTGACTTTTAATGTTGTATTTACTGCGAGTAAGGGGTTTTGCAGTTAATGAAATTTTTGCAGTCTATGTTCAAGGTACAGTACATACAGTAGTTACAGATGCATCCCCATACATTTAGCCTCGATACGCCATGCAGTGTGAGTGAGCAGCCAGGTCCCGTGGGTGTCTTTTTCTTTTTGTTGCTGAAAATGCGTCTTAGTCACAACAAAATGCCATGAGGACACACAAGGAGACTGTGCTGATTCATTTTATATATAATTTTATATATGACACTTGTGTGTGTGACTGAGGTAGCACGGTGGTAAGCATTACTGCCTCACAGCATTGAGGTTTTGGGTTCGATTCTGGCCGTTACTGTGTGGAGTTTGTATATTCTCCCCATACTTGCGTGGGTTTCCTCCAGGTATTCCGGTTATCTCCTGCAATCCAAAAATATACTGGTAGATTAAATGGCTCCCAACAAAAATTAATCCTAGCATGAATGTGTGTGCGTGTACATGTGGTAGGGAATATAGATTATAAACTCCACTGGGGCAGGGACTGATGTGAATGGCCAAATATTTCCTGTTAAGCGCCGCAGAATATATGTGCGCTATATAAATAATTAGTAGTAGTATATGGAGCAGGACAGAACTTGTATTTGACAAAAAGCTGCTGCTGCTGCTGCATTGTAGCACTTCGTGTACAGATTCAGAGACTCAAGTCACACACAAAATTCATTGCGTTGCAAATAAGACACATTTTTTGCAAAAAAAGATGCCAGACGCTAGAAGATGCTAACAGGACCTGGCGTGCCGAGAGGGTCTATGTGGCATGATTGCAGCAGAGATGTAGGACATATCTGTATAATGTATAGCTCTATGGGGTCTGTTAATAAAATAATGTGATTAGGCTGCACAGCTTGCAGCTTAACCTCTTTTACCCCAGATGTCTGCAAGAGTGAAAAATGTCATATGCCATGGTACAGAAATGTCCGCCATCTTCATATAAAGGTAAATAAGAATAAAGTAATGGTGGTTTCTGACTACTAACTTACAGGGGTCATCACACACACACACACACACAAAAATGTTTTTCTTTAAATGGTCAAGCAACCAGGGCTGGACCACTCCACATGGATTGACCCTACCGGGATTTACAAGTCCCTATGGAAGGGGCTAATATAATGCGAATTGTGTCATTTTAGCCCAGCCCTTTCCACATTGACTCATGATTAGCTATGACTGGGGCTGGACCTAATAACGTGAGAGCCGGCCCTGCAGCCAAAGTGCCCAGATGCATCTCCTCCCCGGGCTTCTCCCGACAAGGAGAAATATAAAGTCGACCAGTAGGAATCAAACGCTCTTTCTGTGGGAAGGAGCGAGGCTCAGCAGGCTAGCGGCATCTTCAGCTTTTAGTGAACACAGGAGATTTAATGAACACAACATTAATACATTGATTCATGGCTCTGATCGTTGAAAATGCAGAAACTATTGTTTCCACATGTAAACTGCCCTGAGCAGAGGTAGGTAGACCCCTATGTACCCTACAGTTCAAGTCTAAGCTACTACACCAATCTAAACTTGTCAACTTGCAGAATTTGATCTTGGCTTTTACCTTTGTCCTGTACCATATGGTTTATGGTGTAACAGCAGTAAAAACCAACATTCATTACTCACTTAGGGACAGCATTCCAGCATTAGCTCTCCCAAGAGTCCCTGAATAATGAAATGTGTCTGTAGCATTACTGTAACCACAAGTGCGAGCTACTAGATGCAGGCAGAACTGCTGTACTGGTGTCTGTGGTTGGTGTGTGTGTTAAATTATTATTCTTACATTCTCACTGTATAATAGTCTAAGTAGTGTAGGATTCTGTCTTCAAAAAGTCATTAGATAATACAGGGATTTTTTGAGCGAGACTGAGATTGTGACACCTTTTGGTTTCTGATGGATGGTTCAGTGTACACAGACATTGTTAAATGCACACAATTATCTATTTCTCTGACGTCCTAGTGGATGCTGGGAACTCCAAAAGGACCATGGGGAATAGCGGCTCCGCAGGAGACTGGGCACAACTAAAGAAAGCTTTTAGGTCACCTGGTGTGCACTGGCTCCTCCCACTATGACCCTCCTCCAAGCCTCAGTTAGATTTTGTGCCCGGCCGAGGTTGGATGCACACTAGGGGCTCTCCTGAGCTTCTAAAAAGAAAGTATATAATTAGGTTTTTTACTTTACAGTGAGACCTGCTGGCAACAGGCTCACTGCAGCGAGGGACTAAGGGGAGAAGAAGCGAACCTACCTGCTTGCAGCTAGCTTGGGCTTCTTAGGCTACTGGACACCATTAGCTCCAGAGGGATCGACCGCATGGAACTGGCCTTGGTGTTCGGTCCCGGAGCCGCGCCGCCGTCCCCCTTACAGAGCCAGAAGCAAGAAGAGGTCCGGAAAATCGGCGGCAGAAGACATCAGTCTTCACCAAGGTAGCGCACAGCACTGCAGCTGTGCGCCATTGCTCCTCATACACACTTCACACTCTGGTCACTGAGGGTGCAGGGCGCTGGGAAGGGGGGGCGCCCTGAGCAGCAATAAAAACACCTTGGCTGGCAAAAATACCACAATATATAGCCCCAGAGGCTATATATGTGATAATTACCCCTGCCAGAATCCATAAAAAAGCGGGACAAAAGTCCGCGAAAAAGGGGCGGAGCTATCTCCTTCAGCACACTGGCGCCATTTCTCCCTCACAGCTCCGCTGGAAGGAAGCTCCCTGGCTCTCCCCTGCAGTCTACACTACAGAAAAGGGTAAAAAAGAGAGGGGGGGGCACTAAATTTAGGCGCAGTATATATAACAGCAGCTATAGGGGACATAATTCAGTTAGTCCCTGCATTATATAGCGCTCTGGTGTGTGCTGGCATACTCTCTCTCTGTCTCCCCAAAGGGCTTCTGTGGGGTCCTGTCCTCTGTTAGAGTATTCCCTGTGTGTGTGCGGTGTGTCGGTACGGCTGTGTCGACATGTTTGATGAGGATAATGATGTGGAGGCGGAGCAGATGCCTATAGAAGGGATGTCACCCCCTGCGGGGCAGACACCTGAGTGGATGGACTTATGGAAGGAATTGCGTGCACGTGTCGACTCCTTACACAGAAAATTTGCCGACATGCCAAATGCGGGACAGCCGGCTTCTCAGCTCGTGCCGGTACAGGCGTCTCAAAGGCCATCGGGGGCTCTAAAACGCCCGCTACCTCAGATGGCAGACGCGAATGTCGACACGGATACTGACATATTATGTTTGGAGAGAAAAAACTACCCGTAGTTTTTCCCCCATCAGATGAATTAAATGAAGTGTGTGAAGAAGCGTGGGCTTTCCCTGATAAAAGATTGGTAATCACTAAGAAGTTACTAATGGCGTTCCCTTTCCCGCCAGAGGATAGGTCACGTTGGGAGACACCCCCTAGGGTGGATAAAGCGCTCACACGTTTGTCTAAAAAGGTGACACTACCGTCTCCGGATACGGCCGCCCTCAAGGAACCTGCTGATAGAAAGCAGGAGGCGATCCTGAAGTCTGTATATACACACTCAGGCATTATACTTAGACCAGCTATTGCGTCAGCATGGATGTGCAGTGCTGCCGCTGCGTGGTCAGATTCCCTGTCAGAAAATATTGACACCCTAGACAGGGACACTATTCTGCTAACCATAGAGCATATAAAAGACTCAGTCTTATACATGAGAGATGCACAGAGGGAGATCTGCCGGCTGGCATCTAAAATAAGTGCATTGTCCATTTCTGCTAGGAGAGGCTTATGGACTCGCCAGTGGACAGGGGATGCAGATTCAAAAAGGCACATGGAAGTTTTGCCTTATAAGGGTGAGGAGTTATTTGGGGATGGTCTCTCGGACCTAGTTTCCACAGCAACTGCTGGGAAGTCAGCATTTTTACCCCATGTTCCCTCACAGCCTAAAAAGGCGCCGTTTTATCAGGTACAGTCCTTTCGGACTCAGAAAAACAGGCGTGGAAAAGGCGGGTCCTTTCTGTCCAGAGGCAGAGGTAGGGGAAAAAGGCTGCAACAAACAGCAGGTTCCCAGGAGCAAAAGTCCTCCCCCGCTTCTTCCATGTCCGCCGCATGACGGTGGGGCTCCACAGGCGGAGCCAGGTACGGTGGGGGGCCGCCTCAAAAATTTCAGCGATCAGTGGGCTCGCTCACAGGTGGATCCCTGGATCCTGCAAATAGTATCTCAAGGGTACAAACTGGAATTCGAGGCGTCTCCACCCCACCGGTTCCTAAAATCTGCCTTGCCGATTACTCCTTCAGACAGGGGGGCTGTGCTAGTGGCAATTCACAAGCTGTATTCCCAGCAGGTGATAATCAAGGTGCCCCTACTTCAACAAGGACGGGGTTACTATTCCACACTGTTTGTGGTACCGAAACCGGACGGTTCGGTGAGACCCATTTTAAATTTGAAATCCTTGAACACATACATAAAAAAAAATTCGGGGCGTGGTTTGGCCAGCAAGCTGAACGGAGGGTTTCCACGAGAGCTCCTGCTAACCCTTTATAAAAATAGCTCTTTATATAAGCAGATCAGGTCTCCCATCGACCCCATAACACCTTGTGGCTCTGCCCTAATTCACCTGACAGAGGGGTATCGACTGCGGAGCCGGGAGGCCCTTTTAAGGGTCTTTGCGGGTTGCGGCCTACCCCTCCCTGTGAAGCCGGGGACTAAGGTACAACCTTCCCCCCCGGACCCGTTCCGACACTCGGCCGAGTCCTGCACTCCTGCTCGGGAACACAGAGACGGAGTCTACACCTGCTTACCTTAAGAGGCAGTGACAAGTGAAGAAAGAAGCCGTGGACCGTGGGGACGTGGACCCCTGTGACCTTCGTTCCCGAGGTGCGGCGGCGGTGACGGAGGCTCTGGAGACCGGCGGACCGGACGGAGGCGACGGCTGGTAGGTCTTGACTGGCCTGCTGGTCCCTCGCCGCCCGACGGCCCTGCGACATCCGCAACACCCTTCACGCCCGCTACCGCCCAGCCAGGACGGCGCCCTGCATAAACCTGACATCCGGGGCCTCCACTTCCCACATCCTTAGACCGGGGACTGGAGTGAAGAAGAGGCCCGGCCGTGAGTTCCGGGACCGGAACGAAGACACGGCGGGCCCCAAGCGCGCACCCTCAGACACCCCCCTCATTCATAAGACCCCTCTCCACCTGTGCCAGGCATAATAACTGGCTGTACTAGCAATCCTTATTTAAAGGTACTTAATATCATATGCCTAACCAACATACAAGTCACTGATGTGAGTACACTCCTTAGAGACCCTGCTGCATTTATTTTATCATACCCCACTGTGCCTGCTGAGTCCCTCTGAGGACCCTTTATGAATACACAGTTCAGATATTATAATTAATTGGTTCAGTGGGCTTAATTTCTATTTTCCAGTGGCAGTGCCCTTTGAGATTTTTTATCTTGAGCTGGAGCTCCCCCTGGTGACCTACTCATATACACAGTTATACATGTGTCACTCAGATCCTTTTATACTTCCCTGTTAGAATTTACAAAGGAAGTGGGTCGCTCTCTGAGGACCGGCAATGCAGATGCCTGATATCTACCTCCACATTACCGAAGAAGCGGGATCTGATGCCCACTATGTGCCTGTCATTTTAAGAGCGACCGCAGATTAATGGCGTGCTAGTGCCATTCCACTGGGAGTCACCATGCTATAGGCACTTTACAGCGTTCCAAGCAATACCAAGTTTACACTTATGACATCTCTTACAATCAAGTATTCGCCTACTCACTTCTAAGCATGGTTAGATCCGGGAAAAAGAAATGTAATACCGCACAACCTAAGGAGACCGCGACCCAACCGGGAATGAGATCGTTCCTACAACCTACCCCCACAAGGCTATCAGGAAACCTCTCTCCCTCCAGCCCATCTTCCTGTCATTCTGCTTCATCTGCCTCCCCGTTAATGATGGAGCAGCCTACCTCACATACTCACAGCGATACCGCTCTCCAAGATATCCTACAATTTATGAGAACACTCCCGACTAAACAGGATATCCAAGATACCATGCGAAGAGAGCTCGCATCAATCAAACAAGATATCTCACAGCTCTCTGATAGGGTAAACACACTGGAAGAACACCGAGACTCCACTGACAACTTCCTGGGGTCCCTAATAGACGTCGTCAAATCCCAGTCAGATGAGATCAGATCGCTGAGGTCCCGTGTACTGGATTTGGATAACAGAGGCAGGAGGAACAATATCCGGGTGAGAGGTATCCCAGAAGATGTCCCCCAAACAGGCATAGTGGATGCCTTGACGACAATCTTCAACACAATTCTGGGCAAAGATCCAGCTGCCGCCATAACATTTGATAGAGCCCACCGCGCTCTAAAACCAAGGGGGCTTTCTTCCGATCGACCCCGAGACGTCATTTGTCGCCTACATTACTATTCCCAGAAAGAAGAAATCATGAATAGAGCGCGTCATATTGATGACTTGGTCTACAAAGGCGACCCTATCTCCATCTTTCAAGATCTCTCCTGGCATACCCTGCAACAAAGGAAGATTCTTCGCCCCCTGACGGACGAACTCCGTAAACGACAGCTGAAATACAGATGGGGATTTCCTTTTAGCCTACAGGTATCTTCTTCAGGCAAGATACACTCTCTCCATACCACATCTGACCTCCCCACTTTCTGCTCGGGTCTCGGTCTCCCACCCTTAAAGGTCCCGGATTGGGACTTCACACCCCCGGATCTGCACCCACCACGGCCTTCGGGAGGGGGAGAGCCATGGCAAGTGGTCGGCAGTTCTCAAAAGAAACCTTCAAAACCACTTCCGACGCGCCAGGGCTCCTCCCCTACCTGAAGAAATCGATTCCCACCACTCAGCCGATTGTTTTCTTCGGGAGAACTGAATATCCTGACCGTGATGTACCGGGTGAGACACGCTACATGCGGCCTAATGCTAATACAAACTCGTACTACTGTGTCCCCCCTTCCTCCCCCCCCCCCCCCCCCCCCGGTTTCATTTTTAAGCCCTAGAATTCAACAACGGGACTTAATCAGAAGTTAGTTACTATTTACCACCGATTAATATTATTGGTTATTATAATCTTTACTAAGTTAGTATTGTACTATTATGATGTTTATGCTAAATAACAGTGCCTATAGGGGTGACTCCCTTACCCCGATCCCGCATACGGCCACTGTGCCCCATGGGGATGCTGGTTAATATACCTACCTGCTTCCCCATCGCGGATGTTACTATGTTTACATTGTTTCTATTTTTTGTAACCTGCTCTTTTTTTCACTCTTTTTCCCCTTACTATTTTTTTACTTTTCTCGGTGAACTGTCCGTGTGCTACACATCTTTGTATTATGGAGCATTGTGATGTCTTTTCCAGGTGTACTTAAATTCACCTCGATCAATGCAAAGGGACTTAACACTCCCGAGAAAAGATCCCATTTACTTCGGACACTACGATCTGATAGAGTGGATGTGGCTCTAATTCAGGAGACACATTTTAAGATCTCTGCTCGTGGCCCCTCCTTAGTAAACCAAAGATATCCCCTTGCTTTTTACTCTAATAACCTTGAAAGTAAGTCTAAGGGAGTCGCTATAATTTTTTCCAAAGCCCTCCAGGTGTCCAACATCTCTGTCCATAAACTAGTCCCAGGGAGGTTACTAGTAGTCCAGTGCAATATATTTTCCCAGGCATATACCCTCATATCCCTCTACGCTCCAAATCAAGGCCAAATACCCTTTTTTCGTTCCTCTCTTCCCCGACTCGAAGCCCTTGCGACGGGTGTGGTGGTTTTGGGAGGCGACCTAAACTGGTCCATGGACCCCTCCATCGACACTTCTCCACCAGCCCCTAAATTCTCTGAACACAAACATAGACAGGTTAGGAAGATCTTCCACGAATTTCAATTGGCTGACTCTTGGCGGGTCACACATCCCACCGACAGAGATTTCTCCTTTTTCTCGCACCCACATCAGGTTTACTCACGCCTTGACTATTTGTTTTTAAGCCATAGACACCTCCCCCTAATCGTAGATGCTTCTATTGGCTCCATCACGTGGTCAGACCATGCCCCAGTATTCTTGTCCCTATCGGCCCCCTCTCGAACCCCCGGTCCTTGGACTTGGCGCCTTAATGAATCGCTCTTATATGATACATATTGCAAATCGGAATTAGATAAGGCACTGACCGATTACTTTGATATTAACGATACAGGAGAGTTATCTGAAATTACGATCTGGGAGGCCCACAAATGTGTTATACGGGGTAAACTGATCCAATTAGGCTCATTTGTAAAGAAAAACAATCAGGCCCTGATCACCACACTATTACATAAGATTCATTCTTTAGAATCCCGCCACAAATCCTCCCTGACCCCATCAGACTTGGTGGAGCTGTCTGCAGCCCGAGCACAACTCCGAACAACTCTTAATAACAAAGCCCAAGCCTCCCTGCGTAGATGTAATAGTAAATATTATAAGTGGGGAAATAAACCAGGCAGGCTTTTAGCCCAAGCACTTAGATCCCAGAGATTGGCCTCCTTCATTCCTTCAATGAAAAATAACACGGGCTCCACGTGCTTTAAATCTCCGGAGATAGCAGCATGCTTTAAAAATTATTATAATACTCTATATAACCTAGGTGATCCTTCCCAGGCCCATGACCCCCTCTCCAATATGTTAAGAGCCAGGAAATACCTAGCTGATGTGACATTCCCTCAACTATCAATGTCTGCTCGGAAATCTTTAGAAGCACCTTTCACTCTGACCGAGGTGGAACATGTTATCTCTACCGCTCCCCTACGTAAAAGTCCAGGCCCAGACGGCTTCACAGCCACCTATTATAAGATATTTAAAGATGCTCTTGCCCCCAATATACTGCGGGCTTTTAATTCCATATCCGCCGAAACTCACTTCTCCAGACAATCACTTGAAGCCCATATCACGGTGATCCCTAAACAAGGAAAGGACCCCTCAGTATGCTCCAGCTACAGGCCAATTTCCCTACTTAATCTAGATATCAAGTTCTTTGCGAAATTAATGGCTCTTAGACTGAATAAATTTCTCCCGTCGCTCGTCCATAACGACCAAGTGGGCTTCGTCCCCGGTCGGGAAGCTAAAGATAATACGACTAAACTCCTCAATCTCATCCATTTGGCCTCTAGCAGTAAGACATCCACTGTACTGTTGTCTACAGATGCCGAAAAGGCCTTTGACAGGGTGAGTTGGGATTTCATGAGAGCGGTGCTGGAGCATATTGGGTTGGGCCCACGAGCCCTCCATAGAATACTATCTTTGTATACACAACCATCAGCTAAAGTACGGGTTAACGGGACCCTCTCTGACAACTTTTTTATCAGTAATGGAACGAGACAGGGTTGCCCCTTGTCCCCCTTGATTTTTGTCCTGTGTATTGAAGCCCTGGCTAGGGCGATTAGAGCAAATGACAAGATTAAGGGACTACAAGTAGGTGATATAGATTATAAACTTGCTCTATTTGCAGATGATTTGCTGGCGACGGTCACAGACCCCGCGCTCTCACTCCCCAACCTGATGAGCGAAATGGACATTTTCAGCTCGCTATCAGGCTTTAAAATCAACACATCCAAATCCTATGCCCTTCATATCTCAACCCCCCATTCGGTTCTAACTGGCTTGAAAACCACATTTCCCTTTCAGTGGAGGGACTCCCACATCACATACCTGGGAGTTCAGCTATCTAGCGATCTCTCACGCCTATGGTCCTTGAACTTCCATCCTATTCTCCAAGCCATCAGAAATGACTATTGTAGATGGCAATACCATAATCTCTCTTGGCTAGGTAGAATCAACGTTGTAAAAATGAATACGTTACCCAAACTGCTCTATCTCCTTCAGACCCTACCAATTCAGATCCCCGACTCCTGGTTCCGGACTGTGAGATCTTTGATCCAGCAATTTATTTGGCGTCGTAAGAGACCTAGAATCAAAAGATCAATTCTGACTCGACAGCCTCAGAGGGGTGGATTCCTGTTACCAGATATTGAAATCTACTACCAAGCAATCCTCTTGAACAGAGTCTTAGATTGGACCAGGAGCCGGGAGATTAAACAATGGGTGGTCTTAGAAGGTTTATGCTTACAACTGTTCCCAGAGATCTTCCCCTGGCTCCCGACCTGGCCCAAACTACTACACCCTCACCCGACCATCTCTCCTACACTTTCCTTTTGGAAGGGGATACGACGAAAATCGTACATCTCTTCTGTTGTTGGCCCCCTCACCTCCTTTCTGAGCAATCCGAATTTCCCACCTGGCCTCTCACTGGGGTATTATCAAAACTGGGCATTGGAGGGACTCTTTAGAGTGGGGCAGTTGGTCCATCCATCTGGGGTTAAACAGTTCTCGGAGATACGAGAGAAATGGGAGATCCCACAGACAGACTTCTGGAAATTCTTACAGGTCCGACACTTCCTACACACAGATAATGTATACCGTGAAGCATCAAGGGAGCTGACCGCGTTTGAAAAAATGTGCGTGGCCCCTATAAATCCCATACACACAGTCTCCACACTGTACAAACTCCTATCTACATCTGACTCCCCGACACCTCCCCATTTTATTCAAAAATGGGAGAGAGATCTAAACATCTCACTCACAGACAAAGAATGGGACTCTATCTTTCTTAAAACCCATAAGAGCTCCATCTGTATCCAGGTTAGAGAAACACAATATAAGATCCTGATGAGATGGTACAGACACCCCACTCTCTTACACGTCATTTCCCCATCCATCTCACCTACCTGCTGGAGATGTCACAGTGATCTAGGATCTCTGCTTCACATCTGGTGGACCTGCCCCCTTATTAAAAATTACTGGGATGACGTAATCTCAACTTCTGGTGATATTTTACATACTACTGTCCCATCTGATCCGGCCTTTTGGCTACTAAACCATTCCACTACCCCAATTTCCGCCTACAAGTCATCCTTATTGCGACACCTGGGCAATGCCGCACGAGCAGTAATCCCCACAATGTGGAAATCTGTTAGTCCTCCCACAAGGTATACCTGGTTCTCCAGACTAGATTATTACATGAACATGGAGGATATATTATTGAGTGCTGGTGACAGGCGTTCGGAATTTACTGCTATGTGGTGGCCTTGGATAGACTACAAGACATCCGAGTCGTATAAGACTTACATTTCCTCTGCGAAATAGAATAGATGACGGGAATCGCTCTTTGACTCGAATGGTATGGGGTACCAGACAAATATGTTTAATTATTAATGCATTACACACATCTTATTCTCCTTTTTTCAACACACTCGGTTCAGTCACCTCCCCCCCTTTATTGTCTTCTTTTTCCTTTCCTTTTTCCTGTTGTATACTTTTGATTTAGTATGTTTCTTTAATTCAAAATGTTAATATGGACTGTAACTATATTGAACATGCGACTATCAATCTGTGTACGCTCATGTTGTCACATCATTTTGCTATTGATTGTTACCCAGATATGCCTACAACCTGTTATAAGTCTGTATTGTTTCAATAAAAAACAGATTATAAAAAAAAAAAAAAAAATAAAAAAAAATTCAAGTTCAAGATGGAATTGCTCAGGGCGGTTATTGCAAGCCTGGACGAGGGGGATTACATGGTATCCCTGGACATCAAGGATGCTTACCTGCATGTCCCCATTTACTATCCTCACCAGGAGTACCTCAGATCTGTGGTACAGGATTGCCATTACCAATTCCAGACGCTGCCGTTTGGACTCTCCACGGCACCGAGGGTGTTTACCAAGGTAATGGCGGAAATGATGATACTCCTTCGAAGAAAGGGAGTTTTAATTATCCCGTACTTGGACGATCTCCTAATAAAGGCGAGGTCCAAGGAGCAGTTGTTGGTGGGAGTAGCACTATCTCAGGAGGTGCTACACCAGCACGGTTGGATTCTGAATGTTCCAAAATCACAGCTGGTTCCGACGACACGTCTACTGTTCCTGGGTATGATTCTGGATACAGTCCAGAAAAAAGTGTTTCTCCCGGAGGAGAAAGCCAAGGAGCTGTCATCTCTAGTCAGAGACCTCCTGAAACCAAAACAGGTATCGGTGCATCACTGCACGCGGGTCCTGGGAAAGATGGTGGCTTCTTACGAAGCAATTCCATTCGGCAGGTTCCATGCCAGAATCTTTCAGTGGGACCTGTTGGACCAATGGTCCGGATCGCATCTTCAGATGCATCGCCTAATAACCCTGTCTCCAAGAACCAGGGTGTCTCTGCTGTGGTGGCTGCAGATTGCTCATCTTCTAGAGGGCCTCAGATTCGGCATACAGGACTGGGTCCTGGTGACCACGGATGCCAGCCTTCGAGGCTGGGGGGCAGTCACACAGGGAAGAAACTTCCAAGGACTATGGTCGAGTCAGGAGACTTCCCTACACATAAATATTCTGGAGCTAAGGGCCATTTACAATGCCCTAAGTCAGGCAAAATCCCTGCTTCTACACCAGCCGGTACTGATCCAGTCAGACAACATCACGGCAGTCGCCCATGTAAATCGACAGGGCGGCACAAGAAGCAGGATGGCAATGGCAGAAGCCACAAGGATTCTCCGATGGGCGGAAAATCACGTACTAGCACTGTCAGCAGTGTTCATTCTGGGAGTGGACAACTGGGAAGCAGACTTTCTCAGCAGGCACGACCTCCACCCGGGAGAGTGGGGACTTCATCCAGAAGTCTTCACGCTGATTGTAAATCGATGGGAACGGCCACAGGTGGACATGATGGCGTCCCGCCTAAACAAAAAACTAGAGAGATATTGCTCCAGGTCAAGGGACCCTCAGGCGATAGCTGTGGACGCTCTAGTGACACCGTGGGTGTACCAGTCAGTTTATGTGTTCCCTCCTCTGCCTCTCATACCAAGATAATAAGAAAACGAGGAGTAAGAACAATACTCGTGGTTCCGGATTGGCCAAGACGAGCGTGGTACCCGGAACTTCAAGAGATGATCTCAGAGGACCCATGGCCTCTGCCGCTCAGACAGGACCTGCTGCAGCAGGGGCCCTGTCTGTTCCAAGACTTACCGCGGCTGCGTTTGACGGCATGGCGGTTGAACGCCGGATCCTGAAGGAAAAGGGCATTCCGGAGGAAGTCATTCCTACGCTGATTAAAGCCAGGAAAGATGTAACTGCAAAGCATTATCACCGCATATGGCGGAAATATGTTGCTTGGTGTGAGGCCAAAAAGGCCCCAACAGAGGAATTTCAACTAGGTCGATTTCTGCATTTCCTACAAGCAGGAGTGACTATGGGCCTGAAATTAGGCTCCATTAAGGTACAGATCTTGGCTCTGTCGATTTTCTTCCAGAAAGAACTAGCTTCACTACCTGAAGTTCAGACGTTTGTGAAAGGAGTGCTGCATATTCAGCCCCCGTTTGTGCCTCCAGTGGCACCTTGGGATCTCAACGTGGTGTTGAGTTTCTTAAAATCACATTGGTTTGAGCCACTTAAAACCGTGGATCTAAAATATCTCACGTGGAAAGTGGTCATGTTATTGGCCTTGGCTTCAGCCAGGCGTGTGTCAGAATTGGCAGCTTTGTCATGTAAAAGCCCTTATCTGATTTTCCATATGGATAGGGCGGAATTGAGGACTCGTCCCCAGTTTCTCCCTAAGGTGGTATCAGCTTTTCACTTGAACCAACCTATTGTGGTGCCTGCGGCTACTAGGGACTTGGAGGATTCCAAGTTACTGGACGTAGTCAGGGCCTTGAAAATTTATGTTTCCAGGACGGCTAGAGTCAGGAAAACTGACTCGCTATTTATCCTGTATGCACCCAACAAACCGGGTGCTCCTGCTTCTAAGCAGACTATTGCTCGCTGGATTTGTAGCACAATTCAGTGGCGCATTCTGCGGCTGGACTGCCGCATCCTAAATCAGTAAAAGCCCATTCCACAAGGAAGGTGGGCTCATCTTGGGCGGCTGCCCGAGGGGTCTCGGCTTTACAACTTTGCCGAGCTGCTACTTGGTCAGGGGCAAACACGTTTGCAAAATTCTACAATTTTGATACCCTGGCTGAGGAGGACCTTGAGTTCTCTCATTCGGTGCTGCAGAGTCATCCGCACTCTCCCGCCCGTTTGGGAGCTTTGGTATAATCCCCATGGTCCTTTCGGAGTTCCCAGCATCCACTAGGACGTCAGAGAAAATAAGATTTTACTCACCGGTAAATCTATTTCTCGTAGTCCGTAGTGGATGCTGGGCGCCCATCCCAAGTGCGGATTGTCTGCAATACTTGTACATAGTTATTGTTAACTAAAGGGTTATTGTTGAGCCATCTGTTGAGAGGCTCAGTTGTTTCATACTGTTAAACTGGGTATAGTATCACGAGTTATACGGTGTGATTGGTGTGGCTGGTAGGAGTCTTACCCGGGATTCAAAATCCTTCCTTATTATGTCAGCTCGTCCGGGCACAGTGTCCTAACTGAGGCTTGGAGGAGGGTCATAGTGGGAGGAGCCAGTGCACACCAGGTGACCTAAAAGCTTTCTTTAGTTGTGCCCAGTCTCCTGCGGAGCCACTATTCCCCATGGTCCTTTCGGAGTTCCCAGCATCCACTACGGACTACGAGAAATAGATTTACCGGTGAGTAAAATCTTATTTTTTCTCTTACGTCCTAGAGGATGCTGGGGTCCATATTAGTACCATGGGGTATAGACGGGTCCACCAGGAGCCATTGGCGCTTTAAGAGTTTAATAGTGTGGGCTGGCTCCTCCCTCTATACCCCTCCTACCAGACTCAGGGGAACGCTCGCCCCTGGCAGCAGGCCGCCACCCCCTCAGAAGCTGAAGTGTGGCGAGTCAGTCACTGTCCCCCCTTGCAAGCAGGGGGACAGTGTGTAGAGGGCGGGAACAACCGCGCTCCTGGAAGGCTCAGCGGTACCTTGGTGCGGCGCTTGGGAGGGAGCGCCCTGGGCCAGCTCCGGACCCTGCACTGGTTTTCTTCAGCATGTCGGGGTCTGCGGACCCAGGTCAGCATATTCCTCCGGCCAGTATAATCATCTTGTGAGCGGGAAGACAGCGCCATTGAAGGGGGCGGAGCTTCTCAGAGCGGACCCAGCAGCGTTCAGCGCCATTTTTCCTGCCTGCAGCCACGGTTCACTGGATCCAGGTCTCTCCAGAGCTTTCTCCAGCAGTCTGTACGGTACCAGGGGGCTGTAGAAGGGGGGGGGGGGGGGGGGCTGCTTAAAGGCTGTGTCACCTATTAAGAGACACAGTCAGCGCTGGGAAGGGACTCCCTTTGCCTGAAAAGTGCTGTGTGTGGGTTGACTCCAATCTCTGTGTCTCTCTGCCATTCTTGGGGGGGAAACTCTGTTCTCAAAATACCCTGTATGTTTGTGGGGTTTTTGTGGGGTGTTTGTGTGTGTTTGTGGGGTGTTTGTGTGTGTGTGTGCAACATGTCTAGGGACACTATTTCATATGCTGCAGAGGATTTGTCTTCCCAGGAAGACTCCATTCCATGTAATCAGGATTGCACTGTTTTAGCCCAGATCCCAGCTAGAGAGCCAGAATGATTAGTGTCTCTGAGGGGGACTATTTCTCAGATTTCTGATAGGGTGGCTAGGACTGAGCATGCCACTCAGGTCCTCCAGTCCTCTATGGTGGTATAGTCTGATCCTGCCTCCTCGGGGTCCCCTGCGGTACTTTCTAATAAGCGTGCGCT
Organism: Pseudophryne corroboree; assembly: GCF_028390025.1. Taxonomy (NCBI): domain Eukaryota; kingdom Metazoa; phylum Chordata; class Amphibia; order Anura; family Myobatrachidae; genus Pseudophryne; species Pseudophryne corroboree. The sequence goes on from NC_086448.1 coordinate 117,572,198, forward strand.
TGCAATTATGCAGGATGACACGGACACCGACTCTGACACTGCAGACGGTGATGGGGATGTGTTGCGGGGGCGGCATCGCTTGCCAGGGGGGTGCAGTTGATGATTGAGGCTGTTAGGGATGTTTTACACATTTCAGACACAGCTCCGGAACAGGTGGAGGAGGCCTTCTTCACAGATAATAAGAAGCCCCCCCTCACTTTCCCGGCATCCAAGGAATTGAATGCTGTCTTTGAAAAGGCATAGGAAACTCCGGAAAATAAATTCCAGATTCCCAAGAGAGTCTTGGTGGCTTTTCCCTTCCCAGAGGAAGATAGGAAGAGGTGGGAGTCCCCGCCGATAGTCGATGCCTCTGTATCCAGGCTGTCCAAACAGGTAGTTTTACCGGTCCCGGGATCTACAGCGTTAAAGGACCCGGCAGATCGCAAGGTGGATGCTACGCTGAAATCCATTTACACGGCTTCGGGGGCTATATTGCGGCCTACTATAGCCTGTGCTTGGATTGCTAAAGCTATTGGCAGGTGGTCGATCACTCTGCAGGAGAAATCGTCTACGCTGGACAAAGGTGACGTTGATTTGTTTTTGCGTTATATTCAAGATTCTGCAGGGTTCCTGGTGGATTCCATGAAGGACCTGGGTTCCATGGCTGCGGGGATCTCCTCCATGTCAGTCTCGGCTCGAAGAGGTCTCTGGCTGCGCAACTGGTCTGCGGACGCGGAATCCAGGAAGTGTGTGAAGGGCCTTCCGTACAAAGGTCAGGCTCTATTTGGGGAGGCGCTGGATGCGTGGATTGCCACGGCTACCGCGGGTAAGTCTCCTTTTCCCCCCTCAGCTGCACCGGCTACAAAAAAAGCCCTTTTCATTTAACACGTCACAGTCCTTTCGGGCCGCGCGGCCTAGGAAGAATAAGCCTTCGAACACCTTCTTCAAAGGTGGTCGTGCCAAAGGAAAGAAACCCTTCTGATACCCCTAAGTCCTCCGCATGACGGTGGACAGCTAGGCCTGGAGGAAGGTCAGGTGGGGGCGAGACTCCGGCAGTTCAGCCATGTCTGGGTGTCGTCGGGTCTGGACCCCTGGGTTCTGGATATAGTGTCCAGGGGGTACAGACTGGAGTATCAAGAGCCCCCGCCTCACCGTTTCTTCAAGTCAGGCTTACCAGCGCTGCTGGCGGACAGGACAGTTCTTCTGGAGGCCATCAGGAAATTGGTGGTGTCAGAGGTCATTGTTCAGGTCCCTCTTCAGCAACGGAACAAGGGTTATTATTCGAACCTTTTTGTGGTACCGAAACCGGATGGTTCGGTACGGCCTATTCTAAATTTAAAGTCTTTGAACCCTTATCTCAAGGAGTTCAAATTCAAGATGGAATCTCTGAGAGCTGTCATTTCAGGGCTGTCGGACAGGGAGTTCCTGGTGTCCCTAGACATCAAGGATGCCTACCTCCACATTCCCATTTGGGCGCCGCATCAAGCTTATCTCAGGTTTGCTCTGATGGACGATCACTATCAGTTCCAGGCGCTGCCGTTTGGCCTCTCAACAGCACCAAGGATCTTCACCAAGGTGATGGCGGAGATGATGGTTCTCCTCCGCAAACAGGGGGTGAACATAATTCCATATCTGGACGATCTCCTGATCAAGGCGTCATCCAGGGAGAGGTTGTTGCGGTCCATCGCGCTCACGACACAGCTTCTCAGGAAGTACGGTTGGATCCTGAACCTTCCCAAGTCTCATTTGGAGCCGACAAGGCGGCTGTCTTTCCTGGGAATGATCCTCGACACGGAAGTGCAGAGGGTATTTCTTCCGGCAGAGAAAGCGTTGGTGATTCAAACAATGGTCCGGGATGTCCTACGGCCTACCCGGGTATCGGTTCATCAATGCATACGCCTTCTGGGGAAGATGGTTGCTGACTACGAGGCTCTGCAGTACGGCAGGTTTCATGCTCTCACCTACACATGCACAAGAGGATATGCCTGTCTCCAAAAGCCAGGATTTCACTCCTCTGGTGGCTGCAGCTTCCACGCCTTCTGGAAGGGCGAAGGTCTAAATTCAAGACTTCTGACCACAGATGCAAGTCTAAAAGGTTGGGGAGCGGTCGCTCTGGGGGAAACCTTTCAAGGACGATGGTCGGATCAAGAGTCACTTCTCCCAATAAACATCCTGGAACTCAGGGCCGTTTACAACGCCCTTCTACAAGCAGCACACCTTCTACAGGATTGGGCTGTTCAGGAGCAGTCGGACAACGTGACCACAGTAGCCTACATAAACCGACAAGGCGGAACGAAGAGCAGAGCTGCCATGGCAGAGGTGTCAAAATCCTCATCTGGGCAGAAAGGCACGCAGTGGCGATGTCGGCGATCTTCATTCCGGGCATAGACAACTGGGAAGCAGACTTCCTCAGCAGACACGTTCTCCATCCAGGGGAGTGGGGCCTCCATCCGGAGGTGTTTGAGGAGGTAACCGGTTGGTGGGGGGTTCCTCACATAGACATGATGGCCTCCCGCCTCAACAAGAAGCTACTGAGGTACTGTTCCAGGTCAGAGACCCACAAGCAGTGGTGGTGGACGCTCTGGTAACACCTTGGGTGTTTAAGTCAGTGTATGTGTTCCCTCCACTTCCTCTGATACCAAAGGTTCTTTAACTCGTGAGAAGAACAAACATTCTGGCAATCCTCATTGCTCCGGACTGGCCAAGGAGGGCTTGGTACGCGGATCTGCTGGATCTTCTGCTGGAAGATCCGCGGTCTTTGCCTCTTCGGTAGGATCTGCTTCTGCAGGGGTCGTTCACTTATCAAGACTTACTGCGGCTTTGTTTGACGGCATGGCGGTTGAACGCCAGATCTTAGCTCAGAAGGGTATCCCGAGTGAGGTCATTCCTACCCTGATACAGGCCAGGAAGGGGGTAACGTCTAAGCATTACCATCGCATTTGGAAGAAATATGTCTCTTGGTCCCGGCGGTGGAGTTTCAACTGGGACGTTTTCTCCTTTTCCTGCAGGCAGGGGTGGATATGGGACTAAGACTGTGCTCCATCAAGGTCCAGATCTCTGCTTTGTCCATTTTCTTCCAAAAACAATTGGCTGTTCTTCCTGAGGTTCAGACCTTTTTGAAAGGGGTTCTGCACATCCAGCCTCCCTTTGTGGCTCCTACGGACGGCTCCATGGGATCTTGATGTGGTGCTGTAGTTCCTACAATCTGCTTGGTTTGAGCCTCTACAGGAGGCTGATCTTAAGTTTCTCACGTGGAAGGCGGTCACCTTGTTGGCCTTGGCTTCTGCACGACGCGTGTCGGAATTGGGGGCTTTATCTTGTAAAAGCCCCTATCTGATCTTCCATGAGGACAGGGCGGAACTTAGGACTCGTCCACAGTTTCTACCTAAGGTTGTGTTGGCTTTCCACATTAACCAACCTAGTGTGGTGCCAGTGGCTACTGACTCCTAAATTACTTCAAAGGCCTTGGACGTAGTGAGGACTTTGAAGATTTACGTGAAGAGGACGGCTCGTCACAGGAAAAGTGACTCCCTGTTTGTCCTCTATGATCCAAAGAAAATTGGATGTCCTGCTTCTAATCAGTCGATTTCACGCTCGATCAGGTTCACTATCCAGCATGCTTATTCCACGGCAGGATTGCCGTGTCCGAAATCCGTAAAGGCCCACTCTTCTCGTAAAGTGGGCTCTTCCTGGGTGGCTGCCTGGGGTGTCTCGGCGATACAACTCTGCCGAGCAGCTAGTTGGTCTGGGTCGAACACGTTTGCCAAGTTTTAGAAGTTCTATACTTTGGCCTCTGCTGACCTCCAGTTTGGTCAAGCAGTGTTGCAGGAGCCTCCGCGCTCTCCCTCCCGTACTGGGAGCTTTGGTACATCCCCATGGTACTAATATGTACCCCAGCATCCTCTAGGACGTAAGAGAAAATAGGATTTTAATTACCTGAAATGGTAAATCCTTTTCTCGTAGTCCGTAGAGGATGCTGGGCGCCCGCCCAGCGCTTCATTTTCCTGCATTGGTTATGGTTCAGTGTTACCTGGTTCCTAGGTAAGTTCTGCGTTATTTACTGTTTCAGCTGTTGCTGAGTTGTTCCGGCATGTTGGCCGGTTTTTCATGTTTGTGTGAGCTGGTATGAATCTCGCCACTATCTGTGTAATTCCTTCTCTCAAAGTATGTCGTCTCCTCGGGCTCAGTTTCTAGACTGAGTCTGGTAGGAGGGGCATAGAGGGAGGAGCCAGCCCACACTATTAAACTCTTAAAGTGCCAATGGCTCCTGGTGGACCCGTCTATACCCCATGGTACTAATATGGACCCCAGCATCCTCTACGGACTACGAGAAAAGGATTTACCGTTTCAGGTAATTAAAATCCATTATTATTTGTTTAAATGATCTTCAGGCTATATGTATAAGGTGTATAGGAAACGTATTCTGTGTGTAGACTTGGTCCCATCCCCAATACATCTCCTTTATGGTATGCAAATATTCAAAAATATTTTGGATGTCGGAGACTCTCATCCTGTATAAGAAAACTTGTTAGAGGAAACTGAAACAAAAAATAATATATGATTGGTGCAAATTTGTGAAACATTGTTTTATTTTTATAGCCGGAAGGTGTTAGTTTTCCATCTGCCAACCCGTGTATGTATGTTATCACTGAGCTGTATACCGGGATGCGGAGTATGAGGACGGGCATAGTGTGATTTCATGACTTGCACACATTGGCACTCGCCCTGACACCCTGTTACATTTGGTCTAAGTCATAGTGAACTGAATGTGCAAATAGGGAGCATTGAACCCTAGGAAGAACGCATAGAATACACAACTGAAGGCTGGATAGACATGGATGCAATACAATAGGGCACTCTTCATCCATGTCCATCCAGCCTTCACACTGAACGCCTGCGCGTCCTAGTGGCACACTCTTCTGAAGATCCATTAAGCCTTATGTGGAGTTCCAAGTGGTACAACAGGCAGAACCTGTGTAAGTGAGCCCTAGGTTAGGTAATCACAGTGACGGCCACAGTCCTCTCTGGAGGTTAGCCAATTATGTTGCATCAATCTCTTTAGCCAAGATTGTTTCGTACAGCTGTTCTCTCTTAGCTGAATGTATATAAATGTATTTTCTGAGTTATGTTTCCAGCTCTTCTGTGTGATGGTGTGTTTCCCCACAGGAAGATTGTAGATACATCCAGGGCTGGATATAGGATCTGTGGTGTATTAATGTGAATAAATGCACCAAATGCTGCACCCGTTACACTCACCCTATGCAACTCTATAGCCGGTAGTGGGCACAGGAGGAGGAACAGATAAAAAAAATATATATATATATATTTTTAAATAAAAAAATAAAAAAATAAATAAATATATATATATATATATATATATATATATTATATATATATATATATTATATATATATATATATTATATATATATATATATTATATATATATATATATATATATATATATATATATATATATATATATATATTTTTTTTTTTTTTATATGTTGTCCCAGAGTAGAGATCGGAAGCAGGTGTATTTATTTCAACATAGGCAATGACAACTCAAAATACACCTAAGCAGGAAACCTAAAGACACACATGCTTCCAATCTCTACATAAGAAGCTGTACTGGAGGGGCAGCAGGTGGCGCTGTATCCTAAGACATCAATGTGTAGTCTCTCTGTATAGTGTTAGTGGACTCTCATACGCTCTTTCTGTAAAGCCATTCCTCCATGTTATTTTGTGTTGATGCTTTAACAAGGTACCATATTTTACAACAGTCTAGGCATTGTGAACAAATATAACCAGCATCCCAAATTCTCACCTCTTTTTATATATAGTTTCCTGAAAATATCTAGCAAATAGTAACATAAAATAGTCAAAAGTAAACAAAATCAACATACAAATATTTTTTTGCTGCTATCCTTTTATTTCCTGCCCTAGATATGCGTCTAGTTCCTCTGTGTTAGATCCTGCCCTACTATTGCCCAGTGTTACGTATTGTCTATAGAGTTCTTGAATCAGGATGTCCGATAATTTCACTGTGTGAGGATGAGTTTGTAAGGAAACAGCATGTTGGGTAACGGAAACTAATACTATTATAATCAGTGGCGTCACTAGGGTCGGTGTAGCCCAGTGCAAAACTGTGTGGACTTGCACACGTGAACTCACGTCTGTGTTCCCTCTGTGGTGTATGACCTTTGGGGGCGTGACTGCATGTCACGGCGGGGGCTTGGCCTGCACAATGGGAGCTACTAGTCAGCCCCCAGCTTCTCCCTTCACAGTTCCCATGCATGTGTGCGTCATCCATCACTACTGCTCTGTGACAACAGCCGAGGGGGTGACACCAAAATAGCACAGCAGCTCTGCTATTTTGGTGTCGCTATGTGCAGTCCGCATCCCCTTAATGATGTCACTGATTGTTTATTATTATTGTGATTTCTAAGGTGCGACATAGTATCTGTATCACCATAAACACACATAACCATACATACATAGACTTGAAATAACTGCATATATATTATCTTCATCCATCATAACGTTTGTATTTACCCCTTTCCAGACTTTTATGTAAAATCTGCCTCAACTAATATCAGGACCTTTTAATTAAATCATGGCCTTATGAATAATTTAAATTATTTGAATAACCATTGTAAGATTATTCCCCCTTTCCTATACCTTGTTATTTTTACAGCTAATCTAGCTATAAAATATTTTATTGCTGACATGTTTAATTTATATCTCGTTTATCAGCTAGAGTTGGAACGCTGCTTCGCCATCCTATTGATGGTTTATGATACCAGATACATAAAAGTGTGGCTGCTATTATGCTATGTAATCAGTCAAAGGTAAAATATACCAGCAGGCGTTGTTTACATTTTATTTTTTCATGAATGTTAAGTGGATATCATGGCTATAAATTATCCCGCACTTCCCCTGTATCTTTCCATCTGCTACAGCGAATCGATGTGCGAAAATAAAATTAGACGACCCAATAGAATAAATAAAGACCGCTGACATCCAAAGTGATAATGAAATAAAAATATTTTAAAAATGCTTATCGTAATCCAGCATAGACTTGTACAGAAATAAATCGTTTGCTCTGCAGGTCGGAACCAAAAAAATCGATTTTATTTTTTAGGAATGTCGAGTAACGTGAATTTGAATGTGATTCAATAACCGGCTCTCGCAGTAAATGGAAACGTCGGCATCCAATATATACAATATGTAAAAGTTTCTATGCCTTGACCCAACTTGAGATACTTAAAAAGGTGATCGGTAACTATTATGTAAGGCAACTTTTTGGTTTAGGCTTAGTGATCCTTTTGACTAATTGTTTTAATATGGAATTTAACAGAATTTCTTGGTTCCATGTAAACTGTGACGCCATATACTGTAGACCTATTTATTAAACATGGAAAAAAGTTTAAAAACACCTTATCCATGCAAGGATACCGCCATGCTATTAACGACAGTAAGTACCGACATTAGAGAGGTTTGCCGACTCTCTCTGGTGACTATTGTACAAGGATTGTGGTGGTCTTTCTTTTGCTATGGCCATCCCAGGGTGGTGATAGCAGACGTATGAACTGAAGAATTGACAAGATGCTTGATTTAAATTCTGCATTTTTAATACCTGAATGCTCCCAAACAAATGTAGGAATTCCAGTACCCCCGCTTATACATAACAAGCAAGCTGAGCCACTCAGTCCCACATCCACCAAGACTTTCCCAGCCAGGCTGTAAGGGGTATATTTACTAAGGTGCGGGTTTATAGAAGTGGAGATGTTACCCATAGCAACCAATCAGATTCCAGCTATTCTCTTCTAGAAGGCGCAAGATAAATGATAAGTAGAATGTGATCTCCACTTCTCTAAACTCGCAACATAGTAAATATACCCCTAAGACTTATACTGGCCAGTATTGCCAGGAATGCCAGGAAGCAGAGAATCACATTTTGCAATATTTTCTTGCTAAAATATTGGGGGTCATTCCGAGTTGTTCGCTCGGTAAAAATCTTCGCATCGCAGCGATTTTCCGCTTAGTGCGCATGCGCAATGTTCGTACTGCGACTGCGCCAAGTAAATTTGCTATGCAGTTAGGAATTTTACTCACGGCTTTTTCATCGTTCTGGCGATCGTAATGTGATTGACAGGAAGTGGGTGTTACTGGGCGGAAACAGGCCGTTTTATGGGCGTGTGGGAAAAAACGCTACCGTTTCCGGAAAAAACGCAGGAGTGGCTGGAGAAACGGGGGAGTGTCTGGGCGAACGCTGGGTGTGTTTGTGACGTCAAACCAGGAAGGACAAGCACTGAAATGATCGCAGATGCCGAGTAAGTCTGAAGTTACTCAGAAACTGCTACGAGGTGTGTAATCGCAATATTGCGAATACATCGTTCGCAATTTTAAGATGCTAAGATTCACTCCCAGTAGGCGGCGGCTTAGCATGAGCAAATCTGCTAAAATCCGCTTGCGAGCGAACAACTCGGAATGACCCCCATTGTTCTATCTCGGTCACCAGCAGTGATAAAAATAAAATCTGTGTTTATCACTGCCTGTTGTTAAACTGGGCCCATAAAAATATGAAGTTTAAATATTGAGAATAATTTCTTTCATATGTACGGCTAGGGATGCAGTGCAGTAAGAACACTATGGGGCTGATTTATCAACAAGTTTATCATACGCAACCAGCTTTTAAAACTCCTTGCTTATGATAAATGGTGCAAAAGCCAGTCAGCTCCCAACTGCCATGTGTTTGAAAAATGACAGTTAGGAGCTGATTGTCTGGCACCATTTATCATACGCAATGAGTCTTAAGACTCATTGCATATGATAAAACGCTAGCGCCTGTTCATACCTGCTCTCCACTTGTGCACTTTTAAGCCATTAACAGCTGGAAACCACATTAAAAATAAGATTTTATTTAATTTAATTTATCACCATTGTGTTCTAAAACATTGATGCTGCATAAAAGGGCAAGATTCAATTGTTTCCTCCCCCTCCTGCACCCGTTCACGCCCACCATCAGCTATTCAATGGTTTTTGCCAACGGGTACGATAACCTTATTTCAGCTCGCTACCCCCAGGGGTGGTGAGCTGAAATGCATGATAGGTGACCCATTTAGGCCCCAAAACTGGATTTTTCGAGATCATGCCCATAATAGTTTAGTTGGCTTTTGCCGCTTTTCCTGGCTAAACCCGAGTGCTATGGGCATGATAGGGGCGATAAAACAGATCAACTGAATATCGCCCCGCAATCCCCATCACTTTAGAAGGGAGATCGGGCGTAATATAACAATTGAATCTCGCCCTTAAAGGTCTATTTACTAAGCTTTCGATGGATATAAAGTACCAGCCAACCAGATTCTAACTGACGTTTTTCAAACCCAGCCTGTGACATGGCAGTTAGGAGCTGATTGGCTGGTACTTTACCTCCATCCACTTTATCTCCATCCAAAGCTAAGTAAATAGACCTCTTAATAGTGTGACAGAATTTAGCACAGGCTGTTCCTCATGAACCAAAAAAGCCACCAGTAAAATGGTTAGTAACAGCATAGTGCATGACAGCACATAAAAAATCCCTTAATAAGTTTCCACTAAGATCTAATGAGTGTTAATTTTCCTTTGCCCCAGAATACATGTGTGACACAGTGGCATACCCTCCAACTGTACCTTTTTAATAGGTACAGTACCTTTTTTTCATGGTCTGTACCGATTTTTGCCTCTCCAAACTTCCATTGAAAGTATAGGAAAAGGGGCGTGGCCACGCCCCCTTTACACGCGACCACGCCCCTTTTTCGGGTTTGTACCGATTTTTCTGTGTAAAATGTTGGAGGGTATGCAGTGGCACCTTTATCACAGCTCTGACCCAAACTGTCCAGGTCTATCCCAAAATGCCTTCTTTATCTGTTTTATGGACATTATAATAAGAATATTGGTTGACTAATACCCCTTTTCCACTTACGAGCACGGGTCGCAGCCGGGAGCCTGACACCGGAGCTGCCCCCTGCTGCGACCCGTGCTCGGCCCCTTTCCCATCAGCAGTCACAACCCGGCATATGCCGAGTTGGTGACGCTTCTAGTGACGCGGCAGGGGCGGCGCAGGGAGATCACATGATCTCCCAGCGCCGCCCTTCCATACAGTGTAAATGGGAGCCGTGTCGCATCGACACGGATCCCGTTTACACTACAACCCTACCCGGATCAGTCCCGTGTCCTACCCAGGTAAATAGCCGGGTAGGATTCACGGGTCACTTGACCCGGGTTTACCCTTTTCCACTTGCAAAAAACACTGGTAAATGCGCGCCCCCGTGCATTTACCCGTGTTTTTTGAGCTAGTGGAAAAGGGGTATAAGGCTTCACCTTGATACCCCTTTTCCACTAGCTCAAAAAACACGGGTAAATGCACGGGGGCGCGCATTTACCCGTGTTTTTTGCAAGTGGAAAAGGGTAAACCCGGATCAAGTGACCCGTGAATCCTACCCGGCTATTTACCTGGGTAGGACACGGGACTGATCCGGGTAGGGTTGTAGTGTAAACGGGAGCCGTGTCGATGCGACACGGCTCCCATTTACACTGTATGGAAGGGCGGCGCTGGGAGATCATGTGATCTCCCTGCGCCGCCCCTGCCGCGTCACTAGAAGCGTCACCAACCCGGCATATGCCGGGTTGTGACTGCTGATGGGAAAGGGGCCGAGCACGGGTCGCAGCAGGGGGCAGCTCCCGTGTCAGGCTCCCGGCTGCGACCCGTGCTCGTAAGTGGAAAAGGGGTATGATTTTTGCACTTAAATGAATGAAAGGATTGTTGCATGCTGAGGCTGGAACCATAACCCCCCTGTAATAGGAGTTGTGTATGATATGCGGTTGCATTTGTGCTGTAACATCCTGAAAGCCACAGCTAGGAAGTACTTCTTTGTATGAAAGTAATTCTGAGTTTGTACATTGCATGACATGAAACCTCAGACCGTTACCTGTGATTATGTGATCCCGCACTGAGCCGTGTCTTTAGTCTTTGCCACACGTGGTATGGGCAAGGTGCGTGTCATTGAGAATCACGGAAAGCTTTCTTTATCACACATTTTGTTTTCAATATTCTTCTCTCTTTAGTATTTTAGTCAATGCTAAATATGTTGTTTTTCTTTTCAGAAACAAAAGTATAGTAGGGTTCAGTTGCAGCAAGAATTCTGGTTCAGTGTTGGGTGGGACTAGTCTGCTGACTGATAATAAAGGCAGCATTGCTCCTTCCCTAGGGCTGCATTGCTGAACTTCCATTACCTGTGATATATTGTACACTAGTAACCACAAGGGTCAAATTACATTTTTCTTTTTCTTTTTTTTTTTTAAAGAAGAGGAAATTCCAGGCACAGTCAATACCAAGGCAGGGACGTAAGGCTGTGCTCCCCTGGCCTCCAGCGTTGTACAGTAGGAGCCTTGGAGAAAACACAATGATTTGTGTTTGCGTTAGTTGTTAGTGTGTTTTTAGAGGTCGCTTTTCTAACACCAACTCTGACTGTAAGATCTGAAGCCCCGTAAGTGCTCATGTATGTACTGTGACCAGATTGTGCTAAAACATTTCTTGTAAGGGCTGACAATCTGACTACGATTCACGGTGTAATAAGAATGCTTCTGCTTTTCCCACCTATTCTAATTTGGGCTGAAGTTAGTTAACTGGTATTAAAAAAGAAAAAAAAAAAAGGCAACAAAAACCCTTTGCGCCAGATTTACTATTCTGCGGTTTGTCAAAGCTGCCGATGATTTGCGTCTTTTCTTCAGGATTTTAAAAGGGCAACAGAAATAAATGTGAAATCAGCCTGCTTTTAGCATTTTATTTCTGTTGACCCTTTAAATTCATCGGTCAAAGCCGGCAATCATTGTTGGCTTTGAGTAGCAAATCTAGGCCTTTTGTCTGCAGGGCTTTAATTCAACACATGTTATTGCAGTTGGAAAATAAGTGAGGAAATCAGAAACAAACTATAATCACAGAGTGATAAAGAATTGTGTGGCTGCCATTAATCAAGTGTGTTAGGTTGTCGCAGGCTGATCACTTTGTGGCGAGATCGCAGTGTGAGGATATTTATTTAGACAATATGTAAATAATCAGACATGACCTGCTTCTGTGTGCGAGGTATATTGTCGGTGCACAGAACACTTGTCCTCTTTAGGCTGATACTTTATCTCCGTCCACTTTATCTCTCTCCAAGGCTTAATAAATAGACCACCTAATCTGTGACTCCAGCTGGGGTCCCGACCCTAAGGTTCAGCACCCCTAGTGTAACATTTACTAGAGGACTACAGTGGCAAATGCAGGATTTCTAGAGGGGGGTTTCCAAATACAATCCACAATCTCCTACTCTGCGGAACATTGGAGCAAGTGCATGAGTCTGGGGAAGCGGTATAGGAACCTAGTAATGACCCTGGACGTATAACATTGGTCTTTTTATACACTGGGCACTGTATGGAATACAGTATTAATATTTAACACTATAGATGGTCTAGGCCGGCAAAGGCTCTCAAACTCTGTCCCCAGAACCCCACACAGTTCATTTTCCAGGACACCTGTGGATTTTTTAAATGTGACAGTTGGTGAGACACAGTGCACCTGCCTGGAAAACCTGAACTGTGTGGGGTCATGGGGGCCAAGTTTGAGAAACCATGGTCATGGGTACAGGCTGTATAAAACATATTTTAATAATATAATAAGGTAAGTGGTCGAGAAAAGGTTAAACATACCATAATATATACACAAACATAATAGAACAAGTACTGCATTTTCTAAGGACACATTCTTCCACCTCATGGTAAGGCTCCTGTCTCTTCTTCCTGGTAGCTACTCTCTGGTCAAGTGTATTCATTAAGGACTCAAACGTAGTAGAATAAGCTGCTAGGTCCACTAAACTGCATGATGTGGCGGCCGCTCTAGTAATAGTATTATATACGATTGCTGTTGTTGTCATAATTTAAGCCACAAGAAAAGAGGAGGGGTGTTCTGGGCAACCAGAACCCGCCCCCCCCTGCGTTTGCCTATGGCCTAGAGAACACAAAATGAATGACAATATAAAGGGAAAATATCAACTTTCCTTTAAGCATCCTTATAAACCTAGATGTGCAATTGCGCACACTCGTCTGTAGCCGCAGCGAGAGACTCTGCCTGTATCCCCGTCTGCACTCTAGTCCATTCTCTACACACTGGGCCGGATTCTGGGATGAAAGCAAAGCAGAAAAGAGCAAGTAACTGGGCACCTTGGTAAAACCATGTGGGGGAGATGTACTAAGCCTTGGAGAAAGATAGAGTGGAGAGAGATAAAGTACCAGCCAATCAGCTCCTAACTGCCATGTTATAGGCTGTATTTGAAAAATGACAGTTAGGAGCTGGTTAGTTGGTACTTTATCACTCTCCACTTTTTCACTCTCCAAGACTTAGGAGGCCATGTACTAAGCAGTGATAAGCGTGGAGAAATGGAAATGGAAAAGTTGCCCATGGCGTTCTTCATAATTTTAAAGTATGCACATTATAAATGTTACTTCAATGCTGACTGGTTGCCATGGTCAACTTCTCCACTGGCTCACTGTTCCACTATTTTTACTGCTTAGTACATATCCCCTTTGGTACATCTGCCTCTTTGTGAGCTAAATGCAAAGGAGCCAGTATTTACCCTGCATGCAAAGCCAGAGCCGTCTTAACAGCAGTGTAGGCCCCTGGGCCCAGCAATGCACTGGGGCCCCTACCACTCATCAGCGGCAGGGGTGGGGGGTGCTATCAGTGGCAGCTTTGATGTCCCGCGGGCGGTAGGAGGTGTTCTGTCTTCTGCTCAACATGTAAGACCTGGAGCAATAATTTCTGCTAATTATTCCTTTACTGCACAGATGGAGCGTGAGGGAGAACACTAAACTCTAGAAGGGGACATTGGGCTGAATGAAGGGGCCCCGGTACATGACTTCCAGGGTGGTATGGGGTGTTTAATACATTGGGGAGGGTCGATAGTGGAGTGGTAGCGTCTAGTTTACCTTCGTGGAGAGGACCTTTCCCATAACCCCCTGGGTCCATGTCACAATCTATTTGGAATAGTAAAGTGTGGCGAGCGAAGCGAGACACGGAGCCCGAAGCGTGGCGAGTGAAGCGAGCTCGCGAGGGTCCAATGCTGCATAGAAATAAAAAAAATACCCCAGACGCACAGAGAACGAAGAAAACATTTAGGTGCTGTAAGGGCGGAAGTTCTCTTCTGCCCTCTCGTTATGTCACTTCCAGGTCCTGAGCACGAAGGTAAGATAGACACAACCATAGTGGAGTGGGCTTAATATTCATCATTTTCTGGTGGGAGGGCAGCATGCTTGACTGCAGATATCTCCAGTTCCTGCAAATAGATTTCTTAGTTTTAATGGAATAAAAAAACAAAACAAAAAAAACAAAAAACCGAGAGAGTGCCACCTTTCAGGAGGTACTGAGGATTTGGGGATCAGAGTTCAGTAGCCAGAGCATTCCACCAACGAAAAAATAAAACTGCATATTAGGCGTGTGGAGCTGGAGCATGGACCAGCTGCTGGAAGGCTGATATATCTGGTTCTGGGCATAGTAGAGACAAGCTGCCAGTGCTTTCCAAAAGGAGAGAGTCCCAGCTTTTGAAATATACCCTCAGAAAAACTCTACGTCAGACAGAACCCGATATATCTGGCTGGGAAGAAAAATTAACAGGCTTGGATGGGTACCACTACTTTGAAGTTGGATATCTTTGGTTCCCCAGGGGTGATTTTCAAAAATAAGGTACCCCTGGAAAGAGGGGACCCCCAGCTATCAGCCTATGGCCCTTTTACCCCTGGAACCCTTCGGTAAGAGCCCATTGAGCCCATATGAAAAGACAGCCCTGTACAAAGCAATAAATGTATTTACATAGTTCCTTGCTCGTTATACCTTTACTCACACCTCAGAGTCAGACCCAGTGATATTAACATTCTCAACATTTCCGTTCTTGATGGAATAAACTATGAGGATTTTTGCCTCACTTTCCTTTCATCTGTTATTACTGCATCGCAAATGAATAATAGAATGTGCCGGAGGTAAAGACAGAACGTTTTTCGTACTTCTGCTTCAATTCCGAGTTGTTTCCATCAAGAATGATCTATGCTGTGGTTTACCAGAGTAAGCCAAGATCTGCCTTCAAAAGTCATAATTTAATTCCAGAATTGTTTCCAGATTGCCCAATCTAGGAATAGACTGAGTGTCCCTCTCAACATATATTTGGTTCCACATCTACATTTATCACTCTTTCAAGATGGTATAAAGTAAAAAGTAATCTCTTTATTATTGAGTTTATAATCAAAATTTTATTAAAACAAATCTGGACAGATTTAAACTCAGGACTACATACTGTAACATAATAATAATAATAATAATAATAATAATACTACAATGAAAAGCTCATGCATATATTACATAGAATTTACATTGGGGCAGATGAATTAACCTGGAGGAGGGATAAAGAAATTATAAAGCAATGATTGATAAGTGCAAGGTGATAACGCACCAGCCAATCATTACGGATTTGAAAAATGACTGTTAGGAGCTGATTGGCTGGTGCGTTATCACCTTGTACTTATCACTGCTTTATCACTTCTTTATCCCTTCTCCAGGCTTAATACATCTGCCCCATGGTACTATAAAGAAAAACTACTATCGTAGTCTGTATAACATAGGACATTAAAGGACTGTTTGTTTAGATCTGGACTTGGCACAATCAGTTTTCTCTTGTCTTGTCATACTACATGAAGTCACTAATTTTGATAATATTAGGGGTCTATTTACTAAGCCTTGGATGGAGATAAAGTGCACGGAGATAAAAAAAAAAAAAAGTGCCAGCCAACCAGCTCCTAACTGTTATTTTTCAAACCCAGCCTGTGACATGGCAGGTAGTTGCTGATTGGCTAGTACTTTAGCTCTGTGCACTTAGGCCCTCATTCCGAGTTGATCGCTCGCTAGCTGCTTTTAGCAGCAGTGCAAACGCTAAGCCGCCGCCCTCTGGGAGTGTATCTTAGCTTAGCAGAAGTACGAACGAAAGGATCGCAGCGCAGCTACAAAAAAAGATTGTGCAGTTTCAGAGTAGCTCGATACTTACTCCTAGCTTGCGATCACTTCAGTCTGTTTAGTTCCTGTTTTGACGTCACAAACACGCCCTGCGTAGGGCCAGACACGCATACGTTTCCCCAGCCACTCCTGCGTTTTTATCTGGCACGCCTGCGTTTTTACACACACTCCCCGAAAACGGTCAGTTACCACCCAGAAACACCCACTTCCTGTCAATCACTCTGCGGCCAGCAGTGTGACTGAAAAGCGTAGCTCGAGCAACAGCTTTTGTGAAAGTACGTCGCACACCATACGCATGCGCAGAAGTGCCGATTTTTAGCCTGATCACTGCGCTGCAAACAACGGCAGCTAGCGATCAACTCGGAATGAGGGCCTTAATCTCCATCCAAGGCTTAGTAAATAGACCCCTAGGTCTGATAAGTAAACAAATGCTTAAAAGACTCACTGGCCAGATGCACAGCAATAGTGGCAAATTGGCCCAGGGTTCCAAAAGCACGGCCCCAAAAGAGTTACCATGTAGTGGTAATTGTGGAGAGATGTACCACTGAAGAAGTTGCACAATGCAACCAATGAGCTTGGAGGTAATATTTATCAAGTACGTTCTATAAAATGATAGGTAGAAGCTGGTTGCTATGGGCAACTTATCCACTAGTCCACTTCTCCACTCTTTTCACTGCTTTATCCGACAACGCGTTTCCAACCCCTTGATACATCAACCATACAGTCCCAAAACAGTTGTACATCTTGTTATATTAATAGAGTAAGCTTCATCTTTTTATCATCTGTGTTTTGGTGCATTCATTGCATTAGCATAGTGGGTACTTTCAAAACTGTTTGCTGAGCATAATTTGTGCATGTAAATGACTTTGCATTAGATACATTTGCATAATAAAATTATGTCTTTGCTGTGTAGTAAATAGACTCAGACTGAGTAGATGGAGACAGTTTTCTGCTTCATTTTCTTCATTTATGTGTAATTATCTCACATTTTTTGCACAGGGCTCTTACGCTCCTTTATGTTTAATATACAGCCAGAGAAAAGCACAACATGGGTCCACTGTGTGTACCCGGGGTGTGTTTGGGTGTTGTGTCATAATGGCATATGCAAAGTCACAGGCAGTATAATAGAAAATATAGAAACACAGCAATTGTAAATACATTCCTGGACCGATGCCTGAACAGACAATATGTTGCATTTATATTTGCATGAAGCTAGCTAATTATCTGAGCAGCTATTAGTATTTTTGGGTACAGTATTGCTTGTGAACTGCCTATGTACTGGCATGCTCACTGTGCTAGGAATGCCCATCATATGATTACCCAGAGATGGTGAGATCAGTGCTATTCTTCATCAGTGGCAAGAAACCATCGACAGGGAAACGATTGTTCACACCATCAGTTGCCAGCACTGTGCGGGGGGGCCAGCAGGCCAATCAGGAAAGAGAAGGAGGCAGCTTAGTGGTGTGTCAGGGGGCGGGGCAATGCTCTGTGCCCCCTGCGCTGGGGAGTAAAAAAAACCATTGCTGCATTTCCTGCCATCAGTGGTGGAGAATCATCAGTCCTCCACCATCAATGATAAAACCATTGATCATCGGTGGCAATCTATGAAAGGTTGCTAGCTATCGATGGTTGATGGCACTGTCCTTAAAAGCATCCTGTGACATAATTGAGCTGACAGCTTTTAGTACACTCGGGGGGTAGATGTATCACACCTCTGAGAGAGATAAATTACGAACCAATCGGCTCCTGGCTGTCATTTTTCAAACACAGTTTGTAACATGGCATTTAGACGTTGATTGGTTGGTACTTTATCTCTTTCCAGTTTATCTCTCTTTATCAACCCCTGGCTCTGAATCTGCAGTGCACTTCAACAGGCATGTATGCCACAGAGAGGGAAGAGCACTTTTTCAACAATACTACTTATATTTTTAACAGCATTGCCATTAGGCTTTTATGGCGGCAGTACTATTAATGTTAAATTTTTTAAAACTACATGACAGGTGTACTTTAGAGATATATTATATTATATTATATTATAATATATTTTATATTTATACATATTCTATGAAATCCAGGTAAGTGTACATGTCACCTACACCATGAGGAAGGAGCCTTTTGTTGCGCCTAAATGAATACTTATTGAAGTCCCTGGTTCCTTGCAGATTAAGAGGATGCATTTTCACAAACCTTGGTTAAGCTCACAAAATGGCTGCCACCTTGTCTGAGGAAAAAATATCCACCTTCCTATCATGCTATACTATTGACCCATTAAAAACAAAAAATAAACAAAACTTTGGCACCAAGCGCCCCACTTAGCCAGCGTTTTATTGGCATGTCTGCTAAGTGGCAGCTCTGAGTCCTCTAAAGTGTGTATGTGACAGGCTCACATTAATGCATTTGTCACTGGATTTCAAGCTCAAGGATATGAACTGATTGTAACCTTCTTCCCATGAGTGCAGGGCCGACGCTGGTAATAGACTATTCCCTTGTTTTACAGGGAGAGGATGCATGCCATGGAGAAACAGATTGCCAGTCTTACTGGCCTGGTTCAGACTGCACTTTTCAAAGGGCCCAGCCCGAGCAGCACTAAGGATGCACCTGGGTAAATATGTAAAACCTTTTCATTTACATCTGGCCAAAACCCCAGGGCTCAATTTACTATGTTGGCAGCCAAATTGCGTTACATTATAAATTGGTGGGTGGCAAAGCTGCCTGGCAAGTGTCAGCAATGCTGCAGCCATACACAGGCCAGTGTCGGTGACACGTCTGTGCTACCACAACAATCCGTCAGTATGCATCCAGTGTTATACTAGCCCTATGGGGAGTGCAACTCTCTATTTATGAAAGGAACAAAATCCATTTTTTATTAATTTTGTTGAAAATCTGTCATTTACTTGGAATTATTGCCGTCTTACTAATTATAAGGTACTTTTTTTTTTAAGCGTGGAGTGTTTAATTAGTATATAATTAGTCGCTGCTGCCTACAACTGTTGTAAGAACCATAAACAAAGGCACCATTGGCTTAAAAAAAGGATCTGTGCTGTGCTTTGCTCCACCCACTTTGCATGTATCTTTGCACAGTGGTTATAGCAGCAGCCAGACTTCCCAGCATCTTTGCTTTACTAGCCTGCCACCAATGTCCTTGTATCTATGGTTACCACATCAGCACAAAGGATGCCGTCTCTACTTTCCCTCGGACACCCAACATGTCCGATTTACCTGGTCAAACTCTAATGCTGTCCTGGCCAACCTGTGGCTCTCCAGCTGTTGCAAAACTACACGTCTCAGCATGCCCTGGACAGTTTTAGCATACCCTAGTAGCAAAACTGTGGCAGGGCATGATGGGATTTGAAGTTTCACAAAAGCTGGAGAGCCACAGGTTGGCCAGGTCTGCTGTAATGTGTCTAGATAAGTATATGTATTTATATGGGGAGGGGTGGGCTAAATATTTACAACTGCATTTAATAGCTTGGTGATTGCATGCTTAGCGTAAGGAATAATGGTCACTCACTTCTCCTAAACCATTTTGAGTTAAACTATTGGGTTAATAAAATATTGGTGGAAGAATAGTGAATATTGGCCCTCATTCCGAGTTGTTCGCTCGGTATTTTTCATCGCATCGCAATGAAAATCCGCTTAGTACGCATGCGCAGTGTTCGCACTGCGACTGCGCCAAGTAACTTTGCTATGTAGAAAGTAATTTTACTCACGGCTTTTTCATCGCTCCGGCGATCGTAATGTGATTGACAGGAAATGGGTGTTACTGGGCGGAAACACGGCGTTTCAGGGGCGTGTGGCTGAAAACGCTACCGTTTCCGGAAAAAACGCAGGAGTGGCCGGAGAAACGGTGGGAGTGCCTGGGCGAACGCTGGGTGTGTTTGTGACGTCAACCAGGAACGACAAGCACTGAACTGATCGCACAGGCAGAGTAAGTGTGGAGCTACTCTAAAACTGCTACGAGGTTTGTGATCGCAATATTGCGATTACTTCGGTCGCACTTTTAAGAAGCTAAGATACACTCCCAGTAGGCGGCGGCTTAGCGTGTGTAACTCTGCTACATTCGCATTGCGACCGATCAACTCGGAATGAGGGCCATTATACCCATAACAAGCGATGCATGTGATCTATTAACTCAACCTAACAAATCTGCTGAGCACTAGAATACAGGCTCAAGATTTTAATGTGACCTTTATCAACAATCATAGTTTTAGATATTAATATAAGGAATATATTTTGCTTGCTTCTTGCTATAAAATCCTGATAATATTGAGGCGAGTGATCTGGGGAACGACAGTTGTGTCTGATTCAGGTGAATTGTTAATTGCATTATTCTTTCCCCCAAATGCCTTTTTTTCTTGTGTTAGTCTTTCATGATTTTATTGTTTAAAAAAAAATTAAGGTGAATTAATTGCTAAATGTCCAACACAATATTATAACATTAGGTCATTAATCATTTAGGCAGCCTGTTAATTGGTGACCTAACTGAGGCACTTCACCTTTACGCACCAGGCTCCTAGTAAGTCCATAGGGGGGTATGCAACTAGCTCCGGTAATCTTGGAGCTATTGGTTTTGCCCCCCTACCTACACAATTGAGGCAGTTTTCACAAATTTTTTAGGGAAATTTTCACCAATGCCTTTTCACCTTTTTTTTTTTTTTTTTTTTTTTTTTGTGAAAAGACATTGGTGAACATTTTCTCAATCAGCGAAAACGGGCCGGCGGGAAACTAGACTTTTCGCTATTTTTAAGGTGAATGGGGATTTGCCCTATTCAATAGCAGGGCTGTTTTAGAAGAATTCAGCAGGCACGAAAAACATGTGGATTGGCGAATCCACATGTTTGTTTCACCTAGGCGAAAGAAACTGACCTAATTGCATACCCCCCATAGTCTGCCTTCATATGAATATTAGGTCAGGCCTCAGTGGCTACGTCTGAAATGTGTAGGTGACAGGTATACTGCACAAAGGAGGCGCTAAGTTTCAATTGGGATGGCAGATGTAGTTCAACAACAGCCGGTGTGCTGAAGGTCTATATAGACCATAATATAAGACAGAGGTTTCTTACTCCAGTCCTCAAGGAGCCCCCAATAGGTCGTTGTTGTGTGGATTTATTTACAGGTGAGTTAGTCTGTTTTACTGGGTCAGTAATTATTTCCACCCATTTCCATAGACAGAAGTCCTCAAAACATGAACTGTTGGGGATTCTTATGACCTGGAGTTGGGAACCACTGGTCTATATAGGGTTCATTCAAACAAATATGTTGGTGACAAGTCATTCTATTTCCACTCTCTGAATTCTGCAGCTGTCAGCAGAAAACTGATTCCAAAGTGAACATCAAGATTTCTAATGAGTTGCTTGAACTTCTCCAGTGAGAATATATCCTGCATGAGAGTTGTATCACCTGGGGTCTGGTAATGCAAAGAAATGTCAGCACTCCAAACAGTTGGGTAGATAAGAACACATAAAATAAGCTTTGTAAAAGGAACATATTCTCTATAAATGGCCCACAAGCTTTTATACACCACTTGTAGTTAGGATCTTTTCCTCGGATTTGCTGCACGTTCTATGAGCGGACATTGGGGAACAGAGTTTCAGGTTCTATGAGCTGACATTGGGGAACAGAGTTTCAGGTTCTATGAGCTGACATTGGGGAACAGAGTTTCAGGTTCAATCAGTTGACATTGGGGAACAGAGTTTCAGGTTCTATGAGCTGACATTGGGGAACAGAGTTTCAGGTTTGCCCATTACTTGGAAATAAATGAGAGCGCTCTCATTTATTTCCAAATATTGTCTTTAATTAGGTGATAATCCAAATCACCTGTTGGGAGCAGCAACTACAATTATTTATTTACAAGTGTTCAATTAGACTTAAGGGAAACTTGCGCCTGATAAACAAGTGTTATTGTTTATTATTGTTTTTTGCCCATTACTGTATAACTCAATGTTTCCCAACCACGGTCCTCAAGGCACACTAACAGCCCAGGTTTTAGTGATATTCATGCTTGAGCACATACTGTTAAATCAAAATAACTGAGGTACTAATTACATCACCTGTGCTCAAGTATGGCTATCCTTAAAGCCTGGTCTGTCAGTGTGCCTTGAGGACCATGGTTGGGAATCCCTGGTATAACTGACTAAAGCATGCATGCTGATATACATTTGGAAAGTGTTTGTAAAACCAGGAATGATGACATGAAGCACGCCGGAAATCCTGAGATCTCAGTCAGTCAGGGAAAGTCCTGCCTACATCTAGTAGTACTGGTTCTGCCTTTGGCACTAGTAACTCTGTTTTCTGCTTTTCTTATTTCAGTGAGAAGGTCTTAAAGTCTGCAAGCAGCACTCCTCCAATCACCGACAGCCCAGGTACAGTATGGTGAACAGTTGTCTAATGACCGAGTGTAAATCAGTCCTTCTGCTTATTTAGAAGTCATTCTTTTATTGCCCTCTGCTGTTTTTAACACCCTGCACCTGTGCATTCTGGGTAGAGCAAATGGTCACAGTATTATAATACATCTATGTGAACTGATAAAACACAGCCACAGTTGTGACCTAGGCTCAAGCCATGCTTCTAATAGGTAGAAAACCTTTTAAACATATAAGATCTTGGGGGAGATGTACTAAGCCTGAAAAGTGATAAATATCACTGTGATAAAGCACCAGCCAATCGGCTCCTAACTGCCATGTCACACGCTGTGTTTGAAAAATGACAGTTAGGAGCCGATTGGCTGGTGCTTTATCACAGTGATATTTATCACTTTTCAAGCTTAGTACATCTGGCCCCTTGTGAGTGCAGGACAGACTGCACCCATACCTACTGGGTAGAGTTGTTCTAGCCCAAACCAGAAAGTGTGGCAGGGATTGCAAGCTTTCTGTAAATAGATCTTTTATTTTTCTGGATGCCGGTCATTGGCCTTTGCTTTTTATAAATATCACTGTTATTATTCTGTAGCATCAATATTTTCCATGGCATTGTACAACCAGAAAGCATTATGAAAGTACATTTATTTTCTATGTTTCCCCATCCAGTAAGCAATTCTGCAATATTGTCAAGTATTTGTGATTCCGCATGTAACGTCCCCATCAGCTCCAACATCCCTGCTGTTTATTTCCATGCCCATCCATGTTTCTGAATGTAATACCAGAAGATTTATCATAAACAAAACTTGTACTCTCTTTACTGTGTCACGTTCTGAAAGATATCTTGTGAAGTATCTAGATTATTCTAGATCATTGCTCAGCAAGGGGTGTCATACTGTATAAGACATACAGTATACTACTCTGATCAGAAGGATTGTTTTTTAGATTTGGTACAAACTTACTCCCGATCAGTCCCAAATTACGTGTTAACAATTGCTCAAGCCTTATTAATGTCAAGGATGTAACCCATCCTAAAATGTACTCTTACCACTTAATCTAAAATATGCTGGGCCTGATTCAGAGTTGTACGATATTGCACTGCCCAAGGAAGCAGCAGGTGGAGGCTTTTGTTGGAAATAGACTTTTGAGAAACTGACTCGGACACCGCCCCTTCCCCGCCCCCAAATGCCCTCCGCCTGTCAGTCAGGTTGGGGGTTAGGGCACTGCGTGTGAGGATCCAGGACCCGTTCTGCGCATGCTCAGTTTCCCCACCATCGGACTTGTACGATTTAGCTTACAAGTCTGAATTAGGCTCATTTTGCCTTATACAGAGGGGATGTATTTATGTGACCGGCGGGTAGGAGCCCGCCTGTCACATTACAGACTGCTACATCGCGCCCCATTCTAAATCCCGACAGTCGGCATGACGACTAGCAGGGACTATTCCCACTCGTGGATGTCCACGACACCCATAGAGTGGGAATAGAACCTGTGACGAGCACAGCTCGCCACAGAACCCACAAGGGGCTTGTTCCGCTTGCCACCCCTCCCCCTGAAGTTTTCCGCCACTGGGATCCCCAGCAGCGGTCGCGCATATCCATCCCATATAGAGCTACTAGTAACATTCACAAGTATGGTGCCCTTTCTTTCTAACACCCTCACTGACTGCCTTATCCAGAGCCGGACGTATTCGTGTAAGTCTCACTGCGCATAGGTCTGGATAGCGCGCAAACGGAAGCGGAGTTACAACTGAGGTGCACGGATGTGTTGCTGAAAGCGATTGCCTATAAAGACGCTCTACCACCCACATAGGAGGCCATACTCGGATGGTGGTACTGCTACCTGCCATTGGCTGGTGCATGCATAGATGGACGTGGCAATCGGTATTTCAGCGCCTACGGATGCTGACAGTGGCCATTCAGTCCTTGCACATATGGACGTGCAGATATTCACCAGGGAGGGGCTTTGTAGTGGCAGATGTGCGAATGGGAAAAGACGCAGACACGGCCCCAGTATACTTTAACCTGGTGTTATAAAGAGGGTGTGCTATAAAAGTTGCTTTATTGGACACAGCAAACATTCACCGCAGACTGCTATTTATTATTATTTGTATTATTGACAACAGAGAACAGTAGCTGACACGTCTGCCCAGGTATGGAAACTTCTCCCTATGAATGTTGCTAGTAGCTGTGTTCTAGAAGGCATGTTCTAGGTTCATGTTTAGTTATCTGGTAATGCTCTGCTCAGCCCCGTGCAGCTTTTATTTTCATTGATTGTTTTCACTTTTGTGGGTAGAAAATTCTCACTTATCAACAGAGTTCATAGTGTTACTGTGTGTTCATTGTTTGTACTTCAGAAATACAAGGCTCAGTCAAAACAGGCAGAGAAATTTTGTTTGGTGTCCAAAATAAATTTCCTGTCAGCAGAAACAGAAGACGTGCATTGTTTGTCCTGCAGAACACAATGAACTTGCAGTTTTTGATTAACCCCATTTACGTGGGATGTCAGTGTCAACGCAACATGAGGTGACTGAGAAAAGAAAACTGCTCGCCTCAGTTTTTCTTTCCCGATCCCCAAGTCAATGTCAGAACCACTGATCCATGTGTTGGGGATTTAGAAAACACACAGAGGAGCTATGCACGTAAGGCATTTTCTTTTCCATACATGCAGAAATATGGTTTATTTAAGACTTGCAGGTACTCAAGTCAGACGTCATACTTTCTACATATACTGAGGGTTCCTTTATTAATACACTTAAGGCAGAGTCGGCCATAGGCATAGGCAAACTAGGCAATTGCCTAGGGCATTTGATATGCCTAGGGGCATCAGCAGCTTCTGCTGATTAAAATGATATGCGGCATGCCTATATTCTGTGTGTAGCATTTCATATGCAGATACAGCCACAGTCTCACACAGTATATAGGCATGCCGCATATCATTTTAATCAGCAGAATCTGCTTGTGCATCCTAGCCACATAGCAATGCAAATAAGATGCATTTTCATAAAAAAGGTGCCCGATGTTAGCATTGAGGCAAGATGAGGACACATCTGTATCCAAGCAGAGGCCTAGGTCACAGTGTTAGTGGCAGTGTGAGTGCTGTGTGCATGTGAGTGGGTTGGTTGTGCAGTAGTGTTCGGAATATGTGTAAGAAGCATTATGTGTGTCATGTAAAATGCATTAATAATGTGCAACATATGTGTAGGGGCCCTATGTGTGTCATTATGTGTATAAGGGCATTAATAATGTGCGGCATATGTGTAACAGGGTACTACTGTATGTGTGTCATTATGTGTATAGGGGCACTAATAATGTGCAGCAAATGTGTAGGGGGCACTATGTGTGCCCTTATGTGTATAAGGGCATTAATAATGTGCGGCATATATGTAAGGGACATTATGTGTAAAAGGGCATTAATAAAGGTTGTCATAATGTGTAAGGCGCATTATGTTTATAAAAACATTAATAATGTGTAAGGGGCATTACTGTGTGGAATTATGTGTATAAATGCATTACTAATGTGTGGAATTATGTGTATAAATTCATTACTAATGTGTGGCATTATGTGTATAAGGTGCTCTACTATGTGGCGTTGCGTATAGAAAGGGCACTACTGTGTCGTCTAATATGCATAAAGAGCAATAGGGTGTGATGTAATGTGAATAAGGAGCAATTCAGTGTGATGTAATGTGAATAAGGGGCTCTACTGTGAGGAGTAATGTTTATAAGGTAAAGTGATACTACTATGGGAAGTAATATGAATTATGGACACTATCGTATGATCAAATGTGAATAAAGTTGCAGTACTGTGTGGCGTAATTGAAATTGGGTTACTATTGAGTGGCCATGCCCCTTGCCAGCAAAAATACACCCCTTTTTGGGCTGTGCGTCAAAAGTGCGAACTGTTCCTATTTAAAATATAGGGGGTACAAACACCATAATAAAGACTGCTATGGGTGAGGGGTGATGGTGCTGGGAAAGAGGTGCAAGGTCAGAGGCGAACCAGCGGTGGTGCTAGGGGGCACCAGCCAAAATCTTGCCTAGGGCATCATATTGGTTAGGGCCAGCTCTGACTTAAGGCCTACACAGGCGTCTTTGACCTGAGTCTCTCACATACTTCCCTTTATATAATGTGTAACCCCCAGGCCATTCTGTGATTGGTTACAGGTCTGGCACTTTCCTGTGAGAGTCTGTTAAGAATTGCAGCTATGCAGTGATTGTTTGTGATTGTTACATGAGAATGTAACACCTGAAAATGGTCCCTTGGCGTGGGCAGTATAGACTGTCATACACAAAGCTTGGTTAGGTAACGCAGAGTGAAATTGTGTCCCTGGAATAAAATGGCTGAGTTCTGGCTACAATTTTATTTTACTTTTTTTTTTATTTATTTTTTTAGAAATTAGGCCATGTAAAAAATAAAATTAAAATATGCTCAGTTTCCTAATGAACTAATAGTGTACAGTGGTTCTCAAACTTTTTGAATCACGTCACCCTAGAGTATCAGAATTTTTTTCACAGCACCCCATAGGCCAAAAGTTTCTTAATAGAATATTTATTTTTACATTACTTAATAAGTACATTGTTTTTATATATCCTCCTTAGGCTCAGTTGTGTGGTGAGGGACAAGATTTGTTTACGTTTGTCCACATATTTTATGATTGACAACCACCAGTACTGGTTTTGCCTATTACATTGACCATAAATCATTTGAATTGGTCCTGGACCACCAATCCGAGGCACCCATGCAAGTGTCCTGCACGGCACACAGTTTCAGAACCACTGGTTTAGTAAAAGATGAGTGGAAGGACCCACCATAAAGGGCATGCAAGCCTATGTTTTGAGTGGAAACTCACAGGTTAAGATCTCATGGATTGCACTGACAGCAATGTTCTGCAGATCACTTGAGGGTCAGTAATGTGATAACCTGCAGACTGTTAGTGCAAAAAGTAGAAAGTGATGTGGGGAATTATGCAATACAGTTATGTCTTTCTTTTGACAACGACTAGTTAACTACTTAACAAACACCGCACACGGGGTGTCATTCCGACCCGATCACTCGCTGCAGTTTATCGCAGCGATCGGGTCGGAACTGCGCATGCCGGACGGCCGAAGGGCGTCGTTCCCTAGCGATCGCCTCTGCCTGATTGACAGGCAGAGGCGGTCGCTGGGCGGGAGGGGGCGGCATGACGGCGTTTGGCCGCCGGTTTGGGGGCGCGGCCCGGCCAACGCAGGCGTGGCTGGACCGTGCGGGGGGCGGGCCGCAGCGGCTGCATGACGTCACACGCAGCCGCTGCGACCAGGGGCAGCGACGAGCAACTTCCGGCAAGCCGCAGGAGCTGCGCTGGCCAGGAGTTATTCAACAAGTACAAAAGCATCGCCGCTGTGCGATGCTTTTGTACTTCTGCGGGGGGGGGGGCGGACAGACAAGCGGGGCGGGCTAGCCCTGTGCTGGGCGTCCCCCTGCATGTCTGGGAAGATGATCGTAGCTGTGCTAAATTTAGTACAGCCACGATCATTTCGGAATGACTCCCACTGTTAGGTGCACTAAGCTGAGTCCTGGGGGAAGCCTCGTGTATCCTCTAGCCCGACCCTCATCTCTGATATCTGACCAGCACTCCCTTAAAAAGGGGTCTACCTCTGAGGAGAGAGTACTCCTTTATATTGCAGAAAGTAATCCTCTAGAGCAGGGGTGTCAAACTCAAATTCATCGGGGGCCGCATCAGCAGTTTGGTCCCCATCAAAGGGCCGGTTGTATCTGTAGGTCTATGTGTCCACTCTTTATTATCATAAATTAATGTCACTGCATTCAATTATTACTGTTTTTTGTAATAATGTAAGTAATAACTAGCTCTGAAAGGGGGAGACGCAGAGAGAGAGCGTGAGGGGGGAGACGCAGAGGGGGGAGAGACGGAGAGAGGAGCAGAGAGAGGGGGAGACAGAGAGGGGAAATGGATAGTGAGGAGATAGGGATAGAGAGGGGGGAGAGACGGAGAGAGAAAGGGGGGAGACAGACAGAGAGCGAGAAAGGAGGAGAGACGGAGAGTGGGGGGAGACAGAGAGGAAGGAGATGCATAGAGGGGGATACATGAAGAGAGAGGGGGGGCAGAGGAGCGAGAGAGAGGAGGAGCAGCACTTTCCACTTGTACAACAATAGTATTGCATTTTCCTGCCTGGCATCAGTAGTGCTTACAATCAGGGGCTGTCACTGTGCATGGAGATGGCTGCCAGTGACTCTATGCATCCCTCCCATGAACTTTTGGCGCTGGTGACAATCAGGACCGGGGTGTAACAGCCAGGTGTCCGTGTGAACAGCAATAGAGAGAGGGACTTGGAATAGTTAAACAAGTCGGGCACATGCAGCATTTGAGTCTATGGTGGAGGAGCTGAAAGCAGAGCATCTCCTTCTCCCCCTCCGGCCGGGAGTCGGGACCCGAGTCACTGACTGTGCAGTGACTGTCTTAATGCACAGGGCTCCGGGGCACTGGTGGTGGGCAGACAGGCGCAGCGTTGGTGGCGGCATTAAATGAGTCAGTGAGACTCATTGTAATGCCGGAAGCTCGGGGACCTGAACCAGCCCCCACCGCGGGAACAGTCAGCCCCCCTGTCACCGCTGATTGTAACAGCTCAGAGCTAAAGCAGCATCACCACCCGGAGCTGGCTGCGGGATCACGGAGTACCCAGCCCCGATCCCCGGCTGCGGAACACTGGCAGCTCTCAGACCCCAACACCCTCCTCCAGCCGCAGGTTATCCACTGTCCGAAGCACAACTCACCAAATCGAGGAGAGCTGCGCCATCAAGTCCGCACTGGCAAGGCTCCACCTCCTATTTTTAAAGTTTGCAGCCGGGCCACAGAGCCATCAATCAATCTGGCAGGCTAGGGATTGGCTGCAGCGAAGCGCGTCCCACGGACCCACCCATGTTTGAAATGTGAGTCCGCGGGCCATCAGACGAGGTCTGGCGGGCCGGATTTGGCCCGCGGGCCTTGTGTTTGACACCCCTGCTCTAGAGCATACAGTGATTTACTCCCTCCGCTTTATATACACCAGATTGCATGGTGGTTATCTGTACTTTCTTATAGTTATTAACACCATTTGCAAACTTTATCCCCCATTTGCTAGCAACTGCAGATAGACTGTGAGGGAATGCAAGTGTTTATTGTACCGGCAGCCAATAGATGGTGCCCGACGGAACAATTCAATTGTTGCTCCATTCGGGCATGAACAGCTGCCGAACCCGCCATTTCAGCTCGCAGCCCCCGGCGGTGGCGAGCTTAAGTGAGCGTAAATTTACCTGTTTCGATGCCCAATCAGCACTTTATGCGTTGCGTCTAGCACTTTGGTTGGGTTTAGCCATTTTATGTGGTTTAACCTGGTCTGTTTGGGTGCAACACGCACAGAAAACAACAACAATTGAATTGTACCCATGATCTTCAGCCACTTTAGACCTGAGATTGGGCGTGCAACCGATGCAAGAAACAACTGAATTACCCACTATATATTTTCATACTGAACATAAATCTCCCCCCATAGTGTAAATATTTTCTAATTTTTTTCATCATCGTGTCTTGTTATGTACTGTATAATAATCTATGTATGACTAGTTGTTACATTGTTTCTGCAGGACACATTTTATCCAGTGGGAAGAATTCATTATCCATTGTTGAATCTACAACTGTCTTCACTCCAGCCCCACCTGCTGGATCAACAGATAAACAAGTCAGCCTCCATGATATGAGGCGCAACATAGCAGAGCTACGTCTTCAGTTACACAAGATGAGGCAGCTGCAGGTAGGTTGCCATCTGCATATCTGTGTATTTCACATGCAATTCGCTTTATGTCATTTGTAGGTTTTTGTGTTTGAATTGTGTCTACTAGAGCACAGCTAATCCCTCACTTGTGGAACTACAAATCCCATGTTGGTACATAGTTTCCCTCTGTTTCAATAGTTCATCTTTGGGGTTAGGAATATCAGGATTTGTTATTAATTATAGCTATAATTATTTATATTCGGAATAATAATATCAATTCTGAAAACGATATATACTGCTAAAGGTGAAAGACAGGCCCCTTATCCATCTTGCAGGGGTCTACTGTAATCTTAGATAAGTGCCAGGACTTTATATGAATTGGCGTTCTGCACTTTGTTGGTTGATCTATAGGTGATGAAAGAGTCGCTGTTTTCTAGTGCAGACTGTTCTGTGAACAGGATGAGTGGGACAGCAGAATGACCGGGAACACTCCTGTATACCTGTAAGCAGCAATACACAATTCTTGGATATCGGAAGCACCTTGTTAATCATTAACACACTCAAGCGAAAAACCAATGTACAGCAGGCTCAGGTCTCACACCTCTGGCCTTTGATGGTTAGTGAAGCCCAAACTTTGCCTAATAGCTGACCCAACTCCGGACTGGAACGGAGAACTATTGGTAATACTACACAGATGTAACAAGTTCTAAAAGAGGAAGAAATCAATTCCCATTTTGTGGGAATAACAAATGTTAATTTAGTTAGGAGTCTTCTAATGATCTTCAAAGCAGTGATGTCAGGGGTCAATTCAATTCAATGCAATGTTCCGTTGAGCATCACCGTAATTCTTCTTCGCGTGTCAGCCAATTATATTAGGCCGTACATCACAAGCTTTCCCACACACTTCTATGGGCTGTGAGGAAAAACTTGCCATGTCTCTGGAAGGGCACATTGCTGTGGGACCGGTACCCATCACTGCCACACCAATGTTGAAGTGTTGTATGTACTATAGAGAACCCCCGAGAGGAGAACCCTCCAACAGATTAAGGGGGACATTTAGTAAGCAGTGATAAAAGTGGAGAAGTGAGCCGGTGGAGAAGTTGCCCAGAGCACCCAATCAGCTGCACTGTAAATGTTTATAGTATGCAAATTATACATGTTACGTCAATTCTGATTGGTTGCCATGGACAACTTCTCCACTGGCTCATTTCTCAACTTTTATCACTGCTTAGTAAATGTCCCCCTAAGTACTATAACTACTTCACCATAAATCATTTAAAAACATTCCCAGAGCTGCTTATAACTTTATCCTATTTTGTACATTTGCACTTTACCAAATAATGTAAAAAAAAAGGGGCATATGTATCAAGAATAGAATGGAGAAATGGATTAGTTGCCTATAGCAAGCAATCGGATTCTGCAGAGGTAATGTAAGGCTGCTGTATCACAGTGTGATATAGACAGTGATCTCCTTATACAGCACATTATAAGACGTGGGGACAGTGACTTTTCTTACAGCCTCCTGTTGGTGATGGTGGCATATATTTATAGTGTTTCATAACACAAATAATAATGATGGCAGTTAAATTGCTCTTCGTTCTATGAGTGAGATAGTCATATAAATAACATTATATATAAAATAAAACTATATTCTACTATACTGCAAACAAGTCCTAGGTTCGGATGGCGGTCATTAGGTCAACATGGTCATTAGGTCGACATGAGTTTTTCGTATTTTGCTTAACGATCGACGTGGACTACAATTGGGAACGGTAACCTTGCCCGAAGTGCGAGCCATGCAAGGGGACACGGTGCACTAATTGGGGTTTCCCGTCACTTAACAAAGAAAACGATACCAAAAACAATAAAAAAAACCATGTCGACCTTTTTCCATGTCAACCTAGTACATGTTGACCTAATGACCACATCGACCCAATGTATGTCGACCTAATGAACCACACCCCTAGGTTCTAGGTTGTATTAGTCAATGCCAATAGATCTATATGTACTCTGTTTGGTCATGTTACTTTTGTTGGCAGAAGCTGTAGACCAGATATAAGAATGCAGACTGCACCACCTGCAGCTTTTTGTTAGAATTGCATCTTAAAAATGCTAAAAGTGCTATTGGGTGCTGCAACCCGAAAAATGGCCGCTCTGAGCCTGCCTTCGCAGCCATGATGCGGAGGCAGGGGGCATCCACAATTTAGCGATGCAATTGCAAATGAATAGCGATCGCTGCCGGCTAAAATAGCAAAACTGCAACTGAAGCTGAATCAGGTCCTATATGGTGAAAGAACCTCGCTGACTCTGGTGTAAATGGTTTCCATTTAGTGTTGGAATATTTGCATATGTATTCTCTTGGAGTGTGGCCTGAAATGCCACCTAACTCGTGTCATTGCTGTAGTGCGGCTAGTGACATTTACAGCTCCTACACTCCTACAATCCACTCATTCTGGTTTGTCTTTTAATGAGAAATATTTGACAGACACTTGGGCAAATAAAGGCAATATGTAAAGGTTAGCATGACTGTGAAAAAACGCGCTGATTACTTTCCAGTGCGCAACGCTGCTTTTATGGGCACAATAAAATCTAAATCTCTTCCAGTTAAGATATGTTTTAAATTCTTTTTCCATTTCATCTTCAAACTGTAAAAGTACTTAAAGATATTTTGGATTATTTCATTTTCCCTGTTGAACTGTGTAATTGAGACAGTGTCGGACTGGGGCATGTTGGGCCCACCAGGGGAATGCAGTGGTAGGGGCCCGTGTCTAGGGGTGTGGTCAGTCTGGAGAGGGGGTGTGGCCTTCTTCCTTATTAATTTTACTAACCATTAGAGAGTGCAACGTCTGGGCCCCTTCATAAATATATACAGTAAATTCAGCTGCTGCATGCATGATCACGTACCAGATTAATAACAGATTAATAACAGCAATGCACTCTATAAAATACACCATAGTCCAGTATAAGGTAACATGTATTATGTATAATTAAAGTGCACAGTCTGGAACCTGATCCTTAGAGCAGGAGGTGGGGCCCCCAGGCAGGGGGGCCCACCGGTGGTTTCCCCTGTACCCCGTGGGCCAGTCCAAGCCTGAATTGAGAAACCAATATTTGTAACATTTGGCAAAATTGTACATTTCTAATATAACTAATATAAAATGATAAAGCAGACTGTTATACTGCTGGTACTTGAGGCCTGATTAGAGATTTACGAAACCCTGAAGTTCACATGTGCAGATCAGGTCCTGCAATGTGGCTGGCAGTGCCCCAAAAGCCTTAGCATGATTGACAAGCTGCTGGTGTTTGGGGGCGCTGACTGGCAGCTCTCCAGAAAACGGGGGCGGATCAGATATTCTGGCAGTGGGCATCTTTTTGTTTAAGACTCCTCCCGCAGCTTTTACATATTTTAGCATTGCCGCTGCATACAAAGCGACTGTGCTAATAGCATACAGCTATGCATCAGCTCCTTAATGCAAGAATTCCTCCACCTAGACAACCAGGGTCATCGAGACTTCTGCCAGGCACGGGTGATACCAAATTGCGAGGTGTGACCACGCTTCCTCCAAAAAGAGCATGGAATTATGCATGGCGCCACACACTGCAAAGAGGTGGATGGAGGAGGGGGGGGGGGGCTGTGTAATTAGTGCCCGCTCCCTCTCCATCCACCCCCCTTTGGCGCACGTATACAGCTGCTGGTGTCAGATTTTCTAAAATCTGATACCAGCAACTCCTAAATTTGCTATATCCTCAATAATGAGGATATAGCAAAGATTGAATGAAATTTGTTTCCCCTTTTGTGATACTAAATAATGCGCAAATTGAAAATAAATAAATAAATAAAATTCCATTTGCTGTGATAGATCAGCTGTTAGTTTTCCAATCTGTTGTACCCCTCTAATAGGCTATGAGAATGTGTTGGAACTTTGTGCGGCATATACTTTGTGTTGTACCGCTGAGGTAATGTTCTAGACTTATTCCACATTTAGCTCGCTGGGGTTGAAGCTGCTGTTTAATTAACATAAAAGCCATGTTTTTATTTCTCAGTGGGAAAGAGGAGTTTGCTTCTATGAAATGTAACCACATGTAATTAAAACATTAAAAAGCAGGAGAGAAAAACACATTCACTTTCATATATTTCCTATTTCAAATGAATTTCATCTTATTTAATTGGTTCTCTGCCGCCACAGTGGAACTTTAAGAGTTCTCCTTGCCAAAGTCTCTTTATCACAGCTACACATACTGTACTATTTATTTACAGTAATTGGCAAGAAATAATTAGACTGTTCTACTACAGATAATTACACTTCGTCATCCTCACATCTTCCTCATGTACAGCCCTGTATAACTGTTAATGAATGTGAGAATGTAGGACAGCTAATACTTAATATATAAGTTTATGTGGGTTTAGTATGAAATACCTACAATCAAAATCTCAACAGTCAAAATACTGACAACAATTGACAGACGGTCAAAATCCTGACAAGGTCAAAATACCAACATTTAAAATACCGACAAGGTCAAAATACTGACATTTAAAATGTTGACAGGTCAAAAAGTTGACACAAGTTTTTAATAGGTTTTTTTGTGTATGTCGGCATAGGTTGACACGGACACTGTATAAGTGTACCGCGGCCCCTTGCATGGCTGGCCATGCTTCGGGCACAGTGTCTCGATGCGCTCCTCACACTATTATATTCCCCCTCCAGGTCCACTGGTATGGTAAAGTGAACAAGTCTGTTTCAATGAAAAACTCGTGTCGACTTTTTTACCTGTCGACATTTTAAATGTCTATATTTTCACCTTGATTGTATTTTAAATGTCGGGATTTTGATTGTAGGTAAATTGACTGCATCCCGTTTATATATATATATATATATATATGCATACAGTATGCTGTATATTTATATACTGCCTGTTAAGTTCACAAATATGTGTGCAAATATTTTAAAGTATAATCAAAACTGAAGGCCGTGTGTCCTGGGGCAGTTTTTATTCGCAGCACTCCTGTTGTCCTGAGCTGAAACCTTTCAGGAAAAATTATGGAAGATGCTCACGTGCCATAGTAATGACATATGTTCCTAACCCACATGGAAATGTAATTAGATGTGCATTAGGAACATATTACTCTTAATATTTGAGATCATATACCGTAAGTCTTTCCACATTAGCCTTAAATGACCACTAATGCTGTAATAGAACATTCTTTGAAGGAAAGAACCACTAAATACTGGCCCAATTTTTGACATTAAAAGTAGTTTACAAGAGCAAAACCTTCCGTATTGCAAACCTTCACTTTTTGGGCAAATATGTCTATTGGTCTTATGTATGCATTTACTGTATATTTATACCAGTTTCTGTAGTGAGGTGGCATAAGCCCCACCCCTGAGTGCCATCATGGCACCGGCACAATGATGTCATTATTCAAAATCATTCCTCTGCTTCCAACTCGCAGTGGGGAAGCGGTAATTACACACGTTACCTACCAGAACTCTTCAATCATGAGGGTTTCTGCAATACAGGTTGAGTATCCCTTATCCAAAATGTTTGGGACCAGAGGTATTTTGGATATCGGATTTTTCCGTATTTTGGAATAATTGCACACCATAATGAGATATCATGGCAATGGGACCTAAATCTAAGCACAGAATGCATTTATGTTTCATATACACCTTACACACACAGCCTGAAGGTAATTTTAGCCAATATTTTTTAAAACTTTGTGCATTAAACAAAGTGTGTCTACATTCACACAATTCATTTATGTTTCATATACACCTTATATACACAGTCTGAAGGTCATTTAATACAATATTTTTAATAACTGTGTGTATTAAACAAAGTTTGTGTACATTGAGCCATCAAAAAACACAAGTTTCACTATCTCACTCTCGCTCAAAAAAGTCCGTATTTCGGAATATTCCGTATTTCGGATATTTGGATATGGGGTACTCAACCTGTATAAAGTTCCATTCATCTGTTGCACTGAAGGTGTTAAATAGTCTTCAAAGGAATACCAGCTATTCCCATCAGAGCAAAAATGATGACGTCATGTCAGAAACTATAGTCACCGCCTTCCAGAATACTTTATACTATATGGAGCAGAACAGATGTAAAACATATATTATCAATGAGTAATATGTTCATATTAACATCTATTTAGCAGAACTTGGAGCACTAACGTTCTCATTCTACTAAGCTGAAAGAATGTCATCAAGCCAGAGTCAATGGCATCATCCAGCCAATTAGTGCCCAATTGTCCACTTCTCCATACATACAACACAGCTGTGGGGAGCACACTGCTGGCAGAGACCAGTCTTACAGTATATACAGGGATTTTCTATTTAATCACGGGTTTCTTGTAATCTGCAGCTTCAGGGATGAATTGTGTGTTTAAGATTCTCAGGAGGCAAAAGGAAGAAGTGAGAACTGATTTCTTTTGTGTAACAGCTGCAGAACCAGGAGATGGTGAGAGCGATGATGAAGAAGGCAGAGATGGAAATCAGCACTAAAGTCTCAGAAATGGTCAAGAGCCTGGAGGACCCGGTGCAGAGACAGCGCGTCCTAGTGGAACAAGAGCGCCAGAAGTACCTCCAGGACGAGGAGCAGATTATCATAAAGTTAAGGTAAATAAAATTAGCAATAAAATATATAATGTCATAACAATTGCGTAAGAAGGTTCAGCGTACTGTGAGAGTGGTTCTGCTATGGAGTGGTTTGCCTTGTGAGCGGGAGATGTCATGAACACTGACAGAAGGAAAACATGGCTTGGATGTCTTTGTTACAAGATATTAGTTAAGAGCTGCATAGCTCAAGTTCTCCTTGCAGGTGGACGCCACGATGTTTACTGTTCCGGGAGCGTGTCCTGTGCGTGTAAGCGGATTTGGTGGTAAGCAGAGATCCGTCTGATTTCACGTGATAACTTGCACCAAACATAGCCCCTGATACTGATGAAGGCTACTTCTACAAGCAGATAGACAGGGATGATGTGGCCACAGCAATGTATACAGCTCAGAATACAGGCTGAGATCCGCAATTATATCGTACGCAATGTGGCCGCATCCACATCTGCAATTCTAAATCAACCTTGGTACCTGTAAATCTGATTAGTAGAGGATATTATGGAGGTGCTTAATGCAGGGAATTTAGATCATTGGCTTCCCTGGGCACAGGACGGAATTTGCTTCTCCATAGAAGGCTACATTGGCAGATTTCGCACTGGGGATTTGGGTTTGTCATCTTCTGGATCAATGTCAATAAGAGTTTTTTTTAAAGGTTAAATTTTACGGCCCTTCCTTACTTATCATGTACCTGTGAAAAGCACTTTGTATTCAGAGAAATGCCCTATTTAATAGCAAAATATCCCCGGCGTTCCCTCTAGTGGTACTATATCCCAGTGGCAGAGCCCCCTCGCACCAGTATCAATGGACTTTTTCTTTTATTTTCAATATTTCTCTTACGTCCTAGAGGATGCTGGGGACTCCGTAAGGACCATGGGGTATAGACGGGCTCCGCAGGAGATAGGGCACCTAAAAATAACTTTGACTATGGGTGTGCACTGGCTCCTCCCTCTATGCCCCTCCTCCAGACCTCAGTTAGATCTTGTGCCCAGAGGAGAATGGGTGCACTGCAGAGAGCTCTCCAGAGTTTTCTGTGGAAAAAGAATTTTGTTAGGTTTTTTATTTTCAGGGAGTCCTGTTGGCAACCTGCATCGTGGGACCGAGGAGAGAGAAGCAGAGCTGGCTTGTCAAGTTGGGCACTGCTTCTAAGGCTACTGGACACCATTAGCTCCAGAGGGAGTCGGAACACAGGTCTCACCTGGGGTTCGTCCCGGAGCCGCGCCGCCGTCCTCCTCACAGATGCCGAAGGTAGAAGCGGATAGAGAAGACAGAAGACATCTTAGGCGGCAGAAGACATCAGATCTTCATGAGGTAAGGCGCGCAGCGTTAAGCTGCGCGCCATTGCTCCCAGTCACACACAGAGCAGCACTGAAGGGTGCAGGGCGCAGGGGGGGGGGCATCCTGGGCAGCAATAAACCTCACATTTTGGCACAAATACAGTGGCATTAGACTGCGGAGGCAGTAAATGGCTGATCCCCCGCCATTTTATTGAAAAATCACTGGGACCGAAGCCCGCCGTCGGGTGGGCGGGGCTTGATCCTCAGCACTAACCAGCGCCATTTTCTCCACAGAAGCTGCATGAGGAAGAAAACGCTGGCTCCCTGGTCTCTCCCCTGCTGAACACAGGCTGGAAAAAAGAGGAGGGGGGCACTTTGGCGACGCAGTGAGTGGGAATTGACATAATATATATAAAAAAGCGCTATCTGGATATATATATATTTTCTTCCAATGTTGTTAAGCGCTGGTGTGTGCTGGCATACTCTTTCTCGGTCTCTCCTTAGGACCTGGTTGGGGTTTTGTCCCCTTATAGGTTAATCCCTGTGTGTGTGGGGTGTCGGTACGTGTGTGTCGACGTGTCTGAGGCGGAAGGCTTCTCCAAGGAGGAGGTGGAGCAAATGAGTGGTGTGTCCCCGTCGGTTGTGCCGACTCCAGATTTGATGGACATGTGGCATACGTTGCATGCAAGTGTGGCATCTTTACATAAAAGGCTTGATAAGGCTGGTTTAGGGGGGACATCAGGCGGTCAATCCTCAGATTGGACCGACTCACAGGGCCCGTCGGGGTCTCAAAAGCGTCCCTTAACACAAGACACTACTACCGACACGGATTCTGATTCCAGTGTCGACTATGACGAAGTAAAATTGCACCCTAGGGTGACTAAAGCCACTCAGTGCATGATTGTGGCAATAAGGGATGTGTTGCATATTGTGGATGAACGCTCGGTCCCCGACACAAGGGTACACATGTTTAAGGAAAAGAAACAGATTATTAATTTTCCCACATCTCATGAATTAAATGAGTTCTTTGGAAATCACCCCCCCCCCCCCCACTGTGGACAAGGCCCTGACGCGCTTGTCCAAGAAAGTGGCGCTACCGTCTCCTGACACAGCGGCCCTTAAGGACCCTGCAGATCGCAGGCAAGAAACTACATTAAAGGGTATTTATTCTCATACGGGTGCTGTGTTAAGACCGACGATTGCGTCGGCATGGGTGTGTAGCGCATTTGCAGCTTGGACAGATGAGCTGACAGATCAATTTGATACTATGGATAAGGATACTATATTTCTAACTCTAGCCCATATAAAAGACGCAGTCTTATTTATGAGGGATGCTCAAAGGGACATTGGATTGCTAGCTTCCAGGGCCAATGCTATGTCTATCTCAGCGAGAAGATGCTTATGGACTCGCCAATGGACGGGTGATGCGGATTCCAAAAAACATATGGAAGTACTACCCTATAAGGGTGATGTATTGTTTGGGGATGGGCTGACGGACCTGGTTTCCACAGCTACAGCAGGTAAATCAATTTTTTTACCATATATTCCCCAACAGCAAAAGAAAGCAACACCCTATCAGATGCAGTCCTTTCGGTCGCACAAGTCCAAAAGAGGTCGGGGATCCTCTTTCCTCGCCAGAGGTAAGGGCAGAGGCAAGAGAGCACCTGCTTCGGCAGGTGCCCAGGAACAAAAGTCCTCCCCGGCTGCTCCAAAACCCACAGCATGCCGCTGGGGCTCCCCGGAGGGAGTCCGCACCGGTGGGGGCACGTCTTCGACTTTTCAGTCAGGCCTGGGTCAGTTTGGACCTGAATCCCAGGGTGTTGGAAATAGTTTCCCAGGGTTACAAATTGGAATTCGAGGATGTGCCCCCGAGCCGATTTTTCAAATCGGCCCTACCAGCTTCCACATCGGAAAGGGATGTAGTGTTAGCTGCAATTCAAACGCTGTGTATACAGCAAGTGATAATCAAGGTTCCCCTGCACCAGCAGGGAAGAGGTTACTATTCAACCCTATTTGTGGTCCCGAAACCGGACGTACCGATTTTAAATCTGAAATCCCTAAACCTGTACATAAAAAGATTCAAATTCAAAATGGAATCTCTCAGAGCGATAATAGCCAACATGGAGGAGGGGGACATAAAGGATGCGTACCTTCATGTCCCCATATTTGCCCCCCATCAGGAATACCTGAGATTCGCTGTACAGGATTGTCATTACCAATTTCAGACGTTGCCGTTTGGACTTTCCACGGCCCCGAGGATTTTCACCAAAATAATGGCGGAAATGATGGTGGTCCTGCGCAAGCATGGAGTCACAATTATCCCATACTTGGACGATCTCCTGATAAAAGCGAGATCAAGGGAGAAATTGCTGAGCAGTGTGGCGCTCTCTCTGAGAGTGCTCCAGCAACACGGTTGGATTCTAAATCTACCAAAGTCACAGTTGATTCCTTCATCTCGACTACCGTTCCTAGGAATGATACTGGATACGGAACAAATGAAGGTCTTTCTCCCAATAAAGAAAGCCCAAAACATCCAGAACATGGTCAGAGACCTGCTAAAACCGAAAAGGGTGTCAGTTCACCAATGCACTCGAGTTCTGGGGAAAATGGTGGCGGCCTACGAGGCCATTCCCTTCGGAAGGTTCCATGCAAGGACTTTTCAATGGGACCTTCTGGACAAGTGGTCAGGGTGCCATCTGCACTTACATCGGAAAATAACTCTGTCCCCAGGAACCAGAGTGTCCCTCCTGTGGTGGTTGCAAAGTGCTCACCTGCTGGAGGGTCGCCGGTTCGGGATTCAGGACTGGATCCTGGTTACCACGGACGCGAGCCTCCGAGGATGGGGAGCGGTCACACAGGGAAAGACGTTTCAGGGTCTTTGGTCAGACCTGGAGTCCTGTCTACACATCAATGTGTTGGAGCTCAGGGCCATTTACAACGGCCTTCGACAAGCGGAGAGTTTTCTTCGAAACCTACCGGTTCTGATTCAATCAGACAATGTCACAGCAGTGGCTCATGTGAACCGCCAAGGCGGGACAAGAAGCAGAGTCGCGATGGCGGAAGCCACAAGGATACTTCGCTGGGCGGAAAATCATGTAAGCGCTCTGTCGGCTGTCTTCATTCCGGGAGTGGACAACTGGGGAGCAGACTTCCTCAGCAGACACAATCTCCATCCAGGAGAGTGGGGACTTCATCAAGAAGTCTTTGCAGACGTAACACGTCTTTGGGGAACTCCTCAAATAGACATGATGGCGTCACGCCTCAACAAAAAACTTCGGGGGTATTGCGCAAGGTCTCGGGACCCTCAGGCAGTAGCAGTAGACGCACTGGTAACACCGTGGGTGTTCGAATCGGTCTACGTGTTTCCTCCTCTTCCTCTCATCACGAAAGTGTTGAGGATCATAAGACGAAGAAGAGTACAGACGATACTCGTTCTCCCAGACTTGCCTCAAAGGGCCTGGTACCCGGATCTACAAGAGATGCTCACAGGAGACCCTTGGCCTCTTCCTCTGAGGGAAGACCTGTTGCAGCAGGGGCCCTGTGTATTTCAAGACTTATCGCTGTTACGTTTGACGGCATGGCGGTTGAACGCCGAATCCTAGCAAAAAAGGGGATTCCGGAAGAGGTCATCCCTACTTTAATAAAGGCTAGGAAGGAGGTGACGATAAAACATTATCACCGTATCTGGCGAAAGTATGTGTCTTGGTGTGAGACCAAGAATGCACCTACGGAAGATTTTCATCTGGGTCGTTTTCTCCACTTCCTACAGACAGGAGTGGATATGGACCTGAAATTAGGCTCGGTTAAGGTACAGATTTCGGCCCTCTCGATTTTCTTTCAGAAGGAATTGGCTTCTCTTCCAGAAGTCCAGACGTTTGTAAAGGGAGTGCTGCACATCCAGCCCCCTTTTGTGCCTCCAGTGGCACCATGGGACCTGAACGTGGTGTTGCAGTTCCTAAAATCACACTGGTTTGAACCGCTTAACAAGGTTGAGTTGAAATTTCTTACCTGGAAGGTGGTCATGTTGTTGGCCTTAGCATCAGCAAGGCGAGTGTCAGAATTGGCGGCTCTCTCACACAAGAGCCCCTACTTGATTTTTCATGTGGATCGAGCTGAATTGAGGACACGTCCGCAATTTTTGCCTAAAGTGGTTTCGTCGTTCCATATGAATCAACCTATTGTGGTGCCTGTGGCTACCGGTGACCTGGAGGATTCCAGATCCCTGGACGTAGTCAGGGCCTTAAAGATTTATGTAGCCAGGACGGCTAGAATTAGGAAAACAGAGGCTCTGTTTGTCCTGTATGCGGCCAGTAAGATTGGCGCTCCTGCTTCAAAGCAGACTATTGCTCGCTGGATCTGTAATACGATTCAGCAGGCTCACTCTACGGCTGGATTGCCGGTACCAAATTCGGTTAAGGCCCATTCCACTAGGAAGGTGGGCTCTTCTTGGGCGGCTGCCCGAGGCGTCTCGGCTTTACAACTTTGCCGAGCGGCGACTTGGTCGGGGTCAAACACTTTTGCTAAATTCTACAAGTTTGTTACCCTGGCTGATGAGGACCTAGCGTTTGCTCAGTCGGTGCTGCAGAGTCATACGCACTCTCCCGCCCGATTGGATGCTTTGGTATAAACCTCATGGTCCTTACGGAGTCCCCAGCATCCTCTAGGACGTAAGAGAAAATAAGATTTTAAACCTACCGGTAAATCTATTTCTCCTAGTCCGTAGAGGATGCTGGGCGCCCGTCCCAGTACGGAAACTCTGCAAGACTTGTATATAGTTGTTGCTTACATAAGAGTTATGTTACAGTTGACATCGGTCTTGGACCGTTACTGTTGTTTTTGTTCATACTGTTAACTGGTTATGTATGTTCCAGGTTACATGGTATGATTGGTGTGGGCTGGTATGAATCTTGCCCTTGGATTGCTAAATCCTGCCTTGTATTGTCCATCTCCTCTGGGCACAGTTGTCTAACTGAGGTCTGGAGGAGGGGCATAGAGGGAGGAGCCAGTGCACACCCATAGTTAAAGTTCTTTTTAGGTGCCCTATCTCCTGCGGAGCCCGTCTATACCCCATGGTCCTTACGGAGTCCCCAGCATCCTCTACGGACTAGGAGAAATAGATTTACCGGTAGGTTTAAAATCTTATTATTTCCATCCTCCCCCAGCTAGAATAATCTTTTAATATGGCCTCCCCTTAGACCCCATTGAAATTCTCTAGTTAGTGTGCAGCTATTAGTCCCAGAAAGCCAATAAATGAAACGCCTAAAAAACAGATGTAGTGTGTGTGGAATAAATATCCGTGTCCATCATTTCTGGAACACAGCTTTTGCGCAGCGCCATAGTCAGCCGTTCCCCCTCCTGTGATGCCCCCATCTCACATGCACTCTGTGTACTTTCATATTCTGGAATCTGCTCGTACAGAAGGGATATTTGTCATAGAAGACAGATAATGTGTCCATATTTATTGCTGGCTTTTCCAGTGCCCTTGGTCTGCATCCATAATCACAGCATAGTCTGCGAGAGGCTGACATTTTTATAGAAATGTTCCGTTTTAGATTTTTTTTTTTACCACTTTATTCTTAGCTCCTCAGTTTTCAGTGACAGCATTTTCAGCACCTATTCCTCTCTGTAGCATCAGCAGCTGTTCTACCTATGAGCGCTTTCTAACAGAATGTTCCTGCACGCAACAGCTGGGGATGTTCCAGGAGAAATCAATCATCCGCCCTGTGTGCAGCGCGAGATCCATTTGTATCTGTTTCTTAATAATTCATTTATTAAACTGCTGTGTGTTAAAGAGGTACTCTGTTCTGGAGACCAGTAAATCAATATACCATCATATACTATGTGACACATCACCATCATACCACACTATAACATTGGGACGACTTAATTTATTCATTTTGGACTGTATATTGTGTCAGTATTGCACCAAGATGTATACATGCCTGTATTAGGTACATTTGAAATATTGCTTGTCTGTGGTTTCTTTGAAATCTGTTTCATTCAGCCAATCTCTTTATGACCTGTAACTCGCCCTTTCAATAGGAAGCACGCAGAATAAAGGCCATAGGCCACTCAGTGTAGTATTTCAAAGACCTTAATATACAATATATAGGTTAAAGACCCTTACATGAATTCCAAAGTCAGTTGCATGTAACAAGAAATCTGTGGGGGCAGGTTGGAATCTGGTAGGTGCTTGGTCTTCCACTGGGGTCCAGTCAGTCAAATCAATCAATCAATCAATCAATCGGTCAACCAACGCGTTTTATTGCTTCCTCAGAGAGAGTGTGTGTGTGTGTGTGTGTGTGTGTGTGTGTGTGTGTGTGTGTGTGTGGCCCAGGCGGGGTAGAGTTTAGTGTTAGGCACTAGGGGGTGTTAGGGTTAGGCAC
Source organism: Pseudophryne corroboree (assembly GCF_028390025.1). Taxonomy (NCBI): domain Eukaryota; kingdom Metazoa; phylum Chordata; class Amphibia; order Anura; family Myobatrachidae; genus Pseudophryne; species Pseudophryne corroboree. The sequence continues at coordinate 117,616,638 of NC_086448.1, forward strand.
TAGGGGGGGTGGTTAGTCCTAGCCTCCATCCCCCGAGGGTTAGCTGTAGCCAACATCCATAGCTGCCACCCCCCGAGGGGTAGGGTAGGGGACGGGAGGGGGAATACTTACTTAAGAAACATTCCCTCCAAAGAGCTTCAGTGTCAGGATGCCGCTGTCGGTCAGGTGACGGCCGGTATCCTGAACGCTGGGATGTTAAATGTATGCCGTTTACTCAGCACTCACCTATTTAAATTCTAAACTGTATTTAATTTAAAAATCAGGGATGTTCGTTTCCAAATTATTGCAATAAAGTGTCAATCACGTCAGGCTTCCCTTTCGGTGAGTTCCTACACTGACTCTCAAAAAACATGAGGATTGCTCTGCATTATTGGGCTCAGAATGTCACATATATTTTAAATACAACTTATGCTCTCTCAGTGGGTTTAGGTTCTGGCTCACTAGCTTAAAGAGACAGAACCACACCCAAGCATATCAATATCTGAGCACCTAGGGAATAAGCTGACCAAACTTCACTTCAGCAAAAGGGAAGACTGTGCCCGTGGTTGGTGAGCTTAACAATTTATTGCAATATTTTGGAAAATAACATTCCCTGATTTGTAAATGAAATACAGTTTGGAATTTAATTAGGTGAGTGCTGAGTGAGTATGTATCATTTTTTATTTAAATGGTGTGATCACATACCACTGGCACCGCAGTAGGTTGAATGGCATGGATTAAAGCTGGTTGTTTATATGCGTATCAGGCGGGGTCCCTAGTGAAAACCGCAATATGTTAGACTCAGTGCCTCCGTTTGGGCTATTAGCAGAAGGTGTATATCACGTTACCGGTGCCGGGTATCCCGGCGGTCAGCATCCCACCGGTCACATAACTACATCCCTTAGCAGATCCTACAAGTCCGATCAGCATCCATGCCATCCCTGTGTGAGCTGTGACATCTTACTTTATTGCACAGTATGGGCACTCTCCCACCTTAGAATAGCTCTGTGCCCATCATGGAGACCGTGGTGAGATCACCAGAGGTTGAGCGCAAAATAAAAATGCTTGGCATGGCAAATATTTAGCCAAATCATTAATAACATGAGGATGAAATGAGGATTTGAGGAGCCTGTACCAATATGTTATTCTTATATATGCAGTTTCATTTATCTGGCCTTTGCTGATAGTTCCCGTGACTAACTTTATACTGCCATATTAGTATTAGAAGTCAGAATGTGAAAGCCAGGCGTACGCACACACAGACATTCCATAAATATATTCATAGACTCTGCCAGAGACTGCAGCGCAAGGAAAGCTGTTCCACTTTAGAAGAAGCAATACTTGGGAGGGATTCAGATAACGTTTCTACATTACGTTTACATGTTGAGAATCATTAAATCATTTGTTATTAGATAGGACACGCGTTTTGGCAAAAAAACTGAAATTTAGCATCAGTTCTGTTTCTTATCACAGCAAAATCTCTCATCAGCAAATGCCTTAATCTGGATTACATTTATTATTATAAGTGACTGACATACAGTAACACATCTGTTTTGAAAGGAGAGGCCCCATCCAACTCAATATGGATAAGCATGGTGAGACTGTTAAAATGACAGCATTTTGTGCAAGTCCGTGTTGATACCTTCTAAGACCTCATTCTTGAATACTATTGTTACGACCAGTGCCGTAACTATAAATCCGGGTGCCCCTGGTAAAGTGAATGACTTAAAAGTATGTGGGTACCTAAATTGGGTCAAATGGCTGTTATAAGCATTTTTTTTTATGTGAAAAAATTATAGAAAGCAATATTTTTCAGCAAAATGGTATATATTTGGCTAATTTTAGGGGACTTAAAAAAAAAAGCGTGGAAAGAGACCACCTGCACGTATAAAAACACTTGTCCCACTCATAAAGCACCCCAATATACCTGTCTCATACCTTGTGCCCCAATGTCCATCACTTTGCACTTTTTCACCCCAACAAGGACGTGTCATCATTGGCCAATAAAAAATAATTAAAAACTTATAAGCGCCTAATTAATCATTCAGGTGGGTGTCCCAGGGGTTCTGAATCAAGGGCCTCATTCAGCATGGATCGCAAAAGCAAAATCTTTCTCTAATGGGCAAAACCATGTGCAGTGCAGGGGGGGGGAGGCAGATATAACATGTGCAGAGAGAGTTAGATTTGGGTGGGGCGTGTTCAAACTGAAATCTAAATTGCAGTGTAAAAATAAAGCAGCCAGTATTTACCCTGCACAGAAACAAAATAACCCACCCAAATCTAACTCTCTCTGCACATGTTATATCTGCCACACCTGCAGTGCACATGGTTTTGCCCTTTAGAGAAAGATTTTGCTTTTCCGTGCTGAATTAGGCCCCAATTCCTGACATTTTTACCTTTTAAAATGGGAATTTTCCTGAATTTTATCACCTGCTCAGAGGTGGTGAATTGAAATTTGCGATAAAATTACTGCAAATCCGTTTTTGCGGAAATTGAATAGGTGCGACTTGCGGTAAATCTGTGTTTTTTTGCCGTGAAAACAGCTAATTGAATTCGCCCTTTAGTGACATTGATATTGTGAGCTACATTTTAGATGCTTCTTCAACACTCCTGCAACCGAGACTGAATGTGAGGCCACTTAAAGTTCACATAATATGTCACACTATGCAGCACGCCAGTGATTATATACCAACCCCCACTCCACCCCACTTCCCCATCTGTAATGGCTCCAGCGGTGGGGCAATGCAGTCTACAATTCAAGTAGGGGAGCCACACTAACTGCCACCCCAAAAGAAGCCTGACAATGGAAGATTCTCATGCAACCTGATGTTCCAAGAGGGGCTGTTTGGCGCAACTGCGGCAAAGATGTATGAGAACATATCATTACCTAGTGTTCATGCGATTGTTATAGGAGCAAAAACACAAGAATTGCGCTTTGAGAAAGTAGGATTATATAATATATACTCTAGATATTTTTGTATTGTTTCATTCATCCATTGGTTAACCAGAGCACAGGGCAAAATGTGTGTGAGTGAGTGCCCCAGCGAAGATAACAGGATAGTATCACACTGTACTCTAATACAGGGTCCAAACATTCAAAGTTGCCTTATCTGAAGATACAGTAATAACTTCCCATTGTTATAAGTAAGAATGGTAGTTACCATGTGTAGAATGAGTTTGTGTTCTTGTCTTCTGATTTGGTTTTATGTTACTGTCTCAGTGACTTAGAGAGTTTTGTGGAAGATATGAGGAAGGAGTTGAGCTACAGCAGTGCTGTCACCCTGAAGGATGTGGAAGATCGAGCATTCCTGCTGCGCCAGATAGGGGAAGCAGTGTCTAATCTGAAAGGTAACTGACCATATCCTAATAAAGCTATGATTGGATTCAAAGACAAGTTCCTGGGAAGTAAAGCAACAATGCTGACCACTGTGGCACCCATGCACAGAGACTCTAATCTATATCCGTATTACACAAGAGGAAGCTTCTATGTTCCTAAACTGCAAAAGTAATCCAAACTGCATTTTTTGGAGGGATATAGTCTTGAGGTTGGCAATAAGAATGTCATCATATCATATAGCATCATTTGTTCCCTCCTAAGGCCAGCCCACAATTATCATCTTAAATAACCACCGCACAACCCGATCTGTACATACTGGCCAAATGTGACCATAATCCATTCAGTAGTTGGGCAAAGCAAAAAGATAACCCTACATGGCCATCAGTACCTATAGTGAGCGGATTGCACCTGATTGCACCTGACATCTCTTTTGTCGTGACGGATTGCACCTGACTGAGGAGGGGGCAGCGGTGCTGGGGGGAAGGATGGTTAGAAGGTTGGAGATTTTAAACTAGGAGCCTGGGGGGAGGGTTTAGCTAGAAACTACGGGTCATGCAGTGAGAATAGTGGGGATGGCGGTAGTAAACGAAATGGGGGAGAAGTTGGGGGGAGGGTAAGAGCAGGCGGTAAGGTTACTAACATGGGTACTAAAAGAGATTTTACCAAAGCACTAACCAATGACGATTACAGGTCATCATTGCTACATAAGGTGAAAGATGTCCCTGACGCAAGGGAAAATACTTATCTTAGTTGTATGTATGTAAACGCCAGAAGCATTACTGGTAAAAAGGTTGAACTAGAAATACTTGCAGCAAGCAAACAGTATGATATTATAGGCATTACTGAAACTTGGTGGGACGAATCTCATGATTGGACAGTCAATCTAGAGGGCTATACACTGTTTAGGAAAGACAGACTAAATAAAAAGGGTGGAGGGGTGTGTCTTTACGTAAAGCCGTTTTTAAAACCTGATATACGGGAAGATATTCAGGAGGGGACTGTAGACACTGTCGAGACATTATGGGTAGAAATTGCATGCTGGGAAAAAGGAATAAAAAAGTTAGTATTGGGTGTATGCTATAGGCCGCCTGGTATCAACGCATCTGATGAGGAATTGTTACTAAAGCAAATTGAAAGAGCAGCAGGAGTAGGAGACATAGTAGTGATGGGAGATTTTAACTATCCAGAGATAAACTGGAAAAACGATTCATGTGATACTGCTAGGGGCAATATGTTTTTAAACACACTTAATGATAACTACTTAGTTCAACTAATTGAGGAACCAACTAGGTACAATGCAATCTTAGACCTGGTATTAACAAACAATGGGGGTTTGTTATCAGGTATTATAGTAGGAGAACCCATAGGAAACAGCGACCACAATATGGTCGCATTCAATATCAGTTTCCATAAACAGCCCTATACTGGCTCAACTAGGACTCTAAACTTTAGCAAAGCAAATTTTGATAAGATTTGGATATTTTTCAGGGATATTGAATGGGAAGGTTTGTTTTTAGGAAAAAATACTACGGAGAAATGGGAGTTACTAAAATTCCTGCTAGCTAAAAAGACACTCAAATTTATTCCTACGAGCAGCAAAAAAAGGAATAAAAATCATAAACCGATGTGGCTTAACAAAAAGATTAAGGAACTTATGGGCAAGAAAAGGCGAGCATTTAAAAAATACAAATCTGACGGGGAAGCAGAGTCATTTCAGCACTATAAGGAATGTAACAAAATATGCAAAAAGTAAATAAGAGCGGCTAAAGTAGAAACTGAAAAACTAGTAGCAAAGGAAAGCAAAGCGAATCCCAAAAAATTCTTTAAATATATTAATAGCAAGAGATTAAAGAAGGGGAGTATAGGTTCTTTAAAAGACAAGTTGGGAGTCTTAAGCAAAAATGATAATGACATAGCGGACACACTAAATGACTTTTTTCAACAGTATTTACTATAGAAGACCCAATTCAGGGACTAACATATAATCTCAATAATGAGAATATACCACTGATAGGTACTTATTTAAGCGAGGAAGTAGTCTGTGACCGATTAAAACCTTTAAAGATTAATAAGTCACCAGGTCCCGATGGTATTTATTCACCCAAGGGTTCTAATGGAGCTTCATTCTGAACTTGCAAAACCGCTATTTTTGATCTTTAAGGATTCAGTAATATCAGGTATGGTTCCCAAAGACTGGCGTATAGCGGAAGTAGTGCCTATATTCAAAAAGGGAAGTAAAGCTGAACCAGGTAATTATAGGCCAGTTAGTCTTACATCTATAGTGGGGAAAGTATTGGAAGGTATTCTAAGAGATAGTATTCAGAAGTTCCTTGAAGTCAATAAGGTCATTAAAAGGAATCAACATGGGTTTATGAAGGACAGATCCTGTCAAACCAACTTACTTGGCTTTTATGAAACAGTAAGCGCAAACCTAGATCAGGGTAAAGAGGTGGATGTAATCTTTTTAGATTTTACCAAAGCGTTCGATACTGTACCACACATGAGACTTATCTACAAGCTACAAGAATCAGGGCTAGGAAGCACAATATGCACTTGGGTCAAAAACTGGTTAGATAATAGGGAGCAGCGCGTTGTGGTTAATGGATCTTTTTCAACTTGGACTGAAGTGCTAAGTGGTGTGCCGCAAGGCTCAGTATTAGGACCGCTATTGTTCAATATTTTCATTAACGACCTAACAGAAGGTCTAGAGAGCATGGTGTCAATTTTTGCAGATGATACCAAATTGTGTAAAGTTATAAATGTGGAGGGGGATGCTGAGTCGCTTCAGAATGACTTAGTTAAATTAGAAGCTTGGGCAGCGAAATGGAGAATGCGCTTCAATACAGACAAGTGTAAGGTAATGCACTGTGGTAACAAGAACAAAAATAACACCTACCTACTAAATGGGGTAAAATTAGGGGATTCTGTACTGGAAAAGGACTTAGGTGTCCTCATAGATAGCAAACTAAGCAGTAGTACCCAAAGTAGGACTGCAGCAAAGAAGGCTAATAAGATATTAGCATGCATAAAACGGGGAATTGATGCTAGGGACAAGAGTATTATACTCCCGTTATATAAATCACTTGTGAGGCCACACCTTGAATACTGTGTACAATTCTGGGCACCTTACTACAAAAAGGATATCTTGGAGCTAGAAAAGGTTCAAAGGCGGGCGACCAAACTAATTAAGGGTATGGAGACGCTGGAATACGAGGAAAGGCTTGCAAGACTAGGCATGTTTACACTGGAAAAGAGGAGATTAAGAGGGGACATGATCAACATTTACAAATATATAAGGGGACAATATACAGATCTTGCGCAGGACCTGTTTTTGGTTAGATCAACACAGAGAACTCGTGGACACTCGCTCAGGTTAGAAGAGAGGAGATTCCACACAATACGGCGTAAAGGCTTTTTTACGGTAAGGACGATACGTGTTTGGAATTCCCTGCCTGAGGGAGTTGTAATGGCCAACTCAGTCAACACCTTTAAGAATGGGTTAGATAAATTCCTAATGGATAAGGATATCCAGGGTTACGGGGGCATAGTCACGCACTATGGTTATTATAAAAAAGAGGGGTTAATCAGAACGGCAGTCAGCAACTTCAGTCAAAATTTTATACAAAATGATCATGCATAGGAGACCACAAATAGGTTGAACCCGATGGACAATTGTCTTTTTTCAACCTTAGATACTATGTTACTATGTTACTATGTTGCTATGGTATATTATCAATGTATAGGTTTTATACATTTTTTTAAGGGCAGATTTGATCAACACAGTTCTCTTGTTTGGCTGACATCCTACGTCAGTGGTGTCCACAACGTTGACCATCAACAATCAACAGGTAGATCACGGTGAGATGCAGCAGCCAGTAAGAATCAGGCTGACTCTTACTGGATTGCTGTGCTGAAGCTGATACTTATTGGCTGAGGCTGTCACCTGTAACAGCCTCTTTTGCCCAGTGCCAGCATTACTTCAATCTAGGTCTGTGCGCGCATTGAGTTCAGTGTGTGACCACAAATCACAGTGACTGACAGCTCAGTGGACACTGTAGACTGTAACAATCTATTTATTTGGCCGGGGTTGCAGTGCATTCCCCAGACAGGTAAAGTTACACATTTCACATCATCTTCTTGTCAGTATAAAATGCAGAAGGGGGGCACTATTGTGTGGCATAATGTGAATTAACAATATTGTGCAGATAATGTGAATAAGAGGCATTAATGTGTGCCATAATTTGAATAAGGGGCACTACTGTGCAGCATAATGTGAATAAGATGCACTACTGTGCGTCATAATGTAAGGGGCACTACTGTGTGGCATAATGTGAATAAGGGGCACTACTTTGTGGCATAATGTGAATAAGGGACACTACTGTGCGGCATAATGTGCATAAAGGGCACTACTGTGTGGCATAATGTGAATAAGGGACACTACTGTGTGGCATAATGTGAATAAAGGGCACTACTGTGTGGCATAATGTGTATAAGGGACACTACTGTGTGGCATAATGTGAATAAAGGGCACTACTGTGCAGCATAATGTGAATAAAGGGCACTACTGTGCGGCATAATGTGAATAAGGGACACTACTGTGCGGCATAATGTGAATAAGGGACACTACTCTGCATCATAATGTGAATAAAGGGCACTACTGTGTGGCATAATGTGAATAAGGAACACTACTGTGCGGCATAATGTGAATAAGGGGCATTACTGTGCGGCATGATGTGAATAAGGGGCACTACTGTATGGCATAATGTGAATATTGGATGGCTTTCTGAATTTTTCTTTTTATGCTGACAGAGTAAATAAAACTAACCAATTTTTCACCATGTTATGTGGTTTTCAGGAGAATTTCCCTACTTACAAAATAAAATGCGAGCTGTGTTACGGGTGGAAGTGGAAGCTGTCAGGTTTCTGAAGGAGGAACCCCACAAGCTGGACAGCTTACTGAAGAGGATCCGAAACATGACCGACGCCCTGTCTACCTTAAGAAGGTGATGACTGTTGCTGCACTGTGTATATATACACTGTGCTAACTGCATAAGAACCATAGCCCTTGTTGCCAAACATCACTGAAAGATTAGGAAATAATCCAGTGTACAAACATACTTACCTAAAAGCAAAAGTAAGGCAACAAAAATGTTGTAGTGCGATAATCTGTTTCATAGATGTGACCATGACCAGAAGGTAAGGAGGGGGTTGAGATACACAATAGCAGTTTGTTACTGTGCACTGATGTTTTTCTTTACTAACCCCAAAGATTTTAGTAACATTTTGTGCCCCTCTCTCTTAAACTTTCTCACAAGGCCGTAGCTACTGGCTGGCCTGGATGGGACATGAGTTGAGTGACCCTAGATCATCCAAACAAATATTTTTAGACTTGGGGGACCTGTGGCCGCCAATGCTGGGGAAGCTCCTGGCTCTGGACTCCGTCATAGAGCCTCCATTATGTTGTAGCCTTAAAGTGCAACATGCGCAATGTCATGACGTCGCAACACAGCTGAGCAAGCCCTTCAGCGGACTCCTAGATACACTTCTGCTGTCTCATGTAGAAGTAGGCATCCTCAACCTTTTCATTAAGGCATTGCGTGCTGGCACTTGTAGTTCTGCAACAGCTGGACAGCCACAGGCCTGCACTATATACTGTAAAATATGTCCTAACGCTTTGGTTGCTGTGAATGTTTCCCAGTATTGCCAAATACTCCCAGATTAAACCTCAAGTTAACGATTTGTCCATTTCATACTTCATTTCCTTTTAATATCCCTTTGCAAGTATTAAATGGAACCAAACGTGTCCTCTGTGTATCCTGATGTCTGCATTCAGTGAGTCATGCTTTGTGCAGCACAACCAGCCAGGGACACACCATAGAGCAGAGAGATGGTGCCAGGCAGCACATCACTACTGGGGCACTGTACGGATGTTATGTTATGGTAACCACGTTATCCAGTGGGCTGCATTATCTGTGCTCCTGCTGAAATCAGACACGTGCAAAGTGCAACAGAACAAAATGTGCCGATTAGTTCTTATTATGCAGCATGTTTCCCTACATAAAGATTATTACATACAGTAGAAGCAGGGTCTACAGGTTCTCTGCAGGAGATCGCATTCGCAACCCTAAAAAAACCCAAACCATTTTATTTAAGAGTATTTTACATATTTTCAATGTTTCTCCCATTTATTTGGACAAGACACAGGATCTTATGAATCGTATATGCGCATCGCGTCCACCTCCCCTCTCCTAAAAGCCCTTTACTGGCTTCCCTTCCTGAATCCAATTCAAGCTTCTCACACTCGCCTACAAAGCCCTCACCCACTCCTCTCCCATTTACATCTCTGACCTTATCTCCCTTTACACTCCCACCCGTCCTCTTCGCTCTGCTAATGCACGCTGACTCTCCTGCCTACTGATTACTTCCTCCCACTCCTACCTCCCAAGATTTTTCACGTGCTGCTCCCTTTCCCTGGAATTCTCTACCTCTCCCCCTCAGACTCTCCACCTCTCTACAAAACTTCAAACAGGCTCTGAAGACCCACTACTTCACCAAACCCAGCCTAATCTCATCCTAACCCTCTGTTCCACAATCACTATCTACCCCATCTGTGTCACCCCTGTATGTCTGCCCCTGCCCTTTAGAATGTAAGCTCTCACAAGCAAGGTCCTCAACCCTCATGTGCTTATCCTTTACTTGCTTAAACAGCCTTCAACGGCACCAAATCTTGCGGTTTTCTGCCACCCTGATACTTATGTAGGAAGTTTTGGTTTGGGAGAGCCACACAGGAATCTATATAGAGTGAAGATGATGGTTTCCAGAAAACTGACACTTATAAGGAAACTTCGAAATTTATCACTTATACACCTATGTAGAAAATCTTTTATGGTGTGGTGCTCCCATGGGTTTGTAGACAGCTATTTTAGAAAATACAAAGAAGAAAGATAACCCTTGTGGGTAGCACTCTAAATCCGGAATGTTTCCAAATTTAGAGTGTTCCCCACAAGGGTTATCTTTCTTCTTTGTATTTTCTAAAACCCTGATACTTATGTCAGTGTCTTCTACTGCTGTAGCTATGTTTATTTAGCCCGTACTTATCCTATATTGTCTTCAACTGTAAGTCGCTGTTTTCCTGTTTTGATTATTTGTTTATGTACTCTGTAACTGGGCGCTCCGGAACCCTTGTGGCGCCATATAAATAAAGGAGAATTAATAATAATAATATATGCTGTGGCCTATCTGCAGAAGAGGTTTCAGGCCAAGCAGTATATTTACTAAAAAATGTTTAATGTGTGCCTGTCCCCCTGAAAATATGTTGCAATCTTTATGCCGCGATCTACTGTACTGTGTATATGCTATATGCTGCTCTGTAAAATGATGCTGGATTTAAGGGAGACCCATTGCAAATTGTGCACTGGGACACAGAAATCAGCACTTACTTTAGTGAGCAACTAGTAATATTAGCAAAACTAAGAGGTCTATTTACTAAGCCTTGGATGGCGATAAAGTAGACATAGATAAAGTACCAGCCAATCAGCTCCTGTCATGTCACAGGCTGGGTTTGAACAATTACAGTTAGGAGCTGACTGGCTGGTACTTTATCTCCGTCCACTTTATCTCTCTCCAAGGATTAGTAAATAGACTCCTAAGATTTCGCTGTGATGCCACAGTTATATTGTTTTTGAACAAGCTAACCTCCTGATTTCTTTTGTTTCCCCTAGACATGTTTCCGAGGGACCATCTAAGATCGTTGACTTCAATCAAAATAACCAATTTATCATAACGGAAAAAGTTACTGATATAGAGGTAACGCAAAACAAAGAAGTAAAAAATCAAACGTACCTGCAGACGACACAATCCGAACAGGCGAACACGGTACCATCCCCGACAACGTCTGTTAAATCTGAGGTGGTGCCTCTGTCCGCTGGCGTGAAAGTCCACCAAGTACAAAGTTCACCGGTCTTCATGCAGCAGTCCCAACACTCCTCGGCACTGGTTAACCACGTCTTTACCTCCGGTAACCAGAGCGCAGATTCATCTGTAAACATCCTTTCAACCAGTGTGTCATCCAGTGCAGCACAAGAGCAAACTCCACCTGCACAGCCGGCTCAGCATAATGGATCCTCTGCACAAAACCTTTTTATTGAAGAAATCTACCACGCAGGTTACAGGAATCGGGCAGTGTCCATAGAGGTAAATTATACAACCGCTACTATATTGGAATTACTATATGGCTCTGTTTTGTCAGATGAAATTATGGACAGCTATCAGCTGTTCAGTAACAGGATTTTCCTGACTTCTTAAGGTTGCAAGAACGAGCGACATTGCGCTCCATTAGTGCACCTTGGTTAGGCAGCACATTAAATAACATGTATACGGATGCAGGATGGACCAGCTTTACCCATTTTCAAGCAGATAACGGGTAATAAAACAAATTTTAAGGAAACTAGACAAATTATACGCCTTGCTTGTAGCATATTGGTATAATTCTTTTTTGCCTTTGGAAGTTGTAATAGAAAAATTTGGCCCCACCAATAATCACCTCACAGCACCCTTACGGCAGCGCAAGCAAACCTGCCTGCTTCACTGCTGTCTTGTCTCCTGTTATTCTGTGGCTGTCTCTTCTCGCTTGACGGTGGCCTACTCTGGTCCCCTGCAGAGCACAGCCTGATGTGGCATAAGATTTTATGATGCACGTAGGCAGTTGCATAAGCCAAGACTGAGTGAAAGGAGCTTGGGGAGGTGGAGATGCCCGACTGCTCTGATTTGTTATAGCACAGAGCAGCCGGGGAGCATTCTCTCTGTTTGCCTCCCGCAGCCGGACGTGTACATACAGAGCACGGCTGCTGGCGGCCCTGGAGTGTGAGAGGGGTGCATGGTGTGGTGTTGCTGCTGTTGTGCAGGAGTAGTCGCTGCCTACCTGGTTCACACCCTCTTACCTCCAGGCCGTTGCGTAGTTGACCATTCTAATATGCAGACGGGACCCTAACACGAAGGAGGAGGTCTTGGATAAAGAACAAGATAAGTACTGGCCTTCTAAAGAGACAACCGAGACGCCCTATCAATCCGAGACTTTGCAAAATAAGTATTGCGGGCTTAAGTGAAGATCATCCCAGGCACTCTTGGCCTCAGGAACCGAATTTCACCTATAGGTGCTCACGCCCCAGGTGAAGATTCAACCTTGCATTGGAGTGCAAGGCCCTCTGTCCGCCCAGAAGGAAGATAGACAGACAGAGAAAAACAGACACGGGTAGACAGACAGACACCAATGTTTTTCACCGCGACTGTTCTTGCTGTTCGCCCGCTCACTCACCTACAGGTCCCTGTAAAGAGACAACACACAGCCGCGCAGTGCGTAAACCTAACTTAAGGGTGTCAACCTTTTCATTATTTACCTATCATCATCCGGATGCTCACTATAAGTGGACTCATGCTATTGCCTGTCTTTTCATGCGGTCAGACCTGTAACCGGGGCCTATCGCCCAGGGTCACTTTCCTTCAGGGTCTCAGGCGTTTAGCCTTGCTACTTAAGGCACAGTGTGATCTGGAAATAATGCCAGGTCACGTTATTTGTATAGAGGCTCAGGCCCTTTATCCTGCCTGTGGCCACTTAGTGACCTGGGCTTAGTGAACAGAGGGGGTTATTCAGAGATGAATGCAGATGGCTGCATATGCAACCGGATCTGCGTTCATCTCTGCACATGCTGAGGGCCGTCCAACACAGGGCAAGGCCGCCCAGCATGTGGCCGCGCAGTTTGCTGCTACCGCCAAACTGCGCTGCAAGCCGCATCAGTGGCCAGATCTGAATGACCCCAGAGTCATTGTATAGGCTCAGGCTTAAAGCCTGTTCATTATGAGCACTGTGTGTCTGGGCCTAGTGCCCACCCAGATCACTAATCACTAGGAGAGGGTGGGAAGGGGCACCCAAAAACCCCAGGGTCTATTGCTCACCTGTACTACAGGCCTAATGTCTGACCTTATGTCCATGGGCCTGGTGCTCACCTACTATGCAATAGGCCTACTGCCTGACTGTGCCCAATCCCTGGTAGTCTGGATGTGAATTATGCAGACACTGGGCCTACCCTTTCTGTTGGGAGAGCATGCAGTTGAGAGCTCATATGCTCCTTTGCATCCCACCACTAGCAGCACTCTCTGGTCTTCAGCCGTCTTCTGCCAGTGACTGACACTGCTTCCATGCTCAGCTGCCATCTTCTGATTTGTTTCCGATGTCTTCTGACTTGATGTCGCTGGATTCTGACCTGTTCTGCGGCCGCTGGGGCTCTTCGTCCCTTCAGGAGCTCTTCACTGTTCCCTGTCCACCAATGGACTGACCACTTCTGCTCTGCAGTGTCTAATGTAAGATCTCAAGCTGTGATTGGCTTGCAAATGGCGCCAAATTCAAAAGTCTGCCGATGCTTTCCATTTGCCACCAGTCAGTGAGCCAGGATTGGCTGGTGTCCAGCGGCAAGTTCTAATGCCTAACTCCTTCACCGCTTGTCTGACACCCATCGCTGTTGTATGTCCGGCGCTGAGATCTGATTCGATCTCCGTGTCATCCAATACATCCAGGCTGCCGGGGCACATTTCCACATGAGCACAAAAACTGTACCAGCTCGGGGTGCAGATGGCATCCTGCCCCCCGGCCCAGCCCACCACTGTGTGCGTGTGTGTGGTACTCTCTGCTTCAGGCATGGAGGGTGTTGTATCTGATTTTGCCTCCTGCCTAGTTTCACTATCTTGTACTTCTCGTGTCGCGGGGGCTGGGTGCCCCTCTCACAGTGACTTCTGAACTTACAATCTGACACAAAATGCATGGCACTCACCTTGTACAGCTTCTGCGTTGTGTCTCCATTGTGATCTCTTCAGTCCAGAGGAACCTTCACCAGGTGTACCTGATTCTTCTCTGTCCTCCCTTCTGGTTGCATTGCTTGCCACCCTCGGGCTCTGTCTACCGTGATATCATGTTGCACACAGTCAGTCTATCCCAGCAGGGCAGGTAGTTGGGATGGACTATGCAGTGCAGCAGCTTGATTTGGTAGAGGGTGGTCAGTGGGGGTATCACTAGTGTGATGCACGATGGGGTGCAGGGGGAAAACGGGCCCAGGAGGCAATCTGGGCCCTGTAGAAACTTCACACCCTGCACCCACAATAATTATGCACTTGGTTGGAGCACTACTGTAGACCTGGTTACTCATTGGAGCTAATAAGTGCAGTGCAAATTGTCAGCAACAAGCTCTAAAGTGAACAACCACAGTTTTGTTTTAATGGGTTACATAATGTTAATCCTAATGGCTTACCTAATGTTATTCATATTAACATTTATCAAAACAAGTCATGAAAACAAACGTTACTATTAATGCAGTTTATAAACCTACTACTGCTGCTGCTTATTGCCATTTAAACCTCTTCACTCTACAGAACTTTATTTTGTCAAGTATAAATTCTTATTTACAAATGAATTTACAGCTATTACTTGGTCTGGTATTGTTTAATTCCTCATACAAATAAATGGGAATGCTAACTCCTACCTTCAGTAGCAAAGGTGTAACTAGGGTTTTTGGAGCACCAGGGCAAGATGAAGGGTGGCGCCTCCCCCCAAAAAAAAACCCCCAAACCCACAAAATCAAGTATGTGAAAGCGGCCGGGGGGAAATGGCGTAGCCACGCACCAGAAGGGGTGTGGTCACATACCAGAAGGGGTGTGGCCACTGAAAATGGGGCGTGTCAACATGAATATCACCTACCCTCTGCGTTGTCTCTCAACACACTATCAATCACCTCCCCCTTGTGTGGTCTCTCAGCACACTATCACCTCCCCCTGGTGTCATCTCTTAGCACACTATCACCTCCCCCTGGTGTAGTCTCTCAGCACACTATCACCTCCCCCTTGTGTCATCTCTCAGCACACTTTCATCTCCCCCTTGTGTCGTCTCTCAGCACACCTTCATTCAATTTTTGCGTATTACGGCAGTAGAGTCCCCTTTTTACACAGTACACAGGCAGAGTCCCCTTTTTACACAGTACCAGATACATATTGCCCCACAGTGCCAGATACATATTGCCCCACAGTGCCAGATACATATTGCCCCACAGTGCCAGGTACATATTGCCCCACAGTGCCAGGTACATATTGCCCCACAGTGCCAGGTACATATTGACCCACAGTGCCAGATACATATTGCCCCACAGTGCCAGATACATATTGCCTCACAGTGCCAGATACACATTGCCTCACAGTGCCAGATACACATTGCCTCACAGTGCCAGATACACATTGCCCCCACAGTGCCAGATACATATATGCCCCCACAGTGCCAGATACATATATGCCCCCACAGTGCCAGATACATATATGCCCCCACAGTGCCAGATACATATATGCCCCCACAGTGCCAGATACATATATGCCCCCACAGTGCCAGATACATATATGCCCCCACAGTGCCAGATACATATATGCCCCCACAGTGCCAGATACATATATGCCCCCACAGTGCCAGATACATATATGCCCCCACAGTGCCAGATACATATATGCCCCCACAGTGCCAGATACATATTACCCCACAGAGATACACATTGCCCATAGTGCCAGATACACAGTGCCAGATATGCATTGCCCCACAGAGACACACATTTCCCCACAGAGACACACATTGCCCCACAGTGCCAGATACACATTTCCCCACAGAGAGACACATTGCCCCACAGTGCCAGATACACATTTCCCCACAGAGACACACATTTCCCCACAGAGACACACATTGCCACACAGTGCCAGATACACATTGCCCCACAGAGATACACATTGCCCCCCCCCCCCCCCCACTCTCCCCTGGCGCTTCCCGCCTCTATCTGCTATGTGAGGGGAGCGCAGTGCCTCTCCTGCCCCTCAATGCACCATGAAGTCCGGTCTCCGGCTGCCGGACGCGGGTATCTTGGTTTGGTTTGTTAGCCAATCAGAGCTCGCGGACCGGCAGCCAATCAGGAGCCTGTCCGCGAGCTCTGATTGGCTAACAAACCAAACCAAGGAGACTCGCCCCGCCGCCGCCAGACCAGACACTGAGCACATTGAGGAGCAGGAGAGGCGCTGCGCTGTCCTTCCCTCACATAGCAGCAGGATGGGGGACGGCCCGGGGGCAGAGCTAGAGCAGCGGTGGCAAGTGGGCATGATGCCCTGGCCGGCGCCCCCCTCTGCTGGGCATGTCAAGGTGCCCGGGTCATGTGCCCTGCTCGACCCCCCCTTAGTTACGCCTCTGTCTCAGTAGCCTCTCTCTCAGGATATATTACCAGGTATTGGAATTGAGCACATACTGTAAGCTAGTAATATTGTGCTCTTTGGCTGTAGGAAGCAGAGAGGAAATTTGAAGAGAAACGACAGAGCATTGACCATTACAACGGAAAGGAATTTGAGAAGATGCTGGAGGAAGCACAAGCCAATATTATGAAGTCAATCCCCAGCCTAGAAATGCCGTCTCAAGCTCTAAAAACGGACACCATAGAAAAACTGGAAGTAAATGGTAAGAGAGTGCACTGTGTCCTTTGCTAGAAAATGTTACAGTAGTTGTACAAAGACCTGGGATACAAATCGAATTATGAACCATTGCTACTCTTTGGATGCCAGCTACGTACTGTACAGTTCTAGGAATCTAGTGTTAGCAATAGTATAATGCTGGTGCATAAGATATCTGCTGTGTTCCCACCTTTTCAATCGCACAAGAAGCCCCTATACTAGGTTTCTGTTATATTGTGAGACTTACAAAGCGGAGCTTGAATCCCGCAGCTCACGCCATCTTTAGAATGTGGGATGTGATAAATAGGCCAGTTACAGTGTGCATCCAATCTAAATACTACAATAACTGGTAACGACCTCCCGTCACTGAGCAAATTGACAGTCATCCAATTTCCATTATACTGATCTTACAATATACAAGAGGCAGTCCCCACCAACCCCCAGATGTGTCAATGATGGATCATTTTCCTGCCAGGGGAAGCTGGAGAAATTTTAGTGCCAAGACCCCTAACTGAATGTCAGCCATATCACTGGGGTCACAAGGTCGTTATCTACTGTTCTAAGTGTCCAAGAAGGGAGATCACCACTAAATAGGTTCCAGTTTGAACTAGACAACTGATATTTATTTGTTACTACTGTTTTTTTTTTTTATGTTCTAGAAAGTGTACAGGAAAGTGAACAAGAAAGTGATAAATTAACAAAGTCTCCACCTCCACCCCCTCCACGACGTATGTACCCTCCTGGGTCTGGCCTGAGCGGTGCATGGACCTCAGATTGGAAAGACAGCAAAGTAAGTGGTATTGTTATTGTGACTCATGATATTACTGACACTGTCCCAGACATCTGAGCTCTCATCAAACCATCTCAGAAATAATGGTGGACAGCATTTGCCAAGTTAGCAGTCAAGACATGAAAGTACAAAGAGCTGTTAAGTTGGCCCTCATTCAGAGTTGATCGCTGGCTGGCTGTTTTTAGCAGCATTGCACACGCTAGGCCGCCGCCCTCTGGGAGTGTATCTTAGCTTAGCAGAATTGCGAACGACAGAGTAGCAGAATTGCTACTAAAAAATTTCATGCAGTTTCTGAGTAGCTCCAGACCTACTCCTAGATTGCGATCACCTCAGTCCATTTAGTTCCTGGTTTGACGTCACAAACACGCCCTGCGTTCGGCCAGCCACTCCCCCGTTTCTCCAGCCACTTCTGCGTTTTAGCCTGACACGCCTGCTTTTTTTAGCACACTCCCGGAAAACGGTCAGTTTCCGCCCAGAAACACCCACTTCCTGTCAATCACTCACTGATCAGCAAAGCGACTGAAAAGCGCCACTCGGACCGGTGTAAAATTGCATAGTTTTGTGTGAAATTACTTAGTGCGTGCACAGAATAAGCCTGATCGCTATTCTGCTAAAAACGGCAACGAGCGATCAACTCGGAATGACCACCGTTGTACAGTACAAATGTATGCTGCATTACTCCCCATGTTTTGGTTCTAAATCATCATCGTGTTTTTGTTATGC
Source organism: Pseudophryne corroboree (assembly GCF_028390025.1). Lineage (NCBI taxonomy): Eukaryota > Metazoa > Chordata > Amphibia > Anura > Myobatrachidae > Pseudophryne > Pseudophryne corroboree. Next base: position 117,634,979 of record NC_086448.1, read on the forward strand.
CAAAACCAAAATTAGTTACAAAAATAAAAATTGAGTAATTTAGTATAAATATATTCCCGAACATGCCGTCATCGTTGTATCGCCGTCACTGTAGTAATGGCAGTTTTGGCTAATGGCATAATTCGGCATACCTCCAAACTTTAGTAAAAATGTTTTTGAAAAAATCATTCATGTTCCTGATTTAATCAAATTCCAGACCCAGTGTGGCATGACCACACCCCCTTAGTATAGTTCTTAAGATGGGCAGAATATCTGCTAGATCTGACTGGTTGGAATGAAAATTTGGTAACAGATGAGAGTAAATGACAGTCAACCAATTTATCCCAAACACTAGACAACGAACAAAAACTGGCATTCGTACAAATTGGTTAAAGCACGGATAGGTTTTATCCTTTTTCCAGTGTTTGTGAGCAAATGGTCGATTGTCATCTGCTCTCATCTATTACCAGATTTTTATTACAACCAGCTAGATCTGGCTGATTATCTGCCAGATAATTGTATAGTGTATGCCCAGCTTTAGAGAGGTCAGGTTGGCGTTGGGATAACTTTGATGCAATCTTTTCTTATTAATGCAGGACTCTGAAGATGTCCCTCCATCAACTCCATCAAAAACAATGAAGTCAGAAGCAGATAGCCAAAGTCTACCCAATAGTACCATAGTGAAGGATGAAGAAGAGGAGGAAGAAGGAGAAAGAATCATGGCAGAGCTTCAGGTAAATGTCCCGCAAGTTGTAAACGTTATAACTCACTGAGGGGATAGGGAGGGTGGCAGATGTACTGAGCCGGAAAGTAATAAGAGATAAAGTACCAACCAATCAGCTCCTGTCATGTTATAAACTGTGCTGGATAAATGATGGCTAAAGCTGGTTGCTATGGGCAACTTCTCCACTTTATCTCTCTCCAAGGCTTGATACATCTCCCTTACAATTACAGTAGATGGAAAATAAAATGGATATCCTCACATGGTTTTCATTTAGAATAATGGATAATAACTTGAGCACATTTTACAGTTCTAGAAATGTGTCTGCATGGACTTATTGTACCTGTACCAGAAATAGAACACTGAGAACTGGCCTATAATATAGACTATACTCCTCCAAATCCGAAGACGTTCCCGTTATGCTGGTTATGGAGGGATGACAAGACCATAAATGGCGCATAGGTCAATGGACAATGTTCCCATGGCTGTGCTTCAGCCTATCTAATATTTTACGTCTTTTAGGCTTTCCAGAAATGTTCCATAGTGGAAATTAATACAAAGGTGCAGTATGAGCGCTCTAAAGCAGAGGCTCATGAGAAAGATTTCCGACCTTCAGGTTTAGCTCTACCCAAGGAAAAGAAGGTAATTTAATTTGCAGGATTTAACCATAACCTTCTTTGCTAATACTAACCAACCTACAGTAATATCCCCCAGATACCCATGAGCTATGTGCATTATATCGCCAACTATCTGTCTTTTAGTCATCAGTTGTATAACTGTGTTGTCCATCGTCTGCACTAATTCTCTAATTCTCAGTGGCTATTTCTGCGTTACCAGCCTATCCTGTTTGCATGTGTTATTGCTATTTCTTGTATTTAGGTGTATAATGTATGTGGTACTGACCAATGAAACCATTTTTTTTAAATGTTAGATTCTTATATTAAGAGACACTTTAATGCAAATAAATCAAATTCTTTTTTTGTGCACAGGTTACTGGAGTGGATTACACCAAAACCGCTTTTATATCACAGTCAGATAGAGAATACTACATTTTGGGGGAGATTTATAAAAGTGGACAAAGGGGCTAATTCAGACCTGATCGCTGCTGTGCGTGTTCGCACAGCAGCGATCAGGTCAGAAGTGCACATGCGTCGGCGCCACAGTGCACAGGCGCATGGCAGACAGCCGACGGCTGTCTTAGCCCTGCGATCGCCTCTGCCTGATTGACAGGAAGGGGCGGACCGGCGGCGTTTGGCTGCCGTTAAGGGGCGCAGTCCGGGCAACGCAGGCATGCCTGGACAGTTGGGGGGGACGGGCCGCGGCAGCTGCGTGACGTCACGAGTATCGCCGTGCGATGCTTTTGTACTTGTATAACGGGGCAGGGCCTGACATTGGGGGCGGACTAGCCCTGTACTGGGCGTCCCCCCGCATGTCAGGGAGGCTGTAGATGTTACGATCAGGTCTGAATCACCCCCAATGGGAGCTGTTGCCCAAAGCCCATGTATCTAGTACATTCTATTAAATGAAAGCTAGGATTTGATTAGTTGCTATGGGTAACACCTCCACCCTTTAGAATGTATGATATTCACCCCCTTAGGTGTGCCTGGGCAGCTATATTGTGTACTCTATATTCATGACTAGAACAGGGGACATCACATCAGCCTGTGCCTCATGTTACACCAGTGGCACTGATCACTAGTGAGGTGATAGGCTGCTCTATCAGACACATTGTAACTATGGCACTGATCACTAGTGAGGTCATAGGCTGCTCTATCAGACACATTGTAACTGTGGCACTGATCACTAGTGAGGTGAGAGGCTGCTCTATTAGACACATTGTAACTGTGGCACTGATCACTAGTGAGGTGAGAGGCTGCTCTATTAGACACATTGTAACTGTGGCACTGATCACTAGTGAGGTCATAGGCTGCTCTATCAGACACATTGTAACTGTGGCACTGATCACTAGTGAGGTGATAGGCAGCTCTATTAGACACATTGTAACTGTGGCACTGATCACTAGTGAGGTGATAGGCTGCTCTATCAGACACATTGTAACTATGGCACTGATCACTAGTGAGGTCATAGGCTGCTCTATCAGACACATTGTAACTGTGGCACTGATCACTAGTGAGGTGAGAGGCTGCTCTATTAGACACATTGTAACTGTGGCACTGATCACTAGTGAGGTGAGAGGCTGCTCTATTAGACACATTGTAACTGTGGCACTGATCACTAGTGAGGTCATAGGCTGCTCTATCAGACACATTGTAACTGTGGCACTGATCACTAGTGAGGTGAGAGGCTGCTCTATTAGACACATTGTAACTGTGGCACTGATCACTAGTGAGATGATAGGCTGCTCTATCAGACACATTGTAACTGTGGCACTGATCACTAGTGAGGTGAGAGGCTTCTCTATTAGACACATTGTAACTGTGGCACTGATCACTAGTGAGGTGAGAGGCTGCTCTATTAGACACATTGTAACTAGTGCACTGATCACTAGTGAGGTGATAGGCTGCTCTATCAGACACATTGTAACTGTGGCACTGATCACTAGTGAGGTGAGAGGCTGCTCTATTAGACACATTGTAACTGGTACTGATCACTAGTGAGATGATAGGCTGCTCTATCAGACACATTGTAACTGTGGCACTGATCACTAATGAGGTGATAGGCTGCTCTATCAGACACATTGTAACTGTGGCACTGATCAATAGTGAGGTGATAGGCTGCTCTATCAGACACATAGTAACTGTGGCACTGATCACTAGTGAGGTGATAGGCTGCTCTATCAGACACATTGTAACTATGGCACTGATCACTAGTGAGGTCATAGGCTGCTCTATTAGACACATTGTAACTGTGGCACTGATCACTAGTGAGATGATAGGCTGCTCTATCAGACACATTGTAACTGTGGCACTGATCACTAGTGAGGTGAGAGGCTGCTCTATTAGACACATTGTAACTGTGGCACTGATCACTAGTGAGGTCATAGGCTGCTCTATTAGACACATTGTAACTGTGGCACTGATCACTAGTGAGATGATAGGCTGCTCTATCAGACACATTGTAACTGTGGCACTGATCACTAGTGAGGTGAGAGGCTGCTCTATTAGACACATTGTAACTGTGGCACTGATCACTAGTGAGGTGAGAGTCTGCTCTATTAGACACATTGTAACTAGTGCACTGATCACTAGTGAGGTGAGAGGCTGCTCTATTAGACACATTGTAACTGTGGCACTGATCACTAGTGAGGTGAGAGGCTGCTCTATTAGACACATTGTAACTGTGGCACTGATCACTAGTGAGGTCATAGGCAGCTCTATCAGACACATTGTAACTGTGGCACTGATCACTAGTGAGGTGATAGGCTGCTCTATCAGACACATTGTAACTATGGCACTGATCACTAGTGAGGTCATAGGCTGCTCTATCAGACACATTGTAACTATGGCACTGATCACTAGTGAGGTCATAGGCTGCTCTATCAGACACATTGAAACTGTGGCACTGATCACTAGTGAGGTCATAGGCTGCTCTATCAGACACATTGTAACTGTGGCACTGATCACTAGTGAGGTGAGAGGCTGCTCTATTAGACACATTGTAACTGTGGCACTGATCACTAGTGAGATGATAGGCTGCTCTATCAGACACATTGTAACTGTGGCACTGATCACTAGTGAGGTGAGAGGCTTCTCTATTAGACACATTGTAACTGTGGCACTGATCACTAGTGAGGTGAGAGGCTGCTCTATTAGACACATTGTAACTAGTGCACTGATCACTAGTGAGGTGATAGGCTGCTCTATCAGACACATTGTAACTGTGGCACTGATCACTAGTGAGGTGAGAGGCTGCTCTATTAGACACATTGTAACTGGTACTGATCACTAGTGAGATGATAGGCTGCTCTATCAGACACATTGTAACTGTGGCACTGATCACTAATGAGGTGATAGGCTGCTCTATCAGACACATTGTAACTGTGGCACTGATCACTAGTGAGGTGATAGGCTGCTCTATCAGACACATTGTAACTGTGGCACTGATCACTAGTGAGGTGATAGGCTGCTCTATCAGACACATTGTAACTGTGGCACTGATCACTAGTGAGGTGATAGGCAGCTCTATTAGACACATTGTAACTGTGGCACTGATCACTAGTGAGGTGATAGGCTGCTCTATCAGACACATTGTAACTGTGGTACTGATCACTAGTGAGGTGATAGGCTGCTCTATCAGACACATTGTAACTGTGGCACTGATCACTAGTGAGGTCATAGGCTGCTCTATCAGACACATTGTAACTGTGGCACTGATCACTAGTGAGGTGATAGGCTGCTCTATCAGACACATTGTAACTGTGGTACTGATCACTAGTGAGGTGATAGGCTGCTCTATCAGACACATTGTAACTGTGGCACTGATCACTAGTGAGATAATAGGCTGCTCTATCAGACACATTGTAACTGTGGCACTGATCACTAGTGAGGTCATAGGCTGCTCTATTAGACACATTGTAACTGTGGCACTGATCACTAGTGAGGTGATAGGCTGCTCTATCAGACACATTGTAACTGTGGCACTGATCACTAGTGAGATGATAGGCTGCTCTATCAGACACATTGTAACTGTGGTACTGATCACTAGTGAGTTGATAGGCTGCTCTATCAGACACATTGTAACTGTGGCACTGATCACTAGTGAGGTGATAGGCTGCTCTATCAGACACATTGTAACTGTGGTACTGATCACTAGTGAGGTCATAGGCTGCTCTATCAGACACATTGTAACTGTGGCACTGATCACTAGTGAGGTCATAGGCTGCTCTATCAGACACATTGTAACTGTGGCACTGATCACTAGTGAGGTGATAGGCTGCTCTATCAGACACATTGTAACTGTGGTACTGATCACTAGTGAGGTCATAGGCTGCTCTATCAGACACATTGTAACTGTGGCACTGATCACTAGTGAGGTCATAGGCTGCTCTATCAGACACATTGTAACTGTGGCACTGATCACTAGTGAGGTGATAGGCTGCTCTATCAGACACATTGTAACTGTGGCACTGATCACTAGTGAGGTGATAGGCTGCTCTATCAGACACATTGTAACTGTGGTACTGATCACTAGTGAGGTGATAGGCTGCTCTATCAGACACATTGTAACTGTGGCACTGATCACTAGTGAGATGATAGGCTGCTCTATCAGACACATAGTAACTGTGGCACTGATCACTAGTGAGATGATAGGCTGCTCTATCAGACACATTGTAACTGTGGCACTGATCACTAGTGAGGTGATAGGCTGCTCTATCAGACACATTGTAACTGTGGCACTGATCACTAGTGAGGTGATAGGCTGCTCTATCAGACACATTGTAACTGTGGCACTGATAACTAGTGAGGTGATAGGCTGCTCTATCAGACACATTGTAACTGTGGTACTGATCACTAGTGAGGTGATAGGCTGCTCTATCAGACACATTGTAACTGTGGCACTGATCACTAGTGAGGTGATAGGCTGCTCTATCAGACACATTGTAACTGTGGCACTGATAACTAGTGAGGTGATAGGCTGCTCTATCAGACACATTGTAACTGTGGTACTGATCACTAGTGAGGTCATAGGCTACTCTATCAGACACATTGTAACTGTGGCACTGATCACTAGTGAGGTCATAGGCTGCTCTATCAGACACATTGTAACTGTGGCACTGATCACTAGTGAGGTCATAGGCTGCTCTATCAGACACATTGTAACTGTGGCACTGATCACTAGTGAGGTGAGAGGCTGCTCTATTAGACACATTGTAACTAGTGCACTGATCACTAGTGAGGTGATAGGCAGCTCTATTAGACACATTGTAACTGTGGCACTGATCACTAGTGAGGTGATAGGCTGCTCTATCAGACACATTGTAACTGTGGCACTGATCACTAGTGAGGTGAGAGGCTGCTCTATTAGACACATTGTAACTAGTGCACTGATCACTAGTGAGGTGATAGGCTGCTCTATCAGACACATCGTAACTGTGGCACTGATCACTAGTGAGGTGAGAGGCTGCTCTATTAGACACATTGTAACTGTGGCACTGATCACTAGTGAGGTCATAGGCTGCTCTATCAGACACATTGTAACTGTGGCACTGATCACTAGTGAGGTGAGAGGCTGCTCTATTAGACACATTGTAACTGTGGCACTGATCACTAGTGAGGTGAGAGGCTGCTCTATTAGACACATTGTAACTAGTGCACTGATCACTAGTGAGGTGATAGGCTGCTCTACATCTATATTACGTTTTTTTCAGCAATAATTTATTGAATTAATCATGAGCATTCCATTGATAAGCTTTGTTTTGTACCTAGTTTACTCAACATACATAATTCCATTTTAAACCAGAGCACTGTAAACATAAAAGAAAGGCTATAGTAGTTATCAAACCATGTAGTGCAGTCATTATCCATTTGGCCATTCATGTGAGTTGCTGAATTGCATAGTTAAGGTAATGGGTTGCTGAATTGCATAGTTAAGGTAATGGCCCACTGACATTCTCACAATGGCCACTCTGGCCTTGACTTTGCGGGTTGACCTCTGGCCTCACACATGGAGTTAATCTTCCAACTTGATTTACCATTTTCATGAATCCGTTTTGGTCCAACTTAAATCAGGTTTTTATCTCTTGATAGCACTGCATAGTGCAGTGGTTGGACGAGTAATATATGCAAGTGATTTCAAATGTGATATCTTCATTAGAATAGGAAGAGATATTTACTTAAATAACAAACTGTAAATTATTATTGGGGTTTATAACATATAACTGCTTGGATATTGGAGACAGTGGACCCCTCCACCCAATTCTGGCACCATCTGAGCAGTATTATGGTACTGCTGAAAGTGACTGCACAGTCCAATAGCTTCGTATTTAAAGACACCTACAATTTTTTTATAATATTGCACAACATTCAAACACACATTTATAATAGACAAACACAAGTTTCATGCAGACTTAGAAATGTAAATTTCATTGCAAAAAATAAATACATTTGAGAATTCTCTCTAGCATTGATTTAGCACTTAATGTAACTTTATAGATATATTAGTAATATTTAACAAGTTAATTTACCCTCTAATATTTCCCCATAGGTGTCATGCACTATTTCAAAAGAATGTTTAAATCCTGAAAGCCCAAAACTTGTTGAAAGCACAGAGGACAAGTGGAAATTGCAATCTGTACAAAGTTCTGCACCTGATTTGGCCATGTATAGGCAGGGGCAGACTGTGGTAATGAATGAGCAGTCTACTTATAGTCTGTTCACAGACAGGGATGAGAATAGCTCAACCGCCAAGGAAGAACCTCAGAAAGATATCGAATATGAGAAAGAAGAAAATATAATAACATATAAGTACCATAACAAGCAAAATCTAAACCTGTTGAGCTCTACCAAACCCTCTAAAGCTGGTAAAGAAAGATTGGAACAAAAAATAGAGGTTTCACATTTTACATTTGACAGGGTTTCAAATGTAGAAAAGGTTGTAGAAAATCAGGATTTGTCAGTAGCTAGTAAATCATTGCAAGAACAGGGAATGCCCTATTTAGATTTAGGCCAGCCAGTTGTATTAAGACAAAAGAGTTCAAGGAGGACTAACAGCCACCAGTCTGAGGACATTGAATCTCCAACAGTATCCCCAACTGAACCAAAGTCTCCAGCAGATAACATCGCTTTCATGATAACGAATACTGAGGTACAAGTCCTCTCAACCGGTGAAGTTCAAGATATTGTAAACCGAAAGGGTGGGGAAGTGCAAACGGTCAACATTGATCGAGAGAACGTGGAGAAAATTCCTTTAGGTAGAACCCTCACACCTGGCATGGAAGATACTGTAATGTGCACAGACAAGAAACCAGTCATTATCATATTTGATGAACCAATGGATATTAGGTCAGCTTATAAAAGACTTTCAACAATATTTGAAGAATGTGATGATGATTTAGAAAAAGTTATGTCAAGGGCAAAGATTGAAGAGGAGGATGAAGAGGAGGAAGAGGAGGAGAAGGAATCGAATGTTCCACCATCTGAAAAAGACAGGATCAAGACAAATGAAACCATAAAAACTACAGAGAGTATCATGACTCAAAATAAATATAGATTCAACTATCCATCTTTGGCACAAATGAAACAGACTATGTTTCAGGATGGTACCACCTCCCAGGCACTTCTCTCAGAAGATGAAAAGTCTGATGCCTCGGACTATCAGTTTGGTCAGAGGCAGGATGTAAAGAAAAAATTTAAGTTCAAGTTTCCCAAAAAGCAACTGGCCGCTTTAACCCAAGCCATCCGTACAGGGACAAAAACTGGGAAAAAGACTTTGCAGGTGGTGGTGTATGAAGATGAAGAAGAACCCGATGGAACCGTAAAACAACACAAAGAAGCAAAAAGGTTTGAAATAGCAAGATCTAAGAGCAGCGAGGAAAACCTGATGCCCAACGTTCTCAGCCTTGAAGAGCCAGGTCAGGTGTCGAGGACAGATGAAATCAGGAAAAATACTTACAGGACCTTGGACAGTCTTGAGCAGACCATCAAGCAGCTGGAAAGCACAATAAGTGAAATGACACCGAGACCAGGATCAGATGTTATAGAAACGAGGGAGGAAAACAAAACTTTAAACTTAATGCCTGTTGTTGCCAAAGAACCTGCATTTGTGGATGATACAAAACTTGTTCTAGAGTCTTCATCATCCATACCCACTACAGCACGTAAGGTACCTGTGCATAAAACGTCCAAAGCATAACTGTCTTCCGGTTGCGGAACACGATTCCTAATGACTTGGTTGCTGTTCTTCCGGTGGTTGGCTTTTTCTGATAGGTGCCTAACAAGCTTTTGGTTTAATATGTTTGATTACTTGGTGATGGGAAAATGAAGAACAAAAAAAAACTGCTTGTTTGAAATAACTGGTTTATTTTCCCCTCCTAAAAATGATTTAATTCTTTTGACAATAACCTTCTGATGTGTCTACTGCATGGCTAAAGATTCATTTACTATTGGTGGAGCATGGCATGAGACTCAATGAAATCACTGATGATGTATGATTTACATGTTATTTCTGTCTCTCTCTCCCGTTGGCTGTCCCTGTAGGGTTCAAATGGAGCGTCACAAACCAGCAGAATGCCAATACCAATGTCTTCTAAAACTAGACAAGGGAGTACGGAAAAAACTAGCAAACAGCCAAAGCTTCAGGAGCCACAGCGTCAATTCAGACAGGTAGTTTTACCTTAGAACAACACTTTGGAAGGACTTTAAAAAAAGCTTTTTAAAACTTCAAGCCAAGTAACTGACTAAATGTAACCAAAACAAGGATGGCGTTGCTTTCACTCTTGTTTTTGTTAGCTGTCTGGATCTGGTGGCATGAGAAATCCTGTTGTACTTTGTCTCACTCTAGCCATATCTCTGCATGCCTGCAATAAAACACACCTACTGCTTTGTTCCACCTCAAGATGTTCAGCTGAGATGAGCGAAACGCGGCTTACAGTGGTAACACTGCACTTGCGGGTAGAAAACGAAATGCACGCCTGTGCAGTGGTGTTTATGTTGTCCAGTACTAACGTGTATGTTAAGTTCATTGCATTAACGGCTTGCTATCTCACCTACATTCTAATCACACAGCATGGCCCACACAGCGCACTGTACGCGTTTCAAGTGACTGTATCATCCACCTCTCAACAGTACTCTAAAACTTTTCTGTGCTTTATGGATTCTGCCAGGTCCAGAGAACCTCAGCAAACACTGTAACCATATGGGGGTCTTTTTTTTTTCCTGCGACCATGTTGGTGTATTAATGTTAAACTATCTCCCGCCATCTTTATTTGCAGGCTAACGGAGGTACTAAGAAAGCTGGTGGGGATTTTAAGGCTGCTTCCCCTACTTTATCTGCTTCTAAAATTCCAGCACTTTCTCTAAACACTGGAAAAGGCAGCTCTGTTTCTGCTCAGTGTAATGATACATCTAACTCCCATAATCCCCCTGTAAAGTCACATGTCCCAATAACCAATTCTAACGCTCAGTCTATTCGCACTATTAACCCCTCGTCCCTTATCCGTCCTGTTCAGAATGGCACTTCAAAGCTGCAGAGCCCATCATATTCAGGTAAAGGTCATCATCTCTCATTTTCACTACAGAACGCAAATGGCAGACCATCTCCTCCCACTGCTGCTTCTTCTTCTGCTACTTCTCCCTCTACTACTTCTGTCTCTCCCACTTCACTGACCCAAGGTGTGAAGAGCATCCGTACGATCCACACACCTGGCTTCACCAGCTACAAGTCACAGAACGGAAATGCAAGCAAGGTCACCGCGCCAAAGGAGACTTCATAACTCATCACTGTAGGTGTGCCGCCGCGGCTGTGTCTTCTGTGCCACCCCACCCCTCTTTCGGCTTAGTGTTCTCACTGTGTACATAACGCACCCGTCGATCTTTGTCAACTTTGTTGCTGTTGTAATTATAACCCTATACCCCTTTTAATGGTCTTTGTTTTTTTAATGTAAATTGAAAGTTAGCGTGTGTGATTGTATATATTCCTATACTGTATGTTTGCATGTGTGTGGGGCTCTAGGAAAGCTGGAAAAAGGGTATCCAGAATGTGAAGATAGAGATTATTTTGTATAGAATATTTTTCATTATTGAACCTGCAAGAGATCAACTCTGGCGTGAAGTTTTAGCCTTTATTTTCCGTTCATGCTGGCTTTGACTACAGATTTCTATTTTTGTCAACTAAACATCATTGTTGCTTTTATTTTTTTGCCAAGATATTTTCATATGGATATAATGTATGATTAAAGACTTCTACTTGGTAACGCCGCAGTGGGCGGGCTGATCACTATGAAATATGCTTAAAGGGATTCATTCATCAAAATGTATGTCGTATTTAAATAGAAATGAATCAACGCCAAATCAGGAGTTTCTATTCTAAGTGCATTTAGACATTATTATACGTATAATATTTAGTTATGCCCTGTGCTCCGACATAAAACGACTTCAGTTATTAGTTTGCACAGTAGACTTGTCTTATCCTTGGGTAACATCATCATGTGACTCATAGTTTGCCTCTTAAAGTACATGTAATCTCCTCCAAATCTAAATAATCCCACACCCTGTCAGATTTCTTGACGTTTTCCTGTCCCATAAAGTGGGATGTAAGCTGCCATAAAGCGAGATAACCTGACAATGCTGCAAAACAAAAGTTATACAAATATGTAGCAATTTCATCTTTTAAGTTTATTATTCTATTTTTGAAAAATCATAACATATGGCAGTTACTTTAACCAAATTATATAATTTGGTTAGTCTGTTTTTGATGATTGATGCCCTTTAAAAAAACGCCCACAATGGCACTAGGCTCTGCCATTTGGTTATATGCACAAAAAGAAAAAAAAATTAAAGTGTACTCAAATCTTTGTTTTAACAATGACATATTTATCAATTCCGATTTCCTTCAAAGCAACTGCCTACCAGTGCCCCAATCTGGGTTTTTAAAATGAGTACAAATATTGTTCTTTAATTAATGTTATAGGTATGTACATACAGTATACATACGCTACACTTCTACGTACAGTGATGTGCTAATGGTTTCTTAAAGAGGTAGGCAATCTGTGTCCCTACAGGTTCTGTACAGTGTCACTGCCTATTGTCCCCAACAGCCAATTAGATGATGCGAGTGCAGACCCCCGGAACACCATGTTGCCTACCCCCCTCTCATCCTTTATGCATGCTTTCAAACAGTGGCAACTTGGAAAGGAAGAGTTTGCACAGATTTTGTAAATTAATGAATTTGTATAACTACTGTAACAAATATCTATAAAAAGCAGGTCACTTTTCTGAAATACAATAAAGTGATGCATGCTCTTATATATACATCTATTGTTTGTGGTTTATTGTGTCTTAGCACAGTATTTGTAATGTGATTGCTGTATTTCATGTACCTATATATATTGGGAGTGTACAGCAGTTAATGGAGCCACAGTCCGGTGCATTTGTCCTATGCCGGGATTTGCGCTTACAATGCTTTCACACCAGCAGTACAGAAGTATTTGCTCTTTTGCTGCACTTTAGTGTCACCTAGTGGCCAACATACATTCACTGCTGCTGGTTTGTTTCCCTTTAGTTTGAAGTGCACTGTTTTGGTGAGAGCACAGCCTATCAAAACGACTAGGAGATAGTGACATGATTGATCAAAGGCAAATACAGGATTTCTAAAGGGAGGCTTCCAAATGCTGGTATATATATGTGAAGGCAGGGGAGAAGAACAAGCGCCATATGGTGTAGTATTTTAAATAAATGGGAGTGATGGATACGTATATAAGATATAAGTACCGGATAGATTCTTGAGATTAGGCCTGTCTGTCTCACTGAATTCCTTGTGGCTGTTCCCCACCTAGGAGACAAAGATCATCGCCATATGGTGTAGTAACCTTAAATATGTCTTGGGGTACCCTCCCCTATATTTCATGCGTACCAAAAGAGAGATTCAATATAGCATGTAGGATATACTTATATCCAGGTAGATAAAGTCGGTCCAATATGGTGTAACGGCTGAATCAATCGACTGCTACTGCCTTATATAGTAATATCAATAAAGTATTTAATCCACGAAAAGTAATAATATACAAATTCAGATAAAAATAAAAATAAAACAAATGAAATAATCTTAGCTGATTAGTATAGGCAGTAGTCTGGTCAGTCCCTATATAAGGCAGTAGCAGTCGATTGATTCAGCCGTTACACCATATTGGACCGACTTTATCTACCTGGATATAAGTATATCCTACATGCTATATTGAATCTCTCTTTTGGTACGCATGAAATATAGGGGAGGGTACCCCAAGACATATTTAAGGTTACTACACCATATGGCGATGATCTTTGTCTCCTAGGTGGGGAACAGCCACAAGGAATTCAGTGAGACAGACAGGCCTAATCTCAAGAATCTATCCGGTACTTATATCTTATATACGTATCCATCACTCCCATTTATTTTAAATACTACACCATATGGCGCTTGTTCTTCTCCCCTGCCTTCACAGAATTGCATGACTGAACATACCCAAGTCATCTTCTGAAGAACTGAGCAGCCACCAAAGAAGTTTGGGAGGTGATTACTGACGGAGCATCCACGACCGACTAAATCTAAATAGCAGGACTTTCAGTCTACGCCTTGTTTTAAAAGGAACATTTGGACGTGAGACTAAGCGCACTGACCTTAAAACTCTCTCTACATTTCGCTGGTATATATATATTTATAGTGTGTGTGTGTGTGTGTGTGTGTGTGTGTGTGTGTGTGTGTGTGTGTGTGTGTATATATATATATATATATATATATATATATGTGTGTAATTCATCTATTAACAGTTTTATATATAGCACAGCAAATTCTGTTTTATATATATATATATATATATATATACACACACACACACACACACACACACACACACACACACACACACACACACACACACACACACATATTTAGGTAAAATATATGTAATATACATTTCAACTCTTTGAAATAGAAAAGTGTATATTTTAAATATTGACGGTATTATAAAAAATGTGCAAAAGTGTGGTATATGCCAAGGATTAATTTAATCTACTGTGATAGTGATAAAAAAAAGTTTTATATAAAAATGACCGCCATCTTTTTCAAGCCAACTACCCCAAACTACTTGCACAATTTCTGAAGGATCTTGAAAACTGAGGGAGTCGCTATATATTTTGGATTGGCCGTATCAATGCCGTTAAAATGAACCTATCGCCAAGACTTTTATACTTATTCCAAACACTCCCAATTCGAGTGCCCCCCTACGTTTTCAAGCACCTTCAACACATAACCTCACAGTTTATATGGTCCAAGAAGTCGCCCAGAGTGAAGCGCACATTAATACAAAAACACACCTCAGAGTGTGGCCTCGGGGTCCCGAACTTCAAATCCTACTATTTAGCGGCCAGACTAGCACAATGTATTCAATGGAACAGTCCTAAGGATGAGAGGGTTTCGGTCTTGATCGAAACAGATGCTCTTAAATTGCATTACATTTCCTAACTATTGTAGCTTCCTAGACCAGCCCGACCCCGAATTATCCAACTTCATCCTGTGGTATCCAACTCCCTAGATGTGTGGGACTTGGCTAATCGCCAATATAATATAGCCCCACACCCGAGCCCCCTAATTCCATTGTTTGATAATACCGCTTTTAGACCAGGTTGTCAACCAGCTGCCTTCGCACACTGGCAGGAAGGTGGTATAAGGTTGCTGAATGACATCACGCAAGACTTACTGTTTCCTACTTTTCTAGATATCCAATCCAAAGTTTCTATCCCTCATATATTTTTCTTCCAATATTTGCAAATTCAAGACTTTCACTCTACACTAGTATCGCAACTTAATCATAGACCCCTTACTACTTTAGAAGACCTTGCTCTACACAAAGACTCAACTAAAAGGCTTATTTCCACTATATACGCATCTCTTTTGCTCCTCTCACAAACGGACAGAGATCCTCACGAAAGAGCATGGGAATCGGACTTAGGAGAAATACTAGAGAATGACGAATGGTCTGATATTTACTCAGATTTAGCGTTGAGTTCCATCTGTGTACGAGCGAAGGAAAATGTGTATAAGCTCTTTTATAGATGGTATTATGTTCCCACCCGCCTTAACAAAATGCATCCTGACCTCTCTCCCTTATGTTGGAGGTGCAACACGTCGGACGGAACGTTTTCACATATTTGGTGGGATTGCCCGAAAATATTGTTTTTATGGAAAGAAATAGGGTCTTTGATTACCTCTGTTTTAGGTATTCAGATTCCTTTATGCCCTAAATATTTTCTTCTTGCAGTGTCCCTACCTGAAGCCTCTCGATCTCAAAACAAATTACTTACCCATATAGTCCTGGCAGCTAGATGTGTCATAGCCTGGAAATCTACAGAGGTTCCCACCATGGGGGAAATAATAGGGAAAATTTGGCACACTCATTCCATGGAACCTATTACTAGCATTTTAAAGGGGTCCTCCAAAGGTTTTAGCAAAATCTGGGATCCGTGGACTTTTTTTTTTTCAAACCCCCCCCCCCCCCCCCCTCCTTTAACTGAACAACCTCTTATCTCCTATCTACACTATCCGTATCAATGCCGATATGGTGTTCTCTAGGTTGTTACCTAGAGATTTGACCAGTCGAGGTTCTTTCTTTCTACTCCTCTTACCTACCTCTCTCCTACTTTATCTTTACCTCTTATCTCTTTTAATTTCTTTCCCTATCTCTCCTTTTTCCTTTCTTCTCTTAGTTCTTACACTGTTTCTTATACTAAAAATACGATGAGACTGTTTAACTGTTTACAGAAGTCTATATTTTCAGAATTTTTTTTATATCAGATATCGCCTTTACAAATATTGTAATTTCTGAAATGTCTGTCAATGTACTAAGAATCCTGTTGCGGACTCCCGCTGCAAATTTCTGTATTATTTCTCATCTCTACAATAAAAATGTTACTTAAAAAAAAAGTTTTAAATAGATAGATCATTCAAATCCAGCACATTTGATAGTAAATACATAAAAATAATAAAACAGCAGCAATTTTGTGCTGAATGAAAGGAACCAGAATTAAACACCGGATCTAGTCAAGTGTAAAAACATTGTCAGAAATAGGAAGGCGCAAGAGCGCCCCCTTGTGCAAAAATATAATTTGAGAATTGAAAGAAAACTGTACACAAGCCAATTCAAACAGTAGCAGCACCCTGAGGGATATTGAAACCTGGAAGGCAATTCCTTGATTGCTGAGCGTTGCCAGTGTTCTACCGTTTCTACAACTCGTGGCCCCAATCATCACATTTTTTTCTTTGCGGCTCATAGAGGTGGCCAGAAAAATTTGACATTGATCCACTGTAATTCTCGGCAATCTGGAGACTGAGGGCTTATGTAGAGCTGGACATTTTGTGTGTGAAATATGTATCTCTTACAGCACAAAAATCACTTATGCGTCTGTCTATGTATGTCTATAGGTTACATCATAAATGATCCACACCTTACAATTCCAGACGTGAAACTGGGTTCGACAGAGGTGCATATATGCCTTTCAGGGGGCGGTTCTATTGCAGATAATATCCCTAGTGCAAAATATGCACCGTTAACGACTGGCAGCCACTTCTGATTGGCTGATTTTATCTGGCCCCTCCCACTGATATATAACACATTAGAGTGGCTGATATAATATATTAAGTTGTGGTTATCTATTCACATTACTTAATTGATATTTTGACCATGGCGGGAAGGAAAATTCCCGTTTGATTATGAAAGTGGGAGATAGCAATTGTTTTATTAAATTACACTTTTACAGTATATAACTACATCTGATACACCTAGCCTCAATACGCCATGATCTACGGCAAGCAGGGTAGTATAGCGCCTTCTCGTTACGTTATTCACACCGCGGACATAGTGACACCACCACTCACTCTGTACCAGAGGAATTAGCTTTAAATATGTACAAAGTCACAGATGACACAACAGAACTTGGCGTGAGAAAAGCCGCGGTCACCGCATCATAGCTCTTCGCATACAGATTCAGACTCATTTGCATACAGATTAATCAGTGCAGTCTCATAAAGCGATTTTGTCGCATCACATTGCGAGTAAGACGCATATCCAAGTGTAAAAGACGTCACATGGGACCTGGCGCACTGAGAAAGCAACTGTGGCAATAATGTGTGAGGACGCGAGTAATTGCTGATTTCATGTTAAATGTGACTTTTGCGTCTAGTAATAACACTGGGCATTGGCAGCTGCGATCCCGTACGCAGCTAATGCTGAAGCTGCCTGGAAATTTCCTGAGACGCCCTCTGGTGGCCTCACAGATCCCAGCGGGTTGAGTATGAATGACCACTGGACGGCATGCTAGCGGTTACAATAACAATGCAGGCATCCTGATTTGTGAAATCCCGACAGGGGCGAGGTATGTTCCCCCTGCTCCCCTTACCCCCCTAACCCTCCCTTCCCGCAGTCTAACCCTAACCTTCGCCGGTGGTGCCTAAACCTAACCCACCCAGGTGGCATCTAAACCTAACCAGACCCCATGTCCCTAACCTGCCCGCTATACTTATGGTCGGGATAGCGGCTGTTGGGATATCGGCATTGGTCTCCTGACCCTGTCGGGATTCCAGCATCTGCATTCTGACAGGTATCGGGAATTCTGGCGTCTTTATTCCGACAGCTGGCATCTTAACCGCATCCTAGCAACTGCAACTTCAATAATCAGCTCCAGGTAACCCTATGGTCTTTCAGAATGGCTGCAGGATGAGGCACTGGCGCCATGTTTTCTGCATACAGGATCACGGTTGTAGACTGAGATACGCCCCGAAAACGTTTTTGTCGCCACTCCCCGTTACCTCCCCCAAATAGTCCCTGACTTGTCAATCACTTTGTGAAGACAATGCTGAGGTACCTTGCCGCGCGTGTGTGTGAGATCGTGGTGCTGCATGCACAGCCAGCCAGTTCTCGCTCAGCTCCATAAATATCAGGCCCTCTGCTCAGACACTATGGGACAGATTCAGGGATGAACACAAAGTCCACTACAGTTGCTCCCAGCAGCCCCCATCGTTGCATTCACTTTGTTCTGACACATGCGCAGTGTGAAAAGGCCGTATACAGTATATGCTTGGCAGACAGAATTTCATTCAGCTCTGCATGATCCCTGCATGTAATGTCACTTTCTTTGTTATGGTTATGTAGGGTGTACAAATTGGGTTCCGCGCAGGCAGTGTCCCAGGAAACGGGGGGTTCTGGGTGTGCTGAGGCCAGTGGCTGGGTCCTTGTACGCAGCTTCACTGGCTTCAGCAGGGTGAATTCCCCGGTCATCCTGAGTAACCTGAGGGCTATTTGGGTGACCAATGTTCGTGCAGATGATCCTATACTGCGCCTTCCGGTGCAACATGGGAGGTGTCTACTTACACAAGACACCTCCTATGGCATTACCTTACAAAGACGCAGCTGCTGTGTGAACAGCATACGTCCCAGAATCGGGCCCATACGCAGTATCAAACCATGTTCCAATTAGCAAAGAAAACTCATCAATGACGTACATATTGCAGATGTCTCACCTTTTCCACCTCCTCTTTATATGGTATTATTGTGCTGCTCCATTTCTGCAGAATGATATTATTATGGGACCTCTCCCATCCTGGCTGACAAGAAATCAGGTTATTTACACACTCCATAGCTCGGAATACTCAAACTTGAAGGATTTAGCCTCGTCCCCACCATATTACCTATAACATTTTTCTAAAGTATTCATCCCTTGAGCAGGGATGTGGAACGTCCCATTGCTGGTAATACATATCTTAGACAGCCGCCAACTGACCAATATCCGAGACCTATTTTTGTGGATTTTTTCACATATAGAAAGGTTTGGGACAGAGTGTAGCTGACACATGCTGGTTTAAGTCCTAGCTTAGATAATATTAACTATGAAGAGGTTTGAGGAGCTGCGCAATAGTTCTGGCATCAGAGGCGAGACAGTGAAAAGATCCATTCGGACTCCCCTCTCTTACTAGTGGTACTTATATAATTAGTATGGCTGCGTTATATATGGAGTAGCGACTGTCTATTACTATTACTTCATTGATTTGTATTTGGACTGCGGCAGGAAAGAATATCACATTTTTAAAAGGTAAAACAGATTTGTGTATTTAATTTAACCTGTATTTTTAATACAGGTATTTAATTTCACTTGATACTGAAAATGTGCTATTTGCATTAATTAATAAATGCTATGAGACTGTTCTCTTGTGTATCTAGAACTTCAATACATTGGGGGTAATTCAGATCTGATCGCAGCAGCATATTTGTTAGCTAATGGGCAAAACCATGTGCAGTGCAGGGGGGGGGCAGATATAACATGTGCAGAGAGAGTTAGATTTGGGTGGGTTATTTTGTTTCTGTGCTGGGTAAATACTGGCTGCTTTATTTTTACACTGCAATTTAGATTTCAGTTTGAACACACCCCACCCAAATCTAACTCTCTCTGCTCATGTTATATCTGAGCCCCCCCCTGCAGTGCACATGGTGTTGCCCATTTGCTAACAAATTTGCTGCTGCGATCAGGTCTGGCTTAGGCCTATTGTTACATTGGGGGTAATTCCAAGTTGATCGCAGCAGGAATTTTGTTAGCAATTGCGCAAAACCATGGGGGTCATTCCGAGTTGTTTGCTCGCAAGCTGCTTTTAGCAGCTTTGCACACGCTAAGCCGCCGCCTACTGGGAGTGAATCTTAGCTTATCAAAATTGCGAACGAAAGATTCGCAATATTGCGATAAGACATCTCTGTGCAGTTTCTGAGTAACTCGAGACTTACTCGGCATCTGCGATCAGTTCAGTGCTTGTCGTTCCTGGTTTGACGTCACAAACACACCCAGCGTTCGCCCAGACACTCCTCCGTTTCTCCAGCCACTCCCGCGTTTTTCCCAGAAACGGTAGCGTTTTTTCGCACACTCCCATAAAACGGCCAGTTTCCGCCCAGAAACACCCACTTCCTGTCAATCACATTACGATCACCAGAACGAGGAAAAATCCGTGAGTAAAATTCCTAACTGCATAGCAAATTTACTTGGCGCAGTCGCAGTGCGGACATTGCGCATGCGCACTAAGCGGAAAATCGCTGCGATGCGAAGAAATTTACCGAGCGAACAACTCGGAATGACCCCCCATGTGCACTGCAGGGGAGGCAGATATAACATGTGCAGAGAGAGTTAGATTTGGGTGTGGTGTGTTCAATCTGCAATCTAATTTGCAGTGTAAAAATAAAGCAGCCAGTATTTACCCTGCACAGAAACAAAATAACCCACCCAAATCTAACTCTTTCTGCACATGTTATATCTGCCTCCCCTGCAGTGCACATGGTTTTGCCCAACTGCTAAAAAAATTCCTGCTGCGACCAACTTGGAATTACCCCCAATGTGTAGACCTAGGATAATGCAACTTTCTCATTTGCTACTAAGACTTCCAAGCCGCATGTCTGTTCTTTCTCTGTGCTAGCATATGGCGTAAGTATACGTGCTACCGCTCACATATACCTGGCATATATGCTAAAGAAGTCCCGATCGCTTGGTTGCAACAGCGATCTTCATTTATCACAGTAACCTGGGCCGTCATGAGTTTCATTTTTAAGGTAAGCAAATATAGATTTTAGAGCCCCTTGATGAGATAAACCATTATATTATCCCTCCCATACTCTCTAACGGGACACTGTGCGCCAAATGCGTGCGTCACAAAAAAGGGGTGTGCTCTTACAAGGAGGGACTATGGCCCCACAACAGTACCCCAAATTCAAATTATGTAACACAGTAGCACACTCTTATTAACATTACACCACACGTAGTGCCCCTGATTCATATTACACCACATAGTAGGATTATATTATATATTAGGAATATTAGTAGCAGCAAGCCTAGCCCTACTACTCTGGCCCTGCACAGTGGCTGCAGCAGATGTCCCACAGGCTGTTAGCAGGCTGCAGTATACTGCCCGCCCTATGTACATAGCTTTTGGAGCTACTAGTATCGGTTCTACAATCATTTATTTGCATTCATTCAGAATCTGCACTCCTGCTTCACTGTCCTCTGATGCAATAAGGCAACTATTCATAAAGAAGAAAACAGTGGAGGTGTGGTGTGAAAAAGGAGTGAGAAAGAACACACACACACACACACACACTATACACACACACACTATACACACAGTGGAACTGAGGCTAGAATTTGGTAAATAAAATGGCAGGTAGAGAGAGAAGGGAGTGTCCCAGTCAGAGAGAAGAGGGATGCTGTGTGGGCACTGCCACTCTCACTATCTCCGCTGCCAGGATGATCCCTTTCCTGGTGCATACATCAGCTGAGACCTGGCTGTGTGTGTGTGTGGAAAGCAGTAGCTTGACGGGCTGCAGGCCGCGCTCTCCTGTCTGTGGGCTCAGTGCCGTAACTAGGCATTATAGCGCTGTGTGCAAGAAACGGCATTGGCAAGATAGGGGCAGTGCGCGCCGCAGGCTCGCAAAATATATATAGGGGCGTGGCTTCATGGGGAGGGGCGAAGCCACAAAATAATACCAATTCATACTATGGTGCACAGTACTCTCCATTATTCAAATTACGCTGCACAGTAGCACCACTACACCACACCCAAATCTAACTCTCTCTGCAAATGTTATATCTGAGCCCCCCCCTGCAGTGCACATGGTGTTGCCCATTAGCTAACAAATTTGCTGCTGCGATCAGGTCTGAATTAGGCCCACAATCTCTCGGCACATGTCACACTTCCCCCACCTGCAATGATGCATAGCTTGTCCAGGTGAACAGTTACTTGCATTTTTGCCTTGCTCCGAACTCAGAATTAATGGCTCTATGTACAGAATATTTTAATTTCTGTGCCATATGCATTATGCGCTAGAACTGAGCTGGCAGGACGCGGGCCATACAACAGAGGCGTGTCTGGAACGTTGGTGGTGCATCACGTGTGACATCACGCTTCTGCCGCGACCTGGGATGCGGCGAGTAGAGGCCTGCCACGGCGCAGGAGCTGCTCTGGCAGGGGGCTACTTGCCAGGTGCAAAAGCATCACCGCCTTGCAATGCTTTTGCACCTGTGCTCGGGGGTGGTAGGGCCTGATATGCGAGCGGACTAGCCCTGTGCTGGGCATCCCCCCGCATGTCAGAGTAAATGATCATAGATGTGTTAAATTTAGCATGAATTACCCCCTAAGGTTGTTGATCACACAGTCACGCACACTAAATGACTAATAATGTACATCAGAGGCAGCCAAAATGTCAATCGCGATCTACTGAGGAAAGAGGGCCCTGCTCTGAAGAGCTAACAATCTAGTGGGGAGGGGCGACAGATGACATGAGGTGCAAGCAAGCGGGAGGTAGCCTGATGGCAGTATGCAAGCAAAGCAGAGATGTTCAAGGCATGGGGCAGGGGATGGAGGAGCAGCCTCAGGACTAGGTTATGCATCAGAGGGGTAGACTTTGATAAATAGGTGGGTTTTCAGTGCCCGTTTGAAGCTTTGCAAGGTCGAGGAGAGTCTATTGGAGCGGGGGAGCGCATTCCACTGAAGGGGTGCAGCACGGGCCAAATCTTGAACTCATGCATCATGGGAAGCAGTGACCAAGGCAGAGGAGAGGCGGCGGTCATCGACCGACCGTAGTGGGCGGGAGGGAGTATGAAGGGAGAGGATGTTGGAGATATAGGGAGTTAGAGTTGGCCTTGTATGTGAGGGTGAGGAGTTTGAAGAGGATTCTGTAGGGGAATGGGAGCCAGTGTAGATTTTG
Organism: Pseudophryne corroboree; assembly: GCF_028390025.1. Taxonomy (NCBI): domain Eukaryota; kingdom Metazoa; phylum Chordata; class Amphibia; order Anura; family Myobatrachidae; genus Pseudophryne; species Pseudophryne corroboree. Next base: position 117,658,060 of record NC_086448.1, read on the forward strand.
TCGTAGGGGAGTGGCAGATGTGGAGCGGCGGTAGAGGAAGATGAGCCTAGCTGCGGAGTTGAGGGGAGCAAGTGAGGCCAGTGAGAACATTGCAGCAGTCGAGTCATGAGATGACCAGTGAGTGGATGATAAGTTTAGTTGCACTCTGGGAGAAATAGCCTGATGCGAACAATGGGGGTCATTCCGAGTTGTTCGCTCGGTAAATTTCATCGCATCGCAGCGATTTTCCGCTTAGTGCGAATGCGCAATGTTCGCACTGCGACTGCGCCAAGTAAATTTGCTATGAAGTTAGGTATTTTACTCACGGCTTTTTCTTCGTTCAGGCGATCGTAATGTGATTGACAGGAAGTGGGTGTTTCTGGGCAGAAACAGGCCGTTTTATGGGCGTGTGGGAAAAAACGCTACCGTTTCTGTGAAAAACGCGGGAGTGGCTGGAGAAACGAAGGAGTGGCTGGGCGAACGCTGGGTGTGTTTGTGACGTCAAACCAGGAACGACAAGCTCTGAACTGATCGCAGATGCCGAGTAAGTCTGGAGCTACTCAGAAACTGCACAGAGATGTCTTTTCGCAATATTGCGAAACTTTCGTTCGCAATTTTAAGAAGCTAAGATTCACTCCCAATAGGCGTAGGCTTAGCGTGTGCAAAGCTGCTAAAAACGGCTTGCGAGCGAACAACTCGGAATGACCCCCAATGTTGCATAGCTGGAACAAACAAGATTGCGCCAGAGCTTGGATGTAGGGTGCAAAGGAGAGGAAAGAGTCAAGAGTGATGCCCAGGCAGTGGAGTTGGGGAATGGGGGAGATGATTGTGTTGTCAACAGTGATAGAGATATTTGTAGGGGGTGTTGCGCTGGCTGGGGGAAAGATAATGAGTTCAGTTTTGTCCATGTTGAGCTTCAGAGAGCGCTCAGACATCCAGGAGGAGATAGCAGAGAGGCAGCTGGAGACCTGAGAGAGGACAGAGGGGGACAGATCAGGAGAGGTAAAGTTGTGTGTCATCAGCATAGAGGTGGTATTGAAGGCCAAAAGGAGTTAATGAGCGCACCCAGGGAAGAGGTGTACAGGGAGAACAGAAGGGGGCCTAGGACAGAACCCTGAGGGACACCAACAGGAAGGATGGAAGAGTGTGAGGTGATTCCGGAGCAAAAAGCTACAGGCTTAATACTTAAAAGGCGGTTCACAAAGAGAAAAATAAATAAATAAATTTCTCTAACGTCCTAGTGGATGCTGGGGACTCCGAAAGGACCATGGGGAATAGCGGCTCCGCAGGAGACTGGGCACAAAGTAAAAGCTTTAGGACTAGCTGGTGTGCACTGGCTCCTCCCCCTATGACCCTCCTCCAAGCCTCAGTTAAGATTTTGTGCCCGAACGAGAAGGGTGCAATCTAGGTGGCTCTCCTGAGCTGCTTAGAGTAAAAGTTTAAATAGGTTTTTTATTTTCAGTGAGACCTGCTGGCAACAGGCTCACTGCATCGAGGGACTAAGGGGAGAAGAAGCGAACTCACCTGCGTGCAGAGTGGATTGGGCTTCTTAGGCTACTGGACATTAGCTCCAGAGGGACGATCACAGGCCCAGCCATGGATGGGTCCCGGAGCCGCGCCGCCGGCCCCCTTACAGATGCTGAAGCAAGAAGAGGTCCATAAATCGGCGGCAGAAGACTTTCCTGTCTTCATAAGGTAGCGCACAGCACTGCAGCTGTGCGCCATTGCTCTCAGCACACTTCGGTCACTGAGGGTGCAGGGTGCTGGGGGGGGGCGCCCTGGGAAGCAATGAATTTACCTTATTTGGCAAAAAATACATCTCATATAGCTCCTGGGCTATATGGATGTATTTAACCCCTGCCAGTTTTCCAGAAAAAAGCGGGAGAAGAGCCCGCCGTGAAAGGGGCGGGGCCTATCTCCTCAGCACACAGCGCCATTTTTCCCACACAGCTCCGCTGGTAGGAAGGCTCCCAGAATCTCCCCTGCATCCTGCAACTACAGAAACAGGGTAAAAAAGAGAGGGGGGCACTTATTTGGCAAAATAACAGATATAAGCAGCTATAAGGGATAGACACTTATTGTAAGGTTGTCCCTATACATATATAGCGCTCTGGTGTGTGCTGGCAAACTCTCCCTCTGTCTCCCCAAGGGGCTAAGTGGGTCCTGTCCTCTATCAGAGCATTCCCTGTGTGTGTGCTGGGTGTCGGTACGTGTGTGTCGACATGTATGAGGAGGAAAATGATGTGGAGGCGGAGCAATTGCCTATAATGGTGATGTCACCCCCTAGGGAGTCGACACCTGAATGGATGGCCGTAATTAAGGAATTACGTGACAGTGTCGGCACGTTACAGAAAACTGTTGACGACATGAGACAGCCGGCAGCTCAGTTAGTGCCTGTCCAGGCGTCTCAAACACCGTCAGGGGCTATTAAACGCACGTTACCTCAGTGGGTCGACACGGACCCAGACACAGACACTGACTCCAGTGTCGACGGTGAAGAAACAAACGTATTTTCCAGTAGGGCCACACGTTACATGATCACGGCAATGAAGGAGGTTTTGCACATCTCTGATACTGCAAGTACCACAAAAAGGGGTATTATGTGGGGTGTGAAAAAACTACCCGTAGTTTTTCCTGAATCAGATGAATTGAATGAAGTGTGTGATGAAGCGTGGGTTACCCCCGACAAAAAACTGCTAATTTCTAAAAAATTATTGGCACTATATCCCTTCCCACCAGAGGTTAGGGCTCGTTGGGAAACACCCCCTGGGGTGGATAAGGCGCTCACACGCTTATCAAAACAAGGGGCGTTACCGTCTCCAGAAACGGCCGCCCTTAAGGAGCCAGCAGATAGGAGGCTGGAAAATATCCTTAAAAGTATATACACTCATACTGGTGTTATACTGCGACCAGCAATCGCCTCAGCATGGATGTGCAGTGCTGAGGTGGCTTGGTCGGATTCCCTGACTGAAAATATTGATACCCTGGACAGGGACAATATATTATTGACTATAGAGCATTTAAAGGATGCATTCCTATATATGCGAGATGCACAGAGAGACATTTGCACTCTGGCATCAAGAGTAAGTGCGATGTCCATTTCTGCCAGAAGAGGATTATGGACGCGACAGTGGTCAGGGGATGCGGATTCCAAACGGCATATGGAAGTATTGCCGTATAAAGGGGAGGAGTTATTTGGGGGCGGTCTATCGGACCTGGTGGCCACGGCAACGGCTGGGAAATCCACCTTTTTACCCCAAGTCACCTCGCAGCAGAAAAAGATACTGTCTTTTCAGGCTCAGTCCTTTCGTCCCCATAAGGGCAAGCGGGCAAAAGGCCACTCATATCTGCCCCGGGGCAGAGGAAGGGGAAAAAGACTGCAACAGACAGCTTCTTCCCACGAACAGAAGCCCTCCCCCGCTTCTGCCAAGTCCTCAGCATGACGCTGGGGCCTTACAAGCGGACTCAGGCACGGTGGGGGCCCGTCTCAAGAATTTCAGCGCGCAGTGGGCTCACTCGCAAGTGGACCCCTGGATCCTGCAGGTAGTATCTCAGGGGTACAAATTGGAATTCGAGACGTCTCCCCCTCGCCGGTTCCTGAAGTCTGCTTTACCAACGTCTACCCCCGACAGGGAGGCGGTATTGGAAGCCATTCACAAGCTGTATTCCCAGCAAGTGATAATCAAGGTACCCCTCCTACAACAGGGAAAGGGGTATTACTCCACGCTGTTTGTGGTACCGAAGCCGGACGGCTCGGTGAGACCCATTTTAAATCTGAAAGCCTTGAACACTTACATAAAAAGGTTCAAGTTCAAGATGGAGTCACTCAGAGCAGTGATAGCGAACCTGGAAGAAGGGGACTACATGGTGTCTCTGGACATCAAGGATGCTTACCTCCATGTCCCAATTTGCCCTTCTCACCAAGGGTACCTCAGGTTTGTGGTACAGAACTGTCACTATCAGTTTCAGACGCTGCCGTTTGGATTGTCCACGGCACCCCGGGTCTTTACCAAGGTAATGGCCGAAATGATGATTCTTCTTCGAAGAAAAGGCGTCTTAATTATCCCTTACTTGGACGATCTCCTGATAAGGGCACGGTCCAGAGAACAGTTAGAGGTCGGAGTAGCACTATCTCAAATAGTACTACGACAGCACGGATGGATTCTAAATATTCCAAAATCGCAGCTGATTCCGACGACACGTCTGCTGTTCCTAGGGATGATTCTGGACACAGTACAGAAAAAGGTGTTTTTCCCGGAAGAGAAAGCCAGGGAGTTATCCGACCTAGTCAGGAAACTCCTAAGACCAGGCCAGGTGTCAGTGCATCAGTGCACAAGGGTCCTGGGAAAGATGGTGGCTTCTTACGAAGCGATTCCATTCGGCAGATTCCACGCAAGAACTTTTCAGTTGGATCTGCTAGACAAATGGTCCGGATCGCATCTTCAAATGCATCAGCGGATAACCCTGTCTCCAAGGACAAGGGTGTCTCTCCTGTGGTGGTTACAGAGTGCTCATCTCCTAGAGGGCCGCAGATTCGGCATTCAGGATTGGGTCCTGGCGACCACGGATGCCAGCCTGAGAGGCTGGGGAGCAGTCACACAGGGAAAAAATTTCCAGGGCTTGTGGTCAAGCATGGAAACGTCACTTCACATAAATATCCTGGAACTAAGGGCCATGTACAATGCCCTAAGTCAGGCAAGGCCTCTGCTTCAGGGTCAGCCAGTATTGATCCAGTTGGACAACATCACGGCAGTCGCCCACGTAAACAGACAGGGCGGCACAAGAAGCAGGAGGGCAATGACGGAAGTGGCAAGGATTCTTCGCTGGGCGGAAAATCATGTGATAGCACTGTCAGCAGTGTTCATTCCGGGAGTGGACAACTGGGAAGCAGACTTCCTCAGCAGACACGATCTTCACCCAGGGGAGTGGGGACTTCACCCAGAAGTCTTCCACATGATTGTAAACCGTTGGGAAAAACCAAAGGTGGATATGATGGCGTCTCGCCTCAACAAAAAACTGGACAGATATTGCTCCAGGTCAAGGGACCCTCAGGCAATAGCTGTGGACGCTCTAGTAACACCGTGGGTGTACCGGTCAGTGTATGTGTTCCCTCCTCTTCCTCTCATACCAAAAGTACTGAGAATCATAAGAAGGAGAGGAGTAAAGACTATACTCGTGGCTCCGGATTGGCCAAGAAGGACTTGGTACCCGGAAATTCAAGAGATGCTCACGGAAGACCCGTGGCCTCTACCTCTAAGACAGGACCTGCTCCAGCAGGGACCATGTCTGTTCCAAGACTTACCGCGGCTGCGTTTGACGGCATGGCGGTTGAACGCCGGATCCTGAAGGAAAAAGGCATTCCGGATGAAGTCATCCCTACCCTGATCAAAGCCAGGAAGGATGTAACCGTACAACATTATCACCGTATTTGGCGTAAATATGTTGCGTGGTGCGAGGCCAGGAAGGCCCCTACGGAGGAATTTCAACTGGGTCGATTCCTGCATTTCCTGCAAACAGGACTGTCTATGGGCCTCAAATTAGGGTCCATTAAGGTTCAAATTTCGGCCCTGTCGATATTCTTCCAAAAAGAACTAGCTTCTGTTCCTGAAGTTCAGACGTTTGTCAAGGGAGTACTGCATATACAGCCTCCTTTTGTGCCTCCAGTGGCACCTTGGGATCTCAATGTAGTGTTGGGATTCCTAAAATAACATTGGTTTGAACCACTCACCACTGTGGACTTGAAATATCTCACATGGAAAGTGGTAATGCTGTTAGCCCTGGCTTCAGCCAGGCGTGTATCAGAATTGGCGGCTTTATCCTATAAAAGCCCTTACCTAATTTTTCATACGGACAGGGCAGAATTGAGGACTCGTCCTCAATTTCTCCCTAAGGTGGTTTCAGCATTTCACTTAAACCAACCTATTGTGGTGCCTGCGGCTACTAGGGACTTGGAGGATTCCAAGTTGCTGGACGTAGTCAGGGCCCTGAAAATATATGTTTCCAGGACGGCTGGAGTCAGAAAATCTGACTCGCTGTTTATCCTGTATGCACCCAACAAGCTGGGTGCTCCTGCTTCTAAGCAGACGATTGCTCGTTGGATTTGTAGTACAATTCAGCTTGCACATTCTGTGGCAGGCCTGCCACAGCCAAAATCTGTAAAAGCCCATTCCACACGGAAAGTGGGCTCATCTTGGGCGGCTGCCCGAGGGGTCTCGGCTTTACAACTTTGCCGAGCAGCTACTTGGTCAGGGGCAAACACGTTTGCTAAATTCTACAAATTTGATACCCTGGCTGAGGAGGACCTGGAGTTCTCTCATTCGGTGCTGCAGAGTCATCCGCACTCTCCCGCCCGTTTGGGAGCTTTGGTATAATCCCCATGGTCCTTTCGGAGTCCCCAGCATCCACTAGGACGTTAGAGAAAATAAGAATTTACTTACCGATAATTCTATTTCTCATAGTCCGTAGTGGATGCTGGGCGCCCATCCCAAGTGCGGATTGTCTGCATTACTTGTACATAGTTATTGTTACAAAAATCGGGTTATTGTTGTTGTGAGCCATCTTTTCAGAGGCTCCTTCTGTTATCATGCTGTTAACTGGGTTCAGATCACAAGTTGTACGGTGTGATTGGTGTGGCTGGTATGAGTCTTACCCGGGATTCAAAATCCTTCCTTATTGTGTACGCTCGTCCGGGCACAGTATCCTAACTGAGGCTTGGAGGAGGGTCATAGGGGGAGGAGCCAGTGCACACCAGCTAGTCCTAAAGCTTTTACTTTGTGCCCAGTCTCCTGCGGAGCCGCTATTCCCATGGTCCTTACGGAGTCATGAGCGGCGAGGGTTTTGATAGTGGGATGTCAAATGAATAATGGACTGCAAAACTACTGTATCAACAAAAGCAAAACACGCCAAAATGGTTGGCCCAGCCCACACAAGAAACTCTTTGGGGGACATATACTAAGCAGTAAAAAAAAATAGGATTTAATACCTGCCGGTAAATCCTTTTCTCTTAGTCCGTAGAGGATGCTGGGGACTCCAAAAAGGACCATGGGGTATAGACGGGATCCGCAGGAGACATCGGCACTTTAAGACTTTAAATGGGCATTAACTGGCTCCTCCCTCTATGCCCCTCCTCCAGACCTCAGTTATAGGAACTGTGCCCAGAGGAGACGGACATTTCGAGGGAAAGGATTTTGTTAAACTAAAGGTGAGATACATACCAGCTCACACTACAACACACCGTACAACATGGCATTTCACTAAAACCAGTTAACAGCGTGAACCAATGAGATCAGCAACAGGCTGACCCTTACCAAAACACAACCTTTGTGTAACATAAGCAATAACTATATACAATTACTGCAGATAGAGTCCACACTGGGACGGGCGCCCAGCATCCTCTACGGACTAAGAGAAAAGGATTTACCGGTAGGTATTACAATCCTATTTTCTCATACGTCCTAGAGGATTCTGGGGACTCCAAAAGGACCATGGGGATTATACCAAAGCTCCAAACCGGGCAGAAGAGTGCGGATGACTCTGCAGCACCGATTGAGCAAACAGGAAGTCCTCATCAGCCAGGGTATCAAACTTGTAGAACTTTGCAAAAGCGTTTGACCCCGACCAAGTAGCTGCTCGGCAAAGCTGTAAAGCCGAGACACCTTGGGCAGCCGCCCAAGACGAGCCCACCTTCCTAGTGGAATGGGCTTTCACCGATTTCGGTAACTGCAAACCAGCCATAGAATGAGCCTGCTGAATCGTATTACAGATCCAGTGTGCAATAGTCTGCTTAGAAGCAGGAGCGCCAACCTTGTTTGCCGCATACAGGACAAACAGTGCCTCTGTCTTCCTAACCCGAGCCGTTCTGGCTACATAAATTTTCAAAGCTCTGACCACATCAAGAGACTTGGAATCAGCCAAGGCTTCAGTAGCCACAGGCACCACAATAGGTTGGTTCATTTGAAACGAAGAAACCACCTTTGGTAGAAATTGTTGACGAGTTCTCAACTCTGCTCTATCCTCATGGAAAATTAGATAGGGGCTTTTGTGAGACAAAGCCGCCAATTCGGACACCCGCCTTGCGGACGCCAAGGCCAATAGCATGACCACCTTCCAAGTGAGAAATTTCAACTCTACCTTTTGTAAAGGTTCAAACCAATGTGACGTAAGGAACTGTAACACCACATTAAGGTCACACGGTGCCACAGGGGGCACAAACGGAGGTTGGATGTGTAGCACGCCTTTCACGAAAGTCTGCACTTCTGGAAGTGAGGCTAATTCCCTTTGAAAGAAAATTGATAAAGGCCGACACCTGCACTTTAATGGAGCCTAACTTCAGGCCCGCATCCACAACTGCTTGCAAAAAGTGGAGAAAACGCCCCAGCTGAAATTCTTCTGTAGGAGCCTTCTTGGATTCACACCAAGACATATTTTCTCCAAATACGGTGATAATGCTTCGCCGTTACCTCATTTCTAGCTTTGAGTAGAGTGGGGATGACTTCCCCGGGAATACCCTTCCTAGCTAGGATTTGGCGTTCAACCGCCATGCAGCCAAACGCAACCGCGGTAAGTCCTGGTACACACACGGCCCTTGCTGTAACAGATCCTCTCTGAGAGGAAGAGGCCAGGGATCTCCTGTGAGTAATTCCTGAAGATCCGGATACCAGGCCCTCCGTGGCCAATCTGGAACGAGTATCGTCCGAACCCTTGTTCTCCTTATGATCCTTAATACCTTTTGGATGAGTGGAAGCGGAGGGAACACATAGACCGACTGAAACACCCACGGTGTCACCAGTGCGTCCACTGCTATTGCTTGAGGGTCCCTCGACCTGGAACAATATGTCCATAGCTTCTTGTTGAGGCGAGACGCCATCATGTCTATTTGAGGAAGTCCCCGACTTGTCACTTCTGCAAAGACCTCTTGATGAAGACCCCACTCTCCTGGATGGAGATTGTGTCTGCTGAGGAAGTCTGCTTCCCAGTTGTCCACTCCTGGAATGAAGACCGCTGACAGAGCGCTTGCATGTTTTTCCGCCCAGCGGAGAATCTTGGTGGCCTCCGCCATCGCCGCTCTGCTCTTCGTTCCGCCCTGGTGGTTTACGTGCGCCACGGCTGTGATGTTGTCCGACTGAATCAGGACGGGCAGGTCGCGAAGATGTTCCGCCTGCCGCAGTCCTTTGTAGATGGCCCTTAATTCCAGCACGTTTATGTGCAGACAAGCTTCCTGGCTTGACCATTTTCCCTGGAAATTTTGTCCCTGTGTGACTGCTCCCCAACCTCGGAGATTCGCGTCCGTGGTCACCAGAATCCAATCTTGGATTCTGAACCGGTGACCCTCTAGAAGGTGAGAACTTGGGAGCCACCACAGGAGAGAAACCCTGGCCCTGGGGGACAGGCTTATCTTCCGATGCATCTGCAGATAGGACCCGTCCCACTGAAACGTTCTTGCATAGAACCTGCCAAACGGAATGGCCTCGTAGGCCGCCACCATTTTTCCCAGCACTCGAGTGCAGTGATGAATCGACACTCTTGGCGGTTTCAGAAGTTCCTTGACCATGTTCTGGATTTCCTGAGCTTTTTCCAACGGGAGAAAGATCCTCTGCAGGTCGGTGTCCAGAATCATGCCCAAAAACGATAGCCGAGTTGTCGGAATCAACTGCGAATTTTGTAAATTTAGGAGCCAGCCATGTTGCAGCACCTGCAGGGAGAGCGCAACGCTTTTCAGTAACTGCTCCTGTGATCTCGCCTTTATCAGGAGATCGTCCAAGTACGGGATAATTGTGACCCCTTGCTTGCGCAGGAGCTCCATCATTTCCGGCATTACCTTGGTGAAAATCCTCGGGGCCGTGGAAAGACCAAACGGCAACGTCTGAAATTGGTAGTGACAATCCTGAACAGCGAACCTCAGGTACGCCTGATGAGGATATATGGGGACATGTAGGTACGCATCCTTTATGTCGACCGACACCATAAAATCCCCCCCTTCCAGACTGGAGATCACTGCTCGGAGAGATTCCATCTTGAATTTGAATTTTTTTAAATAAAGGTTGAGGGATTTTAAGTTCAGAATCGGCCTGACCAAGCCATCCGGCTTTGGGACTACAAACAGGGTTGAATAAAACCCGTCTCCCCGTTGTGACTGGGGTACCGTGACAATGACTTGCTGTTGACACAGCTTTTGTATTGCAGCACATACTACCTCTCTCTCTCTCTCTGGAAGAGAAACTGGTAAGGCCGATTTGAAAAATCGGTGCAGAGGCACGTCTTGGAATTCCAGCTTGTATCCTTGGGTCACAATATCCAGCACCCAAGGATCTAGGTCTGAGCGAACCCAGACCTGACTGAAGAGTTGAAGACGCGCCCCCACCGGTGTTGACTCCCGCAGCGGAGCCCCAGCATCATGCGGTGGACTTGGTTGAAGCCGGGGAGGACTTCTGTTCCTGGGAGCTTGCCCCAGGCGGGGATCTTTTACCTCTTCCCTTACCTCTGGCCGCGAGGAAGGAAGAACCACGTCCTTTCCTGAATTTATGCGACCGAAAGGACTGCATCTGGTATTAAGGTGTTTTCTTTTGCTGTGGAGGGACAAAAGGCAAAAAGGAAGACTTACCCGCGGTAGCTGTGGAAACCAGGTCCGCGAGGCCCTCACCAAACAAAACTTCACCTTTGTAGGGCAGAGCCTCCATAGCCTTCTTAGAGTCAGCATCACCATTCCATTGATGGGTCCACAACGCCCTCCTAGCCGAGATTGCCATGGCATTGGCCCTTGATCCCAAGAGGCCAATATCCCTGGCAGCCTCCCTTAGATAAACCACTGCGTCCCTGATGTGACCCAGGGTCAAAACTACGCTGTCCCTATCCAGGGTGTCTATGTCAGATAACAAGTTATCTGCCCACTTTTCAATAGCGCTACTCACCCATGTCGATGCCACGGCCGGCCTGAGTAGCGTACCGGTAGTAACAAATAGATTTTAAGGTAGTTTCCTGTTTACGATCCGCAGGATCCTTAAGGGCTGCCGTGTCTGGGTACAGTAGTGCCACCTTCTTGGACAAAAGCGCCAGGGCTTTGTCCACTGTGGGTGATTCCCACCGAAATCTATCCGGCGAGGGGAAAGGATACGCCATAGCAATTCTCCTGGGAATCTGCAGTCTCTTGTCAGGAGACTCCCAAGCCTTTTCAAAAAGAGCGTTCAATTCATGAGGGGGAGGAAAAACATACAGACCCTTGTGTCAGGGACAGTGGGGTCTTCTGTGATATGCAACACATCTTTAATAGCCACAATCATGTACTGAATACTCTTAGCCACTTTAGGATGTAACTTGGCATCATTATACTCGACACTGGAGTCGGAATCCGTGTCGGTATCTGTGTCTGCTACCTGGGTAAATGGACGTTTCTGAGACCCCGAGGGGGCCTGAGACTGTGATAAAATATCACCCATGGATTGTCTCCATGCTTGGTTCTGAGACTCAGAATTGTCTAACCTCTTATGCAATAAAGCCACACTTGCATTTAAAACTTTCCACATATCTACCCAATCAGCAGTCGGCGGTGCTGACAGAGTCACTCCCACATTCTGTTCAGCTCCCTCACCAGCCTCCTCCTGGGAAAAGCATTCAATTTCAGACATGTCGACACACGTACCGACACCCCCAAACACACTGGGCTATAGGGGACAGACCCACAGTAAGGTCCTTCAGAGAGACAGAAAGGGAGTTTGCCAGCTCACACCCAGCACCCCACCGGTCTGAAAGAATTAACCAAAGCCCCAGACCTGTAAGCCCCTCGTTTTGTGCACCCTGTTACTTGTGTGTAGCAGTGAAGGGTCAGGAGCAGCATCTCTGCAGCTGTGCTGTGGCGAAAATGGTACTGGTTTGAGCTGAGGAAGCCCCGCCCCCTATATGGCGCGATTCGGTCCCGCGTTTTTTTATACTGGCGGGGGTACCTATACATTGCCTAGGCAATGTATATACATATAGCCAGGTTAAATATGAGGTTTTATTGCTGCCCAGGGCACCCCCCCTGCGCCCTGCACCCATGTAGTGCCGCTTGTGTAAGGGAGCAATGGCGCGCAGCACGACCGCTGTGCGGTGCCTCCGGAAGATCTGAAGTCTTCTGCCGCCTTTGAAGTCTTCTTTGCTTCTTTACTCACCCAGCTTCTCTCTTCAGGCTCTGTGAGGGGGACGGCGGCGCGGCTCCGGGAACGAACAGCTAGGCTATACCAAGTGATCAGTCCCTCTGGAGCTAATGGTGTCCAGTAGCCTAAGTAGCAGAGCCTTTGAACTCACAGAAGTAGGTCTGCTTCTCTCCCCTCAGTCCCACGAAGCAGGGAGCCTGTTGCCAGCAGTGCTCCCTAAAAATAATAAACCTAACAAAAGTCTTTTCTAGAGAAACTCTGTAGAGCTCCCCTAGTGTGCAACCAGTCTCCTCTGGGCACAGAATCTAACTGAGGTCTGGAGGAGGGGCATAGAGGGAGGAGCCAGTTCATGCCCATTTAAAGTCTTAAAGTGCCCATGTCTCCTGCGGATCCCGTCTATACCCCATGGTCCTTTTGGAGTCCCCAGCAACCTCTAGGACGTATGAGAAAAGTGGAGAAGTTGCCCATGACAACCAATTAGCATTGAAGTAACATTTATCATTTGCAGAATATAAAATTATACAGAGCAGCTGATTGGTTGCCATGGGCAACTCCTCCACTGGCTCACTTCTCAACAGCTTAGAACATCTCTCCCTTAGTGGTCCATTAATGTCTGATAACAATGCGATCTGTTTTGATCATTATTTAGGATAGTTTTTTGGAATGCCTAAAAATCCAGTTGGTAAATGGCCTTTATCTGCCTAGTGGTCGTCTGCCAACTGTACTTACAGACTTTGTGATGCTGCCATCTGGTGCAATAAGCCAGACTGGCCCATTCGGTCTCAAAATACCATTTCCCTGGTAAATTTACGATGGAAATGTCTAAGCCGCACTCCACCAGAAGCCATACAGCTCAGACATACACCCCCTGGCTAATAGCATTTCCACATACAAAATACTCCAGGAATAGTGCAACAAGTCATTTTAAATGACAATGTTCTGCTTCTGGGCTGAGCGGACACAAGAGATAATTTTCTGCTTTTGTAAGCAGCACTAAACCATAGAACTCTGGTGGTCATTCCGAGTTGATCGCATGTAGCAACTTTTTGCTGCTCGTGCGATCAACTTGACGCCACCTATGGGGGAGTGTATTTTAGCATAGCAGGGCTGCGATCGCTTGTGCAGCCCTGCTATGCTAAAACAGTTTAATGCAAAACAAGACCAGGGTATTAGTTACTTTCCCTGTGCGACTGATCCAGCGTCGAAGGTCCCGGAATTGACGTCAGACATCCGCCCTCCAAACGCCTGTGTTCGCCTCACCACGCCTGAAAAACGGTGAGTATCCGCCCCGGGATGCCTCCCATCTCTCCGTCTTCTTGCGATCGCCGCTGCAATCACTTTTCCCGCAGGCGGCGTCGCTGCCCGGCGATGATCGTCACTGGGCAATGACGCGAGTGCGCAATGCGTCCGCTGCGCATTTCCGACCCGCTCACACCGCAGCGAAGAACCGCTGCGTGCGAATGGATTGGAATGACCCCCTCAGTTGAAAGCAGAACCCACAAGTGAATTAATAATGAATGAACAAAACAACACTTTTCCTTGCTTGTAGATTTGTTTATTGGCCCAGTATCTTAATTACTATCAGCATTAAAGAGGGAATGGCATTAAAGAGGGAGTGACGTGTCGTTGTCGTATGTATGCACATGGCTCATCCTGGCGTGAAGGAGCGGCACTATTAGGTCTGTCCGCTGAAAGTCTCACCATCTTCCCAGAAGACACAATCATGGTTCTTGCAGCTTCAGTGGAGACACAAACAGCTGTGTTGGATAGGATGAAATCCCTGGTGACGGAGGCTCTTGCATTAGCGGCCTGTCTAGGTGTGTTGGTTATTTTCTGACTGACCAAATATTTTTATTGCTTTTTTTTTTTTGTCCTCTGTGTTTTTACTGAGCTTATTTAGCACAGCGATCCCTTTTTATAACCTGCATCCCTTTCCTCTATATGCCTGACTGTGGCACCATTAAATCAACATCAGACATGTTTCTGGCAGCCCAAACACCAGCAGCAAAGAGTCCCAGGTTCACCAAGAGATTCCGGCGAAAGTCATTCTTATCATTGATGAAATGATACGTTCTACGGATCCAGCCACTTGCAGGGCCCTCTGCTCCCTTTTCCACACTACCGGGCCCCATCACCTACTGATGTGAGAACTCTGAATGGATTTCTGTTTAACCAACGATCCACCTGCAAAACATGGGAAACATAAGGGTGGGTCAGGAACATTGTGTGCATTTCCTTTCAAGTAAGCATCTTGGTAATATACCTGGGAGGATATAGTTCACTCTAAGCATTACATAAAGAGGATTTAACTACAGTAAAGGCCGATACACACGTGCCGATAAAATGAGCGACGTCGCTCATTTTCCCCATCACTGAGCGACGTCGCTAATTTTATCGGCAAGTGTGTATGCCGCCAGCGACGACTGATGCGCGGCCCGGCAACGATCGTCGCTGTCGGTAGGGCATGCATGCAGGATCTGGACTGTCGTCCAGGACCTGCATGCACGGCTGGTGGAGCGGTCATATCTCTCAGTGTGTACAGTCCGCCGCCAACCGGCCCGGGAGGGGAAACATTAGAGGACGTCACTCATAGGGGGTAATTCCAAGTTGATCACAGCAGGAATTTTGTTAGCAGTTGGGCAAAACCATGTGCACTGCAGGGGAGGCAGATTTAACATGTGCAGAGAGAGTTAGATTTGGGTGTGGTGTGTTCAATCTGCAATCTAATTTGCAGTGTAAAAAATAAGATTTTAAACCTACCGGTAAATCTTTTTCTCCTAGTCCGTAGAGGATGCTGGGGACTCCGTAAGGACCATGGGGTATAGACGGGCTCCGCAGGAGACATGGGCACTCTAAAGACTTTAGATGGGTGTGCACAGGCTCCTCCCTCTATGCCCCTCCTCCAGACCTCAGTTAAAGAACTGTGCCCAGAGGAGACGGACAGTACGAGGAAAGGATTTTTGTTAATCTAAGGGCGAGATACATACCAGCCCACACCATCCACACCATATAACATGGAATACACGAACCAGTTAACAGTATGAACAAACAGTATCAGCCAAAGACTGATCTAAGCTGTAACATAACCCTTATGTAAGCAACAACTATATACAAGTCTTGCAGAAATTTAGTCCGCACTGGGACGGGCGCCCAGCATCCTCTACAGACTAGGAGAAAAAGATTTACCGGCAGGTGTAAAATATTATTTTCTCTTACGTCCTAGAGGATGCTGGGGACTCCGTAAGGACCATGGGGATTATACCAAAGCTCCAGACCGGGAGGGAGAGTGCGGATACTCTGCAGCACCGATTGAACAAACATGAGTCCTCATCAGCCAGGGTATCAAACTTGTAGAATTTTGCAAAAGTGTTTGAACCCGACCAAGTAGCTGCTCGGCAAAGCTGTAAAGCCGAGACGCCTCGGGCAGCCACCCAAGAAGAGCCCACCTTCCTAGTGGATTGGGCCTTTACCGAATTAGGTAACGGCAATCCAGCCATAGAATGAGCCTGCTGAATTGTGTTACAGATCCAGCGAGCAACAGTCTGCTTAGAAGCAGGAGCGCCAACTTTGTTGGCCGCATACAGGACAAACAGTGCCTCTGTTTTTCGAACTCGAGCCGTCCTGGCTACATAAATTTTTAAGGCCCTGACTACATCAAGGGACTTGGAATCCTCCAAGTCCCCCGTAGCCACCGGTACCACAATAGGTTGGTTCATATGAAACGACGAAACCACCTTAGGCAGAAATTGAGGACGAGTTCTCAACTCTGATCGATCCACATGGAAAATCAGATAGGGGCTCTTGCGAGACAAAGCCGCCAATTCGGACACCCGCCTTGCAGATGCCAAGGCCAGCAACATGACTAATTTCCAAGTGAGAAACTTTAATTTAACCGTCTGAAGAGGTTCAAACCAGTGAGATTTAAGGAACTGTAACACCACGTTAAGGTCCCATGATGCCACTGGGGGCACAAAAGGAGGCTGGATGTGCAGCACTCCCTTCACAAAAGTCTGGACTTCTGGGAGAGAAGCCAATTCCTTCTGAAAGAATATAGATAGGGCCGAAATCTGTACCTTAATGGAGCCTAACTTTAGGCCCATATCCACTCCTGTCTGTAGAAAGTGGAGAAAACGGCCCAGGTGGAAATCTTCCGTAGGAGCATTCTTGGCTTCACACCAAGACACATATTTCCTCCAGATACGGTGATAATGTTTCGCCGTTACCTCCTTCCTAGCTTTGATTAAAGTAGGGATGACTTCCCCCGGAATACCTTTCCTAGCTAGGATTTGGTGTTCGACCGCCATGCCGTCAAACGTAACCGCGGTAAGTTCTGGAACACGCAGGGCCCCTGCTGCAACAGGTCCTCCCTGGGAGGAAGAGGCCACGGATCTTCTGTGAGCATTTCCTGAAGATCTGAATACCAGGCCCTTCGAGGCCAATCCGGAACAATGAGTATTGTCTGCACTCTTTTTCGTCTTATGATTCTCAATATTTTTGAGATGAGCGGCAAAGGAGGGAACACATAGACCAACTGAAACACCCATGGTGTCACCAGGGCGTCCACCGCTACTGCCTGAGGATCCCTTGACCCGGAACAATACATCCGAAGCTTCTTGTTGAGGCGTGATGCCATCATGTCTATTTGAGGAAGTCCCCAACGACTTGTTATCTCTGCAAAAACTTCTTGATGAAGACCCCAGTTTCCCGGATGGAGATAGTGTCTGCTGAGGAAGTCTGCTTCCCAGTTGTCCACTCCCGGAATGAAGACTGCTGACAGAGCGCTTACGTGATGTTCCGCCCAGCGTAGAATCCTGGTGGCTTCCGCCATTGCCACTATGCTCCTTGTCCCGCCCTGGCGGTTTACATGAGCCACGGCTGTGACGTTGTCTGATTGAATCAGAACGGGTAGGTTGCGAAGAAGATTCTCCGCTTGTCGTAGGCCGTTGTATATGGCCCTTAATTCCAGCACATTGATGTGTAGACAAGCCTCCTGGCTTGACCATAGTCCCTGAAAATGTCTTCCTTGTGTGACTGCTCCCCATCCTCGGAGGCTCGCGTCCGTGGTCACTAGAACCCAGTCTTGAATGCCGAACCTGCGACCCTCTAGAAGGTGAGCACTCTGCAGCCACCACAGGAGAGATACTCTGGCCCTGGCACTCTGCAGCCACCACAGGAGAGATACTCTGGCCCTGGGGGGACAGGCTTATTTCCTGATGCATTTGTAGATGGGACCCCGACCACTTGTCCAGAAGGTCCCACTGAAACATCTTCGCATGGAACCTGCTGAAGGGGATGGCCTCGTAGGCCGCCACCATTTTTCCCAGTACACGAGTGCATTGATGAACTGACACTCTTTTTGGTTTTAGCAGGTCTCTGACCATGTTCTGGAGTTCCTGGGCTTTTTCCGTTGGGAGAAAAACCCTCTTCCTTTCCGTGTCCAGAATCATGCCTAAAAATGATAGCCGAGTCGTTGGAATCAACTGCGACTTTGGCAGATTTAGAATCCAGCCGTGTTGCTGCAGCACTCTCAGGGACAGCGACACGCTGTTCAGCAATTGATCTCTCAATCTCGCTTTTATCAGGAGATCGTCCAAGTATGGGATAATTGTGACTCTTTGACTGCGCAGGAGCACCATCATTTCCGCCATTACCTTGGTGAAAATCCTCGGGCCGTGGAAAGCCCAAACGGCAATGTCTGAAACTGGTAATGACAGTCCTGTACAGCGAATCTCAGGTATGCCTGATGAGGGGGATAAATGGGGACATGAAGGTATGCATCCTTTATGTCTAGTGATACCATAAAATCCCCCCCTTCCACTGCCCGGAGAGATTCCATCTTAGATTTGAACCTTTTTAAATACAGGTTCAGGGATTTTAGATTCAGAATGGGTCTGACCGAGCCATCCGGCTTCGGGACCACAAATAGGGTTGAATAGTACCCTTTCCCCTGTTGCATCAGGGGAACCTTGATAATGACTTGTTGTTGACACAGCTTTTGTATGGCAGCTGAAACTATTTCCCTCTCTGGGGGAGAAGCTGGCAAAACCGATTTGAAAAATCGTCGAGGAGGCACTTCTTCGAATTCCAGCTTGTAGCCATGGGATATAATTTCGATCACCCAAGGATCCACATCCGACTGAACCCAGACCTGGCTGAAGAGTCGAAGACTGCCCCCACCGGCGCGGACTCCCTCAGTGGAGCCCCAGCGTTATGCGGTGGATTTTGTAGAAGCCGGGGGGGACTTTTGTTCCTGGGAACTAGCCATAGCAGGCGTTCTTTTCCCTCTACCCTTACCTCTGGCGAGGAAGGAAGAGCCCCGACCCCTTCTGGACTTATGCGACCGAAAGGACTGCATCTGATACTGAGGTGTTTTCTTTTGCTGTGGGGGAACATAAGGTAAAAAAGAAGACTTACCCGCGGTAGCTGTGGAAACCAGGTCCGCGAGGCCCTCCCCAAATAAAACCTCACCCTTGTAAGGTAAAGTTTCCATATGTCTCTTTGAATCGGCATCACCCGTCCATTGGCGGGTCCTCAGGGACCGCCTAGCAGAAATTGCCATGGCATTGGCTCTTGAACCCAACAGCCCAATGTCTCTCGCAGCCTCTCTCATATATAACGCTGCGTCTTTAATGTGACCCAAGGTCAATAAAATGCTATCCTTATCTAGGGTGTTAATGTCAGACGACAAGTTATTTGCCCATGCTGCAATTGCGCTACCCACCCATGCAGACGCTACTGCCGGTCTGAGCAAGGCCCCCGTATGTGTATAAATCGATTTCAAGGTAGTTTCCTGTCTGCGATCAGCAGGATCCTTGAGGGCTGCCATGTCTGGAGAAGGTAGCGCCACCTTTTTGGACAAGCGCGTCAAAGCCTTGTCCACCGTGGGCGAGGATTCCAACCGTAACCTGTCCTGTGAGAGGAAAGGATACGCCATCATAATTCTCTTGGGAATCTGCAGTTTCTTGTCTGGGGTTTCCCAAGCTTTTTCAAATAAGGCGTTCAGCTCATGAGATGGGGGAAACGTTAACTCAGGTTTCTTTTCCTTAAACATGCATACCCTCGTGTCAGGCACAGAGGGGTCCTCTGTGATATGCAAAACATCTTTTATAGCCTTAGTCATATAATGAATACTCTTGGCCACCCGTGGGTGTAACCGTGCATCATCATAGTCGACACTGGAGTCAGAATCCGTGTCGGTATCAGTGTCTGCTACCTGGGAAAGGGGACGTTTTTGAGACCCCGAAGGGCCTTGTGACACAGTCAAAGCCATGGATTGACTCCCAGCTTTGTCCCTGGACTCTGCTTTGTCCAATCTTTTATGTAATAAAGTCACATTTGCATTTGAAACATTCCACATATCCAACCAATCAGGTGTTGGCGGCGCCGACGAAGACACCACAATCATCTGCTCCACCTCCTCCCTAGACGAGCCTTCCGCTTCAGACATGCCGACACACACGTACCGACACCCCCACACACTCTGGGATAAATAAATATGGGGACAGTGCCCCAATAAGGCCCTTTGGAGAGACAGAGAGAGTATGCCAGCACACACCCAGCGCCACTGGACACTGGAACAAAATCCCAGTTTGTACAGCGCTTTTATAGATCAATAATACACTCACTGCGCCAATTAAATGTGCCCCCCTCCCCTCGTTTTTGCCCTCTGTACTTGCTCAGCAGGGGAGAGTCCGGGGAGCAGCTTCTCTGCAGCGTGCTGTGGAGAAAATGGTGCTGGTGGATCAAGCTCCGCCCCCTCAACGGCGGGCTTCAGTCCCGCTCAAATTCTTTATACTGGCGGGTTTTTTTTTTATATACTGCCTCCGCAGTATATAATATGTCAGCCAGTGTCCCTTGAGGTTATTCTTGCTGCCCAGGACGCCCCCCCTGCGCCCTGCACCCTTACAGTGCCGTCAGTGTGTGTGAATGTGGGAGCAATGGCGCGCAGCGTTACCGCTGCGCGGTAGCTCAGTGAAGATCTGAAGTCTTCTGCCGCCTGTGATGTCTTCTTTTAATCACCCGGCTTCTATCTTCCGGCTCTTCCAGTCCCCTCTGGGCACAGGATCTTACTGAGGTCTGGAGGAGGGGCATAGAGGGAGGAGCCAGTGCACACCCATCTAAAGTCTTTAGAGTGTCCATGTCTCCTGCGGAGCCCGTCAATACCCCATGGTCCTTACGGAGTCCCCAGCATCCTCTAGGACGTAAGAGAAATAAAGCAGCCAGTATTTACCCTGCACAGAAAATAAGAATTTACTTACCGATAATTCTATTTCTCGTAGTCCGTAGTGGATGCTGGGGACTCCGTCAGGACCATGGGGAATAGCGGCTCCGCAGGAGACAGGGCACAAAAGTAAAAGCTTTAGGATCAGGTGGTGTGCACTGGCTCCTCCCCCTATGACCCTCCTCCAAGCCTCAGTTAGGATACTGTGCCCGGACGAGCGTACACAATAAGGAAGGATTTTGAATCCCGGGTAAGACTCATACCAGCCACACCAATCACACTGTACAACCTGTGATCTGAACCCAGTTAACAGCATGATAACAGCGGAGCCTCTGAAAAGATGGCTCACAACAATAATAACCCGATTTTTGTAACAATAACTATGTACAAGTATTGCAGACAATCCGCACTTGGGATGGGCGCCCAGCATCCACTACGGACTACGAGAAATAGAATTATCGGTAAGTAAATTCTTATTTTCTCTGACGTCCTAAGTGGATGCTGGGGACTCCGTCAGGACCATGGGGATTATACCAAAGCTCCCAAACGGGCGGGAGAGTGCGGATGACTCTGCAGCACCGAGTGAGAGAACTCCAGGTCCTCCTCCGCCAGGGTGTGCCCCTGACCAAGTAGCAGCTCGGCAAAGTTGTAAAGCCGAGACCCCTCGGGCAGCCGCCCAAGATGAGCCCACCTTCCTTGTGGAATGGGCATTTACATATTTTGGCTGTGGCAGGCCTGCCACAGAATGTGCAAGCTGAATTGTACTACACATCCAACTAGCGATCGTCTGCTTAGAAGCAAGAGCACCCAGTTTTTTGGGTGCATACAGGATAACAGCAAGTCAGTTTTCCCGACTCCAGCCGTCCTGGAAACCTATATTTTCAGGGCCCTGACAACCTCTAGCAACTTGGAGTCCTCCAAGTCCCTAGTAGCCGCAGGTACCACAATAAGCTGGTTCAGGTGAAACGCTGACACCACCTTAGGGAGAAACTGGGGACGAGTCCGCAGCTCTGCCCTGTCCGAATGGACAATCAGATATGGGCTTTTGTGAGACAAAGCCGCCAATTCTGACACTCGCCTGGCCGAGGCCAGGGCCAACATCATGGTCACTTTCCATGTGAGATATTTCAAATCCACAGATTTGAGCGGTTTAAACCAATGTGATTTGAGGAATCCCAGAACTACGTTGAGATCCCACAGTGCCACTGGAGGCACAAAAGGGGGTTGTATATGCAGTACTCCCTTGACAAACTTCTGGACTTCAGGAACTGAAGCCAATTCTTTCTGGAAGAAAATCGACAGGGCCGAAATTTGAACCTTAATGGATCCCAATTTGAGGCCCATAGACACTCCTGTTTGCAGGAAATGCAGGAATCGACCGAGTTGAAATTTCTTCGTGGGGCCTTCCTGGCCTCACACCACGCAACATATTTTCGCCACATGTGGTGATAATGTTGTGCGGTCACCTCCTTCCTGGCTTTGACCAGGGTAGGAGTGACCTCTTCCGGAATGCCTTTTTCCCTTAGGATCCGGCGTTCAACCGCCATGCCGTCAAACGCAGCCGCGGTAAGTCTTGGAACAGACATGGTACTTGCTGAAGCAAGTCCCTTCTTAGCGGCAGAGGCCCTGAGTCCTCTGTGAGCATCTCTTGAAGTTCCGGGTACCAAGTCCTTCTTGGCCAATCCGGAGCCACGAGTATAGTTCTTACTCCTCTACGTCTTATAATTCTCAGTACCTTAGGTATGAGAAGCAGAGGAGGGAACACATACACCGACTGGTACACCCACGGTGTTACCAGAACGTCCACAGCTATTGCCTGAGGGTCTCTTGACCTGGCGCAATACCTGTCCAGTTTTTTGTTCAGGCGGGACGCCATCATGTCCACCTTTGATTTTTCCCAATGGTTCACAATCATGTGGAAGACTTCCGTGTGAAGTCCCCACTCTCCCGGGTGGAGGTCGTGCCTGCTGCGGAAGTCTGCTTCCCAGTTGTCCACTCCCGGAATGAACACTGCTGACAGTGCTATCACATGATTTTCCGCCCAGCGAAGAATCCTTGCAGCTTCTGCCATTGCCCTCCTGCTTCTTGTGTCGCCCTGTCTGTTTACGTGGGCGACTGCCGTGATGTTGTCCGACTGGATCAGCACCGGTTGACTTTGAAGCAGAGGTCTTCCTAGGCTCAGAGCATTGTAAATTGCCCTTAGCTCCAGTATATTTATGTGGAGAGAAGTCTCCAGACTTGACCACACTCCTTGGAAATTTCTTCCCTGTGTGACTGCTCCCCAGCCTCTCAGGCTGGCATCCGTGGTCACTAGGACCCAGTCCTGAATGCCGAATCTGCTGCCCTCTAGTAGATGAGCACTCTGCAGCCACCACAGAAGAGACACCCTTGTCCTTGGAGACAGGATTATCCGCTGATGCATCTGAAGATGCGATCCGGACCATTCGTCCAGCAGATCCCACTGAAAAATTCTTTCGTGAAATCTGCCGAATGGAATCGCTTCGTAAGAAGCCACCATTTTTCCCAGGACTCTTGTGCATTGATGCACTGACACTTGGCCTGGTTCTAGGAGGTTCCTAACTAGCTCGGATAACTCCCAGGCTTTCTCCTCCGGGAGAAACACCTTTTTCTGGACTGTGTCCAGAATCATCCCTAGTAACAGCAGACGTGTCGTCGGAATCAGCTGCGATTTTGGAATATTTAGAATCCACCCGTGCTGTCGTAGAACTACTTGAGATAGTGCTACTCCGACCTCCAACTGTTCTCTGGACCTTGCCCTTATCAGGAGATCGTCCAAGTAAGGGATAATTAAGACGCCTTTTCTTTGAAGAAGAATCATCATTTCGGCCATTACCTTGGTAAAGACCCGGGGTGCCGTGGACAATCCAAACGGCAGCGTCTGAAACTGATAGTGACAGTTCTGTACCACGAACCTGAGGTACCCTTGGTGAGAAGGGCAATTTGGGACATGGAGGTAAGCATCCTTGATGTCCAGGGCCATATAGTCCCCTTCTTCCTGGTTCGCTATCACTGCTCTGAGTGACTCCATCTTGATTTGAACCTTTGTATGTAAGTGTTCAAAGATTTCAGATTTAGAATAAATCTCACCGAGCCGTCTGGCTTCAGTACCACAAATAGTGTGGAATAATACCCCTTTCCTTGTTGTAGGAGGGGTACTTTGATTATCACCTGCTGGGAATACAGCTTGTGAATTGTTTCCAATACTGCCTCCCTGTCGGAGGGAGACGTTGGTAAAGCAGATTTCAGGAACCTGCGAGGGGGAGACGTCTCGAATTTCCAATCTGTACCCCTGGGATACTACTTGTAGGATCCAGGGGTCCACTTGCGAGTGAGCCCACTGCGCGCTGAAACTCTTGAGACGACCCCCCCCACCGCACCTGAGTCCGCTTGTACGGCCCCAGCGTCATGCTGAGGACTTGGCAGAAGCGGTGGAGGGCTTCTGTTCCTGGGAAGGGGCTGCCTGCTGCAGTCTTCTTCCGTTCCTCTACCCCTGGGCAGATATGACTGGCCTTTTGCCCGCTTGCCCTTATGGGGACGAAAGGACTGAGGCTGAAAAGACGGTGTCTTTTTCTCCTTTATACGGCAATACTTCCATGTGCCGTTTGGAATCTGCATCACCTGACCACTGTCGTGTCCATAAACAACTTCTGGCAGATATGGACATCGCACTTACTCTTGATGCCAGAGTGCAAATATCCCTCTGTGCATCTCGCATATATAGAAATGCATCCTTTAAATGCTCTATAGTCAATAAAATACTGTCCCTGTCAAGGGTATCAATATTTTCAGTCAGGGAATCCGACCAAGCCACCCCAGCGCTGCACATCCAGGCTGAGGCGATCGCTGGTCGCAGTATAACACCAGTATGTGTGTATATACTTTTTAGGATATTTTCCAGCCTCCTATCAGCTGGCTCCTTGAGGGCGGCCCTATCTGGAGACGGTACCGCCACTTGTTTTGATAAGCGTGTGAGCGCCTTATCCACCCTAAGGGGTGTTTCCCAACGCGCCCTAACTTCTGGCGGGAAAGGGTATACCGCCAATAATTTTCTATCGGGGGAAACCCACGCATCATCACACACTTCATTTAATTTATCCGATTCAGGAAAAACTACAGGTAGTTTTTTCACACTCCACATAATACCCTTTTTTGTGGTACTTGTAGTATCAGAAATATGTAACACCTCCTTCATTGCCCTTAACAAGTAACGTGTGGCCCTAAAGGAAAATACGTTTGTTTCTTCACCGTCGACACTGGAGTCAGTGTCCGTGTCTGTGTCGACCGACTGAGGTAAAAGGACGTTTTAACGCCCCTGACGGTGTTTGAGACGCCTGGACAGGTACTAATTGGTTTGCCGGCCGTCTCATGTCGTCAACCGACCTTGCAGCGTGTTGACATTATCACGTAATTCCTTAAATAAGCCATCCATTCCGGTGTCGACTCCCTAGAGAGTGACATCACCATTACAGGCAATTGCTCCGCCTCCTCACCAACATCGTCCTCATACATGTCGACACACACGTACCGACACACAGCACACACACAGGGAATGCTCTGATAGAGGACAGGACCCCACTAGCCCTTTGGGGAGACAGAGGGAGAGTTTGCCAGCACACACCAAAAACGCTATAATTATACAGGGACAACCTTTATATAAGTGTTTTTCCCTTATAGCATTTTAATATATATAGTCATATCGCCAAATAAGTGCCCCCCCTCTCTGTTTTAACCCTGTTTCTGTAGTGCAGTGCAGGGGAGAGCCTGGGAGCCTTCCCACCAGCATTTCTGTGAGGGAAAATGGCGCTGTGTGCTGAGGAGAATAGGCCCCGCCCCCTTTTCTGCGGGCTTCTTCTCCCGTTTTTCTGAGACCTGGCAGGGGTTAAATACATCCATATAGCCCCCAGGGGCTATATGTGATGTATTTTTAGCCAGAATAAGGTACTATCATTGCTGCCCAGGGCGCCCCCCCCAGCGCCCTGCACCCTCAGTGACCGCTGCTATGAAGTGTGCTGACAACAATGGCGCACAGCTGCAGTGCTGTGCGCTACCTTATGAAGACTGAAAAGTCTTCTGCCGCCGGTTTCTGGACCTCTTCACTTTTCGGCATCTGCAAGGGGGTCGGCGGCGCGGCTCCGGGACGAACCCCAGGGTGAGACCTGTGTTCCGACTCCCTCTGGAGCTAATGGTGTCCAGTAGCCTAAGAAGCCAATCCATCCTGCACGCAGGTGAGTTCACTTCTCTCCCCTAAGTCCCTCGATGCAGTGAGCCTGTTGCCAGCAGGACTCACTGAAAATAAAAAACCTAACAAAACTTTTACTCTAAGCAGCTCTTTAGGAGAGCCACCTAGATTGCACCCTTCTCGGCCGGGCACAAAAATCTAACTGAGGCTTGGAGGAGGGTCATAGGGGGAGGAGCCAGTGCACACCACCTGATCCTAAAGCTTTTACTTTTGTGCCCTGTCTCCTGCGGAGCCGCTATTCCCCATGGTCCTGACGGAGTCCCCAGCATCCACTTAGGACATCAGAGAAATAAAATAACCCACCCAAATCTAACTCTTTCTGCACATGTTATATCTGCCTCCCCTGCAGTGCACATGGTTTTCCTAAACTGCTAACAAAATTCCTGCTGCGATCAACTTGGAATTACCCCCATAGAGCGACATTGTCTAATGTGTACGGACCTTAAGTTCTAGTGTTTCTCTGCATTACAGTAAAATATTAAGAAACCTAAACCTATAATTACAAATACTACATTTTAACCTGATGGCCATACCTGAAATCATGTCACGTACATACTACCATACTAATAACATTTTAAAATAAATCTTTTAGAAGGGCCGAGCTACATGCAAAATGCCAGTAACACCATGACAAATTGTTAGCATCATACTGAAACACAGTAAACAATTAACCACTTAACTGGCATTGTCAGATCACATGCAACCCCGCTGTGTCCCACAGTTTTTTGATGAAGATATCCATTCTGCAGATGTGCATAATATATCGTATATACTCGAGTATACGCCGACTTTTTCAGCACTTTTTTTGTGCTGAAAAAGCCACTTCGGCTTATACTCGAGTCAGGATTTAGGAGGGACACGGAGGGCACAGCGCGCGGCTCTCCTGTGTCCCTCCTGCGTCTCTGGCGGCAGCAGCGTGTGTGTTAAAGGAAGTGCACGAACCGGCACTTCCTTTAACACAAACACGACGCTGCCGCCGGAGACGCAGGAGGGACACAGGAGAGCCGCGCGCTGTGCCCTCCGTGTCCCTCCTTCAGAAGACAGCGCGGGAGAGATGGAGGGTAAGTAACCAAACTAGCACTGTGGGGCATATCTGGCACTGTGGGGCATATCTGGCAGTGTGGGGCATATCTGGCAGCATGAAGGCATATCTGGCACTGTGGGGCATATTTGGCAGCATGAAGGCATATCTGGCACATCTGGCATTGTGGGGCATATTTGGCAGCATGAGGGCATATCTGGCATTGTGGGGCATATCTGGCATTGTGGGGCATATCTGGCAGCGTGAGGGCATATCTGGCAGCGTGGGGGCATATCTGGCAGCGTGGGGGCATATCTGGCAGCGTGGGGGCTGTGTACGGCTAGAGCTGCATTTCCCACCCTAGGCTTATACTCGAGTCAATAAGTTTTCCCAGGTTTTTGTGGTAAAATTAGGTGCCTCGGCTTATATTCAAGTCGACTTATACTCGAGTATATGCGGTAATATAAAAAAAAAATACTTTTTAAACTATATCAATGAAGAAATTTTTTTTTTTATACATGGCTTTGAAGGGAAAAATCATCAGTTAAGTGGTTAATGCTGCTTGTGGATGTGCAATAACAAATAAAAATGTCAACAAATGAAATCTTCCCATTTTCTTATTCCGGAGCTTAGCTTTTGCCATTGGGGTCCATTTAAAGCCTTAAACAAGTCCAGGTACGTTTTAGTAACATGGCACTTTAAGTAGACAAACTACTTCTGCAGACCGCAGTCGCTATTAATCAGAATGGGGGCCTGGTGTAGGCCTATTTAACAAGCTGCAAAAAGCTGAGCCCCGATAGCTACTGTAGATGGCTTTAGCTGCTTAAACCTTATGAGAAGAGCATTGCTGGAAAGGGAACACATGATCCCTTCGGGGCAGGCTCAGTGCTCCTCACGTCTGTGTATTAGCGGCCTAGTGACATTGGAATCAGAGGTGATGTGTCCGCCAGTCATCACGCGGCATTTGGCTGTGCATGGATAGCTGACCACTATTAGTATTCCAGTGCTACTCTATGGGATGCAAGGAAATCTGAATGACGTTACTGGTTGCGATGTGCTGTTCTGGAACGGCCTGTGACCTGCTGCTGCTCCTTGCTGCATGTGGAAGGTTATAAAGCTAATGTGTGTGCATAAACACTGGCAGAAACCACTAGGGAGAGGACTAGACCTGTAACTACAGAGCTGACAATCTGGCAAAATGTATTTTCAGAAACAGACACATTAAGGGGCAGATTCAATGTAGTGCGGAAGCCACCATAACAGTGTGTTACCCACAGAAGGCGCATTCTGATCACAGCCTATGAAGGCGTCTACCATAATGGGCAAACTAAGAAGCCGCAAAGAGCCAAAATTCAACACCAAACTCTATGGCAGGCATTCCCAACTTCTGTCCTCAAGGCACACTAACCATGCAGGCTCTAAGGATATCCAGACCTTGATTGAGATTAGAACCAAGTGGTCCAAAGGACCGTGCCCTTCCCTTTCTGCAGCCTAACTGTCCACCCTACCCCCTGCATGCCAACCCTAACTGCCCCCCCTACTCCCGCAGCCTAATCCTAACCACCCCCTACAGCTTAACCCTAACCACCCCCCTCCCCCAACAGCCTAACCCTAACCGTCCGCCTCACACCCGCAGCCCAACCATAACTGCACCCCCTACCCCCCGCAGCCTAACCACCCCCTACGCCCTGCAGCTTAACCCTAACCACCCCCCACCGCCTAACCGCCCACCTTACACCCGCAGCCCAACCCTAACTGCCCCTCCTACCCCCCGCAACCTAACTATCCCCCCTACCCCCGCACACTAACCATCCCCCTTACAGCCCAACCCTAATTGTCCCCCCTACAGACTAACCATAACCATCACCCCTAACCCCCACTACCTATCTGTAACCATCCCCCTACAGCGTAGCCCTAACCAACCATCCTACCCCCCACCTAACCCTGACCGTCTACCACCCCCACAGCATAGCCCTAGCCGCCGCCCCCCCGGAGCACTCAATCCTCCCCCTCATGAGGCAGCTTGAGGGACATGGTTGTGACAACAAAGGTCCTTTAGCCCAAATGGCCCTAGCATCTAGCACCCATATATCAGGGACCAGCAGAAGCCGTGGTAGATGCTAGATCAAAGTGGGCTAAGGGATTTCTGATGTCATGGGGAGAAGCATGGCTGGCGGGATAGTGCTTTCCCTATCCACGTCAACAACTACTCCTTTTAGTCAGCTGAGCCTGAAGCGTGGTGACCGAAGCGAGCCCATGAGGATACATTTCGGGTACCATGTTCTGTGCTTGCTCCTCCCCCTGGTGACATCAGAGGTCCTTTACCCAAATTGGTTTCAGTCATAACCTCAGAGGCACAGGTGTTGCTGCTTCCCTGTTGGGAAAGACACTACACACAGACATGTGCCACATCTCAGTCTGCCTATAGCCGGGACTCAGAGCACTACAGGGGTCAGCAATTCCCCTGGGGCTTCCCAGGGCACCTGTTATGGTACATTACTACAGATCATTGCAGGATGGTTAACCCAGGAGATATCCTCTAAGTGCAAGTGTAACACAGGTAATACATGTGACACGCACGGTACATGAGAAGCAAGGACAGCACAGGACCCCTAGCAGCAGAGGAAGGCGTGCTGTGTACGGGCACATGAGTGCATGCAGCAGCCGGCGCCTCCTCCCAGCACGGGGCAGCTGTCTCCGGGGAGCGCCGCGCACAAAATGGGTAAAGAGAGCCCTGTACAGCGCCGTTTGCTACAATGGCCGCCGCCGACATACTCACCGTGATCTCTGAGTGTCCGCTGCCAGCAGCTCTGTGCATCCGCCCTTCTGTGTCGGCTGACACACACAGTGTTCTTCTGAGCATGCTCCAAGGATGGCCATCGGCACATCAACCATCGATTGTTTCAATCGATGTCTATTCGAACTGGAACCATCGATTTTTAGAGCGAATGAAACGAGCTAACCTCTATGCTTCGCGCTATCGAATAGCCGCGCATGCGCAGAAGATGCTTTGCTGGCGAAAGCGCCGGGCAGTTTTCTCTGCGCGTGCGCACATTGGCAGCAGCTGCTGAGTGAGTGTGTGTGTGTAGCAGGTGCTGTGCGGTCAGGGACGGATTATGGCTTCGGGGGGACCAGGGCACTTGAAACATGGGGGCCTTCCCCCCCTTTACCACTGACTCTACACACAGCTGAAAGTTTCAGGGCGTGGCCTAATCGCGGACGGCGTGGTCACGCCTCTTATGCAAATGTATAAGTAAAAAAGTTCATAGATTTGGCCCCCCGGCCCCCAGCCAGGTCCAAATCCACGGGGGAAGGGGGGGGAGACCAGCCAGCACACAGCAGCGTGTGCGGCAGGAGGAGGGGGTAGACTGAGTACCTCCTACACCGTGTTCACGGACAGATAATTAACTTCTCCTTCCGAGCCTCACCGGCGCACCACGTGACACTGCGGTGCCCCTATTGGCCGCTGAGCCCCGGCTGCCGCTCAATTATTCATGAGCTCTTCCTCGCTGTGCTTTGCAAGGCGGACACGTGACCTCCCACTCCGTCCATCCCATCTCTGCTGCGCCTGCGCTTGCAGTGTGTGCAGAATTTCCCCCCCCCTCCGTCTCAGGCAGCGCAGAGATTCACTGATTCTGTAATCTCCAGCCTCCGCTGCCGCTGGAGATTACAGAATCAGTGAGTTCCTGCGCTGTGACATAGCTGCTCCGTTGGGGGGGCCCCTAAAATACGCACCTGCTGGATTATCTGCAAAACATGCACTGTGTGGGGCAGGGCCGGACTGGGACTAAAAATAGGCCCTGGCATTTTTGAAGCACACAGGCCCACCTCTGTGACTCCTCCCCTTATTATTCCTGACTCCTCCCACTTATTAGTCTATGTTCTTACAAATATAATTAATATTCTAACAATATACAGGCGTACATCATTCTCTATTAAAATATACTCAACCAGTGGTTGAAGTGGAAATTTTTAAGTGGGGGCATGGAAATGTGAGGTTTGTAATTAAGCGCGCGCGCTCCGGAAAAGGGGGCGTGGTCACTCAAAAGGGGCGTGGTCTTCTGTGCAGTTTACCACACCATACACCCCTTATACGCATTATGCACCACAATAGTAGGACCCCTTATACTATCTAGTACTGTTGCCCCTTTCACTTTATACCACACAGTATGAGCCAAAATTTACATTACAGCACCCGGTATGAGCCGAAATTTACATTATATGCCCCCGATAGTGCAGTGCCAGGTATACAAATGCCCCCACAGTGCCAGGTATACAAATGCCCCCACAGTGCCAGGTATACAGATGCCCCCACAGTGCCAGGTATACAGATGCCCCCACAGTGCCAGGTATACAAATGCCCCCACAGTGCCAGGTAAACAATTGCCCCCACAGTGCCAGGTAAACAATTGCCCCCACAGTGCCAGGTATACAAATGCCCCCACAGTGTCAGGTATACAAATGCCCCCACAGTGCCAGGTACAAATGCCCCCACAGTGCCAGGTATACAAATGCCCCCACAGTGCCAGATCCACAAATGCCCCCACAGTGCCAGGTTTACAAATGCCCCCACAGTGCCAGGTATACAAATGCCCCCACAGTGCCAGGTATACAAATGCCCCCACAGTGCCAGATCCACAAATGCCCCCACAGTGCCAGGTATACAAATGCCCCCACAGTGCAAGGTATACAAATGCCCCCACAGTGTCAGGTATACAGATGCCCCCACAGTGCAAGGTATACAGATGCCCCCACAGTGCCATGTATACAGATGCCCCCACAGTGCCAGGTAAACAATTGCCCCCACAGTGCCAGGTATACAAATGCCCCACAGTGCCAGCCAATTGCCCCCACAGTGCCAGGTATACAATTGCCCCCACAGCAGCCAGTGCTGCAGCTACTTACCGCTGCTGCTGCTGCTGCTCCTCCTCCTCCTCCGGGCTGTGAGGGACGGGGGTGAGAGCGCCGGGCGCCCGCCAGCGCAGCTGTGTCTGGCGCGGCAGCGTATAGCGTTCAAACCAGCCGCCGGTTCGTGAGCCAATCAGAGCTCGCGGACCGGCGGCTTCTGATTGGCTGCCGGTCCGCGAGCTCTAATTGGCTCACGAACCGGCGGCTGCTTTGAAGTCCACTATACGCGCCGCGCCAGACACAGCCGTGCTGGCGGGCGCCCGGCGCTCTCACCCCTGTCCCTCACAGCTCTCCAATCCTGACAGCTGAGACGCGCTGCCGCCGGACTGAGCGGCAGCGCGTCTCAGTGACCGCTGGACCGGCCCACGTGGCCATCGGCCCTTCTGGCATTTGCCAGAAGTGCCAGATGGCCAGTCCGGCCCTGGTGTGGGGTAATGAGGACCGAGTTTGCAGACCTATGTTGTATGTGATGCAGCTACTACAGATTGTGTAAGGCTCGGTACACACTTGATGATGTGCAGCCAATATATTGTCTGATCCGAGGGATCAGACGATATATTGTTCACATTGTCAAGTGTGTGCGCACTATATCGTGCGTGCTCCCCTGTCGCCTGTGCATGCAGTCAAACCTGGGGATGTTGTTAATGTTGTCATGCTGCCGCATGGAGCATCATGCGGTTAATGTTGCCATCATTTTACGCTGCCAGCATTGGCAAGTGCGCCGAGTCCCGTTGCTGACATTGCATTGTTTGCGATGTCGTCAAGTGTGTACCCAGCCTACAGGGGACATGTACTAAGCATTGATAAAAGTGGAGACGTGAAAATTTGAGAAGGAGAATCCAATGTGTGAGCTGCGCATCCGCAAGCTGTGCCTCAATATCTGTGTTGTGGAGAGTGGTGACAGACTGACCAGGGCAGCCAAAGTACTGGAGCAGCTCATTGGGCATATACCTGCCTTTTTTTGTAATCAATCAGTTGATTTTGCCATAGGATGGCAATAATACAAAACTTAAAATACAAACCGTGACTATTGCTTTGCAGTCACTCTTTGTAGTTACCTACTTATAGCTGGACTTATGCACACATCTACCTGCTGTGCTCTTCATGAACACAATGGGCCGATTGTAATGACGCCT
This sequence comes from Pseudophryne corroboree, assembly GCF_028390025.1. Taxonomy (NCBI): domain Eukaryota; kingdom Metazoa; phylum Chordata; class Amphibia; order Anura; family Myobatrachidae; genus Pseudophryne; species Pseudophryne corroboree. The sequence continues at coordinate 117,690,713 of NC_086448.1, forward strand.
GAGGTCGGCGGCCGTGCAGGACAATTGGTGCACTGTGTCCTAGGTATGGGGACCAAATGAACACAAACACTCAGGGTCCCAGATCCTACTAGGCCAGAGCTGAGTGCATACACTTATTCATTTATGAATAAAACTAGTTACCAGCATGTGCATGGACTGGCAAAACCTGCTAAAAACTGGGAAAGAAGGCAGGGCAAGATGGAGTTTATACTCACCGGCTGGCCACATCTCTTCTGTATGGGGGATTATAGAGATGACAGAGAAATAAAATCCACTCCACCTCCCCTCAATAGCCGGTCAGTCACACTACTTAGTTATTATTTAGCTATCATCCTCTGTGGAAGGATGATAGAAAAATAAAATTCTGGCCTCCACCTCGCCTCAATAGCCGGCCAATCACACTCCTAACTTATCTATCATCCTTTGTGAAAGGATGATAGAGAAATTAAATTCCGGCCTCCACCTCCCCTCATTATCCGTCCAATCACACTCCTCAGGTTTTACATCTCTATCATCCTCTAAAGCAGGGGTGTCAAACACAAGGCCCGCGGGCCAAATCCGGCCCGCCAGACCTCGTCTGATGGCCCGCGGTGCCGCCGCCAGCCTTGCAGCCTCCCCTTTTTTTTTTTCAATGAATTTACTCCGTGCCTTACCTTCCGGGACCTGGCCCGACTTCTTCCTGCCCCGCACTGCTCCCTGGGTGTCGGACGTGACGTCATCACGTGACGTCCGCCCGACATCTCCAGGGATCAGAGGAGCGCGCGGACGCCGCGGAGAGGAGCAAGAAGAAAGAAGTAAAAGAAAGAAAGAAGTAAAAGGTAAGTAAAGTAAATGGAGGGGGCAGATGGCTGGGCACTATAAAAGGGGGCAGATGGCTGGGCATTATAAAAGGGGGCAGATGGCTGGGCACTATAAAAGGGGGCACATGGCTGGGCACTATAAAAGGGGGCAGATGGCTGGGCACTATAAAAGGGGGCAGATGGCTGGGCACTATAAAAGGGGGCAGATGGCTGGGCACTATAAAAGGGGGCAGATGGCTGGGCACTATAAAAGGGGGCACATGGCCTTGTGTTTTCCATATGTTTAATAAACAGTGTTTGGCAATATTTGTATGTTTAAAAAAAAAATAATGTTTGTTACCAAAAAACATTTTTCAATACATTGTACAATAATTGTACATTTGAATATCTACTTGTCATTATTCTGACTATGTTTCTGCTTTCAGAGCTAGTTATTACTTACATTATTACAAAAACAGTAATAATTGAATGCAGTGACATTAATTTATGATAATAAAGAGTGGACACAGACCTACAGATACAACCGGCCCTTTGATGGGGACCAAACTGCTGATGCGGCCCCCGATGAATTTGAGTTTGACACCCCTGCACAGGGGTGTCAAACACAAGGCCCGCGGGCCAAATCCGGCCCGCCAGACCTCGTCTGATGGCCCGCGGTGCCGCCGCCAGCCTTGCAGCCTCCCCTTTTTTTTTTTTCAATGAATTTACTCCGTGCCTTACCTTCCGGGACCTGGCCCGACTTCTTCCTGCCCCGCACTGCTCCCTGGGTGTCGGACGTGACGTCATCACGTGACGTCCGCCCGACATCTCCAGGGATCAGAGGAGCGCGCGGACGCCGCGGAGAGGAGCAAGAAGAAAGAAGTAAAAGAAAGAAAGAAGTAAAAGGTAAGTAAAGTAAATGGAGGGGGCAGATGGCTGGGCACTATAAAAGGGGGCAGATGGCTGGGCACTATAAAAGGGGGCAGATGGCTGGGCACTATAAAAGGGGGCACATGGCTGGGCACTATAAAAGGGGGCAGATGGCTGGGCACTATAAAAGGGGGCAGATGGCTGGGCACTATAAAAGGGGGCAGATGGCTGGGCACTATAAAAGGGGGCACATGGCCTTGTGTTTTCCATATGTTTAATAAACAGTGTTTGGCAATATTTGTATGTTTAAAAAAAAATTAATGTTTGTTACCAAAAAACATTTTTCAATACATTGTACAATAATTGTACATTTGAATATCTACTTGTCATTATTCTGACTATGGCCCTCATTCCGAGTTGATCGGTCGCAAGGCGAATTTAGCAGAGTTACACACGCTAAGCCGCCGCCTACTGGGAGTGAATCTTAGCTTCTTAAAATTGCGACCGATGTATTCGCAATATTGCGATTACTAACTACTTAGCAGTTTCAGAGTAGCTTCAGACTTACTCTGCCTGTGCGATCAGTTCAGTGCTTGTCGTTCCTGTTTGACGTCACAAACACACCCAGCGTTCGCCCAGGCACTCCCACCGTTTCTCCGGCCACTCCTGCGTTTTTTTCCGGAAACGGTAGCGTTTTCAGCCACACGCCCCTGAAACGCCGTGTTTCCGCCCAGTAACACCCATTTCCTGTCAATCACATTACGATCGCCGGAGCGATGAAAAAGCCGTGAGTAAAATTACTTTCTACATAGCAAAGTTACTTGGCGCAGTCGCAGTGCGAACATTGCGCATGCGTACTAAGCGGATTTTCATTGCGATGCGATGAAAAATACCGAGCGAACAACTCGGAATGAGGGCCTATGTTTCTGCTTTCAGAGCTAGTTATTACTTACATTATTACAAAAAACAGTAATAATTGAATGCAGTGACATTAATTTATGATAATAAAGAGTGGACACATAGACCTACAGATACAACCGGCCCTTTGATGGGGACCAAACTGCTGATGCGGCCCCCGATGAATTTGAGTTTGACACCCCTGCTCTAAAGGATACCGGAGCTCAGGATGTAGAGGCTCAGGGGCTCAGTGCAGAGTGTACCTTTAAATAAATTATGTTATAATGGCAATGATATTTAAAGATCTTACCTTTATTGTGGAGACACCAGGTATACGTACCGGTTACAAGGGGAAAGAAAGAGACAGGACAAAATGGAGTATATACTCACAGGCTGGCCACTTGTCACCTTTCTGGTTGATCACCCTGTATGGAAATACATTGGGGCAGATGTATTAAGCCTGGAGAAGGCATAAAGAAGTGATAAAGCGGTGATAAGTGCAAGCTGATAACACACCAGCCAATCAGTTCTAATATGTAAATTGACAGTTATGAGCTGAATGGCTGGTGCATTATCAGCTTGCACTTATCACTGCTTTATCACTTCTTTATGCCTTCTCCAGGCTTAATACATCTGCCCCAATATGCCCACCCACACACCTGGTCTGTTCGCTAGCAATTGTGATGTGCCCACCCAGCTAGGTACCTAGCTGTATAACAATACATTGACTATACAACTAACATCTGGCCTAGTGTAATAATGATTCCTGATCTCTGGATGTGGTGCACTATTCTAAATCTTACAAGTATCCTAAACTTACACAACACTATACTAAACTTACACAACAGTACTATTACTAATCTATTACTACAACAACCTGCATCTATCATCACAGAAATGATGATTACAGCAAGGTACGGTTGTGACCGGACAGTCCCATACAAGAGCCTTCACCGCTTTCACGTCCCGTCCCTATTACACAGAATGGAGTTTTAGGTCACACAGGACATGGCCAATTAGGGGATTCCCGCTTACCATCAGTAACCGCCTGTTACTGACTGCACCCACTGTGCAGTGGATGGGTACTAAGCTGCCCCCACCAGACTCCTAACCTGCTGTGGCGTCTGGAACCACGGTTCTGCTCTGTATGCGTCGACACGCCATCTTACCACACTTGTGTGGTGTTGACGAATCCCCACTAGTCGCTTGACTAGGCCTCTACCCGGTAGCTGGCTGGAGGCGGAGCTTGGAGATGCTGGGTACACCCCGGACAGCCGGAAAACGGAGCTAGGTTTCACCTAGCCCTGCAGGTCACAAGATGAAGCAGTCGTCTTGAGGCAGAAGATGTTTATTTGCCCAAATAGTTCTGAAAAGAACTTCAGCAATACAGCAGATGTTTACAGCAGAAAGTAGTTGGTTTAATACACTCTGGAGGCTCACAGGCCTCCTTTTTATGTCAATTTTCCACACAGTACCACAAGGGGTAAGTCCACCCTGTGGTTTACAACCAGTCACTGTTTACCCATATGCTGTGCATGCCTTGGTCACATGCACAGCTACCATTGTCCTATATGGATAGTGGGGAGTGGTCACTCTCCTTTTACCGTCCCATCCTGGATGATCGGTATCCACCCCAGTACGTTCAGTCTAGGCTGGGGGAAGTTTACCCGCCTAAACTTACTTCCCGGGACCTAGCTCACCATCTGCAGCCTGAATTCGGGCTCCAGAGCTGGGCAGCCTAGATCCCCAGTCAGGGCTTCCTGCTCACCAGAGGTGATCTCTATGGAGCTCCAGAAAACCACTCAGCTTGTTGGAAAGCTGAGCGTCTCCTCTCTTTCCCCACAATACTTTTATGTTTGAGGCCTTGGGGAAAAGGTCTGGAGGAATCCATCAGCCTGCACAGTCATGGATTCCCCCCTCCTGGGACACACAACCAAGTAAGTGCATTTTCCTTTAAAATACATTTAAATACACTGTACATGTTTCTTTAAATATACACTGAGCCTGTGCCCTGCGCAGGCTCCACATACCCAGGCACTGTAGCTGGGGGATCTGCTATCCCTAGCTCAGTGCTTCACAGCATAATATATTTATATAATTTAATAACAATGTTTTGTTTTAAAGCCTAGCTGCTAGGGCTCTCCTCATGCTGGAGGTATGGGGCTGGCTTCCCCCATCCTCCAGCCTACCTGAACACTGCCTGCCACTGAGGTCCAGGGAGTGGGCTCTCCCTGTCCCCCCAGTGAGGCACTCATTTGTTGGCCTCACCGCAGTGTGCGGCGCACCCCCCTTCTGTAGCCTGGCAGCCCGGGACAAGCTTGTCCCGGCTGCTGTGGCTCTGTGTCCCCCTGTAGCACTGAGGCACCGGGAGCATAGCTCCCGGACCCCAGCGCTCAACATCCTATTCACCTCCACCGCATAGGGAGCCGGCTAGCCTGGTCCCCCGTGAGCTGCGCACCCCCTTGCAGCCCAGCTACCACGGCTGGCCACCTCCAGGGTGCTGAGGCGCCGGAAGCAGAGCTCCCGGTCCCCAGCGGTGGGCACACTCTGAGCGCTGCAGCGGGAGCTGATATCCCGGCTGCAGTGCTCTCCCTTCTCCCCCGGTGCGCACATACAGCTTAGCGCGTCGGGGGCCCCCTTACTGCCGCGGTCGCTGCAGTGGTCCGGGACCGTGGCACACACATAATACATTTTAAACACTTAGCACCTAGCGCCTTTACAGTTTTAAAGATGGCGCCTAGCGCCCAGGTACATTTAAACGTGGCGCCAACCGCCTATTGTCCAGCAATATGGTGCCGGGCACTGAGGGTTAACCCCTGCAGTGCCACGGCCGCCATTGTTCATGTGGGTAGGGGGGTCTCCGGCCATAACGGTAATAAGCTCACTCTGGTTTACCAAATTCCTGGGACTCTACATATATGGGTATGGGTGTAACCAAGCCTGGTCTACATCACAGAACCCTAGCTGCTGAAGAAATGTGGGGTCACCTACTGTGAGCATGGCGTATATGCTGCATAGACCTGTGATAGACCTAATGCCTCACACCAATTAAGAATTGCTTTAAATGAGAAAGGAAGAGGAGGCAGGAGGAGGATCACCCTGTGCAGGGGAGGAAGAGGCTGCAGCAAACAAGTTCTGAAACCAGCAAGAGTGTCAATCCATCAATGCATTCGGTTGCTGGGGAAGATGGTTGTGGCCTACGAGGCCATTCAGTTTGGCAGGTTCCATGCCAGAGTGTTCCAGTGGGACCTGTTGGACAAGTGGTCCGGGTCCCACCTACACATGCACCGGAGGATAATCCTGTCTTCCAAGACCAGGGTCTCACTCCTGTGATGGCTGCACAGCTCTCACCTCCTAGAGGGGCGCAGGTTCGGGATCCAGGACTGGATCCTAGTAACCACAGCTGCAAGCCTCCGAGGCTGGGGGGGCAGTCACGCTGGGAGAAAACTTCCAAGAAGATGGTCAAGTCAGGAAATTTGTCTCCACATAAACGTTCTGGAGTTAAGGGCCATTTACAACGGCCTTCTGCAAGCGGAACATCTTCTTCGAGATCTACCCGTACTGATCCAGTAGGACAATGTAACAGCAGTAGCGTACATAAACCGTCAGGGCGGAACGAAAAGCAGAGCGGCGATGGCAGAAGCCACAAGGATTTTCCGCTGGGCGGAAAAGCATACAAGCGCTCTGTCAGCGATCTTCATTCTAGGAGTGGACAACTGGGAAGCAGACTTCCTCAACAGACACGATCTCCATCCAGGAGAGTGGGGCCTCCACCAAGAAGTCTTCACAGAGGTGACAAGTCGTTGGGGAGTTCCTCAAGTAGACATGATGGCATCTCGTCTCAAAAAGAAGCTTCAGAGATATTGTTCCAGGTTGAGAGACCCTCAAGCAATAGCAGTGGATGCACGGGTGACACCGTGGGTGTTTCAGTCGGTGTATGTATTCCCTCCACTTCCTCTCATTCCAAAAGTTCTAAAGATCATAATAAGAACAAAGATTCGGGCGATCCTCATTGTCCCAGACTGGCCAAGGAGGGCTTGGTATCCAGATCTTCAGGAATTACTCATAGGAGATCCCTGGCCTCTTCCTCTGTGCGAGGACCTGTTACAACAGGGGTCGTGTGTGTATCAGGACTTACCGCGGCTACGTTTGATGGCATGGCGGTTGAGCGCAAAATCCTTGCCCGTAAGGGTATTCCCAGTGAAGTCATTCCCACACTTATTCAGGCCAGAAAAGGGGTAATGTCTAAACATTACCACCGCATTTGGAGAAAATATGTTTCTTGGTGTGAATCCAAGAAGGCTTCTACGGAAGAGTTTCAGCTAGGACGTTTTCTCCATTTTCTACAGGCAGGTGTGGATGCGGGCCTAAAATTGGGCTCATTTAAGGTACAGATTTCAGCCTTATCGGTTTTCTTTCAGAAACAATTGGCCTCACTTCCAGAAGTTCAGACTTTCGTGAAAGGCGTGTTGCACATCCAACCTCCATTTGTGCCTCCAGTGGCACCATGGGATCTTAATGTGGTGTTGCAGTTCCTTCAATCACATTGGTTTGAACCTTTACAGAAGGTGGAGTTGAGGTTCCTCACTTGGAAAGTGGTCATTCTGTTGGCCTTGGCATCTGCAAGGCGGGTGTCTGAGTTAGCGGCCTTGTCTCACAAGAGTCCTTATTTGAACTTCCATGAAGATAGGGCTGAATTGAGGACACGTCAGCAATTTCTACCGAAGGTGGTTTTCTATTTCCACATGAACCAACCTATTGTGGTGCCTGTGGCTACTGACGCTTTCGCTGAGTCAAAGTCTCTGGATGTGGTCAGAGCTTTGAAGATTTATGTCGCCAGAACGGCTCAGATTAGTAAAACAGAGGCTCTGTTTGTCCTGTATGCTCCCAACAAGATTGGGTGTCCTGCTGGACCATTGCGCGCTGGATCTGTGGTACGATTCAGCGTGCTCATTCCACGGCAGGATTTCCATTAACGAAATCGGTGAAGGCCCATTCTACTAGAAAGGTGGGCTCGTCCTGGGCGGCTGCCCGGGGGGTCTCGGCGTTACAGCTGTGCTGAGCAGCTACTTGGTCGGGATCAAACACTTTTGCTAAGTTTTACAAGTTTGATACCTTGGCCGATGATGACCTCAAGTTTGGTCAATCAGTGCTGCAGAGACATCCGCACTCTCCCGCCCGTTCTAGAGCTTTGGTATAACCCCATGGTTCTAATGTGACCCCAGCATCCTCTAGGACGTATGAGAAAATAGGATTTTAATACCTACCGGTAAATCCTTTTCTCTTAGTCCGTAGAGGATGCTGGGCGCCCGTTCCAGTGCGTACTGTATCTGTAGTTATTAGTTGTGGTTACACACATGTTGTGTTACGTTTATTGGCAGCATGTTGCTGCAATTGTTCATGCCGTTGGCTTGTGTTCTGTTGAAAGCCACGTTGTGCGGCATGCTTGAGGTGTGAGCTGGTATGAATCTTACCTTAGTTTAACAATAAATCCTTTCCTTGAAATGTCCGTCTCCCTGGGCACAGTTCCTATAACTGGAGTCTGGAGGAGGGGCATAGAGGGAGGAGCCAGTTCACACCCTTTCAAAGTCTTAAAGTGCCCATGTCTCCTGCGGATCCCGTCTATACCCCATGGTTCTAATGTGACCCCAGCATCCTTTATGGACTAAGAGAAAGGTATTTCTCCTAAGTCCACAGGATAACAGTGGGATATGATGGAGCGTCACCGGATTGGCACCAATCGATCAAAGCTTTCTGTCCTCCCAGGATGCAACGGGCCCGTCCATATATCCCCGCCCACTGGCAAATTAGTTGTATTCCAAAGCAGAAGGCAGGAGCATCATGTAGAGCCCTAATCAGGCGAGAAGAACACACATGCACACCCTTCCATACAAGAAGGAAGAGGTTAGTGAGTAAAAGGATCCTCAAATCAGGTGCGTCAGGGTGGGATCTCTGTGGAACCTGTGGACTTATGCTAAATACCATTATCTACGGTAAGTTCTTACCATAACGTATATTTCTCCGGCAGGGTCCACAGGTTATCCACAGGATAACAATGGGATTTCCCAAAGCAGTTTAGAGGTGGGGACGCTCCTGATGCACAGGAGAATCCTTCGCCCGTATTCAGCATTGTGAGAGGCAAAGGTATTCAAGGCATAATGTCTAATGAATGTGTAGATGGAAGACCATATGGCTGCCTTACATACCTGTTCTGTATAAGCACCACATTGTGCTGCCCAAAAAGGACCTACCTTACAAGTAGAATGAACAGAGACATTAGCCAGAATAGGGAGATCAGCTTAGAGAATATGCTTCTGAAATTGTCATCTGAAGCTATCTTGCCAGCATCTGTTTACCAGCAGGCCATCCTCTCTTGTGAAAGCCATAGAGAATGAAAAGAGAATCTGCTTTTCTGATGGCACTGGTACAATCCACATAGATCCCTAATGCACGGATCACGTCTAGCGATGCATCTCCCGCAGAAGGGCCCGAAACCTGAAAAGCCGGGACAACAATTTCTTCATTAAGGTGGAACGTAGTCATCACCTTGGGAAGATACCCAGATCTAGTTCTGAGAACTGGTTTATCTGGATAAAAAAAAAAAAAAACTGAAAATGGGGAACAATATGACAATGCCCCCAAGTCTGATATTCCTCTAGCTGACACCGTAGTTTGAAATTCCATTTTTTTAAATAACCATTTAAATACCAGCGGTATTATATACTGCAAACGCAAGGTGCATCTAATTACCATATACAAAAATAGTGCGCTAAACGTCGCAGCACTATGTCCCTTAAGAGAAAGCAAGTAGTCGCACACATGGTATACTGAGGTCCAATGCTCAGAGATATATATATATGTATTTGATATTAAAGTTATGCATGCAAAATAACATATGTACAGTATATCATTCAGTATAATATATACATATGCTTAAGTAGGTGGTACAGAGTTACAGTTACATAAGAAACAGTCAGAGCCAGTATACATCACCCTATCCCATAGGACAGTCCTTCATGTCTTCCTCTCAGCAACTAACTCTCTAAGCCCTAGAAACTACATATATCAAACATTGGGAGTTAACAGGTTGTTGGTTTCGGTCTCCTTCCATTGGTCCAGGAGAGGGAGGCTTTTCATTCATTGTGTGTTATTGGTCAGTTCATATGTAAGCAATGTCCAGTTTCAAGATGCAGGTACAGGGGTTAACCACTGGGCTTCTGCCCACATGCTTTCTCAGGAAGTCCTTTGTTCTCGTAGAATGTGACTTTATAATCATACATTTGATCATAACTAATCGTCGCCATGTGCTACAATTTACCCATAGATATCAAATTAATCCACACATTCTCCTGACCATTTTGACACTAAGCATGATATAATTAACTTGTTCCATCCCCATAATACATATATATCTGGTTTTACACTCTATTATATAAATACAATATAATACAAGTCTGGTGCTGGACATGTTTTGTCTATGTGTAATTTTTTTGTTGTATGAATATGTGTCTGTGTGCATCATTATGGCATTTCTCAGTGATTGCGCCTTTTACCGTATATACACCCACCACGCTGCAATACGCACGCCATGCGACTCTATGCATGATGTATGGTAAAGAAGCATGGACATCCTCTATATGCGCTCGGCGGTCGTGAGACCACTGGTTGGATATGGGAAGACATTCAACCTATAGAGTATGCTGGGACAGTGCTATAGCCTATGTCTGATCCGAACGATCGTTGCATACATACATGTACCTACGTCTTTGTACACTGATGTTCGGATTCGATAGAGGTTTTGCTGGGTAGAGGGAAAAAAAACAAGTCGTGAAAGAGACATATAAAATTTTCATGGTATATATATTCCTATCACTCCCTGAACATTGTTTAAATTTCTGTATCGTATACCAAATCAATTTCATCATTGAACAAGGGTTATTATTTCAGGTAGTATCCTTCCTAGATAACATAAACCTTCGGAGTTCGGGGAGAGCCACTCATATACTTTTTCTTCCACATATAACAATCTTTTGAACAGTCATGGTATTAAATAGCTCTTTATCTGCTATGTGTGAATAGGCCATTGTCTGATTGTTCCTGATTACCTCCCAATTTCCTGATTTCCTGAAATTGGTGAGATTTAAACATACCAGGGATTTATCTATGGTACTGGTGGATCTTAAGACTAGGGGGTCTAGTTATATTATATTCCTTGTCCACCGGTCCCCCCTCCCCAATTATAGGGTCGCAGTAACTACAAAATACAGTATTCCTCAGACAATAGCCTATCACATTGCCTCCGAACTCTGTAACTACTAGACCTTTGATTTGTCTGGCTTTAAACAAAGTGATAGGCTGATCCTGGGATCCTATAAAGACATCACTCCTTTCTCCAGAACCAGTTCCAGTCCCACGCTCGACTCCTCAGGAAACCTCACAAAAATAGAATGTCCTGGAAAAAAGTGTTTATCAAAAGAAAAAGATAGAACAAAACAAATCTTGCTTGTAGCAAATCCATTTTACAACGACTGGTCTTTTTGTAATCCTTTAGTACGCTCAGGTAGTGTTCAACAGTGCTGCTTCTCAGTCTTCACGGAACAGATTCTCGAGTGAAATTTCTGCGATTTCACTCCCTTTACGAGTTCCTTCCGGACTAACGACTTTCTTGCAATGGGAATCGTGGACCCAAGTCTCTCTCTCGGCTACTTTCACTGAAATCATGCTGTCAACAAAACTTGGTATGGTCCTTCCCACCTGTCTATTAGGCAACCTGAGTGTAAGAATAATCACACAGTCTCTTGGTTCACAATCAAGACAGTTAGCAGTTGGCATATCAGGAATCAATAGTTTCAAGTTCTTTTGCTAAGTTCTCAAATGCTGTCTCATCTTGATAAGGTACTGTACTGTCACCTCATTGGTGTATTTCAGATCATGGTGCGGATCGATAATGACATGAGTTTGTCTTCCAAAAAAACACAAAAACAAAAATTTCAAAGAGGGTGATTAGTTAAGTGGGAATCTGGGAGTGGTTCCGATGCTACATAACACTAGTGGCAGTGTCTATGACCACAATAGTCCAGTTTCAGCTATCACTTTGCTCCTAATCCTAGGGATACCATATCTACACACGAATTCCTGCACAATTTTCTTTACGGTAAACACAGCAGTATTTGCAGCAGTGTCACGATCCGGGTACAGAGACACCACTTTCTACCTGTTAGGTGCCTCCTGAGGTTGGCTCAGCAAGCCAGGGCCGGGCCTTAGTTATATTTATTGCCTGCAGCACTGGTTTCAGCAGCCACCTCAGTATATGTACTCACAGAGGTGCGGCGCTTCCAGCCACGTCGCACCCGTCCCTGCCGCGCCTTTGGTTATCTACTGGATGCGCGTCCTTGGGTGCCTCGGCCGCCACTTCCATCCCTGTGGCCGCGGTGTGCGTTTGGGCGCATGGAGTCTCTGTTGCTGCGCCCTCCGCGGCCATTGTTGTTTGCACATGTTGCCCAGTGCTTAGTTCCCCTTCAGATTCTGTCAATGGGCGCAGCCATCTTGGACTCTAATCACATGTTATAATTTCACCTATCCGTAGTGCTGCTGGAGCCAGGGAGTAATTGTCAGCCAATCCCTGCTGTCCAGCAGGTATAAATATCCTGTCCCAGCACCCAGAAGGTGGTCAGTGCTTCAATTGTCCCTCCAGTGTTTCCAGTGTGCAGTTCTCTGTGGATTCTCCTGTGGATCTCTACTGCATTACAGCTTGACTCCCTGGTAATTCTCCTCTGCGGTGCAGTTCCAGCTCACCTGTGTACAAGCCCTGTGGTGCAACCTGTATCCTTTGCTCCCGCACCCAGTGCTAATAGTGTGTGATACTCTTGCTTCCCAGCAGCCACTCTCCAGCTTCATCTACAGTGTTCCTGCGAACCCCAGCTTCATCTACAGTGTTCCTGCGAATCCCAGCTTCATCTACAGTGTTCCTGCGAACCCCAGCTTCATCTACTGTTTACCTGCGAACCCCAGCTTCATTTACAGTTTATCCACGAACTCTATTATTATTTACAGTTTCACTTGCCGCCCCCAGCATCACGTTTTGCCTCACCTGGGTTCCCAAGTATTATACTGAAATTTTAGTTATTTTCTGGATTACTGGTCATCACCAGTTGTGCCCCCAATCCTCACCTGTGACATTTATTTTCTCATTGCACCTTATATGACTTTTTGTTTAATAAAAACCCTCAAAGACATTCTCAGTTGTCGTGGTCACGCCTTCGGGCATTTACTGCTACTGTCCTAACGCATGTCTAGGAGTCCACTTTCTCCTTCTAAGTTCCGGTATCCATCAGCCCCAACAACTGAGGCTTCCAGCTACTGGCACCAGCCCTCAGTTGTGACAGTAAGCACTGACCTAATGGATCTGGTCGGAGACCAAGTCCAAGGGACCAGGCCGATGCAAGAACTGGCAGCCCATCTCGAACATCAGGAGGCTGCACAAGGCCATGTTATTAGATGTCTCCAGGACCTTTCCTCCCGACTGGATGAAATTCAAGCTACCCTCCGTGGGTCAAGGGCATCCAGTATGCAGACAGTAGTAGCTCCGGTGGTATCCCCACCCACCATACCCGCTTCTCCTTCACGTCTCCACTTGCCAACACCTGCCAAATATGATGGATCCCCAAAAGCCTGCAGGGGTTTCCTAAACCAGTGCGAGATCCACTTTGAGTTGCAACCCAGCAGTTTTCCTACAGACCGCACTAAAGTTGCGTACATCATCTCTCTACTCAGTGGCTCCTCCCTTTACTGGGCATCACCCCTATGGGAAAGATCAGATACCCTGCTGTCATCCTACTCCGACTTTGTGGCAACATTAAGATGTATTTTTCATGAGCCAGGTCAAGTGTCGTCAGCTTCTTCTGAGATCCTTCGGCTTCGTCAGGGGACACGAACTGTCGGCCAGTATTTAGTACAATTCCAGACGCTAGCATCTGAAGTCTCTTGGAATGAGGAAGCCCTCTACGCAGCTTTCTGGCAAGGCCTGTCTGAACGTATTAAAGATGAGCTCGCCACTAGAGACTTACCCTCAAAACTGAATGAGCTCATATCACTCTGCACTAAAGTTGACCTACGGTTCCGCGAAAGGGCTATAGAGTGAGGCAGGTCCACAGTTCATAAGACTCCTTCTGCTCCACCTCCTCGTCAGCCGTCTCCATCTAAAGATGAACCTATGCAGATAGGTCATTCACGACTGTCTCCCGCAGCGCGCAGAAGACGTCTATCCAATCGCCTTTGCCTATATTGTGCTGCACCTTCCCACCTCATTAACGCCTGTCCCGAGCGTCCGGGAAACTCCAAATCCTAGCCTGCCAAGGAGAGGGTCGGCTAGGAGTAATGTATTCCTCTCCGTATTCAAGTGACTGCAACCTCTCAGTTTCTCTTCAAGTGGCTCAGCGTACCAAGAATCTTATTACCTTATTGGATTCTGGAGCAGCTGGAAACTTTATTACTGAGAAGGTCACTAAACAGTGGTCCCTACCCACTGAGAGACTGTCATCTCCTACTTCTTTAACTGCCGTGGACGGCAGTAGGATTCCTGATGCGGTAATTTCCTCTAAGACCTTACCTATCCGTCTGAAGGTAGGGGTCCTGCACACAGAGTTAATTTCCTTCCTGGTAATCCCAAGGGCCACTCATCCTGTGGTTCTAGGCCTCCCATGGCTTCATCTGCATAATCCTCAAGTTGATTGGAAGACGACCCATGTTTTGGCATGGGGTCCTTCCTGTTCCAAGACATGTCTACAGAAAGTACTTCCAGTTTGCAAATCCTTCTCTAAGTCTCCTGATGTTCCACCTTCTCCTTATCAAGACTTCACCGATGTTTTCAGCTAGTCTTCAGCCGATAGCCTTCCTCCCCATAGAGAATGGGATTGTCCTATCGATCTCATTCCAGGGAAAACTCCTTCCCGTGGATGCACGTATCCATTATCGTTGCCTGAGACCCACTCCATGGAAGAATATATCAAGGAAAATCTGGCTAAAGGATTTATCCGGCCTTCATCTTCTCCAGCTGGCGCAGGTTTCTTCTTCGTGAAGAAGAAAGATGGCGGCCTGCGTCCTTGTATTGACCACCGGGGTCTGAATGACATCACAGTGAAAAATCAGTATCCTCTGCCGCTTATCACCGAACTGTTTGACCGCGTCAGTGGAGCTACTATCTTCACGAAGTTAGATCTGAGGGGTGCTTTTAATCTCATCCGTATCCGAAAAGGGGACGAGTGGAAGACCGCTTTTAACACCCGTGACGGACATTACGAGTACCTCGTCATGCCTTTCAGACTCAGCAATGCTCCAGCGGTATTCCAACACTTTGTGAATGAAATCTTTAGAGACATCCTGTATCATCATGTTGTGGTTTATCTCGATGATATCCTTATCTTTGCGAATGATCTGGAGGAACATCGGTTCTGGGTGAAAGAGGTCTTGTCCCGTCTCCGTACTAATCATCTGTATTGCAAACTGGAAAAGTGCGTCTTTGAAGTTAAATCTATCCCGTTCCTGGGGTATATTGTATCCGGTTCCGGTCTGGAGATGAACCCCGAGACACTTCAAGCGATCCAAGATTGGCCGATTCCTGTAACCGTTAAGGGTACCCAGAAGTTCCTAGGGTTTGCCAATTACTACAGGAAATTTATTCTAGACTTTTCCACTGTTGTAGCGCCTATTACGGCTCTTACCAAAAAGGGTGCCAATCCTTCCAAATGGCCAGGAGAAGCTATCCAAGCCTTTCATTTGTTGAAACAAAGATTCATCTCTGCTCCGGTTTTGAAACAGCCAGACACCAGCTCGCCTTTCATTCTCGAGGTGGATGCCTCATCTGTTGGAGTGGGCGCAGTACTGTTTTAAAGAGCTAATGATGGTCATTTACATCCATGTGGCTTCTTCTCACGAAAGTTCTCTCCTGCCGAGTGGAACTAAGCCATCGGCGATCAAGAACTTTTGGCGATCAAGCTCGCTTTGGAAGAGTGGAGGTACTTATTAGAAGGAGCTTCTCATACCATCACTATTATGACGGATCACAAGAACCTCCTTTACCTAAAAGGCACTCAGTGTCTTAACCCTCGCCAAGCCAGGTGGGCACTTTTCTTCTCCAGATTTGACTTCTAGTTGCAGTTTTGTCCAGGGTCACAGAATCGTAAGGCCGATGCCCTTTCACGCTCCTGGGAGCAAGAAAATGAGTCTGAGTCTACTGACAAGCATTATAATATTGATCCAGTGGCGTGGCGTTCTCCGCAGTGAGGTTGGACTCTATGCCCCCGCTAGGGAAAAGTTTAGTGAAACTGGCTCTCAGAAGGATCTCTTGCATTGGGCACATTCCTCTTGCTTTGCCGGGCACACGGGCATACGCAAGACCTTAGAATTTGTTTCCAGATCATACTGGTGGCCGACCCTAAAGAAGGACATTGCTGAATTTGTGGCCTCCTGCCCAAAATGTGCCCAACACAAAGTACCCCGCCAGTCACCCGCTGGGCAACTGGTTCCTTTGTCTGTCCCTCATTGTCCGTGGACTCATCTCTCGATGGATTTCATCACGGATCTCCCTGTGTGTAATAAATTCAATACCATCTGGGTGGTAGTTGACCGGTTCACCAAGATGGCTCATTTCATCCCTCTCACCGGTCTTCCGTCAGCTTCCAAGTTGGCACAAGTTTTCGTTCAAGAGATCTTCAGATTGCATGGTCTCCCTGCAGGGATAATTTCCGATAGAGGTGTTCAGTTTGTGGCCAAGTTCTGGCGAAGTCTTTGCCAAGCACTCCAAGTCAAGCTGAAATTCTCTACAGCCTATCACCCTCAAACCAATAGGCAAACTGAGAGGGTGAATCAGGACTTGGAGGCCTTCCTCCGTATCTATGTAACCTCATCCCAGGATGACTGGGTTCAACTTCTCCCTTGGGCTGAGTTCTGCCACAACAATCAGTACCATTCTTCATCTTCCTCCATGCCATTCTTCACCAACTATGGGTTTCACCCAAACGTTCCTGAGTTCCAGCCGCTTCTAGCAACCTCGGTGCCTGCAGCTGACATCACGATTCGACAGTTTTCAAATAACTGGAAGAATGTTCGTGCGGCCCTTTTGAAAGCATCCTCCAGGTACAAGAAATTTGCAGATAAGAAGCGTAGGGCAATTCCTGCCCTTAAATTTGGTGACCGCATTTGGCTATCCACAAAGAATCTCCGACTGAGGGTTCTGAGTATGAAATTCGCTCCCCGATATATAGGTCCTTTCTCGATTGAGCAAGTTGTTAACCCAGTGGCTTACAAACTTCAGCTACCTCCATTCTTGAAAGTTCCTAAGACGTTCCATGTTTCTCGCCTCAAACCAGTGATTTTGAATCGCTTCCATTCTGCGTTACCCTCTGCTCCCAAGGTCCAGACTCAACGGGGTGTTGAGTACGAGGTCGCCAAAATACTGGATTCTCGTATTAGATATGGTCATCTCCAGTATCTGATAGATTGGAAGGGCTATGGCCCTGAAGAACGTTCCTGGACAAACGCTTCCGATGTTCATGCTCCTAAGTTGGTCCAAAAATTTCACTCCAAGTTCCCACGAAAACCTAAGAAGTGTCCTGGGGCCACTCCTAAAGGGGTAGGCGCTGTCACGATCTGGGTACTGAGACACCGCTTTCTACCTGTTAGGTGCCTCCTGAGGTTGGCTCAGCGAGTCAGGGCCGGGCCTTAGTTATATTTATTGCCTGCAGCGCTGGTTTCAGCGGCTGCCTCAGTATATTTACTCACAGAGGTACGGCGCTTCCAGCCCCGTCGCGGCCATCCCTGCCGCGCCTGTGGTTCTCTGCTGGATGCGCGTCCTTGGGTGCCTCAGCCGCCACTTCCATCCCTATAGCCGTGGTGCGTGTTTGGGTACATGGAGTCTCTGTTGCTGCGGCCTCCGCCGCCATTGTTGTTTGCACATGTTGCCTAGTGCTTAGTTCCCCTTCAGATTCTGTCAATAGGCGCAGCCATCTTGGACTCTAATCACATGTTATAATTTCACCTATCCGTAGTGCTGCTGGAGCCAGGGAGTAATTGTCAGCCAATCCCTGCTGTCCAGCAGGTATAAATATCCTGTCCCAGCACCCAGAAGGTGGTCAGTGCTTCAATTGTCCCTCCAGTGTTTCCAGTGTGCAGTTCTCTGTGGATTCTCCTGTGGATCTCTCCTGCATTACAGCTTGACTCCCTGGCAATTCTCCTCTGCAGTGCAGTTCCAGCTCACCTGTGTCCAAGTCCTGTGGTGCAACCCGTTTCCTTTGCTCCCGCACCCAGGGGGTCATTCCGAGTTGTTCGCTCGCAAGCTGCTTTTAGCAGCTTTGCACACGCTAAGCCGCCGCCTACTGGGAGTGAATCTTAGCTTATCAAAATTGCGAACGAAAGATTAGCAGAATTGTGAATAGACACTTCTTAGCAGTTTCTGAGTAGCTCCAGACTTACTCGGCATCTGCGATCAGTTCAGTCAGTTTCGTTCCTGGTTTGACGTCACAAACACACCCAGCGTTCGCCCAGACACTCCTCCGTTTCTCCAGCCACTCCCGCGTTTTTCCCAGAAACGGTAGCGTTTTTTCACACACACCCATAAAACGTCCAGTTTCCACCCAGAAACACCCACTTCCTGTCAATCACATTATGATCACCAGAACGAAGAAAAAACCTCGTAATGCCGTGAGTAAAATACCTAACTGCATAGCAAATTTACTTGGCGCAGTCGCACTGCGGACATTGCGCATGCGCATTAGCGACCAATCGCTCCGTTGCGAAAAAAAAATAACGAGCGAACAACTCGGAATGACCCCCCCAGTGCTAATAGTGTGTGATACTCTGGCTTCCCAGCAGCCACTCTCCAGCTTCATCTACAGTGTTCCTGCGAACCCTAGCTTCATCTACAGTGTTCCTGCGAACCCCAGCTTCATCCACAGTGTTCCTGCGATCCCCAGCTTCACCTACAGTGTTCTTGTGAACCCCAGCTTCATCTATAGTGTTCCTGCGAACCCCAGCTTCATCGACAGTGTTCCTGCAAACCCCAGCTTCATCTACTGTTTACCTGCGAACACCAGCTTCATTTACAGTTTATCCACGAACTCTATTATTATTTACAGTTTCACTTGCCACCCCCAGCATCACGTTTTGCCTCACCTGGGTTCCCAAGCATTATACTGTACTTTTAGTTATTTTCTGGATTACTGGTCATCACCAGTTGTGCCCCCAATTCTCACCTGTGACATTTATTTTCTCATTGCACCTTATATGACTTTTTGTTTAATAAAAACCCTCAAAGACGTTCTCAGTTGTCGTGGTCACGCCTTCGGGCATTTACTGCTACTGTCCTAACGCATATCTAGGAGTCCACTTTCTCCTCCTAAGTTTCAGTATCCGTCAGCCCCTACAACTGAGGCTTCCAGCTACCGGCACCAGCCCTCAGTTGTGACAAGCAGCAGGGAATGCCTCTAGCCAGTTTGAGAAAACATCAGTGCACATCAATACATTTTTCAAATTCCTACAGGGTGGTAACTGTATGAAGTCGATTTGTATTACCTGAAAAGGTCCATCTGCAGGAGGAACATGGGTTGTTCTGTTGGTACTACCTTACCAAATGTTCTACCTCATGCAAGTAAGACAGGACATTTCTTTCCTGCTTGCCTGAGAAGAGAACCCTGGTACACGCCAGTAAGTTCTTACCAATTTGCATATACCTTTCTTACCCTAGGTGAGTCAGACCATGTGCCGCCTCAGCTAGGCTTGGGAGATATGCCCTGGGGGCTACTGGCTTACCTTGTCCATCTCTCCAGAGTCCTGAGGACTCCTGACCATACCCCTTCGCCTTCCAGACCACCTTCTCCTGTAGGGAACACAAATCTGCATCTCAATTTAATTGTGTGTTTGCAAAGTAGAGTACCATGAGCATCACTCCAAAAACATCGGTATATATATATTGGCTGACGTATCTTCTGCCAACTCGCATGCCCTGGTCAGTGAGACCAGTTCATCGACCAGTGCTGCATGCGGTCTGCCCAAAGGTTTCAGCTTCTATAATACCTTGGTCACCTACAACAGCATATCCTGTGCATAAGTCTGTCTGCCTGGGGTAACTACCGTCAGTCTAGACAAAAATCAGGTCTGCGTTCACTAACGGGCTGTCACTTATGTCTGGTCTCATACAAGCATGCGCATCAGTGTCCATACAAAAAAATGTCTTCACCGGTATTCTCATCCTCCACCCTTTGTGCATTACAAGGCACATGCAGTAATATACTGGTGTCATCAGTGACAGCTAACTCGTGCTGATGAGACATACCAGATTCGGGCAGAATTTTGAAGGGCCGATACGGCATGTGGTGCATGAACTGGCAAATCATGTACCAGTAAATCACCCCCATTTTGTGTCATCACTTCTAGGGGTGGACTATCCCACCCTTAGTAATCCTACGCCGAGCGCCTAAGATGGCTGCTGCACCTGGTACCTTGTGAGGGTGGAATACACAACCCTTGGAAGTTATTACCCAAAATGCCTACACCAATCCTGCGTTATGCTTTCTGTGGGCTTAAGGTTTTCTTTTATGTCTGTTGCTTGTCAATTGTTGTATTACTCAAATCCTCTGTATCATGTGCATTGTTTTTGATGTCTGTAAAGCGCCTTGAGTCCTGTTGGAGAAAGAGCGCTATATAAATAAAATTATTATTATTATTATTATTATTATTATTATTACTACGTCCTAAGTATTTGACCCTTGTCCTACACAACTGCAGTTTATCCTTTGAGACCTTGTGTCCTGTCTGGAAGAGATGAAACAAAAGTTTTTAGTATCCGCCAGTGAAGACACAAATGTATCAGAGCACGGTAATAAATTCATATCAATACCGATCTCCTATCGGGCTGAAAAGATAGTAAGTAGCTATGCAAGGCCTGGGAAAAAATACTCAGGCTGTCATTGAAACCTTGGGAGAGTCAGGTCCATGTATTGTACCCCCTTTGTGAACGCAAAGATGAAGAAGAAACAGTGAAGAAAACAGAATAGAGATTGGGGACAGTAAAGTTGGTAGAGGTGGAGAGGAATTGATTTTTAAATACTTGGTTTTACCCTCCTTAAATCTTGAGCTTACTGTGTCACTACTGGGACTACCTCAGCCATCAATCCAGTGTCCTGTCAGTGGTGCAAGTAGAAAGAATGTCTTACGGGTACTGTGCGTGCGCCATAGGCACGCCCGCCAAAAATGGGTGTGGCCAAATGCCACATGGGGCATGGCCAATGAAAATGGGGGCGTGGTACACATATGGTGGAGGGGCAGATACACATATGACCCCAATAGTGCCAGATATATATTGCCCCACAGTGCCAGATATACATTGCCCCACAGTTCCAGATACACATTGCCCCACAGTGCCAGATACACATTGCCCCACAGTGCCAGATACACAAATGCCCCCACAGTGCCAGATACACAAATGCCCCCAGAGTGCCAGATATACATTGCCCCACAGTGCCAGATACACATTGCCCCACAGTGCCAGATACACAAATGCCCCCACTGTGTCAGATATACATTGCCCCCCCCCCAGTGCCAGATACAGAAATGCACCAAGTGCCAGATATGCCCCCAGTGCCAGATATGCCCTCAGTGCCAGATATCCCCCAGTGCCAGGTACACATGTCCCCCCATTGCCAGATATGCCCCCAGTGCCAGATATGCCCTCAGTGCCAGATATCCCCCAGTGCCAGGTACACATGTCCCCCCATTGCCAGATATGCCCCCAGTGCCAGATATGCCCTCAGTGCCAGATATCCCCCAGTGCCAGGTACACATGTCCCCCCATTGCCAGATATGCCCCCATTGCCAGATATGCCCCAGTGCCAGATACACATGTCCACACCCAGTGCCAGATATGCCCCCAGTGCCAGATATCCCCCAGTGCCAGATACACATGTCCCCCCATTGCCAGATATGCCCCCAGTGCCAGATATGCCCCCAGTGCCAAATATCCCCCAGTGCCAGATATGCCCCCAGTGCCAGGTATACATGCCCCCAGTGCCAGGTATACACAAAGCTCCCCCCCCTGCTGCTCACCGCTGCTGATGTGCGCTGTCCTGTGTGTGTGAGGGGGGAGAGCGCAGCCTGCGCCTCTCCTTCCCCTCAGTGTCCGGCGGGTGCGGGTGCCTCAGTTCAATTCAGAGCCGATCCGTGAGCCAATCAAAGGGAGGGAGGGACGAGGAGCGGCGGCACGTCAGTGTGGGTACGGCGTACCCACGGCTAAATTCTTGAGGGTACGCCGTACCCACCCGTACCCGCACACTTGCACCGCTGTGTCCTGTCCATCCTACCCGGTATCTGCAAGATAATTTCCTCTACCTGTGATGGACATGAATCTAGAACAGTGGAAGCAACCTTAGTCTTTGAGGAGTATCTAACATACTGTACCTTGTACTTCCTGAGCGGGAGTACAATATATGTATTTTACATTTCAATTTATACAACAAAATCTCTGTTGATTAAGTTAGTCAGGGGCCACTGCTGCTAGGAGAATAGAAAAGGGTTTAGCATCATAGAGGACCAATTGTTACTTCAGCAGGTTTTTTCAAAGGGTAACGTTGCACTTCTCTCGTTACTCCCATTTGCCGAATTAGTGTTTACCTGTGATCTTTTCCTAACAGAAAATTTTCTAGTACTACAAAAAAAAGCTTCTAGGTCATGCGAAGTATTCATTTAATCCGCCTCATCCCGTATTAAGGGTCTGTAAATGGTCCAACAAACATTACCGAGCTTATCTAGACAAGAGCATTCCTAGCTGCCCTCATCTCGATGACCTATTTCCTAGAAATACTTCTTAAGTGATAGTTAAAAAGAAGAACCCTGGGGGTTACCCCTTCTCTGTCCGCTTTCCTACTGGGAAATACTAATGTGCGGACAGGATATTCTCCGTTTGTGTTATTACTTTCCTGATTTTTATTTTATTTTTTGGGTCTTACTACCTATGTACTTGAATGGCCCCATACTTACCAGTTCCACTGGTCTCAGCATTGGTGTTTCTATAATGGGTGCAATGTGTGCGGTGCACACGGGCCCCTAGCTCCAGGGGGCCCACACCCTGCACATTGTACCCATTTAAATACTTACCTAACCGGAGTCCAGCGGCAGGCGCAGCGTCTGTGGTGGAAATTGCCACCAAAATGGCCGCTGCACATGCGCGGTAGCCAAATTGGTCTCCGGATCATGGCGGGCGCCATGTTTCCGGAGACCTGCACATGCGCAGTAGACTCCGGCACATTGCCAGAGTCTACAACGCCGTTCAGAGGAGGGGGACCGCCCGGAGGTGCACACGGGCCCCCTCCTCTGAAGAAACGCCCCTGGGTCTCAGCCACTTCCCCTGCAGGCTATAGCTCCTCTTTTACCTGTTGGATATTACTCCTCTGAGTGTATGAGAAATGGCCGAAACCAGAGTCGGGTCACCATCTCTTCTTGAATAAAACTTTTCACATGCGTTAGTACATAGTATAGGTTACATTTCTTTTTCATATTTTTATTTTCTATAGTTTGTATACTGGCTGTACCTGTTTCCACATCCACATATGGTGGTGGTGGTGTACTTGCTTTCCCTTTTTTCTTTTCTTACTTCTTATTGTTGCTACGAATACAAACAGCTATTATGTTTTCGTTCTTAACTTACATGATTTTATCAGACATTTTATTTGTCTTCGTACTACCTGCAATACCTCAGGATCAAAACAACCAATCACTGGAAAATGACATTCACTCATTCATTGTCATTTTTACCCAAAAAGCCTCTGTGTAAATACTTCCTACACATGACATAACCAGCGGACCCTTTCGGCCCCTGTACTTCAGCCTGAACCCTGGTTGGCGAACGTTTAGCTCCCATCATGGGCCTTTTAACACGATCACCAAATGGACAACACGAGCAAACGGTGAAAGTCCTCCGAGTTCTTTCACCAACTCCTTCTCTACTGAGTATACCACGGCCCACACTTATTGTGATTTCCCGCGTACCCAGCGAGGACCCTACCAGACCCCTCAGCACTGGAAGTATGGAGTATAAAAAAGCAATAAATTAATACTCCGCCTTTTTCAGTGGAGGTAACAGGTCTGCTACTTTTACTAGGTTTATATCCACTGGAATTCCGTGTGGGAAGTGTCACCACACTATCCAATGAATGTCCACTAAGAATCTTCCTGGGAGAGCAGTGAAGTTCTTAACTCTTTACTTAATCACCACTGCGTATGCTAACACAGCGCGTATGATGACGCTATTTGCACAAAATGAAGCAAAAACCGTATCACGTTGCGATGCATATCACACAAGCAGAGATGCGGTCAAATCACACGACTCACAAATACTTGTTATTTGTGTGCCTTACGCAGGCCTGGCGCTACCCTCTCAGCAAAGGGATGCAGTGCAGGGAGGCACTGGGATGGAGAAGCGATCCCCCTGCTCTGCATCCCTTCCCTGTTGCTGTGCCGCCCTGTCCCCCCTGCTGCTGCTGCCAGCTGCTGTGCCTGTCACTGTATGACAAGCAGCGGCGCCGGCAGCATGAAATGCCTACTGCCTTCCCCTCCCCTCACCTGTGTGACAGCGGCTGTGTACATATCAGAGGAGGGGGCAGAGCTACATGGACCAGAAGGGGGCAGAGCTAAACGGGACAGAAAGGGTGGAGCTACACGGACCAGGCTGCTGTACAGTGGGAGACTGAAGAGTAATTACAGTGGTTTAGGTAAGTGGAGGGTGAGAGAGAAATGTATGTGTGTGTGTATATGGTGGGTGTATATGTGTGTGTATATATGTGTGAATTGTGTGTGTGAGGTATGTCTGTGTGCACGCGCTTTATGGACGCTACTACTGGGGGGGCATTACGTATAATGAAGCTACTACTGGGGGGCCATTACATGTGAGGATGCTACTACTACTACTGGGGGGTTCATTACGCATAAGGACGCTACTACTACAGGGGGGGCATTACGTATAATGATGCTACTACTGGGGGGGCCATTACGTGTAAGGACGCTACTACTACTGGGGGTGCATTATGTATAAGGACGGTACTACCACTGGGGGCACATTACGTATAAGGAAGCTACTACTACTTGGGGGCATTATGTATAAGGATGCTACTATTACTGTGGGGGCATTATGTATAACAATGCTACTACTACTGGGGGGGGGGGGGCATTACGTATAAGGATGCTACTACCGGGGGAGCATTACATATAAGAACGCTACTACTACTGGGGGGGCATTATGTATAATGACGGTACTACTTGTAAATGCTGATTTACTTACAGGACTAAAAGCAATACCTTATTACACTTAAATTCAAGCCGCTGCGGCCGCTGTATGTAATCCTAAACCTACGTACCTTTTACTCAGCGTACAAAGGCCCGTACCATGTACACACTTTGCGTACACACGCCGCGACAGACGTACAAAGTACACGCAGTGCATACACACACACACCGACACACTGAGAGCACAATGCAGCTCCACGTGTGGCTGTAATACATTTGAAACCTTAGCAGGAAGGAGACACGACACCAATTGTATTTAAGATGTTGGGATCCGACCCACCAACATATAATTGCTGAAAGGGGGTTACAACAGATATACAATCACAATAACAGAAAAGAGGCTACAATCAATGGTACATACGCTTGGTTTTGCCAGTGCCACACGGTCCGGTGCTCAGTCAATCAAGCAAGATGACCTTCAGAGAGAGATGAATGGCCGGCTAGGCAGCTTGGCTTTTATACAGTTGGTCAAACCACAATACAATAGAAACTGTAACCTCTTCATCTATAGGACATTTACAGTACAGGAGGGGTCATAGGTTGGTTTGAATAGATGGGCAATGTCTGGTCCAGGTGTGCTTGCAGTTGGTCTCCACTGGGTTCCCGCCGAATATCAGAGTACAGTAAACACAGTATAATATTAATATCCTGTTCCTGCGCATAATTACGCGCAGGAGCATGCTATCTTCTGCAAACTGCTACCGGAATGTTGCCCTTAAAATACCCTACAGTTGGATGCCAAACACCACCTCATAACCTAATGCTGTCCCCTCATATCCTGCAAAGGTGAATCCCTTTGTTGTTGTACCTTTTAAACAAGTATAACTTGCTGGTGTGGTGCGTGTGGGCTATGTGTATTTTGTGCACAATGTGGATTAAATATGAGATATGTCTCTGAGGCTTTTCCATGCGAATACAAATGCTACCGTAATTACTCATACCAAGCGCCAATACGCAGGACCGTGTGAGCAGTCATACGCAACTTGCGAATATGCGCACGCACGGCAGAACAAGTACGCGCACGGAGGCCATCTGTGTGGAGTTTGTACGTGATGTGTGTACTGTAATATTTTCCGACTTCGACATACTACTGGGGGTGCATTATGTATAAGGACGCTACTACTACTAGGGGAGAATTACGTATAAGGATGCTCCTACTACTGGGGGTGCACTTCTTATAAGGACGCTACTACTACTGGGGGGCATTACGTATAAGGACGCCTCTACTACTGGTGGTGCACTACGTATAAGGACGCTACTACTACTGTGGGTGCATTATGTATAAGGATGCTACTATTACTGGGGGGTATTATGTATAAGGATGCTACTACTACTGGGGTGCATTACATATAAGGACGCTACTACTACGGGTGGGGCATTACGTATAAGATGAATAAGATTGTGCTACATTGTGATGTAATTTTAAATGGGGGTACCATTGTGTGGCCATGCTCCTTACTTGTGAGACCACACCCCTTTTCCCGATGCGCGCCAAAGGAATATGGGAGGGTGCAAATTAATATTTTGCAGAGGGGTGCCGAACACCCTAGCACCAGCCCTGGCCTTACAATTCTGAAGACAATTTTACTCTTTACAGTAGGCTATGTCTCTGTCACCTGTAGTGTTTTATAAATGGGCTAACTCCACACCTGGACGGTTTACCATACCTTGTCCGAACGGAACCATACTTGGTTCTATACTTAACGTGTGGTTGCGAGCCACCACGCCACTCGAGCATCTCCTTGCTGAGTGTCACTCTACGGGATCCCGCTTTCCAGGGTTCAATCCACTCACACTTACTTCCTACCCTCACGTATTCACAATATTTTTCTGTACAGAAAAAGAATAATTTATCATTGATCGGTAGCATCCCCCTAGAGGTATTACATTTCCATTTAATATGGCTATTGACTATAATTTAAATGCTATGATTCAGATTGTAGAACATACACTGATATAAAAATACATATATCCATATAATAATATATATCATATATACTGTATATAAATACATTTATTTATTACAGTCTGTGAAACCCTCACACAGCATATATATTTATACACATATACTGAATGTAGCTTCCATAGCAGCCTAATTTGCATCTCAACAGATGTCCACATACTGTACTACTGTTCCCGAAAAGTTGAACAAGTTCATTAACATTTCAATTGTCTAGGTTTTGTAACAAGCAAGGGGTCTCATCTTACACTCATTATCTCCAATTCTAAGACAAACCATGAGAAACTTTCCCATCTGAGCGGAATTTTCTTACATCAAGCTAAGTATTAATCTCACTAGGTCTAATTGAAACACTATTTATAATTGACTATGGCATGGGTTAGTTAAATTCATTGGTAGCTTTTAAATGGTGATGGAATTGTATATATATATTGTTTACTTGTGACAAAGGTTACAGATTGTTTAGCAATGGCTTATTATGTTGTTTAATTCAGGAACAGCCAAAAGTCAGCAGTTAGCTAGGTGGGTAGGGAGTGACTTTAAATTATGTTGGTTTTTCTAAGACCAATGCAGATTTGTACAACGCAAACAGCAAGCAATATTTGCTATTCATTACTGTACCTTGCACTAGACCTAAAATGCCCACTGCTCCTCCCACCTCCGAGCCATGTGCTTGGACACAAAATGGAGTCCAAGCCATGCGGCCAGAACACTAAAACACTAGCTTTCTCTTTTGTCACAAGTAAATCACAAATTATACAAGCACCGGAAGTCGCCCTGATGAACAATTCCCACTGCATGCTAGCAAAGCTTCCACACGCTGCGTCTTTTTCAGCGCGAAAAAAGCTTTGTTACTTCAGGCCTGTGTTAGCACTATGTGAATAAGACGCAGCCAGTGCCAGATTAAGGTCCTCATGGGCCTGGAGCTGAAATTTCTGAAGGGCCTATTGAGTGCCACTGCAGGGGATGTGACCAGCACAGCGGGTGTGTGGCTAATGATATGGCGGTGGGATCAGTGCTGTATATATATTGTATGTGTGTATACATGTATGTTGCATGTGTTTTAAAAAATTATGAACCCCCCTCTCCCCTACCCCCTAACCGGCAGCCTAACCATAACCTTCCCCTTTAGTGCCTGACCCTAATCACGCCTCCAGTGGTGCCTAAACCTAATCCCCCATCCCCCGCAGATATGTATTTATGAAAATTTTAATTTATCCTTTATTGAAAAATGATGGATAGGACTTCCGGTGGGCGGGCCATCCAGCATGGCTGCTTTTTAGCTAAGCTCCGGCTTGCAGGTGGAAAATCCACTGACATCCCCTGCTAATTGCCCTCTTCTCGCCTGAGAAACAGCTTAAATCAATCCCTATAGCATAGGGAACCTAATGATACCTTGCAAGGGTAGGAGCGTATTTAAGTGCCCCTGAAGTTTGGCCCTCAAGGAGAAGGCCTGCATGACCGCCGGCGTGGGTCCCGGCGCGAAGATTGGAGGACCGGCAGTACCCGTCTTTTGCCGCTTACGTGGAGACACCCCGGTACCTGCAGCCTATTGGTGGCAAGTCAGCGTTGCTACGGTGAGGAGGCTCCGTGTGATCCTGGTGGCCCGGCGGCTCCCGCTTCCGAATGCTCGGCTGCCCCTGGATGCTGACTGAGGTGAAGCACTGCGCGGACGGGGACCTCTGGAACGGCGAGCCAGTCCCGACACCCCCCCGCGTCACCCCCCGCGTCTCCTCCCGGGGCTGTGCGGCGGTGTCTGGGGACGAGACCGACGGGCAGGACGACAGCGGGCTAGTGACGGTGGGGCGCTGTGGCGGAGACGGCCCCTGAGACGGAAGAAGCTGGTCTGGCACCCCCCTGCTGATTAGTGTGTGCTGCGGTAGCTGGAGGAGGGCCTCGGTGATCGGCTACAGTGACGGGCGCCGGCGGAGCGAAGACGGAGATTCCGGAGAGGCACCTTTCAACGCCTGCTGAGCCGAAGCTGCCGGGTGTCTGGAGGGTGGGCGCTACTGCCCTCAACACCCGAGCCTCTGATCCTGGTGCCGAGGCTTGGACGTCGGGATTGCCTTGTCCCTGTACACTTCAGCGGTGGTGAAGGTCGGGACGAGCCCTGTGCCAGCTCGAGTGAACCCCTCAAGAGGAAACAAAAGGCTGGGAACTACCTATACATAACTGCTGTCAGAGCTGGCTGCGTGGTCCTGTTACCAGAAACTACAGCTTTACACAGAGACCTTATACAACTCCCTGGTATAGTGCTCACTCTCCCTTTCCTACTTAAACCCCCTTGGTGTTGGGGTGTGAGAGCCCGGACCTCTCTCATACTCCCCCTTCTGCATCTTGCTGGTCTCTTCCCTTCTATCCCTATACTTTTATTGCTATACTTTTCTTCTGTCCCTTTCTGCTTACCTTTATCTCTACACTTAACAGTGATGCTAGTAACTGCCTTATGTGACAATGAAATGCGAGTCTGCTGAGATTTCTGTGCAATAATTTTGTGAGGTTACACCGCCATCTGGTGGCTACTTGATTCTTGCAACACACTTGGCTACACTAATCCACTGTTACCTTCTATAAAGTTTTTTTTTTTTTCACGGGGGCAATTTATAATATTTCTCCTAATACTTGTCCCACGGTTGTTTTGCCCTGACATAGGTTCCAAGCAGGAGATTTCAGGGTACGGTGCCACTGTACTACCTATATCTGTTCTACGTGTAAAGTAATGTTTACTTAAATTTTGTTGCTATTTTTTTTGCTGAGTAGCTCTGACATATCATCTGACACAAACCTTTACGTGAGGTGTTTTGTTATCATATATTGCAGTGTGTTGGTATAAGATTCCCTAGCTTATTACAGTTAACGGTCTACGGACCGGGGGATGGACAAATACGTCCATAAAACTCCAGCGGTTAGATCTTCCCAGTCCTCAGTTACTACAAGAATGAGTAAATCCAAAAACACGACGGTAAAGCCTAACCCCCCCTCGCCCCCGGAGACGGGGAACTCCCGTGACCAAACTCAGGAGGTGGAGGCGCTTCCTCATCAACCCTCGCTGATACATATGGCCCAGGAGCTCTCCCGGCTCCTTATGCCCCAAATTGACAAGAAACTTGAGAATATCCCTTTAATTGACAAAAGATACAGACACTACTTGACTCGACACTTGCAAAAATTGACCATAACACCTCACGGATCACCTCACTAGAACAGCGGGTTAGTGATGGGGAGGATCAGATACACACACTCCAGCGCTCCACTGACACCCAGGATTCCTCTCTTAAAACCTTACAGGCAAAAATAGATGAGCTTGAGAACAGGGACAGAAGATCGAATCTACGATTTGTGGGCATCCCCGAATCAGTTAAGGACAGACAGTTGTCAGATTTTGTAACGACTGATATATTTCAGGCCTTGGGAATCACAGATGCCCCATTCTTATCACACATTGAAAGGGTGCACAGAATTGGTCCTGTCCGACCCGATGTTGAAAATAAGCCTAGGCCCGTCATTGCGAAATTCATGGACTTTCGTATGAAGGAACATGTGCTGCGCTCTTATCGCAAACTCCCGCAAATGGTAGTGCAGGGAAAACGTATCTTAATTTTTCAAGATTTCTCAGCCTCGGTTGCACAGAAGAGAAGGGAGTTCTCGGATGTTTGTAAAATATTACATGAGAGTAATACCAGATTCGCACTGATGTATCCCGCCAAATTACGCATCCATGACAATGGTCGCACATTGATTTTTGTTGATCCCGCCACTGCACACTCCCATGTTACACACATGTTGAACCCAGTGAATCCACCACAACAAGACTAAATATTATGTTGTTAAATACTTTGTGTCAGAGTCGGTTTAAATTCCATTCGAGAGAGACATTGGGTCTCTTCACATGCTACTCAGCTTGAATTCTAATGTTGCATATATTTTTGATAGGTTTCTCGCCAGTGCTACCGGAGGGTTTAGCACTTGCGTGGTCTTTAGTTTGGTTTTAAAAAAATGGAAAATGTTATGTGAAGCAATGTGTGTTTTTTTTTTGTTGTTGTTCTGCCCGTGCCGTGCCTTCCTCGCCCGATCTGCTCCTGGGCTCAATGGCATTGTGTGGTCTCGTTCGTTCCTCTCCGCTCGCTGGGAAGGAGGGGGACGGCGATGTGACATGATATTCCCGCTGGAGTATCACCCTAGGGTGGGTGTGGGTTGATAGACAATGACGGATCCTAGGATAGGGACCTCTACTGCAGATTCTTGTTTTACAATTTTATCCTGGAACGTAGGCAGCCTTAACTCCCCGATAAAACGTAAGCGGGTTGTCACACACCTGAAGCGGTTTAGACCTCAAATTATATTTCTCCAAGAAACCCACTGGATGGTGGGCGCCTCCTCTGCTCTTCGGGCACCGTGGTTGGATAGATGTGTTTCTGCAGATAACACGAGGAAGACTAGGGGGGTGGCGATTATATTTAGCAAACACCTACACTATACTGTTTTAAACTCTGTAGCTGACCCGGAGGGGCGTTATTTAATTTTGGATGTAGAAATTTGGGGTAACAAATACACACTGGTTAACGTATACGCACCAAATGGCGAGACAGCTGCTTTTTTCCAAGAAATTAGCTTTCAACTGCTTCAACGCGATAATTCTCACCTTATCCTGGGAGGTGACTGGAACACAGTTGATGATCCTACTATTGATAAACGCCCTATCCCGCGCACTTCCGGTTCCCCTTCTTGGACACATCTCCAGACACTGAAAACCTCCCTTCGGCTTACTGATATTTGGCGTCTCCTCAATCCCTCTGACAGATCATTTACTTTCTTTTCCGGGGTTCACAGCTCCTGGTCCAGGATTGACTCCATATTGGTTGCAGATTCCCTAGTGACGCTAGTCATGAAAGCTGATATACACAACATTCTGATATCAGACCATGCTCCTGTGACATTGACGCTGCAAAGAACTCTTCAATCAGGGGGCTCTAGGATTTGGAGATTTCCAAGCTATCTCTATAACTGTGATGATTTTAGAACATTTTTGATAACAAGCTGGGCCAACTATTTAGACGATAACTTAGAACATTGGGACCGCCCAAACATTTTTTGGGGCGCGGCAAAAGCAGTCCTAAGGGGTCAAATTATTGAGTATGTTCACAGATTGAAAAAGAGAAACTTAGCGATTTATACCACCTTACACTCAGAATTAACTGATACAATGCAACGCCACCTTACCCTACAGACTGAGGAGTCCTTGCGGCTTTATTTACAGGCAAAACAGCTTTTAAACGACCACTTACTAGCGCAAGCAAAACGTGACGTGGTATTTTCTACCCACAAATACTACAGATGGGGTAATAAATCCGGTAGACTACTGGCAACCATGGCTAGGAAAAAAACTACACGCAAATTCATAACAGCTATTAGACACCGAGCCTCGGGTCAACTCCTTACCAATTCCCCAGCCATATTAGATCATTTTGAATCTTACTTTACTGACCTATACTCTAATCTCCCCTTCAACGAATCCACCCACACCACACTCCTACCAGATACTTTATTACCTCCAATCACGACTGCACAATCGGATCTACTGGTGAGAACTATTACAGAAGACGAATTGGTCTCGGCAATGTCCAAACTCAAATTACATAAGTCTCCAGGCCCTGACGGCCTCTCTAATGAATTTTACAAAATCCTCCAGCCCCATGTGGTCCCGACTCTGCTAGAAGTGTTCAACAGTCTTTTACAACATTGTTCCCCCTTCCAACATTTCACGTCAGCACATACTATTTTAATCCCTAAACCTGCGCATGACCCACAATTGGTGTCCTCTTATAGGCCAATTACGTTGCTAAATACCGACATAAAACTATTTACTAAGATTCTAGCAGACCGGCTGCAAGTTATTCTCCCCCACACTTTAACTAACCACCAACTTGGCTTTGTTCGCAATACTCATTCGGTTAAGGGAATTAGGGCGGCGATCGCGGCAGTTATAGCTTCTGCTCAATCACCCCAATCCAGAAATATACTCCTCAGTTTAGACACCACCAAGGCCTTCGACACAGTACTCTGGCCCCATCTATTCAAGGTCCTGGAACGTAGACTGTTCCATCAAGACTTTATTGAAATTATTCGCTACCTATATGATTCTCCCTCGACTTCCCTTTTGCTTAATGGCTATATGAGCAACCCGGTGGTGATGCATCGTGGCACGCGGCAGGGTTGCCCCTTATCTCCCCTGCTGTTCAACCTGGCCATAGATCCCTTACATCGCTTGCTGTTAAATGATAATCAGTTTCAAGGAATCCAGGTTGGTCGCAGAAACCTAAAACTTACTGCTTTTGCCGATGATCTTTTGCTATATATCTCTGATCCGGAGGCTTCACTGACCCATATATTTAATTTACTACAGGCTTATGGACAAGTTTCAGGCTTTAACGTTAACTGGGCAAAATCGGTGGCACTCAGACTGGGAAATGGTTCATTTTTGAAGCAGGGGGTGATGAATCTACCATTACAATGGAGTTCGGATCACATAACCTATTTAGGGATTCGAATATCGAGAAAGCCAGAGCGATTATGTGCCCTAAATTTTACCTCGGCCATCCGAACAATTGAAACAGAACTCGAGACTTGGAAATCTATGCCTTTATCATACTTGGGGAGGGCTAGCTTGATCAAGATGATATCATTCCCCCGTCTGATGTACTTCATTCAAGCCATGCCACACACACTTCTACCTAAAGACGTTCAACGTCTTAATTTTCTCTTTAGGAGATTCATTTGGCAGGGAGGAAGACCGCGTATAGCGTTAATCAAATTACAGCAGACTGTAGGGAATGGGGGAATTAACTTCCCTAATATCCTCTGGTACTCCCAGGCGGCCCAACTACGGTACCTACATGACTGGATGCATAACGATAACACATACACAAATACAGACTTAGATAGAGAATTTATACAGGAGGGAGACCTCACTACATTTCTACATCTGCATGATCGGGAGGTGTCCGAGGAGCTGAGGGGAAACCCCTTACTGTGGAACATAAAAAAACTATGGAAAGAAATGCGACATAAACTAAATCTAAATGCCCACAAATCATTACACCTTCCGTTCGTGGCTAATCCTGACTCCCAAGAGGGTCAGGCACACTACCCGTTTAATATATGGAGGCTGGGGGGGGGGGGGGGGGTGTCCAGGATCGGGGATTTAGTGGACATGCGGGGCTCGAGGCCGCTCACGTTCCAGGAGGCCACTACTAAATACCCAACTCTGAGGGCCTTTCCTGTGGCCTTTCTTTTGGCTCAACACTATATTTCATCCACTATCAGATGTCTTTCACCTGGGGATTGGGATATTCCAATGTATAAAATGTTGAAACAAACCCCTAGGGTTAAGAAGGCAATCTCGACTGCGTATGGGTACTTCCGGAACATCCTAGACTACTCGAGGGGTCCGGGAGGTGTTATGTCTTGGAGAGATTGTCTCCCGAACGTTGAAATTACAGACCTACTGACGGCACATGATAAAACCTGCAAATTATTTCCCTCTTCTAGATATAAAGAAATGTCTCTCAATATTTTACATAGGACTTATCTATCGCCCCATAGACGACACTTGATAGGACTTGCTGACACACATGCATGTTGGAAATGTGGCACTCCTCAGGCGGATATGTATCACTGCCTGTGGACATGTCCTTTAATCAGACAGTTTTGGATTCAGATACGAAACTACTTGACGGCCGATCTGGTAAATTATTGGAGGTTGTCCCCGGAGTGGGCGCTCTTTGGTATTATACCACCGAATCAGCGCCTCTCTTTAGGCAGTAAAAAATTGTTGCTGGCAGTTAGTTTGGCGGCTAGAAAAGCCATCCTGCAGGTGTGGATAGCGAAGGATCCACCAACTCTATCATTATTTAAAGCCAAATTATTCTACCTCTTTAGGATGGAATGGATAAGTGTCCTGCTGGAAAAAGACACTAAGATACACAATTTCTTTGAGGTTTGGGAGAGTTATATAATGACCTTGTCGATGACGGTTAAGAAACAGCTCCAGGACTCGTTGTCCAACACAGAATGGTTTCTAACTAGAATGGCTGCGGGGGATCCGCCAATTGTGCTTTAAAAGTTAATTGACGAACAGGGCGCTGTGGGCGGGTTGGGGGGGAAATCGGGTGCGGCACGGGTATTACACATATGTGTATATATATGTATGTGTATATTTTTTTTATTTTTTCTTATTTTAATTTCTTTCTTTTCTTATGTTCGAAAGTACAAATATGGGTCAGTCGACCGAGTTGAATTTCAGATCCGCAAAACAGATGATCTTCAGAGGTCTTGTTACTTATAATTGTGATGCTGTTGATTGCTTAGAACAGATATGTCCCTTGATCAAGGACTCAACTGTACTTTTCTTGTTCTGTTTTCTTATAATACCCTTCTATCAAAGTTTGGAAACATATCGAACATTTATGTATGTATAACATGTATTGCTTCAATAAAAAATTTATGCAAAAAAAAAAAGAAAAATGATGGATAATTAAAAACAATATCTGGTTAATTAGGACACAGTGGTGTGTAGAGTGGTTAATAATTAAAATGAAAGGTTGTGAAAAATTGATGTATAGGATACAAAATTCCTAAAAGGAAATTGCTTATGTGATTACTAAAAAGTGAATCCTAATACCGGTATATGGAAATAGGGACAACAAACATGCAATGGACAAACAAACATAGTAACAGTAAGACACACAAAAAACATAAAAACACTCAATTGCCCCAATATACAAGTCTTTAGTGAGTGATGAATAGGATTCCCAGTCTGCGGTGGATGCGCAAAATGCGGCTTTAGGGCCATAACTAGATGTGTGCCAATAGTGCCTTGCCCACAGCACAAATGCACTGAGAGCGCACCATCTGGCAGCACACCAGCACGGCCACTATGGCACACTTACACTTACTACCATCGGCCGCCGCTGCTACAAGGGAGTGCTGCCGCACCCGTCGACAGCTTCTGCTTCTCATTAAAGTATGCCGGAGTCGGGCGGGCTGAATAATGGGGGATTTTCAGCATGAGAAGAGGAGGGGGATCCTCTCCTCCCCGCCCCTCTCCACCCATGACTCCTCCTCTCTGAGACCTACAGGAGCCGCCGGGGATGATAGATTGTGGTGTCTGATCCCCGGCGGGGAGCAGGCTTTGATGTCCCTTACATCTCTCCACAAAAACAGGTAGCTGGGCTGGCGGATTGGGGAATGGGGGGTGGGCTCTGACTGCTGTCTCTTGTGATTTCTAAGTCCCTTAAAGTGCCACCTCTTTTGGTCTATATATGTTGGTTGCCCCCCCCCCCCCTTGTACTCTGCTGCCATAATGTGTAAAAAGGGAGACTCTGCTGCTGTAATGTGTAAAATGGGGGACTCTGCCGCCGTAATGTGTAAAATGGGGGACTCTGCCACCGTAATGTGTAATAAGAGGACTCTGCAGCCGTAATGTGTAAAAAGACAACTCTGCCCGTCGTAATGTGTAAAAAGGGGGACTCTGCTGCTGTAATGTGTAAAAAGGGGGACTCAGCTTGTCGTAATGTGTAAAAAGGGGGACTCTGCCTGTCATAATGTGTAAAAAGCGGGACTCTGCTGCTGTAATGTGTAAAAAGGGGGTACTCAGCTGCTGTAATGTGTAAAAAGGGGGACTGCTGCCGTAATCTGTAAAAAGGGGGACTTTGCTGCTGTAATGTGTAAAAAGGGGGACTGCTGCTGTAATGTGTAACAAGAGGACACTGCCTGTCGTAATGTGTAAGAATGGGGACTCTGCTGCTGTAATGTGAAAAAAGGGGGTACTCTGCTGCTGTAATGTGTAAAAAGGGGGACTCTGCTGCTGTAATGTATAAAAAGGGGGACTCTACCTACCATAATGTATAAAAGGGGGCGCTACCTGCCATAATGTGGTACAGAGGCTCTACCTGGTGTAATGTGTGTAAGGCCCCTATAATTTTGGTGCGCGCCTACGCTGTGCACTGGCCCATTTTTAAATATAGGTTGGGGGGGCACCAATGCTGTTTCTTGCACACAGGGCTAAAATGTCCAGTTACAGCACTGTGCGGCTTATTCCTTTTATTATTCCCAAGGGATCCTACTGTGTGAAATTGAATATTTGTAATCCTTGTAGGGGTTATTATAATTGAATTGATAATCTCTGCACAGCATTTGGTGCAAATAGCCCTCTTCAAGCTTCAACGGACGTAGTATGTGTCCATGCTCCC
The DNA here is from genome assembly GCF_028390025.1 of Pseudophryne corroboree. Taxonomy (NCBI): domain Eukaryota; kingdom Metazoa; phylum Chordata; class Amphibia; order Anura; family Myobatrachidae; genus Pseudophryne; species Pseudophryne corroboree. The sequence continues at coordinate 117,727,795 of NC_086448.1, forward strand.
TGGGGTAATCTTTCCTAGGTACTGTAGAAATAGGCAGGTCCAGGGACGGATTGGGATCGAAAACCAGCCAGGGTAAGGTTCTGTTGAGGGGTGGAGTCTGTGAAGTGGGCGGGATTACTACCCAAAAGGCCTAATTAAACGCAGGAAAGTAAAGCGCACGCCACAAAATTTTAGGGACGTGGCTTCGTGGGGAAGGGGCGTGGCCACATAATAGTGCCAATTCACATTACACCACACAGTAGCGCCGCTTATACACATTGCACCAGGTAGAAACTCCTATACACACTGTGCCAGGTATAGCATGTTGTACATATTGCACCAGATAGAGCATGTCTACACTTTGCGCCAGGTAGAGAATGGTATACACTTTGCGCCAGGCAGAGCAAATTATACACCTTGCACCAGGTAGAGCACGTTATACACATTGCACCAGGTAGAGCACGTTATACACATTGCACCATGCAGAGCACGTTATACACATTGCACCATGCAGAGCACGTTATACACATTGCACCAGGTAGAGCATATATGTAGGATGACAGAGGGACAAACAGTGCACATGGACACAATTTTCCCCTCACCCCAGTAGCCACTGACCTGGTCGGCTACCACTGTAGTGTGTTTCTTGTCTGCGCGGGGTCTTAGGTTATGTGTACCGCTAGCTGGAGTTAACTGCCATTGTAAACAGGCTGCGCCTGTTGGGACTCCAGCAAGCCGCTGGGTCCTAGTGACCGGTGGCTGCCTAACTTCCCTCCAGCAGGGCTGCGGCAATTTACAGGTACAGCCAGGAGTAGCAGAAAGGGAGGGGTGGGGGTTGGGAGCAGGGGCATATCCAGAAGAAAATGACAGTAGGAGCAGCATGACAGGGCAAGGGCGAGTTGACCAATTCTAGGTATATTTGCACTCGCCATAGGCGCGTGTGCTGACAGAAGAGCAGTGTGGTTTCACTCCAAGGGGTGTGGTCTCTCAGGATATGCCATCCCCATGAACCACATCCCTCTTTTTTGTCATACAGGGTGACGGAGGGGGGACACACGCACGGGGGGACGGACACACGCGCGGTGGGACGGACACACGCGCGGTGGGACGGACACACGCGCGGGAGGAAGGACACACGCGCGGGAGGAAGGACACACGCGCGGGGGGCGGAGGGGGGACGGACACGCGCGGGGGGACGGACACACGCGCGAGGGGACGGAGGGGGGACGGACACACGCGCGAGGGGACGGAGGGGGGACGGACACACGCGCGAGGGGACGGAGGGGGGACGGACACACGCGCGGGGGGACGGACACACGCGCGGGGGGACGGACACACGCGCGGGGGGACGGACACACGCGCGGGGGGACGGACACACGCGCGGGGGGACGGACACACGCGCGGGGGGACGGAGGGGGGATGGAGGGGGGACGGAGGGGGGACGGACACACGCGCGGGGGGACGGAGGGGGGACGGACACACGCCCGGGGGGACGGACACACGCCCGGGGGGACGGACACACGCCCGGGGTGACGGAGGGGGGACGGACACACGCCCGGGGTGACGGAGGGGGGACGGACACACGCCCGGGGTGACGGAGGGGGGACGGACACACGCCCGGGGGGACGGACACACGCCCGGGGGGACGGACACACGCTCGGGGTGACGGACACACGCCCGGGGTGACGGAGGGGGGACGGACACACGCCCGGGGTGACGGACACGCGCCCGGGGTGACGGAGGGGGGACGGACACGCGCGCGGGGGGACGGACACGCGCGCGGGGTGACGGAGGGGGGACGGACACGCGCACGGGGTGACGGAGGGGGGACGGACACGCGCACGGGGTGACGGAGGGGGGACGGACACGCGCCCGGGGTGACGGAAGGGGGACGGACACGCGTGCGGGGTGACGGAAGGGGGACAGACACGCGCGCGGGGTGACGGAAGGGGGACGGACACGCGCGCGGGGTGACGGAGGGGGAGACGGACACGCGCGCGGGGTGACGGAGGGGGGGACGGACACGCGCGCGGGGGGACGGACACGCGCGCGGGGGGACGGACACGCGCGCGGGGGGACGGACACGCGCGCGGGGGGACGGACACGCGCGCGGGGTGACGGAGGGGGGACGGACACGCGCGCGCGGTGACGGAGGGGGGACGGACACGCGCGCGGGGGGACGGACACGCGCGCGGGGTGACGGAGGGGGGACGGACACGAGCGCGGGGTGACGGAGGGGGGACGGACACGAGCGCGGGGTGACGGAGGGGGGACGGACACGCGCGCGGGGTGATGGAGGGGGGACGGACACGCGCGCGGGGTGACGGAGGGGAGGTACACACAGGGTGACGGAGGGTACGTACGTACGGGAGTGACGGAGGGGACGTACGTACGGGAGTGACGGAGGGGACGTACGTACGGGAGTGACGGAGGGGACGTACGTACGGGAGTGACGGAGGGGATGTACGTACGGGAGTGATGGAGGGGACTTACGTACGGGAGTGACGGAGGGGACGTACGTACGGGAGTGACGGAGGGGGATGTACGTACGGGAGTGATGGAGGGGACGTACACACAGGGTGACGGAGGGGACATACATATGGGGGTGATGAAGGGGAGGTACATATGGGGGTTGGAGGTGCACCCTCACCCCCATTGTTAACCAGGCCCTGATTAGACAATGACCCCACATCTTTAATACATTGCCTGATTTACCTCATCATGTCCAGCCTGTCTGTATGGGAAAACAATGACACAGCCTCCCCCCTCCCCCCCAGTGCAGAGCTGAGAGTGCTTTTTGTGTCTCCCTGTGGAGCTAATCAGTGACTCACCAGCAACACAGTAGCTCCTCCTGGCTGGAACGGAGTTTCATGTGCCGGCCAGGGCAGACTCAGCACAGATGATTGATGTGCTCCCCGGCTGCTGGTATGTGGAGGCGGGGCTGCCTGGGAGGAGGGACCTCGCAGCTCACACACTGGAGGGAAATGTACAGTGAGGAGTGACAGAGGTAGAGCCGCGGAAGCCGCGCCCCTCACACTTACATGGGGTGCACGTCTTCCGCAGCAGCAGCGCAGCAACACAATATCCGAGCTGGGGACGTCCCTCACTCTGCTGTTGTGATAGTGGGCGGCACACAGAACCTTCACCGCTGCAGCTCAAGCTGGGGCCATAGCTATTTGGCATTGGGGGGAACAGCCACTAAATTGCGCAAGTCTGGCAGCCTACTGACAATCTGTCCCGGCGTACCAATCCGCCGCTGGGCAGGTCCTACCTGATGCATGCGGGGATATCCCCAGGGGCTCAAGGGGCCAGTTAAAGTCCGTGGAGGGTTAGTGGTGGTGGTGCCCACTTGTGAGGCCAGATAGGGGTGTCTGCCTGTGGCTGTGCTGCTGCTGTTCCCAATCTCTTCAGAAGTTCACACACACAGAGCGTGCGCCGCGCGGTGGTGCTGGGGCGGTGCTTCCAATATCGATGCACATCCTCTCCTGTGTATGCGGCACAAGGAGGCTAGGGCTGAGAACACAGTTTATCATGCCGCGCCCGCCGTTGATGAGGGAGCCGAGTGAGAGAAAGGGGAGGTGGTGTCAGGACGGATTAAATCTAGCAGGCTGCTGTATCAGGAATAAATGTTTTCCTGTCTACAGTAGCAGCAGAGCAGATACTGTGGGCCTATTTTGATGGGGGGCCTGGAGCTGCAGCTCCATCCGCCCCATTGTTAATCCGGCCCTGGACGCAGCATGGTAACCAAGCTATATCCGTACTATGCGAATTAGACGCATGCACCAACTTTTAAACGCTCTTTAAATTTACTTAACAGATAAACAATCCAATCTGAATCAAACACAATATGACTTATTGAACCTCGTTAGCAACAATAAAGAGTACACTGTGTCAAAGTCAGAAAAATGTCTCTATGCACGTTGCCATATTTGCACCGCACACTGGTCCGCGCTGCGCATGCGTACGCTCTCCCGTGAAGGCGCATACCCGCGATAGCGTGCACTCGCAGGCGCGGTATGCGTATTTACGGTAGAGTTTATGTAGTCGTAGCGTGCGACTCATTCGTTACAAATGTTCACAATTAATGTAGTTTGTAGATCATGGTCCCCTTGATAGATTCTGAAAGTTTGGTTAAAATAGAAGGTCCCTGTTTAAAGGAATCCCTCTTTGTATTGTACGAAGGGTCTGACAGGAATCATACAGCCGTGTTCGGTACCCATCGGAAGAGTATTTAATTAGTAATATTCCGGTGTTGGTTTGGAGCGTATTAATCGCTCGTGCGAATAGTTATGGACATAAGAAGTTTATGTCCATTTCTATTATTTACACATACTCAGGTATGCGGCGGGAAACCTAGTTCCCCACCCACCTGAGCTGTTGGAAATCGTCACAGCCCACCTGTATGAATCACCCTATGACCTTTTGTTATGATGCAGGGCCGAATTCCTTCGGCCAATGGACAATGGGATTGTAGGACCATGAGATTGCATTGTGTGTGGGGCATAAATAGGCAGGCCGACCACATCCAGCTCTCACTCTCTCATCAACGGTTATCTGCTGATAGCCGGGAGCTGGATATCGAGGCGCAGGCGATCATACCCTTTGTGCGTAAGTTTCTCTCCGTAATCATTGTCTTTCTGTGAGCCAATTTCTCTCATCTCTCTCTCTCTCTCTCTCTCCCTGTTCTGTTCTCTCATATCTCCCCTAGACTAGGCTAGTATTGTATTGTATTAGATAGTATTGTATTGTATTGCATTTAGGTCAGTGTAGTATTGTCCTTTTGTATTTATTGTTTAGTTCTGTGGTTAGGAAGTCTCTGTTATATTGTAGTGTATCATTTGTACTGTTATCCCCTTTTTACAAGTATATTAGATATAATACAGTTAATAGGCTTTGGAACCTAAACCAGTATCTGTGTATTTTCTATAGTGTTAAGTGTTCACTTGAGTGTCGGTGACGCTCAAGCAGCTTTGTAGTTAGTCAGGTTACACAAGGTTGCACTTACACCCTGTATTCACATTAAGTTATTCTGTGTATTTCATTGGTATAAGGTTTAAACATTAAGGTATAGCGTTGTGAGCGTCTGCGCCGCTGGTGACCTCCTCGTGGTCTCGAGCGTATGCTACGCCATAGCGAATCATTACTCTAGTCATAGCCAATAACGTGTCCTGTAATCACTGGGCCGTGAGCGAACGTGACGCTTGAGCGTCTCGCCTACGGCTGAGCGATCGTTACGCAACTAGCGTACCATTACGGTACTTCTTAAGCAAACAGCGTACAGTGTTCTTAGACTTCATAAAGGGTTGTTTATACGACAACGGAATTTAGTATTGTCAATTGGGGACTCGTCCTATCCTTCTCATATCTGCACTAGGTAGATCAGCAGACATTATCCCCCAGCAAAGGGTGGGAGGTTGTCTCCCAGTGCTGACGGGATAAGCGTCTGCTTCGCTTAGATAAAGAGTGCTGAAGGAATCCGGGAACCGGAAGTAAGAACAAAACGCTTGTGTCTTTTAAAAACTGTTTTATTTCTCTTCTGTCTTGCGTATACACGCACGCATACATTTATCTGCATTTCTTTTTCAATTTCGTATATCACTATTCCTGTTTGCCAATTTTTATAGTTGATAGAAAGTGCTAAAAAGAGATTTGCTGTTATTTCATAGTAAAGGTAATAGTTAAAGTATAGAACAACACACGATTTGTCTAGGAGACAAGGCAGTCAGTGTGGATTGCGGTAGATGATCAGGGATCATTTACATTGATAAAAGTATATATTGTGTTACGCTGGATCTTTGCATTGCGTACACGTGTCGCTAACAAAGACTAGCGTACGCAATCCAAAAGGCAGACGCACGCAGCGTACATTACGCAACGTAGCGTCTGGTTACGCTCACATAGCTCAAGTCACGAAAAAGGTGAATTAGCGCAAAGCGAGAATTAGCGCAAAGGCGATAAGTAACGCACAGCGGTAGATAACGCGAAGCGGTAAATAACGCAAATCTATTTTTGGAAAAAAATCTGAAATTTAGTTTAACAGATCCTGCTCCTAATTGGTAACACTGTTGGACTGAAGACAATTTCTGCGCAGAAATAGATATAGAAACAAAGTGTACATGTGTTGAGTGAGTGTGGTTTTGTATACATAAGTTTATACAACTTTAAGGTGGAACCAAAAGGAAAGCCGGGTACTCGTCAAGGGACATACGTGTAAGTGACATATACGGTGGCTAGGGAGGCATCCCTGGTTAAAATAATATTTGAGCATTAGAGTATAGCGGATCATAAGGTAACAAGACCAGGAGGTCATAAGGTAACAAGACCAGGAGGTCGTAAGGTAAAAGGTCCGCTATAAGAGTCCAGTGGCACAACGCCCGGGGTGTTGGTGCAGAACCCATATAGGCCATAAGCTCTTGCTGAAGGAATCGCGGCCGGAAACATCGATTCCATTGATCTTTCAGTACATAACAAGTAGTGCTTGTGTACTGAACGATTGGACCGCACGTAATTGTGTGCAGTAGTTAGTAATCTGACCTAATACCATTAGAGTAAAGTGGTCACAAACGCTATTTGTACATTCTGACGTGATTTGTGTAATTTTTTATTTTTAAAGGGAAGTTCGCTGGTCACTCAGGAACTATCTAACAACCCCACCTTTACTGGAAAGAGTAAGTGTCCTGCGGGTAACCCTCATATGTTCCAGTAAACTGAAGGTTCCATAGGGGCCCTGTATCGAGTACGCCAGCACCACGTCGGTGTGATCAGGTCGTATTGGTCGAGGTGGGCGAGTGAGTGGGGTACTCGGTAAACCGCCACCGCCGGCCTACTGTGGAGTAATTTGGTTGTCTGTAAAGGCTTGCTGAAAACCTTGATACAGAGATCCAAGGAGGACTAAGCAACACCTGCAGACTATGGGGGCCAGTTGCTCAGGTAGGGGGCGATCAACCTTGGTTCAGGTTGATTCTGTGAACCGACCAGTTGGGTCGGCACGATATGTAATGTGTGAAAAATATGGAAGTCACACCGAATCTTTATGTGATGAATGGGAGAGAATGACTGTACAAGACAGGGACAAATTCCCAAGAATAGGTAGCTTTAGTCCAGAAGTGTTACAAAATTTAAGGAGGAGGATATGTCTCGTAAAATCAGCAAAGAGACGAATTCAGCATCATGATTATTTACAGTTATGGCACCAGGAAGGTGAGATACAGAGAGGTTTGGCTCTGGCGGCAGGATCTGGGGCAGTCAGGAAGCTGATAGCCACAGCTCCTCCTCCACCATACATTGCAGGAGAGAAGTTGATTACGGAGAGAAACGCACTGGGTTATAAAACAAAAACTCTTAGTAACCTTGTAAATGTTAATGATGTTAACCAAATAACTCATGCAAGTATTAACCCGTGCAAGATGTACCCTGTTTTGAACCTTCCTCAGGAGTGTGATCAAGAAGACGATTCAGCAACAATTTCAGCTCTCTCTCTTGCAGCCACCATAGCAGAGACCACAGTAGGCACAGCGACACCCACGAGATTAGTGAAAGCCCCTAGCGGAGGGATAGGTGAGGTCGTGTCAACGGGTAAGTATGGCACCATGCACTACACTGAAACAATTGTACCACAACAAGCAGTAGAATCTACACAGGAAGAGGCTGTTAGAATTGCTCCTGTAAGGGTAATAGCAGTTCCCAATGGAAAAACAGATGTGTCTGGAGCCACTCCCATAAGGAACATTGCCATGTACACTCCATTTTCCAGAATGGAATTAAGAACAATAGTGTCCGAATTTCCTGACCCCAGGAAGGATTTAGTTGCTAGCCAAAAATACATCAGGGATCTAGGAAACACTGTAGAACCCAACAACAAGGATTGGCAGATACTGCTAAGAGCTTGTTTACCTTCCAATGTTGACGCAACTCAATTTTTAACTGACTGTGCATTGGATAAAGATGTACCGCTTACAGACGTGTACAACAAGGATAATGTAAAAAGGATAAATTTACAGCTAAAGGAGTATTTCCCAGCCGTTGTTAAATGGAATAAGATATTTTCCATTAAGCAAAAGGAGTCCGAAACGGCAGCAGAATATTTCCACCGGGCACTATCAGAAATAGCAAAATACACTGGTATAGAAGACATTAAGACCAACCCAAACCATCGAGAAGTAGCAGTATCTGTACTGATGGATGGTTTGAAAGAAACATTAAAAGCTAGGGTACAGACCACACAACCATGTTGGCGAGGTCTGTCAGTGTCCACATTGAGAGAGGCTGCTATTGATCACGACAGAAATATCACTAGGCACAGGGAGTCGCAAAGTGATAAGTTGATGTCAGTAAGTATACAGGCGCTGACCACAAGGCAGCCTGCGTATGTACCACCGAATCCTGTGGGTAAGGCAAGTGTAATAACATGTTTTTCTTGTAACAGACCGGGACATTTTGCACGAGAATGTAGAACAAAGAATGTACAAAGATCTTTTCAACCCCCTAGACAACAACACAACACACGACATTGGGAGCAGGGTCCACAGAGGCGGAGTTTTGAGCCACATACAGGGGAAACAAAAAGATATCCCCCGAACAGAGATTGGCATGCCTCTGGTAGTTCCTAGCTAACCCCCTCACAAGTAGTTGCTGCCAACGGGATTCAGGGAGGTCAGCATACCCAATAGGGGTGTGGCCATACCTGTAATCTGCACCCAGTCAAGTTGATTGCTAGTCTTGGAAGCGAACCAGAAATTGCAATCAATGTAGCTGGTAAAACTTTAAACTTTCTTGTAGACACAGGGGCGGCCAAGTCAGTGATAAATTCGACAGTGGGCATGAGAACCACTGGTAGGACAATTCCAGCCATGGGAGTAACAGGAGTAGTCCAGCACTACCCTGTTAGCAAACCAGCCGAGATTACAATAGGGCCTTTGCATACCAAGCATTCCTTTTTGCTGGCTGCATCGGCACCAACTAATCTCCTGGGTAGAGACTTACTATGTAAAATGGGTTGCGTCATTTATTGTACTCCTGAAGGTGTATTCTTGGACATCCCTGAGAATCACGCTCAGGAAGTACGAGACATGTTAGACTCCCCATCAAAATTAATGTCACATTCCATTATGACAAATAGGAATCCATCCCAAGTAGAAGAGATGACATCTCAGATACCAGAGTCACTTTGGACAAAAGATGGACAGGACACTGGATTAATGGCAAACGTAGCTCCAGTAGTTGTACAAGTAAAAGATGGTAGGATAGCTCCAAAAATCCCACAGTATCCTCTGAAGCCAGAGGTGGAGTTAGGAGTTTTCCCAGTAATAGAGCGCTTGCTACAACAGGGCATTCTAGTAAGAACGTCCAGCACAGCAAATAGTCCCATCTTCCCTGTTAAAAAGAGTGGGGGGAGGGGTTACAGGCTAGTGCAAGATCTAAGGGGGATTAACAAAATAGTTGAGAGTCAGTTCCCCGTAGTGCCTAATCCAGCTGTCATCCTAATGCAAATTCCTCCCACTGCCAAATTTTTCACTGTTATTGACCTCTGCTCCGCATTCTTTTCGGTACCTCTGCACCCTGACAGCCAATATTTGTTTGCATTCACATACAGAGGAGTCCAATACACGTGGACTCGGTTACCCCAAGGTTTCATAGATAGTCCAAGTATATTTTCTCAGGCTTTGCATGATTGTTTACAGTCTTTCCAACCGGAGAGTGGATCAGTGTTGATACAGTACGTGGATGATCTACTACTGTGTTCTGATTCATTGGAGGCATCCCTGAAGGATACGAAACAGCTCCTGTTTCATCTTTCAGACACAGGTCACAAGGTTTCCAAAGACAAGTTGCAATTATGCCAAGCTAAGGTAAAATATTTGGGACACTGTCTAACACAAGGACTGAGACACCTGACCGCTGATAGAATCCAAGCCATTAGAGACATGACACTGCCACAAACCCAACAACAGATAAGGACGTTTCTAGGAATGTGTGGGTATTGCCGTAATTGGATCCCAGGGTTTTCCATATTGGCGCTACCTTTGCAGGAAATGGTCTCTTCAAACAAACCTGATCGGATTTCGCATACAGACGAATCTGAAACAGCATTTGAGAGACTCAAGCAATGCCTAACGCAGGCACCAGCACTAGGTATGCCAGACTATGGGAAACCCTTTGAACTATACGGAACAGAAAGTGCTGGGTGCGCAGCAGGTGTACTAACACAAAAACACGGTGATGCCAGCAGGCCAGTTGCATATTACAGCGCTCAGCTAGACACGGTAGCGCGATCCCTCCCCACATGCTTGCGTAGCGTTGCGGCGATAGCATTGCTAGTGACGAAAAGCGAAGATGTCGTGCTAGGCCACAACCTCACAATCCATACACCGCATGCGGTATCTGCCTTATTGAATTCTGCCCAAACCAGACACGTCTCATCAGCAAGGTTTACAAGATGGGAATTGGCATTAATGGCCCCAGTAAACATCACCATAAGGAGATGCAGTGCATTAAACCCTGCAACATTTCTCCCAGGTGTGCCTGGTCAGACACAAAGGGTGGAAGGTGAGAGTGATGGGGAAGGAGGATTTAATGCAAAGGAAGATACACATGATTGTATGGAATATTTGACCCAAAATTTTACCGCAAGGCCTGACATCAGTGACAATCCACTGTAAGACGCAGAACTCATGTTCTACACGGACGGTAGTTGTCACAGACAGTCAGACTCGGGAGACTTGTGTACTGGATACGCAGTCGTAGATGACCAAGACACCATAGAAGCGGAACCGCTAGGCCCACCTCACTCAGCCCAGGTTGCTGAACTGGTCGCCCTAACCAGAGCATGTGAATTGGCTAAGGGTAAGTCTGCCAATATCTACACCGATTCTAGATACGCCTTCGGGGTAGTCCATGATTTCGGAGCCCTATGGCGGCTCAGAAATTTCATGACGGCGGCTGGTACACCGATAGCGCATGCAGCTCATATAAAAAGGCTTCTAACAGCGATACAGGAACCCGACAGAGTGGCTGTTATCAAATGTAAAGCACATACATATAGTCAAGACCCAGTGTCCCTTGGTAACAGCCGAGCAGACGAAGCCGCAAAGCTTGCAGCTGCTACCCCCATACAGACAGACACCACACAACTGATGGTATTTAATACCATCAACACACAAAAGTTGTGTGAGATGCAGAATTTGTGTTCCACACAGGAGAGAGCAGTCTGGAAGGCAAAGGGATATGGCCAGGAGTCCTCAGGGCTCTGGACGGATGGACATGGTAAACCGGTGGCCCCCAGGGCATACCTTCCATGTCTGGCTGAAGCAGCTCATGGGCTGACTCATCTAGGCAAGGAGGGGATGTGCAAATTGGTAAGAGCATACTGGTGCGCCCCAGGATTCTCCTCTCATGCGAGTAAAAGAGCAATGTCATGCCTTACCTGTCTGAGAAAGAATATTGGAAAAGCAATACCTACAGAACCATCCCATATCCCACCTGCCGGCGGCCCTTTCCAGGTAATACAAATTGACTTCATTCAATTACCCCCTTGTCGAAATTTGAAATATGTACTTGTTTGTATAGATGTTTTCTCGAATTGGGTCGAAGCATTTCCAGCAGCTACAAATACTGCCATGTTTACAGCTAAGAAAATTGTGCAGGAATTTGTATGTAGATATGGTATCCCTAGAATCATTGAAAGTGATAGGGGTACCCATTTTACAGGTGATGTCTTTCAAGGAATGTGTAAATTAATGGGTATTGATAGCAAGCTGCACACTCCGTACCGTCCACAGGCGAGTGCGAAGGTCGAAAGAGTGAACAGCACTATTAAAAATAAATTGAGTAAAGTAATGACAGAGACAGGATTGACGTGGCCAGAAGCTTTACCCATTGTTTTGTATAGCATCAGAACCACTCCCAGGTCCCCTCTTAATCTGTCTCCTTTTGAAATCTTGTTTGGTCGACAACCGCATGTCATGATTAACCCTCAGGATGATTTGAAATGTAACAATGAAGTAACTGTAAAGTACTTGATTAACATGAGTAAGCAGTTGAGGAGTCAAAATGATAATCTGAAGTTGGTGATTCCTGATTTACCAGGTAGTAATTGTCATGACATTGAACCTGGGGATTATGTAATGATACGAAATTTTCTACGCTCAGGTTGTCTTATTGATAGATGGGAAGGACCATACCAGGTCTTATTGACTAGCACCACAGCATTGAAGGTTGCTGAGAGAGAGACTTGGGTCCATTCATCCCACTGCAAAAAGGTTGCCGATCCAGAGAAGTCCCGTGATAAGGAACAGACGGTAGAGGTTGTATCACTGGAGTGTCTGTTCCAGGAGGACTGAGGCGGCACCTGAGCCTTGAAGACCGAAAGCAGTTGTCGACTCCCTTCTCCCTTTTATTGTTTTTCTCCACTTCCCAGCCCCTCTCCCTTAAAATTTCTTTTTCCCCCTTCTCATTCTTCTCTATTTCCTCCTCAAAGATGGACTTGCCCCAAGAGACTGTGATCCGGATTTTGATGTTAACCATGATGTTGACCAGAGCAGTCTGTTCCGGCGAGAGTACCATAGAGGTCGAGAGAGGTTCTGGAATGGGTTCCGATTATGATGATGGAGGCGTAGTTTTCCAAGATCAACCAAACCAACAAGCAAAGGCGAGTATCAGAAAACGATCCGATAGAAGAAATTGTGATGGATTGTTAGCTGAAGAAAATTGTATCTGTAGGCTCTGTGATAATCTGGTTGAAGATGGGTGCATAAAGAAATGCCAATCCAGTTTTAATATCCATATGGACCGGCATCCATTGAGTGACTATCACTCCTTAGTGGGTAACGTGTTAAACCAAACAGATTGTTGGGTATGCTCTCAAGTACCTCAGGGTCACAGCAAATCAGGGCTAGTACCATTTCCTTTAACGTTAGGGGAGGTACTTGAGCTAAGTGGTGGGAGACCGGTGGACCGGAGGTTTAACATCTCCAGCCCTCCTAGTTTGAAGCTCCACCAATACCATGTGGATAGGTCCCTCTTATGTTTTAACATCTCCAATCCCAGAAAACCGGGAAATTGGGAAGTGTCATGGAGCAACCTTACCATGACCTTTTCACACAGAGCAGATAGAATGCCTACAGATACAGAGCTCGTACGCCATATAGCCAGTAGAGGAAAATCTTTTCGGTATCGATATACCTTAGGAAATAGGATTACTAGAGTTGGAGAGGTATCACCAGGATACTGTGCACATATCGTACAAACTGATACGTGCATTAAGCAGATGGAAGAATTAGGGTCAGGAGATTTCACCTGGAAGGTTTGTAACATGGTCATGTCCTTCTCCGTCCCTTATGTTCTCCCCGATGACGCATATTTCATATGCGGGAGAAAGGCGTACAAGTGGCTTGCCCCAAACTCTGAAGGATTGTGTTATATTGGAAAAGTATTGCCTGAAGTGATGACTGTTACACATGACAAAATGAAGGACATACACCGTGGTGCCCAAGCTCCTTATACTCACACTCATTACGAGCACCGAGTTAAAAGACAACTGTCAGAAAGGTTAGAGCATCCGGCCTCTGATCTTATCCATGAATCCACCGGGATTCAGGTTCTGGTAGCGTTAGATTTCACTCGCACCGCTCGAGGTGTGATGAATTATAGATACATTTCCGCACTCGCCAATTTGTTAGATAATATCACTGAAATGTATGATGACACGTTTAGATACACTGGAAGAGAACTTCAAGCTTACAAAACAGAACTAGTTCAGCATAGGATGGTTCTTAATTATCTTACAGCAGTAACAGGCGGATATTGTGTTACATTGGCAACACAGTACGGCATAAAGTGTTGCACGTATATCACAAATAGCACCGAGGACCCGGTAGAGGTCATAGACCAAAAGATGGACGATATTCTCCAATTGAAGTGGGAATTTCGCCGAAAACACAATCTCACCCTTGCTGCTGTAGGTAATGAGCTGACTGGTTGGGTGTCATGGTTGAACCCGCGAAATTGGTTCTCCGGTTTAGGAGACTGGGCTCAAGGAGTCATAATGGATGTTGGAAAGTTTCTACTATGTATCTTGGGTGTCGTTATATCGATTGGATTGATATTTAGATGCGGGCAGGCTTTAATGAGGTGCAAACAAAGTACAAAAGTGATGAGCTTGAGGAGCGAGGAAACTGTAATTAACCTGGATTTGATTTATGACCCAATGATAGAAACCAGGATGTGATGAAAATGCGATTATACGGTCCGTTTCTTTCACCTGTTTTTCTGCTTTTCTCCCAGATACAAAGACCCCCTTGGACGAGGAAGCTGACGAGACGAGATGTATACAGACAACAGACAAGCACCAAAGAAGAAGATTTGACAACTTTAAATATGGACACTTGATGAACTTTGCCATGGATCCCCAGTTTCCCTAGTATTTTTAAACTCACGCTAGCCCAACATTTTTGTAAATCTGATGGCTCAGACAAAGCTATTTGCTCATGCCCAAGGAGCAATACAGCGCAAAGAAGACGACTCTCAACAGATACCGAACACAACTTCAACAACAGATGTACATTTCCCTGACATAGAATATCATTGCATTTTTCGTAAGTGTTCTTTATCTTCATCTCTACAACCCTCAGGTAACGACACACATAGACGATAGGGAATACAGGCACAGATATCAGCAACCACATACCTCCCCCATTCATGTATCATCAACTAAAATGTGCATCCCCATTTTGTTACAACCACAGCCGAAATGAGCTCGGTAGAGTTTGACAGCCCATCCACAGACCTGTACCACAGGATAAGAAGGAATTCAAATGTATACTTCGCAATACCTCGAAGCTTGATTTACCACACGTACGGCACGATGATACATGACCCTCCAAACATGGACTCATACACACATGCTTCTGCTTTCTCACTAGGTCATACCCTCTTCACACCTACTCCACTCTTCTCCCCTACCCAACCATGGAAATCAATTAACCCCTGACTTACATTTTTCTCCTTAAATATTTTAGAAGGTGGCAGTTATTATTGACTGCCAAAGGGTGGACTGTCAAAGTCAGAAAAATGTCTCTATGCACGTTGCCATATTTGCACCGCACACTGGTCCGCGCTGCGCATGCGTACGCTCTCCCGTGAAGGCGCATACCCGCGATAGCGTGCACTCGCAGGCGCGGTATGCGTATTTACGGTAGAGTTTATGTAGTCGTAGCGTGCGACTCATTCGTTACAAATGTTCACAATTAATGTAGTTTGTAGATCATGGTCCCCTTGATAGATTCTGAAAGTTTGGTTAAAATAGAAGGTCCCTGTTTAAAGGAATCCCTCTTTGTATTGTACGAAGGGTCTGACAGGAATCATACAGCCGTGTTTGGTACCCATCGGAAGAGTATTTAATTAGTAATATTCCGGTGTTGGTTTGGAGCGTATTAATCGCTCGTGCGAATAGTTATGGACATAAGAAGTTTATGTCCATTTCTATTATTTACACATACTCAGGTATGCGGCGGGAAACCCAGTTTCCCACCCACCTGAGCTGTTGGAAATCGTCACAGCCCACCTGTATGAATCACCCTATGACCTTTTGTTATGATGCAGGGCCGAATTCCTTCGGCCAATGGACAATGGGATTGTAGGACCATGAGATTGCATTGTGTGTGGGGCATAAATAGGCAGGCCGACCACATCCAGCTCTCACTCTCTCATCAACGGTTATCTGCTGATAGCCGGGAGCTGGATATCGAGGCGCAGGCGATCATACCCTTTGTGCGTAAGTTTCTCTCCGTAATCATTGTCTTTCTGTGAGCCAATTTCTCTCATCTCTCTCTCTCTCTCTCTCTCTCTCCCTGTTCAGTTCTCTCATATCTCCCCTAGACTAGGCTAGTATTGTATTGTATTAGATAGTATTGTATTGTATTGCATTTAGGTCAGTGTAGTATTGTCCTTTTGTATTTATTGTTTAGTTCTGTGGTTAGGAAGTCTCTGTTATATTGTAGTGTATCATTTGTACTGTTATCCCCTTTTTACAAGTATATTAGATATAATACAGTTAATAGGCTTTGGAACCTAAACCAGTATCTGTGTATTTTCTATAGTGTTAAGTGTTCACTTGAGCGTCGGTGACGCTCAAGCAGCTTTGTAGTTAGTCAGGTTACACAAGGTTGCACTTACACCCTGTATTCACATTAAGTTATTCTGTGTATTTCATTGGTATAAGGTTTAAACATTAAGGTATAGCGTTGTGAGCGTCTGCGCCGCTGGTGACCTCCTCGTGGTCTCGAGCGTATGCTACGCCATAGCGAATCATTACTCTAGTCATAGCCAATAACGTGTCCTGTAATCACTGGGCCGTGAGCGAACGTGACGCTTGAGCGTCTCGCCTACGGCTGAGCGATCGTTACGCAACTAGCGTACCATTACGGTACTTCTTAAGCAAACAGCGTACAGTGTTCTTAGACTTCATAAAGGGTTGTTTATACGACAACGGAATTTAGTATTGTCAACTGTAACATTTCTAATATTGTGCGTTTTTGTCACACCCAAAGGCAGCAAAGAAATCTATTGTCCCTTGATTCATATCAGCGCCTTAATGATAGCACAAAAATGGATGTGGTTCATCGGTATCAGAACCATCCACCCTTAGCCGGTAGACCACAGCGCGTTTGTATTGCACATCATATAAGTATGTGATATCCCGGACGAGAACCCAACTGTGAAATTCCATTATTTTAAATAACCATTTAAATACCAGTGGTATTATATACTGCGGACGCAAGGTGCATCTTATTACCATATACAAAAATAGTGCGCTAAATGTCGCAGCACTATGTCCCTTAAGAGAAAGCAAGTAGTTGCACACATGGTATACTGAGGTCCAATGCTCAGAGATATATATATATATATATATATGTATTTGATATTAAAGTTATGCATACAAAATAAGATATGTACAATATATCATTCAGTATAATAACGAAGACGTGTTCTTTCCAACTAAGAACACTTGTTCCGTAAGCTGAGACGCTGACCTGATAATTTGTTGCATGCCGGCAACCTGAGAGACGAACCGCTGTGAGAGACACTGGATACAGCGCTTTCGATTTCCATGAGCCAGTGATTTTAAACCTTGATGTATGTGAGCCTGTTACTTGTAGTAAATCTACTTTATATCTTGATTCACTGAGTGCGCCTTCATCATTCTTTTTCAATATATATATATATATATATATATATACCTATGTAGATGGTACAGAGTTACAGTTACATAAGAAACAGTCACAGCCAGTATACATCACCCTATCCCATAGGACAGTCCTTCATGTTTTCCTCTCAGCAACTCACTCTCTAAGCCCTAGAAACTACATATTTCAAACAGTGGGAGTTAACAGGTTGTTGGTTTCGGTCTCCTTCCATTGGTCCAGGAGAGGGAGGTTTCTCATTCATTGTGTGTTATTGGTCAGTTCATACGTAAGCAATGTCCAGTTTCAAGACGCAGGTACAGGGGTTAACCACTGGGCTTCTGCCCACATGCTTTCTCAGGAAGTTTTTTGTTCTTGTAGAATGTGACTTTATATTCATACATTTGATCATAACTAATCGTCGCAATGTGCTACAATTTACTCATAGCTATCAAATTAATCCACACATTCTCCTGACCATTTTGACACTAAGCATGATATAATTAACTTGTTCTGTCCCCATAATACATATATATCTGGTTTTACACTGGTGCTGGACATGTTTTGTCTATGTGTAATTTGTGTTGTATGAATATGTGTCTGTGTGCATCTTTATGGCATTTCTCAGTGATTGCGCCTTTTACCGTATATACACCCACCACACTGCAACACGCACACCATGCGACTCTATGCATGATGTACAGTAAAGAAGCATAGTGCATCTATATATACGTCAATTGTGTCCTTACGCTACCACTGAGAAGTGCCACTCTGTGTGTTGTTTGTATGTGTTCTTTTTCTGACTTCAACAGTAGTCAGTAGAAAAATTATTTATGATCCATTTTAATAAGTGGTTCAAATGGGCAACTTGAAGGATTTTGAGGACTAACACAAGTCCCACAGCACTGTAGGAGGAACAACCAGAAGCTGATTGTGCAGCATACCCTGGAAAAAAGTGCGCACATCCTGTAAGTTGGTCATTTACTTTTGGAACCCTACAGTCAATGTGGACCCTTGCTCTTTCAAGTAAGCCACCTTCAAACCTTTACCCATTCGTGCCCGAAAGAGCGCTAAGACCCCGGAAACTCTGAAAGATTTAGGGTCCAACTTTGTTTCACTGCACCAATGAACATAGGCTGGCCATATTTGGTGATAAAGGCGAGCTAAGGAAGGTTTCCTTGCTCTGAACACTGTTTGAATCACCTGTTGAAAATATCCTGTTGCCATCAGGATAGAGGTTTCAAAGGCCACACTGTCAAAGACAGTCGATCCAGATGTCTGTGATAACAAGGACCCTGCATCAGTAGGTCTGGATGTTGAGGGAGCAGAATGGAGCATCCATTGCCATTCTCTGCTGGTTTTCTTTTTTAACTTTCTCACCACCCTGGGTAATAGGGTGATTGGAGAAACACATAAGCCAGAAGAAAAGTCTCATCTCACTGATACGGCATCCACAAAGATCGCTCTGGGATCCTTTGTTCTTTGACCGTATGTGAACACTTTGTTGTTCAGACAAGATTCCATGAGATTTCTCTGGCAAGCACCTCTAGTTTACTAGAGTCCGGAAAATCTCCGGGTGTAGAGCCCATTCGCTTCCCTGAATGGTGTGTTGACTTGAAAAAGTCTGCTTCCCCATTTAGGATTCCCGGAATGAAAACAGCGGACAAGGTTGGATGATGATGTTCTGCCCACTTTAGTATGTGCTTTACTTTCTTCATCACTTTTCGGCTGCGAGTTCCTCCCTGATGTAGAGGTACGCTACTACCATCACACTGTCCGAACGGACTGGACTGGTTTTCCCCAAAGACTGTCCTGTGCCTACATGAGTGTCCTGTACATGGCCCGAGGTTCCAACCTTTAATGGCAGACAACTTTCTTCTTTGGGAACACAACCTTCCTGACACTGCTGCCCAGTGTCAGAATTTTCCCTTTGTCCAGCTGGGATGCCTGTGGCCACCAGGCTAAAGACCTTCTTACTTTTATCGTAAGTACCATAGTCCGTTTTTATTATGTGATGCAATCCATTAATACCTACAGCACCTTGTATTCCCAGGTGGTTCCTCCAAGTACCAACCAGGCCAACACTGCGTAGCTTCCACGATCCGATGAGATTGGGTATATTCAGTGTGATATTTGGTAAGAATCAGACGCTGCAGAGACCTCGAGTGGAATTGTGCATACTTCACCCTGTCGATGTAGATACCATCAAACCCATCACCCTCATTGCCACTTGAATGGATATTGTTTGACTGTGTAACAAGTCATGAATCCTAGACTAAACCTTGGATATTTTGTTGCGAGGTAAAAATTTCTCTCTGCAGACCTGATCCAGTACAGCCCCCAAGTGAGTCATCCGGTGTCATGTAACTGGAGCCACTTCTGCCCAATTAATGAGTCACTTGTGCCTCTGCAAACACGTTATTGTCTGTTGCAGATGATGTAAGAGCAATCCCTGTGTGCCAGGATTAAAGATCATCTAGGTATGGGAAAATTCTTAACCCCTGCTGGCAGAGATAAGGTGTTATCACCCCCATATTCCTGGTAAATACTCTGGAGACTGTGGCTAACCCAAAGGGTAAGGCCTAGAACTGAAAATGCTGTTGGAGGATGGCAAACCTTAAATAACACTGATGGACAGTGGTATAGGAACATGTAGGTAAGCATCCTGTATATCCAGGGATACCATATAATCCCCTGGCTCCATGCCAAACATAAGCAATGTAACGATTCCAAGTGCAACCGAGGTTCCAAATGTATTTGTTCAGCATTTTAAGATTGAGCATGGGCCAAAAAGACCCATTTGGCTTCCAAATTAAAACCAGGTTGGAGTAAAACCTTGTCCTCGTTTGCAGGAGTAACTGGAATGACTATTCCTGACTGAAGCAATTTCTGAACTCCTTCTTGCAAAGCCTTGTCCTTCGTCTCTAGCAGAGACGGGCTGTCCTGAAGGCGAAATCATACCTAGAGATACTGTGCCAGATCTGTGACCTGAAGAAGTTGTCCCCCCCAGCCTGGGGTCCCCCAAGCAGAGGCCTACACCATTCGACTGATGGTTTATTTTTCTACAGCACCTGGTATTCCCAGATGGTCTCCCATCTGAGTACTGACCAGGCCCAACACTGCTTAGCTTCCAAAATCAAATGAGATTGGGCCTGTCCAGTGTGGTGTAGCTGTAGATCCCAACCAGACTTCTGGCAGCCCAATGCTTTACTAGTCTTCCCAGACCTTTCGCTCTTCCTAGAGACCAAAAAAAGGGCCGAAATGCGGAACTTTAGGATTAGAACTGTATGCGGAAGGAACTTGATCTTCTTGGAGTCTGCTTCTGACTCCAGAATATCTGTCAATTTTTTACCAAACAGAATATTTCCAGAAAAGGACAACGATTAAAAAACCTTTCTAGATTCTGAATCAGCTTCCACGTTCCAGCTAAACTGCTCTGCGAGAAGGTATAATTGGGGCTGATGCCCTGGAGGAAATAATGCCCATATCCAATGCTGCTTCTCCAGGATCATTGCAGTCTGTTTTTTTTATATGAGCTATATGAGATTTTTGATTGAAAAATCTCCTTCAAATGCATCAGCCCAGGCAACCACTGCCCTTGCCATTTAAGCCGAAGCCAAGGCTTGGCACTATGATGGCCCTAGACAGGGAAAGCAAAGATAAAGTAGATCACTTGCATAACTACTTTAGGAGCCCCCTCTTTTTAAACAATCCCCAACTGGAAGAAGATAATTGGAATTCCATTTCTTAGGAATTCTAAACTTTTTATTGGGCATAGCCCAAACCTCTTCCATGATTTCCGTCAGCTGATCTGACCCTGGACACACCCTGGTTTTGGGACGTTTAAACACAGGTGCCTTTGTTTTTAACACAGGCTCCTTCATTGCTTTAATTAACTCAGCTATATTCCAGAGCTGCGACCTACCTCTTTTTCGTATGATAAAGTAGAATAAATTGGGCTTTCATCTTCCGATGAATTTGACAATGTGTAGCCTGTGAGTGTGAAGATTGTACTTACCACCGGATCTGAGAAGCTGCTGCTGGGAGTGATACACCATAGGTGGATCTGCATGTAAAGGCTCTACCTGGTACAGGATTCTGGAGGAATTATCTATTCAGCTTATTGGATAAAGTCTGTACAAAGATAGCCCAAGGTGGATACATTTGTACCTGAATCTGCCTTGTATTTTTGCTGAAGCTAAAACACTATGCACACAAACCATCCTGAACCAGCCCGTGAGAGGATAATACAGCTTTGCAAAACAAACATGGTATGATTGTCCTCACCTTTGCCGCTCTTACACATGATAAATAATCCACACTTCCACAGTGTACTACACAATTTTGTGACTGTAATCACTTAAAATTTTTTTAAATGATATCCATCCGACCCTCCCATGCATCATCATTGAGGATCTGCAAGACAAACTTAACATAGTAAAGTCAGCATCATACTAGCAGAAAGTCACATGTTTATACATTAGTATAATAAGCAATATGAGTATATAATCAACTACAGTAACATTTTAAAAATGTAGGAGAACACATTTACTGAATCATGTTTTAAACAGATCTAACGTATTCAGACGCAATGCGAATAAACAACAGTAATGGTATACAGACTCATATGCAAATAGGCACTCATCTAACTATTCGTAATCAAAGGTAGAAATTTTAGTGCTGTATAACCCGTACTCAGTACAGTGGGATACAGGGAGACTCACCTCGCTTCCAAGATCGATCATACGTTAGCGAACGCTGAGTGGATCCAGACGCTTTTAGTGTACACTGCCGCTCCCTGAACCTAGTGAACACAGACACACCGGTCACACAGCCGCCTATACTGCGACCGGGTCCCCTCATGGTAGCATCTGGGACGGAAGAGAGGACACAGTTCATGGCGGGAGACTTGTAGGAAACTGGTCATGAACAGGAGGGATGGGCGACCAGGAGAGCGTCTGACTCCCCACTGCTGACATCAACCCTAGTGATCGCAGCCTCATGCTATTCCTGGAGCCTCTGATCCCTAAGGCCTAGCGCTGGTGCACCCGGGGTGGCAGCCGCATCAGCTACTGTTTGGTGGTCTCCTTCCCAAAACAGTGCGGCTGTGTCTGTATTCCTGTTCTAAGCGGAATCGATGCCTTACCTTCTCCCCGTGCTCCGGCCACAACCTGGTAACATCTGCTGGACATGCTAATATATCCGACACAGACGCCTGCCGAAACAGCACTGTACTCGTGGGTAAGCGTTGTCGCGACCCGGCGGAGAATTGTTGGAGCGACTCTTTCTAAGGTACGTATAAGTTGCTGTTTAGAAAGATCACTCAAAAATTAGTAAGACTATAACAATAAAATAAGAAAGCTTAGGGCTGCTAAAAAGCAGCAGCCCTCTGACCATGGTCCGGCTCCTGCCGCACCAAACAAAAAACTGATTTGCCCGAGTCAGTGGGCGGGGATATATGGACAGCCCGTTGCATCCTGGGAGGCCAGAAAGCTTTGATCGATTGGTGCCAATACGCTGATGCTCCATCATATCCCATTGTTATCCTGTGGATAACCTGTGGACCCTGCCGGAGAAATAACAGATTGTGGCCTCTGCAAAGAACGTATAAAGGATGGCACAACTATGAAGACATTTTGTGGTACCCCAGAATACCTTGCACCTGAAGTACTAGAAGATAATAACTATGGCTGGGCAGTAGACTGATGGTGTCTGGGTGTAGTCATGTACGAAATGATGTGCGACCGGCTCCCCTTCTACAACCAGGACCACGAGAAACTCTTTGAACTTATTCTAATGGAGGAAATTAGATTCCCTCGCACTTTATTACCTGAAGCAAAATCTCTGCTCTCAGGTTTGTTAAAGAAAGACCCAAAACAAAGGTTAGACAGTGGACCAGACGATGCAAAACAAATTATGCAACACAAATTCTTTTTTGGAATTGTATGGCAAGATGTATATGAGAAAAAGCTTGTTCCGCCTTTTAAGCCACAAGTTACATCGGAGACTGATACAAGATATTTTGATGAGAAATTTACAGCGCAGATGATCATTATAACACCGCCTGACCAAGAAAATGTAAAATTTGTTGATAATGAAAGAAGGTTGCACTTTCTCCAGTTTTCTTACTCTGCGAGCGGAAATGCTTAGACGTCTCAACTTTTTTTTTTTCATTGCAACACATAGACTTCATATTTTGTGCACTGAGCACATCAGACTTTGGGGGTAATTCAGACCTGATCGTAGCAATAAATTTGTTAGCAGTTGGGCAAAACCATGTGCACTGCATGGGGGGCAGATATTACAATTGCAGAGAGAGTTAGATTTGGGTGGCTTAATTTGTTTCTGTGCAGAGTAAATACTGGCTGTTTTATTTTTACACTGCAATTTATATTTCAGTTTGAACACACCCCACCCAAATGTAACTCTCTCTGCACATGTTATATCTGCCCCCCTCTCCCCCCGAAGGGAACATGGTTTTGCCCAACTGCTAACAAATTTACAGCAACGATCAGGTCTGAATTATCTCTCATTTCACATTTGCAAAGAAAAAAAAATAAGAATTTACTTACCGATAATTCTATTTCTCGTAGTCTGTAGTGGATGCTGGGGACTCCGTAAGGACCATGGGGAATAGCGGCTCCGCAGGAGTCTGGGCACAAAAGTAAAGCTTTAGGACTACCTGGTGTGCACTGGCTCCTCCCCCCATGACCCTCCTCCAAGCCTCAGTTAGGATACTGTGCCCGGACGAGCGTACACAATAAGGAAGGATTTTGAATCCCGGGTAAGACTCATACCAGCCACACCAATCACACCGTATAACTTGTGATCTAAACCCAGTTAACAGCATGATAACAGAGGAGCCTCTAGAAAAGATGGCTCACTACAGCAATAACCCGATTTTTGGTAACAATAACTATGTACCAGTATTGCAGACAATCCGCACTTGGGATGGGCGCCCAGCATCCACTACGGACTACGAGAAATAGAATTATCGGTAAGTAAATTCTTATTTTCTCTGACGTCCTAGTGGATGCTGGGGACTCCGTAAGGACCATGGGGATTATACCAAAGCTCCCAAACGGGCGGGAGAGTGCGGATGACTCTGCAGCACCAAATGAGAGAACTCCAGGTCCTCCTCAGCCAGGGTATCAAATTTGTAGAATTTTACAAACGTATTTGCTCCTGACCAAGTAGCTGCTCGGCAAAGTTGTAAAGCCGAGACCCCTCGGGCAGCCGCCCAAGATGAGCCCACCTCCCTTGTGGAGTGGGCATTTACAGATTTTTGGCTGTGGCAGGCCTGCCACAGAATGTGCAAGCTGAATTGTACTACAAATCCAACGAGCAATAGTCTGCTTAGAAGCAGGAGCACCCAGCTTGTTGGGTGCATACAGGATAAACAGCGAGTCAGATTTTCTGACTCCAGCCGTCCTGGAAACATATATTTTCAGGGCCCTGACAACGTCTAGCAACTTGGAGTCCTCCAAGTCCCTAGTAGCCGCAGGCACCACCATAGGTTGGTTCAGGTGAAACGCTGAAACCACCTTAGGGAGAAACTGAGGACGAGTCCTCAATTCCGCCCTGTCCGAATGGAAAATCAGATAAGGGCTTTTACAGGATAAAGCCGCCAACTCTGACACGCGCCTGGCCTAGGCCAGGGCCAACAGCATGACCACCTTCCATGTGAGATATTTTAACTCCACAGACTTAAGTGGTTCAAACCAATGTGACTTTTGGAACCCAAAAACTACATTGAGATCCCAAGGTGCCACTGGAGGCACAAAAGGAGGCTGTATATACAGTACCCCTTTTACAAACGTCTGAACTTCAGGGACTGAAGCTAGTTCTTTTTGGAAGAAAATTGACAGGGCCGAAATTTGAACCTTAATGGACCCCAATTTCAGGCCCACAGACACTCCTGTTTGCAGGAAATGTAGGAATCGACCCAGTTGAAATTCCTCCGTCGGGCCTTACTGGCCTCGCACCACGCAACATATTTTCGCCAAATGCGGTGATAATGTTTTGCGGTTACATCCTTCCTGGCTTTGATCAGGATAGGGATGACTTCATCCAGAATGCCTTTTTCCTTCAGGATCCGGCGTTCAATCGCAGCCGCGGTAAGTCTTGGAACAGACAGGGTCCTTGCTGGAGCAGGTCCCTTCTTAGAGGTAGAGGCCACGGATCCTCCGTGAGCATCTCTTGAAGTTCCGGTTACCAAGTCCTTCTTGGCCAATCCGGAGCCACGAATATAGTGCTTTCTCCTCTCCATCTTATAATTCTCAGTACCTTGTGTATGAGAGGCAGAGGATGGAACACATATACTGACCGGTACACCCACGGTGTTACCAGAGCGTCTGCGGAGGAAGTCTGCTTCCCAGTTGTCCATTCCCGGAATGAACACTGCTGACAGTGCTATCACATGATTTTCCGCCCAGCGAAGAATCCTTGCAGCTTCTGCCATTGCCCTCCTGCTTCTTGTGCCACCCTGTCTGTTTACGTGGGTGACTGCCGTGATGTTGTCCGACTGGATCAACACCGGCTGACCTTGAAGCAGAGGTCTTGCTAAGCTTAGAGCATTGTAAATGGCCCTTAGCTTCAGGATATTTATGTGAAGTGATGTCTCCAGGCTTGACCATAAGCCCTGGAAATTCCTTCCCTGTGTGACTGCTCCCCAGCCTCGCAGGCTGGCATCCGTGGTCACCAGGACCCAGTCCTGAATGCCGAATCTGCAGCCCTCTAGAAGATGAGCACTCTGCAACCACCACAGGAGGGACACCCTTGTCCTTGGTGACAGGGTTATCCGCTGATGCATCTGAAGATGCGACCCGGACCATTTGTCCAGCAGGTCCCACTGGAAAGTTCTTGCGTGGAATCTGCCGAATGGGATTGCTTCGTAGGAAGCCACCATTTTTCCCAGAACCCTTGTGCATTGATGCACTGAGACTTGGCTCGGTTTTAGGAGGTTCCTGACTAGCTCGGATAACTCCCTGGCTTTCTCCTCCGGGAGAAACACCTTTTTCTGGACTGTGTCCAGGATCATCCCTAGGAACAGAAGACGAGTCGTCGGAACCAGCTGCGATTTTGGAATATTGAGAATCCAACCGTGCTGCCGCAACACTACCTGAGATAGTGCTACACCGACCTCCAACTGTTCTCTGGATCTTACCCTTATCAGGAGATCGTCCAAGTAAGGGATAACTAAAACTCCCTTCCTTCGAAGGAGTATCATCATTTCGGCCGTTACCTTGGTAAAGACCCGGGGTGCCGTGGACCATCCAAACGGCAGCGTCTGAAACTGATAGTGACAGTTCTGTACCACAAACCTGAGGTACCCTTGGTGAGAAGGGTAAATTGGGACATGAAGGTAAGCATCCTTGATGTCCCGAGACATCATGTAGTCCCCTTCTTCCAGGTTCGCAATCACTGCTCTGAGTGACTCCATCTTGAATTTGAACCTCCGTATGTAAGTGTTCAAAGATTTTAGATTTAGAATCGGTCTCACCGAGCCGTCCGGCTTCGGTACCACAACAGTGTGGAATAATACCCCGTTCCCTGTTGCAGGAGGGGTACCTTGATTATCACCTGCTGGGAATACAGCTTGTGAATGGCTTCCAAAACTGCCTCCCTGTCAGAGGGAGACGTCGGTAAAGCCGACTTTAGGAAAACGGCGAGGGGGAGACGTCTCGAATTCCAATTTGTACCCCTGAGATATCACCTGAAGGATCCAGGGGTCTACTTGCGAGTGAGCCCACTGCGCGCTGAAATTCATTGAGACGGGCCCCCACCGTGCCTGAGTCTGCTTGTAAAGCCCCAGCGTCATGCTGAGGGCTTGGCAGAGGCGGGAGAGGGCTTCTGTTCCTGGGAACTGGCTGATTTCTGCAGCCTTTTTCCTCTCCCTCTGTCACGGGGCAGAAATGAGGAACCTTTTGCCCGCTTGTCCTTCTGGGAACGAAAGGACTGCGCCTATTAATACGGCGTCTTCTTATGTTGAGAGGCGACCTGGGGTACAAACGTGGATTTCCCAGCTGTTGCCGTGGCCACCAGGTCTGAAAGACCGACCCCAAATTACTCCTCCCCTTTATAAGGCAATACTTCCAAATGCCGTTTGGAATCCGCATCACCTGACAACTGTCGTGTCCATAACCCTCTTCTGGCAGAAATGGACAACGCACTTACACTTGATGCCAGTCGGCAAATATTCCGCTGTGCATCACGCATATATAGAAATGCATCTTTTAAATGCTCTATAGGCAATAATATACTGTCCCTATCTAGGGTATCAATATTTTCAGTCAGGGAATCCGACCACGCCAACCCAGCACTGCACATCCAGGCTGAGGTGATTGCTGGTCGCAGTATAACACCAGTATGTGTGTAAATACATTTTAGGATACCCTCCTGCTTTCTATCAGCAGGATCCTTAAGGGCGGCCATCTCAGGAGGGGTAGAGCCCTTGTTCTTACAAGCGTGTGAGCGCTTTACCCACCCTAGGGGGTGTTTCCCAACGCACCCTAACCTCTGGCGGGAAAGGATATAATGCCAATAACATTTTAGAAATTATCAGTTGTTATCGGGGGAAACCCACGCATCATCACACACCTCATTTAATTTCTTAGATTCAGGAAAACTACAGGTAGTTTTTCCTCACCGAACATAATACCCCTTTTTGGTGGTACTCGTATTATCAGAAATGTGTAAAACATTTTTCATTGCCTCAATCATGTAACGTGTGGCCCTACTGGAAGTCACATTTGTCTCTTCACCGTCGACACTGGAGTCAGTATCCGTGTCGGCGTCTGTATCTGCCATCTGAGGTAACGGGCGCTTTAGAGCCCCTGACGGCCTATGAGACGTCTGGACAGGCACAAGCTGAGTAGCCGGCTGTCTCATGTCAACCACTGTCTTTTATACAGAGCTGACACTGTCACGTAATTCCTTCCAACAGTTCATCCACTCAGGTGTCGACCCCCTAGGGGGTGACATCACTATTACAGGCAATTTGCTCCGTCTCCACATCATTTTCCTCCTCATACATGTCGACACAAACGTACCGACACACAGCACACACACAGGGAATGCTCTGATAGAGGACAGGACCCCACTAGCCCTTTGGGGAGACAGAGGGAGAGTTTGCCAGCACACACCAGAGCGCTATATATATACAGGGATAACCTTATATAAGTGTTTTTCCCCTTATAGCTGCTGTATTTTTAATACTGCGCCTAATTAGTGCCCCCCTCTCTTTTTTAACCCTTTCTGTAGTGTAGTGACTGCAGGGGAGAGCCAGGGAGCTTCCCTCCAACGGAGCTGTGAGGGAAAATGGCGCCAGTGTGCTGAGGAGATAGGCTCCGCCCCCTTCTCGGCGGCCTTATCTCCCGTTTTTCTGTGTATTCTGGCAGGGGTTAAAATTCATCCATATAGCCCTGGGGGCTATATGTGATGTATTTTCGCCAGCCAAGGTGTTTTTATTGCTGCTCAGGGCGCCCCCCCCTAGCGCCCTGCACCCTCAGTGACCGAAGTGTGAAGTGTGCTGAGGAGCAATGGCGCACAGCTGCAGTGCTGTGCGCTACCTTGGTGAAGACAGGATGTCTTCTGCCGCCGATTTTCCGGACCTCTTCTTGCTTCTGGCTCTGTAAGGGGGCCGGCGGCGCGGCTCTGGGACCGGACTCCATGGCTGGGCCTGTGTTCGATCCCTCTGGAGCTAATGGTGTCCAGTAGCCTAAGAAGCCCAATCCACTCTGCACGCAGGTGAGTTCGCTTCTTCTCCCCTTAGTCCCTCGATGCAGTGAGTCTGTTGCCAGCAGGTCTCACTGAAAATAAAAAACCTAAAACTAAACTTTTCACTAAGCAGCTCAGGAGAGCCACCTAGTGTGCACCCTTCTCGTTCGGGCACAAAAATCTAACTGAGGCTTGGAGGAGGGTCATGGGGGGAGGAGCCAGTGCACACCAGGTAGTCCTAAAGCTTTACTTTTGTGCCCAGACTCCTGCGGAGCCGCTATTCCCCATGGTCCTTACGGAGTCCCCAGCATCCACTAGGACGTCAGAGAAAATCCATCAATTAAATTGTTTTTATGTATGTATTTTTTTTATATAAAACTATATATATATATATATATATATATATACATACATCCATATACATTATGTTGGACAATGACACAGCCGATGTTTTGAGAATGGGCTCACACGCTGTCAACAGAACAAAGGAATAATAAGCATTCTATGAATAAGGAATCAAAAATAAAACAAAATAAAGTTAAATCATTGCTTTAATATAATACAGATGTTAAAAATAAATTATTTGGTTTAAACCCAATGTAATCTGCAGCAGAACAGCTACTGTATATCCTGGTCTCAAATGAGAATCCCCGAAACAGTTTCTGGTGGCCGGAACTAACTGGTGACTCACAGACAGATGTTGTAGCTGACAGAAGATCCGAGAATGCCAGGTGTGGAAGTGACTTCTTAGGTGGCTGCAGAGATAATAAATGGAACATTATATTTACTAGGATACTAAATGGAATATTATATTTATTACTACGGTAATGGGAACACATTATATTTCATTAAAAAAG
Source organism: Pseudophryne corroboree (assembly GCF_028390025.1). NCBI lineage: Eukaryota > Metazoa > Chordata > Amphibia > Anura > Myobatrachidae > Pseudophryne > Pseudophryne corroboree. The sequence goes on from NC_086448.1 coordinate 117,757,526, forward strand.
TGCCACAGATTATTAATATATCTAATAAAGGGCGCACATAGTATTACTATTTTACTAAGGAGCAACAACCAATATCTTTTTACTAAAAATAGCACAGATTATGTTATTAGTAGACTAAAGAGGACACAGATTATTATTATAAAACTGAAGGGTATTAACAAGGGCGTAGCTACCACAGGTGCAAGGAGTGCAGCTGCTATGGGGCCCGGAGCTGAGAAGGACCCACCTTCCCTGTCACAGATACATGTGTTATATACAAGGGCATAGGTGCAGTGAGTGCAGCTGCTATGGGGCCCACAGCTGAGAGGGGCCCACCTTCCCTGTCAGTGTTACATGTGTTGTATGCATTTTTCACTAGAGATGAGCAAGTTCGGGTTTACTCGGATTTACTCGGTTCTCAAAACGGCATCTTATTGTCTCATGGATGTCACGTGTTTTGGATAGCCAATAGGAAAAATCTGGATAAAACCGAACTGGCGTGAATTGTGGCGTTAAATTCGAATCCGCTCATCTCTATTTTTCACCATTGGGTGGTACATAGGGGCCCTTACAAACTTTTGCCTCTGGGTCTACAATATATCTAATTATTTCCCAAGACCTGCTCATTGTAATGTGGTAAAAAAATAAATAACTGGAGGTCATTATAATGTTATAAAATATGACTTGGGGCACTGTAATGTGGCACAATATGTACTGGGGACACTATGGGCCTGATTTATATTTTAACTTGTGCTTTTTTTATATAAGCAGGAAAACGTGTAATCGAAGAACTACGGACAAAGGGGGGATGTAGCAAGCCTTGGAGAGTGATAAAGTGGGGAAGTTGCCTGATATAGCAACAATAAGTAATTGAAGACTTATTTGATCACAATAATATGAATTGTGAACTGAAAACGTTCATAATGATTTAATCTTATATACCTTATTGACAGTATTACATAAACCAGTCAAATCAACAGGCCAATCATATACATAGACCAATTACATTTCAAATACTGTATCAGAATATATTATAATTGATATACTCCCCTTATGGGGGATTTCCAATTATTTAGCTCAGGATCTTGTGATTATGACTGTTAAATTAAAAATATACTTTTACCTTCAACATCATTTTGATTTCCCTTTTCTATAGGATACTGCCTAACCACAGTCTATGAAATACTGCACAGCTAGACTACCTTCCTTAATTGCTACTAAAATCAAAGTTTCTTCAAACATATAAGAATCACATTTAAAGCAACAGTTTCTTTTAAGCAATAGACAAAATGACATCCAGCTTCCATTTTGTGTATTCACTTATCCATATCATTGCCTATCGGTTACTAACTCTCATTTAACTGATGCAGTATTGAAATGACATACTCTGATTGGTTACTTTGGGCAATGTCTCCATTTTGTCTCTCTCCAAGTCTTGATACATCTACCCTACAGTATTACAGACGCATTAAGTCTATCATATGCCTGTTTTATTTAACAGTGGATTGAACTTGAACACTTTCCCTACACAGTGGTGAGTTCCCACCCAGATATATGTAGGACAGCTCACGCAAGTATCAATAATATATTATGATATATTATTATATATTATTATGATAGAGTGGAGATTGTTTTTTTATCAGTCACTTAGGAGCTGCAATATTAGCTAAAAAGACTACCTTTATTGCTAAATTTTGTAATGTTTTTGTATTTTTCATCACACATGTAGCTATGTTTTATTAACATCTTCCTAACAAACCTGTAACATTTCATTTGGTAGCCTTTAAAATTGTATTTAAACAAATACTAAGTAGTGCTTGGTATAACTTGGCCGCAAGCAGGTTTGATGCACATCCTGATGCTGGAGAAATGCCCCAGCCTCACTCTCCATCCGGGACAAATCTCAAAACAACCATAGCGCAAATTATACACCTTTTACACTGACTTCAAAATCCCAGGTTTTTGCACATGAACATGCAGAACCTAGTATACTGTAAACGCAACTTACCTAGCACTAAACCCCAGGTCCCCGACCCTGCTCCTTACCAGGGTCATGGAGCTGAGACCCGGGAAATTGTCAGGTTCATAGACACCGGCAATTTCCCGGGATGCAGTGGAAAAGGGGTGGAAAAATAAGATTTTACTTACCGATAAATCTATTTCTCGTAGTCCGTAGTGGATGCTGGGACTCCGTCAGGACCATGGAGAATAGCGGCTCCGCAGGAGACAGGGCACAAAATTTAAAAGTTTGACCACTAGGTGGTGTGTACTGGCTCCTCCCCCTATGACCCTCCTCCAAGCCTCAGTTAGGATACTGTGCCCGGACGAGCGTACACAATAAGGAAGGATTTTGAATCCCGGGTAAGACTCATACCAGCCACACCAATCACACCGTACAACTTGTGATCTGAACCCAGTTAACAGTATGACAAACGTAGGAGCCTCTGAACAGACGGCTCACAACAATAACAACCCGATTTTTTTGTAACAATAACTATGTACAAGTATTGCAGACAATCCGCACTTGGGATGGGCGCCCAGCATCCACTACGGACTACGAGAAATAGATTTATCGGTAAGTAAAATCTTATTTTCTCTGACGTCCTAGTGGATGCTGGGACTCCGTCAGGACCATGGGGATTATACCAAAGCTCCCAAACGGGCGGGAGAGTGCGGATGACTCTGCAGCACCGAATGAGAGAACTCCAGGTCCTCCTTAGCCAGGGTATCAAATTTGTAGAATTTTACAAACGTGTTCTCCCCTGACCACGTAGCTGCTCGGCAGAGTTGTAATGCCGAGACCCCTCGGGCAGCCGCCCAAGATGAGCCCACCTTCCTTGTGGAATGGGCCTTGACAGATTTAGGCTGTGGCAGGCCTGCCACAGAATGTGCAAGTTGAATTGTGCTACAAATCCAACGAGCAATCGTCTGCTTAGAAGCAGGAGTACCCAGCTTGTTGGGTGCATACAGTATAAACAGCGAGTCAGATTTTCTGACTCCAGCCGTCCTTGAAATATATATTTTCAATGCTCTGACAACGTCCAGCAACTTGGAATCCTCCAAATCGCTAGTAGCCGCAGGCACCACAATAGGCTGGTTCAGGTGAAACGCTGAAACCACCTTAGGCAGAAAGTGAGGACGCGTCCGCAGTTCTGCCCTGTCCGAATGGAAAATCAGATATGGGCTTTTATACGATAAAGCCGCCAATCCAAAACTACATTAAGATCCCACGGTGCCACTGGGGGCACAACCGGGGGCTGTATATGTAGTACTCCTTTTACAAAAGTCTGGACTTCAGGAACTGAAGCCAATTCTTTCTGGAAGAAAATCGACAGGGCCGAAATTTGAACCTTAATGGACCCTAATTTGAGGCCCATAGACAATCCTGTTTGCAGGAAATGTAGGAATCGACCCAGTTGAAATTCCTCCGTCGGGGCCTTCCTGGCCTCACACCACGCAACATATTTTCTCCAAATGCGGTGATAATGTTGTGCAGTCACCTCCTTCCTGGCTTTTACAAGGGTAGGGATGACCTCTTCCGGAATGCCTTTTTCCCTTAGGATTCGGCGTTCAACCGCCATGCCGTCAAACGCAGCCGCGGTAAGTCTTGGAATAGACACGGTCCCTGCTGAAGCAGGTCCCGTCTTAGAGGTAGAGGCCACGGATCTTCCGTGAGCATCTCCTGAAGTTCCGGGTACCAAGTTCTTCTTGGCCAATCCGGAGCCACGAGTATCGTTCTTACTCCCCTTTGCCGTATAATTCTCAGTACTTTTGGTATGAGAGGCAGAGGAGGAAACACATACACTGACTGGTACACCCATGGTGTTACCAGAGCGTCTACAGCTATTGCCTGAGGGTCTCTTGACCTGGCGCAATACCTGTCCAGTTTTTTGTTGAGGCGGGACGCCATCATGTCCACCATTGGTCTTTCCCAATGGACCACAATCATGTGGAAGACTTCTGGATGAAGTCCCCACTCTCCCGGGTGCAGATCGTGTCTGCTGAGGAAGTCTGCTTCCCAGTTGTCCACTCCCGGGATGAACACAGCTGACAGTGCTAACACATGATTTTCTGCCCAGCGGAGAATCCTTGCAGCTTCTGCCATTGCCCTCCTGCTTCTTGTGCCGCCCTGTCCGTTTACGTGGGCGACTGCCGTGATGTTGTCCGACTGAATCAACACCGGCTGACCCTGAAGCAGAGGTTTTGCCAGGCTTAGAGCATTGTAGATTGCTCTTAGCTCCAGTATATTTATGTGAAGAGACGTCTCCAGGCTTGACCACACGCCCTGGAAGTTTCTTCCCTGTGTGACCACTCCCCAGCCTCTCAGGCTGGCATCCGTGGTCACTAGGACCCAGTTCTGTATGCCGAATCTGCGGCCCTCTAACAGATGAGCACTCTGCAACCACCATAGCAGAGACACTCTTGTCCTTGTGGACAATTTTATCCGCTGATGCATCTGCAGATGCGATCCGGACCATTTGTCCAGCAGATCCCACTGAAAAGTTCGTGCATGGAATCTGCCGAATGGAATCGCTTCGTAAGAAGCTACCATTTTTCCCAGGACTCTTGTGCATTGATGCACAGATACTTTTCCTGGTTTTAGGAGGTTCCTGACTAGATCGGATAACTCCCTGGCTTTCTCCTCCGGAAGAAATACCTTTTTCTGAACAGTGTCCAGAATCATCCCTAGGAACAACAGACGTGTCGTCGGGATCAGTTGGGATTTTGGAAAATTCAGAATCCACCCGTGTTGTTGGAGCACTACTTGGGTTAGTGCTACTCCGACCTCCAGCTGTTCTCTGGATCTTGCCCTTATCAGGAGATCGTCCAAGTAAGGGATAATTAAGACGCCTTCTCTTCGAAGAAGGATCATCATTTCGGCCATTACCTTGGTAAAGACCCGGGGTGCCGTGGACAATCCAAACGGCAGCGTCTGAAACTGATAATGACAGTTTTGGACCACGAACCTGAGGTACCCTTGGTGTGAAGGACAAATTGGAACATGAAGGTAAGCATCCTTGATGTCCAAGGACACCATAAAATCCCCTTCTTCCAGATTCGCTATCACTGCTCTGAGTGACTCCATCTTGAACTTGAATTTTTGTATGTACAGGTTCAGAGATTTTAGATTTAGAATCGGTCTTACCGAGCCGTCCGGCTTCGGTACCACAATATAGCGTGGAGTAATACCCCTGTCCCTGTTGTAGGAGGGGTACCTTGACTATCACCTGCTGAGAATACAGCTTGTGAATGGCCTCCAATACCGTCGCCCTGTCGGAGGGAGACGTTGGCAAAGCAGACTTTAGGAAACGGCGAGGAGGGGACTTCTCGAATTCCAACCTGTAACCCTGAGATACTACCTGCAGGATCCAGGGGTCCACCTGCGAGTGAGCCCACTGTGCGCTGAAATGTTTGAGGCGACCCCCCACCGCCCCCGAGTCTGCTTGTAAGGTCCCAGCGTCATGCTGACGCCTTTGTAGAAGCCGGGGAGGGCTTCTGCTCCTGGGAAGGAGCTGCTTGTTGCAGTCTCTTACCCTTTCCTTTGCCTCGGGGCAAATAGGAATGTCCTTTTGCTCGTTTGTTCTTATAGGAACGAAAGGACTGCGGCTGAAAAGCCTGCGGCTTTTTCTGCTGGGAGGTGACCTGGGGTAAAAAGGTGGATTTTCCGGCCGTTGCCGTGGCCACCAGATCCGATAGACCGACCCCAAATAATTCCTCCCCCTTATACGGCAATACTTCCATATGTCGTTTGGAATCCGCATCACCTGACCACTGGCGCGTCCATAAACTTCTTCTGGCAGATATGGACATCGCACTTACTCTTGATGCCAGAGTGCAAATATCTCTCTGTGCATCTCGCATATAAAGAAATGCATCCTTTAACTGCTCTATAGTCAGTAAAATACTGTCCCTATCCAGGGTATCAATATTTTCAGACAGTGACTCCGACCAAGCCACGCCAGCACTGCACATCCAGGCTGAGGCGATTGCTGGTCTCAGTATAACACCCGTATGTGTGTATATACTTTTTAATGTATTCTCCAGCCTCCTATCAGCTGGATCCTTGAGGGCGGCCGTATCAGGAGACGGTAACGCCACTTGCTTTGATAAGCATGTGAGCGCCTTATCCACCCTAGGAGGTGTTTCCCAGCGCGCCCTAACCTCTGGCGGGAAAGGGTATAATGCCAATAACTTCTTTGAAATTAGCAGTTTTCTATCTGGGGTAACCCACGCTTCATCACACACTTCATTCAGTTCCTCTGATTCAGGAAAAACTATCGGTAGTTTTTTCACACCCCACATAATACCCCTTTTTGTGGTACTTGCAGTATCAGAGATATGCAAAGCCTCCTTCATTGCCGTGATCATATAACGTGTGGCCCTACTGGAAAATACGTTTGTTTCTTCACCGTCGACACTGGATTCAGTGTCAGTGTCTGTGTCGACCGACTGAGGTAAAGGGCGTTTTACAGCCCCTGACGGTGTCTGAGACGCCTGGACAGGTACTAACTGGTTTGCCGGCTGTCTCATGTCGTCAACCGACTTTTGTAGCGTGCTGACACTATCCCGTAATTCCATAAACAAAGCCATCCATTCTGGTGTCGACTCCCTAGGGGGTGACATCACCATTACAGGCAATTGCTCCGCCTCCACGCCAACATCGTCCTCATACATGTCGACACACACGTACCGACACACAGCAGACACACAGGGAATACTCTGATAGAAGACAGGACCCCACTAGCCCTTTGGGGAGACAGAGGGAGAGTTTGCCAGCACACACCCAAGCGCTATAAATATATATAGGGACAACCTTAATAAGTGTGTTCCCTTTATAGCAGCTCAAATATTATAAATATCGCCAATAAGTGCCCCCCCTCTCTGTTTTTACCCTGTTTCTGTAGTGCAGTGCAGGGGAGAGTCCTGGGAGCCTTCCTCGCAGCGGAGCTGGGCAGGAAAATGGCGCTGTGTGCTGAGGAGAATAGGCCCCGCCCCCTTTTCGGCGGGCTTCTTCTCCCGTTTTTTTTTTGGAACCTGGCAGGGGTTAAATACATCCATATAGCCCCAGGGGCTATATGTGATATATTTTAGCCAGAATAGGTATATTACATTGCTGCCCAGGGCGCCCCCCCCAGCGCCCTGCACCCTCAGTGACCGCTGGTGTGAAGTGTGCGGAGAGCAATGGCGCACAGCTGCAGTGCTGTGCGCTACCTCATGAAGACTGAGACGTCTTCTGCCGCCGGTTTCTGGACCTCTTCTCTATTCGGCATCTGCAAGGGGGTCGGCGGCGCGGCTCCGGTGACCCATCCAGGCTGTACCTGTGATCGTCCCTCTGGAGCTAGTGTCCAGTAGCCTAAGAAGCAAATCCATCCTGCACGCAGGTGAGTTCACTTCTTCTCCCCTAAGTCCCTCGTTGCAGTGAGCCTGTTGCCAGCAGGACTCACTGAAAATAAAAAACCTAACAAACTTTTTCTAAGCAGCTCTTTAGGAGAGCCACCTAGATTGCACCCTGCTCGGACGGGCACAAAAACCTAACTGAGGCTTGGAGGAGGGTCATAGGGGGAGGAGCCAGTACACACCACCTAGTGGTCAAACTTTTAAATTTTGTGCCCTGTCTCCTGTGGAGCCGCTATTCCCCATGGTCCTGACGGAGTCCCAGCATCCACTAGGACGTCAGAGAAACAGGAGTGCAGTCGCTGACAGCAGAAGTAGGGATTTACAGTTAGAACCAGGGATGGCAACAGGGGGGATCAAAGGGGACACCTGAACCAGGCCCCAAGGATCAGAGGGGCCCCAAGGATAAACCACTTAGTGCTGGCAGGAATGTGAGCCATCTTGTCCAAATAGGGCAGTGAGCTGTAGGCGGTGTGAGTGACAGGAGCCTCTCACACACAGTGACTGTGCGGCATGAGTTTTCACTCGCTCTTCCAGGTACAGCTCTATTGCAGGCAGTTACAGGACATTGCAGTAGCTCCACTGGCCAGGATTCCCGTGCCCAGCGCCGGCCTCTTCTGGTGAAGTTTGCTGTGTGGTGTTCAGCAGGGCCGTCTTCTCATATGGGCTCAATGGGCTCTTGCCCAAGGGCCCCAGGAGTATAAGGGCCCTAGGCTGATAGCTGAGGATCCCCTCTTTCCAGGGGTACCAGATTTTTGAAAATCGGCCCTGGGGAACTGGAGACATCGGACTTGAAAGGAGAGGTCCCCATCCAAGCCTGTTAATTGCTCTTCCCAGTCAGATATCTCAGGTTCTGTCTGACTTAAGAGTTTTTCTGAGGGTATAATTCAAAAGCTGGGACTCTCCCTTTTTGGTGGACACTGGTAAATTGTCTCTTCTATGCCCAGAACCAGAGGTAGCCTTCAAGCAGCTGGTCCCTGCTCCAGCTCCACATGCCTAATATGCAGTTTTAGATTTTCGTTGGTAAATTGCTCTGGCTCCTGAACTCTGATCCCCAAGTCCCCAGTACCTCCTGAAAGGTGGGACTCTCTAGTTTTTTTATCCCATTCAAAGCTAAGAAATATATTTTCAAGAACTTGAGATATCTGCAGTCAAGCAAGCTGCCCTCCCACTGGAAAATGATAAATATTAAGCCCACTCAACTATCCACCCCTCCCCTACGTATTAAACACCCCCAAACACGCTGGAAGTCATGTACCAGGGCTTCTTCATTCAGCCCAATGCCCCCTTCTACAGTTTAGCCCCATCTGTGCAGTAAAGGAGTAATTAGCAGAAATGACTGCTCCAGGTCCTACATGCTGAGCGGAAGATAGAACACCCCCTACCGCCCGTGGGACATCAAAGCTGCCGCTGATAGCACCCCCCACCCCTACCGCTGGAGGATGGGTAGGGGGCCTGGGTCATTGCTGTGGCCAGGGGCCTACACTGCTGTTAAGATGGCCCTGGTGTTCAGGTCTGGATACTAGGGAGTGCAGCACAGGTGAGTTTCTCCCAAGGGCTTGGGGAGGGGATACAGTGCTTTGGGATCTGGTGGAGGAGCTGGGAATGCAGCATGGCATCATTGGGGAGAGACATAGGGGTCTACTCATAAAGAAAATGAATTGGTACTTATCACTATACATCGCATCGGAATGATGCGATATATAGCTATTAAAAGTAGCAATTCATGTATACTCACCCTTCCGGCAAAGTGATGTGGTGTCCCGGGCTCCAGCAACACTCTTCACCGGCGGTCCCCCACTGCTGTCTTGAAGTCATCCATCAACTGACCTCCTGGAAGGCCGCAGTGGTCGATGAGAGTTCAGGGGGCAGAGCCAGCACCGGGTGTAGACAGAGAGCAGGGACGCACTGCAGTTCAGGTTGCAACAACCTGAGATGACGACCCTGAACTTCATGGAGAAGCGGAAAGCTGGGCTTTCTGCTCCTTCATGAATTGCACTTACTATACTAAAGTATGGTGATGTGATTCAGGCATGGAGCGGGGCTGCTGCTGGGCTGCCGCTGGAGAAGTCAGGGACTTCTCCATGGTAACCTGCTCTGCGAATTTTGTTTAATGCAAAACAGGACTTTTCTCTGCTTTATGAATAGACCCCAGACTGTGGGGTGTGTGGGAGGACAAGAAGGAAGAGGTCAGTAAGTGAAAGGATCCTCACATCAGGTGCGTCAGGGTGGGATCCTGTGGACTTAGGAGAAATAAAGTTATCAACGGTAAGTCTACCATAACGATTATTTCTCCTGCAGGGTCCACAGGTTATCCACAGGATAGCATTAGGATGTCCCAAAGCAATTTAGTGGTGGGGACACTCCTGATTGGACAGGAGACTCCTTCGCCCAAATTCAGCATCCTGAGAGGCAAAGGTATCAAAGGCATAATGTCTAATGAATGTGTTAATGGCAGACCATGTGGCTGCCTTACATATCTGTTCTGCTGAAGCACCACGTTGTGCTGCCCATGATGAACCTACCTTACGAGTAGAGTGAGCAGAGACATTAGCCGGAACAGGGAGATCAGCTTGAGAATATGCTTCTGAAATCATCATTTGAAGTCACCTCGCCAGTGTCTGCTTGTCAGCAGGCCATCCTCTCTTGTGAAATCCGTAGAGTACGAAGAGAGTGTCTGTTTTTCTGATGGTACAATCCACGTAGATCCTTAAAGCACGGACTACATCCAACGATGCATCTCCCGCAGAAAGGTCTGGCCCTTGGAAGGCCGGGACTACAATTTCTTCGTTAATGTGGAATTTAGACACCACCTTAGGAAGGTACCCAGATTTGGTTCTGAGAACCGCTCTATCTGGATAAAAAATCAGAAAAGGAGAGCGACATAACAATGCCCCTAAATATGAAACTCTTCTAGCTGACGCAACAGACAGTAGAGAGAGATCTTTTGCTGTAACCATTTAAAATCCACTCGTTTTAGTGGTTCAAATGGAGCAACTTGATGGGCCTTTAGGACTAAACTTAAGTCCCAAGGCACTGTAGGAGGAACAAAAAGAGGTTGAATGTGCAGCATTCCCTGTAAAAAAGTGCACACATCCTGTATGTTAGCAATTTTCTTTTGGAACCATGCAGTCAGTGCTGACACTTGCACTTTCAAGGAAGCCACCCTTAGACCTTTGTCCATTCCTAACTGAAGGAATGCTAGGACTCTGGAAACTCTGAAAGACCAAGGATCAAATTTCCGGTCACTGCACCACTGAATATAGGCTTGCCTTATTCGGTGATAAATGCGAGATGAGGAAGGTTTCCTTGCTCTGAGCATTGTTTGAATTACCTGTTGTGAGAATCCTCTTGCTTCAGGATGGAAGTCTCAAGAGCCATGCCGTCAAAGACAGTTGATCCAGGTGCGTGTGATAGCAAGGACCCTGAGACAGTAGATCTGAACATTGAGGGAGTAGGAATGGAACAATCTCTGCAGATCTGTGTACCAATGTCTTCTGGGCCAAGCAGAAGCTATTAGTATCATGGTGCCCCTTCCTTATTTTGCATTTCACATCACCCTGGGTAACAGGGCAATTGGTGGAAACACATAGGCCAGACGAATGTCCCATCTCACTGAGAGGGCATCCACAAAGATCGCTTTGGGATCCTTTGTTCTCCGTATGTGGGAACTTTGTTGTTCTGACGGGATGCCATGAGATTTATCTCCGGTAACCCCCACTTGTCTACCAGAATTTGGAAGACCTCGGGGTGTAAAGCCCATTCGTTTGCATGAATGGTGTGTCGACTAAGAAAATCTGCTTCCCAGTTTAGGACTCCCGGAATGAACACTGTGGACAAGGCTGGATGATGAAGTTCTGCCCACTTTAACATGTGACTTACCTCCTTCATTGCATTTTGGCTGTGAGTTCCTCCCTGATGGTTGAGGTACGCTACTGCCGTTGCATTGTCCGAGCGGATTTGGACTGGTTTCCCCTGAACGAGTGCCATATATATATGGCAAGAAGTTCCAATATATTTATTGGCAGGAAACTCTCTTCCTTGGTCCACTGCACTTGGAAGCAACTCTTTCTTGACACCACTCCCCAGTCCTGAAGGCTGGCATCCGTTGTCAGAATTTCCCAATCTTATATCCAAAAGGGTCTCCGTTTGTCCAGATGGGATGTCTGCAGCCACCAGGCTAATGACCTCCGTACTTCCAGAGGAAGGACCATAGTCTGCGTTTTTTTTTGTCTGATGAAAACCATTCCATTTGGAAAGGATCAGACGTTGCAGAGGCTTCGAGTGGAACTGAGCATACTCCACTATGTCGAATGTCGACACCATCAACCCCATCACACGCATTGCTGCGTGAATGGATACCCTTTGACTGTGTAGCAGCTCCTGAATCCTTGATGGAATTTTGGATAGAGGTACAAATACTCTCTGAAGACATGAATCCAACACAGCCTCCAAGTGAGTCATCCGTTGTGATGGAACCAGGGATGACTTTGCCCAATTTATGAGCCAACCGTGTCTCTACAAACAAGCCATTGTCTGCCACAGATGACACTGAAGTAATTCCTGAGATTGTGCCAAGATTAATAAATCGTCGAGGTATGGAAAAATCCTTATCCCCTGCTGACGGAGATAAGATACCATTACCACAATAATTTTGGTGAACACTCTGGGAGCTGTGGCCAGTCCAAATGGTAGAGCCTGAAACTGAAAATGATGTTAGAGGATAGCAAACCTGAGTTAGCACTGATGGGACAGTGCTATAGGAACATAAAGGTAAGCATCCTGGATATCCAGGGATACCATAAAATCCTCCGTCTCCATGGCCAAAATAATGGAACGTATTTCTCCATATGAAACCGAGGCACCCAAATGTACTTGTTCAGCACTTTGAAATTGAGTATGGGCTGGAATGACCCATTTGGCTTCTGGACTAGAAACAGGTTAGAATAAAAACCTTGTCCCTGTTGTGCAGGAGGAACTGGAATTATCACTCCTCACTGAAGCAACTTCTGAACTGCCTTTTGCCAAGCCCTGGTCTTCGTTTCCACTGAAGAAACTTTGAGGAGGGTGTTTCGTTGAAGAAAATGCATAACCGTGAGATACCGCCTCTTGCACCAAGGCATCTGTGCTAGACTGCTGCCAGATCTGTGCAAACTGCAGAAGTCGGCCTCCCACCCTGGGGTCCCACCATCAGGCTGATGGTTTATCTTCTGATTTGGAGGCCTGCCCTCTGGTAGCCCAATGCTTTTTAGTCTTACCAGACTTGTCAGATTGAGACTGTTTGCCATAACCCTTTCCTTTTGCTTTTCCTTGAGTCCGAAAGGGCCGAAAAGCTGGAAATCTAGGCTTGGATTTCTGTGTGGAAGGAAACTTCACTTTCTTGGAGTCTGCTTCTGACTCCAAAATAGTGTTTAATCGTTTACAAAAAAGAATATCTCCAGTAAAAGGCAAAGACTCCAGAACCTTCTTAGATTCTGAGTCAGCTTTCCATGTACATAGCCAAACCGCTCTGCGAGCTGCTACTGCTGAGGCTGATGCCTGAGAGGCAATTGTACCCATATCCAAAGCTGCTTCTTCCACAAAAATAGCTGCCTGTTTGATATGTGCAATATGGGATTTTTGCTGTCTAGATGCCATTAAAAGGTCATCCTCCAATGCATTAGCCCAGGCTGCCACTGCTTTTGCCATCCAAGCCGAAGCCATGGCTGGTCTTATGATTGCCCCAGACCAGGTGAAAATGGTTTTAAGAAAACCATCTATTTTCCTATCCGTGATATCGTTTAATGATGTTGAAGGCAGAGGTAATGTAGATTTTCACACCAATCGGATGACATGCGTATCTACTTTTTAAACAGTCCCCAGCCAGAAGAGGATAGTGGGAATTCCATTTCCTTGGAATTCTAAACTGATTACTGGGTGTAACCCAAGCCTCTTGCGTAATTTCCATCAGCTTTTCTGACCCAGGAAACTCAGTCCTAACTATTTTAAACACAGGTGCCTTAGATTTTAACAAAGGCTCTGCTAGCTCCTCTAAGGATAGAATGGCTTTCATAGCACTAATTAGCTCAGGAATGTCCACTGAGCTGAGGCCTTCATCGTCGTCTCTGTATGCAGATCCGGAGTGCGATGAGTCCTCATCCTCCGATGAGTCCTCAACTGAAACATGTGTAGACTGTGAAGCTGTTGTTTCATGTCTATGTGATTTACTTACCACCGGCCTTTCAGGCTGTTTCTGTTGAGAGGCTTCCAATTCCTATACTGGATGTGATAAGCCCCAGGTGGAATGTTGCATGTAAGGGTTAATAGGGTAACCTATCCTTGGTATAGGAGGTGGCATCATCCGCTCAGCTATACTGGATAATGGGCCTAATTCAGACCTGATCGCTATGCATTTTTGCACAGCAGCTGATCAGGTCTGAACTGCGCATGCGCTGGCGCATGCCAGACAGCCGACGGCCATCTCAGCCCTGCGATCGCCTCTGCCTGATTGCCGTTTTAGGGGCATGTGCGGGGGGTGGGCCGCGGCGGCTGTATGACATCACATGCAGCCGCTGTGTGTGACCCGGACAGCGACAAGTAGCTCCTTGCCAGCACGCAGGAGCTGCACTGGTAGGGAGCTACTTGCCAAGTACAAAAGCATCGCCGCTGTGCAATGCTTTTGTACTTGTGCAGCGGGGCAGAGCCAGACATGCGGGGCAGACTAGCCCTGTGCTGGGCGTCCCCCCGCATGTCTAAGTAACTGATCGTAGCCGTGCAAAATTTTGCATGGCTATGATCAACTCTGAATTATGCCCAATGTCTGTGCAAAAGTAGCCCATGGGGGTTCAACCTGAACCTGTGCCTGCCTCGAATTATTCAAGAGGCCTCGGTGAAAGCTAAAACAATTTGCACATATTCCATTTTGAACCAGATCCTGAGAGATTAACCCAGCTTTGCAAGACAAACATGACATTAGTGTTGGTGTTGCTGTGGAGAGTGTATCCTCATCACCCTTGCCTCTCTTAGGGGGTCATTCCGAGTTGATCACTAGCTGCTGTTGTTCGCTGCGTAGCGATCAGTGAAAAAAATGGCTAATCTGCGCATGCGTATGCACCGCAATGCGCACGCACGTCGTACGGGTATGAAGTCCCTTGTGGTTTTGCACTGGTTCTAGCGACGATTCCAATCGTACAGCCGAACGCAAGGAGATTGTCCGATGAAGATGGCGTGTATACTGACCCACAGACTCTGATCATGACGTTTCTGATGGGGAATCTGTTTCACAGGTGGATGTTCCTGACATTATGTATCTCCTGATATACTCTGTGCTGCTGGAGGACCATGCTTCTTCCACTATATAACTCTCAGTGTGTGGGTTCGTGCTACCTCCATTCCCCTCCTCACATCATGTCACTGCACCTGTCACATGCAGCCCTGTCATCACTGACATATCATGCATTTTCTGATATGGTCTGTGCTGCTGGCCCACCCCTAGGGGTGCTAGTGGTGTGTTACACTCTGGGAACAAACACTGTGGGGGTAAGCAATATGTGTAGCAAGTTTGGTGTAAATTGCTCCAGGCATTCCAGAGTTATGCTGTCTGCTGAAAAACTCTGTGCTGCTGCCTCACCCCTTGGGGTGCTAGGGGTGTCTTACTCCCACAGTGTTTGTTCCCAGCTTGTAAGTCATATGTGTACCAAGTTTGTTGTAAATTGGTCTAGGCATTCTGCAGTTATGCTGTTGTGACCTGTTGCTTGCCTCCAGTCATCATCCGATACCCTTTAAAAGGGGTCTCCCCTATTCTCAAATGTTCAGAGTGTGCCGTATTACCAGTGATTCGCAAGTACTTGAAGAGGCTCTTGCAGCTATGATTGAAATTTTTTTTGGCTAGGGGCTATCAGAGGCCATTGCTATTAGCAGCTAAGCAAAAAGCTCTCCAATCTGTGCGAAATGGTTACTATAGCAAATCTTCTCAAGTAGAAGCTCAAAACAAGTTCAACTGGGTGAACCATTATCATGATCTCAGTACCAGCTTCATTAAATTTCAAAAGCACAGTGGTCCATCGTTAAAGCTGACCCGGCACTACACTCTTAACAACAAGCGGTTAATGTCTGCGTATCAACGAGGGAGAAACCTAAGAGATTATTTAGTTAAAAATGATGTTTCCAGACTTGGTGCGACAACAGCAAGTTCTTCATTTCTGGGCACTCCACGTCCAGGATGTTTCAGATGTGTAAATTGTACAACATGCAGCTATATGATTCCAGGAGATTCTTTCTTTCATCCATTTTCAGGAAAGAAATGTAACATTCGACAAAGAGTCACATGCACCACAAAATTTGTGGTTTATCTAATCAGTTGTCCGGGTGGCCGACATTATGTCGGCAAAACCGTCAGGACATTCAAAGAACGGATGTCTGCCCATCGCTCTTCGATAAAATCTGCTATTGAAACTGGTCACAGTGACCAACCTGTCTCTAGACATTTTTGCGAGGCCAGACATAGTTTGACGTCACTATGCTATCGGATCACTGAACATATAACCGCGCCGACGAGAAGTGGAAACAGATCCCTTATGTTGCTGCAAGCTGAAAGCAGATGGATTTTCAGATGGGACACTCTGGCTCCACGGGGTCTTAATGAAAATTTGGGACTATCTTGTTTTTTATAAGTAACAATTTTCTCACACAGGTGGTATGATGGATATTGACATTACCGTATAACCAATATCTTCCTTTATTAACATACTCTAGAAGCCTGATTTTTGCATATATGTGTTTACAGTTAATCACATTCATTATATGCAGCATTGTGCAATAGGTTTTTTAGTACGTTTTTTGTGGACTGCATTATTATGACTTCATGTTAGGATTATTTAACACAGCATGATCGATGTTTATGTTATTTTGGTTGCCATGATACCTCATACCCTGTTTTGATTGGTCACTATAGGTCATGTGGAGGAGGTTCTCTCCGTGTAACTGGACGCAGCGTGCGTCTGATGACGTCATTTTGATGCGATGCAGTGCGCGGCGGGCGGCGACATGGACGGTTTCTAGGGTATATGAGGTAAGTGTGTTTGTTTTGACTTGCACCCTGACGAAAATGCCGCTGTCTGAGCATTGAAACGTTGGTTAACTCTTACCTGCCTGGTCTCCTTATTTCGAGGGCCGCCGTTTAAGGACTTTGTATCACGCTGTACGCATCGGTACATCCTGGATTGGAAGCACCGGTTTGTTTGACCATATATTCTACACATTGAGGAGTGCCGCTTTACAAGATTTATATATATATATATATATATATATATATATACACACATACTGTACTGCCTGAAGAGGGGTTAGTAGTAACCTGAAACATTGCATAGAAACAAACCTCAGCATTTATTCCCCCATCTACAGTCTGGAGTACTGTTCATTTTGCTTCATTTATGATACATTTCTGGCACCCAGTTTGAATAAAACTTTTTTTTTTAAAACAAAATGGGGAGTAATGAGGAGAGGAGATACTCTGAAATACTGTATATACGGTGCATATGTTCATCCATATTTACTAAATGTGCCTTTTACTAATGAAGCTATTCACAAATTGGGAGACCCACAAGTTTGGGTTTGACCAAGCAAACTTCCAGCATCATTCAATTTGTCCAGCCAGTCACGCGTACAGATTTGAATCAAAGCTCTTGGAGACAGATTTTATACATTGTAGGGGCACCTGCAGAAAACCTGGATATATGACAGTTATTTTCTTAACAACTCTTTTTTTTAAGCAAATTTCTGTATTTTTAGCCCAGTGGTTCCCAAACTATGGGGGTTATTCAGAGATGAACGGAAGTTTTTTTTCTCAGAGCGGCTGTGTGTGATGTGCCACCCGTGTCAATCACGCTGCAGCTGTATCCTTCCTGGATGCGGTGCAATGTGTAAGGTCGCGCGTTGACCCAAATGGACACGGCTGCTGCGAGCAACCGCGCGGCTGCGTCCATCTCTGTATTAGGCCCTATGTCAGTGGTGGCTAACCTTGACACTCCAGCTGTGAACTACACATCCCAGCATGCCCTGCTACAGTTTTGCTATTTGGCCATGCTAAAATTGATGCAGGGCATGCTGGGATGTGTAGTTCAACAACAGCTGAAGTGTCAAAGTTACCCATCACTGCCCTATGTCCTCAAGGCACCCTTAAGACCCGTACACACTGGCCGATATATCGGCCGTTCTCTTGAACGGGCGATATATCGCGGGTCCGTCGGCCAGTGTGTACGGCCGATACGTGTGTGAACTCCGTCGTTCACAGACGTATAGCGTCGGCCCCGCAGCACAGCCGACGGCCAATATATCTACCGATATATTGGCGCGTCGCTGTGTGTGTACGGCGGTTGGCCAACCGCCCGTACACATGCTGCGGCGGCCGGCGGTGATTGACAGATGAATTGGGCGGGCGTGTGTACACGCCCGCCCAGTTCATGACATCAGTCCCCGACGGATCGGGCAGTGTGTATGCACAGCACACTGCCTGATCCATCCATAGATATATCTGCAGATCAATTGATCTGCAGATATATCTTTCCTGTGTGTACCCACCTTAAGCGTAGGACACACACACACATATATATATATATATATATATATCTGCAGATCAGTTGATCTGCAGATATATCTGCAGACGGATCAGGCAGTGTGTTCTTCATACACGCTGCCCGATCCGTCGGGACTGACGTCACAACTGGGCAGGCATTTACATGCACTCACCCAGTTGCGCAGTCAATCACCACACCGGCTTTTGCAGTGAGTGTACGGGAACGATACACCAATATGTCTATAGGTATGCTGGTCATTGGCTGTGCTGCACAGCCGAGGCGCTATGTCTGTGAATTACATCATTCACAGACATAAAGCTGTACACACTGGCCGACAGACCCGCAACATATCGGCTGTTCAACTGAATGGCCGATATATCGGTCAGTGTGTACCCAGCATAACAGTCCAGGTTTTATGTATAAATGAACTGAGGTACTAATGAAGTCACCTGTGGCCAAGCATAGATATACTTAAAACCTGGACCCTTAGAATTGTAATGGACTTTAGTATGTTTACTGTGAACCCCACACTCATAACTTATAAAAAGAGAGAGTTAAATCCAGATGCAAGCATGTCGTCCGAATAAATAATCCAGTGACCACTCTGCTGGCGTAGGTGGGACACAACCACTATCATGACTGCAATAAAGGTACATGGGGCAACATACAGACCAAAGCCATCACCATTCTCAGAAAGAGGGCAGTCTTTCCAGTAAAATCTCTCGTGACATCTGTGGTTTGGATGGAGTGGCCTTCAGTTTGCCGACTGTCGGGATCCCGGCGTACAGTATACCGGCGCCGGAATCCCGAAAGCCGGCATACCGACACATTTTCTCCCTCTTGGGGGTCCATGACCCCCCTGGAGGGAGAATAGATAGCGTGGCGCGCTCGCCCAGCTGTCGGTATGCCGGCAGTCTGGATTCCGGCGCCAGTATGCTGGCTGCCGGGAGCTCGGCCGCCGCATTTTGGATGAACAGAGAGCCTCTTCTAGCTCTATCAGATGCTTTAATAATAATAATAATAATAATAATAATAATCATAATAATAATAATAATGCTGTAGGAGCCATTATCATGTGGCCTTGCACTGGGCTATTTGACCCAGACAACGAGATTTATGGTAAGAACTTACCTTTGTTAAATCTCTTTCTGTGAGGTACACTGGGCTCCACAAGTATAAACATTGAAGGTGTAGAGTAGGATCTTGATCCGAGGCACCAACAGGCTCAAAGCTTTGACTGTTCCCAGAATGCACAGCGCCGCCTCCTCTATAACCCCACCTCCCTGCACAGGAGCTCAGTTTTTAGTTAACCAGCCCAATGCATAGCAGGAAAAGAGACGACAACAGTTAGTAGCCACATACACCACACTCTCACGACAGGAGAAGTGTCAGCGGCTAATGCCATACCAACCCAAAGAAGCTAAGTGCGTCAGGGTGGGCGCCTTGTGGAGCCCAGTGTACCTCGCAGAAAGAGATTTAACAAAGGTAAGTTCTTACCATAAATCTCGTTTTCTGCTGCGGGGTATACTGTGCTCCAAATAGACATTGGGGATGTCCTAAAGCAGTTCCTTATGGGAGGGGACGCACTGTAGCGGGCACAAGAACCCGGCGTCAAAGGAAGCATCCTGGGAAGCAGCAGTATCGAAGGCATAGAACCTTCTGAACGTGTTCACAGAGGACCACGTAGCCGCCTTGCACAATTGTTCAAGGGTCGCACCACGGCGGGCCGCCCAAGAAGGTCCAACAGACCGAGTAGAATGGGCCGTAATGTGAGCAGGAGCCGACCGACCAGTCCTCACATAAGCATGTGCAATCACCATTCTAATCCATCTGGCCAAAGTCTGCTTGTGAGCAGGCCAGGCCCGTTTGTGAAATCCAAACAGTACAAAGAGAGAATCAGATTTCCTAATGGAATCAGTTCTCTTCACATAGATACGGAGAGCCCGTACCACATCCAAAGACCGCTCTTTGGGAGACAGATCAGGAGAAACAAGTGCCGGAACTACAATCTCCTGGTTAAGGTGGAACAAAGAAACCACCTTAGGTAAATATCCGGGACGAGTCCTCAGAACCGCCTGGTCACGGTGAAATATCAGATATGGGGAACTACAGGACAAGGCTCCCAAATCCGACACTCTGCTGGCTATTGCTTCAGCTAGAAGAAACACCAACTTAAGGGAAAGCCACTTAAGATCAGCTGAACCAAGAGGTTCAAACGGAGACTCTTGTAACGACTCCAAAACCACCGACAAGTCCCAAGGAGCCACAGGCGGGACATACGGAGGTTGGATACACAACACACCCTGAGTAATGGTATGCACATCAGGTAAGGTCACAATTTTTCTCTGAAACCACACCGACAAGGCAGAAATATGAACCTTGAGGGAGGCCAGACGCAGGCCTAAGTCCAGGCCCTGCTGAAGAAAAGCCAACAACTTGGCTATACTAAACTTGGAAGCGTCATAATCGTTAGATGCGCACCAAACAAAGTAAGAATGCCAGACCCTATAGTAAATCCGAGCAGAAGCCGGTTTCCGGGTTCGCAACATAGTTTGAATGACCGCCTCTGAAAACCCTTTAGCTCTTAAGACGGAAGCTTCAAGAGCCACGCCGTCAAAGACAGCCGGGCTAGGTCCTGGTAGGCACAGGTGCACTGAACGAGGAGGTCTGGTCGTTGTGGAAGTAGAATTGAACGCTCTGACGATAGGCCTTGCAGGTCTGAGAACCAGTGCCGTCTGGGCAACGCTGGAGCTATGAGAAGCAGAATTCCTTTTTCTTGCTTGAACTTCCAAAGTACCCTGGGCAGGAGTGACACCGGAGGGAACACGTACGGCAGCCGAAACCTCCACGGCACCGCCAGCGCATCCATGAATGCTGCTTGAGGATCCCTTGTCCTTGCTCCGAAGACCGGAACCTTGTGATTGTGTCGAGACGCCATCAGATCTACGTCTGGAAGGCCCCACTTTTCCACTAGGAGTTGAAACACTTCTGGATGAGGCCCCACTCACCGGCATGTACGTCCTGACGACTGAGAAAGTCCACTTCCCAATTCAGTACTCCCGGAATGAAGATTGCCGATATGGCCGGTAGATGGCGTTCCGCTCAATGTAGAATCCGTGAGACCTCCTTCATTGCTAGACGGCTTCGAGTGCTGCCTTGATGATTTATGTAAGCCACTGTGGTGGCGTTGTCCGACTGCACTTGAACAGGACGGTTCTGAATTAAATGCTGGGCTAGGTTCAATGCATTGAAGACCGCCCGCAATTCCAGAATGTTGATTGAGAGGAGGGACTCCTCCTTGGTCCACCGAACCTGAAGGGAGTGTTGCTCCAGCACCGCACCCCAACCTCTTAGACTGGCATCTGTCGTCAACAGGACCCAGTTGGATATCCAGAAGGGACGGCCCCTGCACAATTGTTGGTCCTGGAGCCACCAGAGCAGCGACAGACGAACCTGTGGAGTCAATGAGATCATTTGAGACCTGATCCGGTGATGCAGGCCGTCCCACTTGGCTAGAATCAGCCTCTGGAGGGGGCGAGAATGGAATTGAGCATACTCGACCATGTCGAATGCTGATACCATGAGGCCCAGCACCTGCATCGCCGAATGTATCGACACTTGCGGACGAGAAAGGAAGCAACGAATCCTGTCCTGAAGCTTCAGGACTTTCTCCTGACACAAGAACAACCTCTGGTTGTGAGTATCCAATAGCGCTCCCAGATGCACCATGCTCTGAGCAGAGGATTTCTTCCAGTTGATGAGCCACCCATGGGCTTGTAGAAACCGAACCGTCATATCTAGATGACGTAGGAGAAGTTCTGGGGAATTTGCCAGGATAAACAAGTCGTCCAGATACGGCAGTATCCTGACCCCTTGACGGCTAAGTACCACCATCATCACCGCCATGACTTTGGTGAAGACTCGCGGAGCCGTTGTTAAACCAAAAGGTAACGCCCGAAACTGGTAATGGAGGTTGCCAATAGCAAACCTCAGGTATTGCTGATGTGACGCTGCTATAGGGATATACAGGTAAGTATCCTGTATGTCCAGGGAGACCACGTAGTCCCCAGGTTCCAAGGCCAGAACTATAGAGCGAAGGGTTTCCATACGGAATTGGAAACCTTCACAAACCTGTTCAATGCCTTGAGGTTGAGAATGGGTCGGGAGGACCCATTCGGTTTCGGGACTAGAAACAGCGGAGAATAGTACCCCCGGCCCCTCTGCGCAAGAGGCACCTGTACTACGACTCCTGTATCCAGGAGGGTCTGTACCACCGAATGCAGAGTATTTGCCTTTGTCTGGTCCAACGGGACGTCTGTCTGGCAAAATCGATGAGAGGGTTGGTTTTTGAAGGCTACGGCGTAACCTCGAGTGACGACTTCCCGTACCCAGGCATCTGAAGTGGTCTTCAACCATTCCTGGGTATACCCTAGAAGCCAGCCCCCCACTCTGGGATCCCCCAGGGGGAGGCCTGCCCCGTCATGTGGCAGGCTTATCGGACTTGGAAGCTGGCTGACGGGCCGCCTAGGCTCTTTTGGGCTTTGGCTTATCAGGTTTGGAAGTGCGGGCCTGCTTGTTGTACGCCTGACCTTTTGCTTTACCTGAAGGATGAAAGGGGCGAAAGGAAGTACCTTTAGCCTTCGACACAGAAGGAGCGGTACTTGGCAGACAGGTAGTTTTGGCAGTAGCCAAGTCAGCCACTATCTTATTTAAGTCCTCCCCAAACAGAATATCTCCCTTGAAAGGGAGTACCTCCAGGGTTTTTCTAGAGTCCAGATCCACAGACCAGGATCTCAGCCACAATATCCAGCGAGCCAGGACTGATGTAGTAGAGGCCTTGGCTGCTAGGATACCGGCATCAGAAGCCGCCTCTTTAATATAGCGAGAAGCTGTGACAATATATGACAAGCATTGTCTAGGATGGTCAGAAGAGATTTAAGCTTCTAACTCCAAGGCCCGTGCTTCAATAGCCTCTGCAGCCCATGTTGCTGCAATAGTGGGCCTTTGTGCAGCACCCGTGAGGGTGTAAATCGCTTTCAGACAACCCTCCACACGTTTATCCGTAGGCTCCTTTAGCGACGTGACGGTAGTGACAGGTAGAGCTGAGGAAACCACCATCCTAGCCACATGTGAGTCTACTGGAGGAGGCCTTTCCCAATTCTTAGACAGCTCTGGTGTGAGGGGATAGCGAGCCAGCATCTTCTTTTGAGGCACAAACTTCGTACCCGGGTTTTCCCAGGGTTCCTGACGTATATCCACTAGGTGGTCAGAGTGAGGTAAAACTTGTTTAACCACCTTCTGACGCTTGAACCTATCTGGTTTCTTAGGAGGGACGGATGGCTCGGTATCATCCGTAATCTGTAGAATTAATTTAATAGCCTCCAAAAGATCAGGAACATCCACATGTGAACTACCCTTCCCATCAGCCGTATCTGAGTCAGAACCTGTGGGGTCAGTGTAAGTGCCGTCTTCAATTTGGAAAAGGAGAAAAAGACAAAAAACCCTTTTTTTGGGAGCACTCATTTGTAATAAACAAAATAATATGTGTGATAATAGATATTAAAACGTAACTTTTAATCAATCCTTGAATAAAGAAACTTTTGAACAAGAAGTTGGGACTCGTGTCTGATATGATTAATATGTTGAAAAAATCTTATTTAACCTTTTTAACAAATAAGGTACAAGATAAATGAAATAAAAAGTGTGAAAATATCAAAGGGATAGTGGAGGATACCGAATGGTTTCTTAAGGTCCCGGGTATCCAAGAAATCACTGTATATGCCTAAGTTATGGATATCAATGATAGATATATATGCATATATGCTAACTGGATAAGGTTTGTAAAAATGAAGCTCAGGATGGATGTAATGAGAGTGGGGCGAAAAGAGTATTTAGATTTCCCTTGATGGGAGGAGGGGGGGAGAAAGGAACAGGGAGAGAAAAAAGAAAAGAGAAAAAGGGGGGGGGGGGGGGAAAGGGAAGTAGGATTGGGACGGAGAGTAGAGGCCCACTGCACCTGGTATTCTCAGGAAGTTGCCCGTCCTGGTACTGGCCAGGCCATGCCTGCTATGCTTCCGAGATCGGTCAAGTTCGGGCGTATTCAGGGTAGTATGGCAGTGGGCCTAGGATGGAGGAGAAGAGAGAAAAGAGGAAGAGGAGAGAAAAAGAAAAAGATCACCGTGAAATCTGTACTCTAATGAGTCAGTACCATAATAGTCTGAAATGTTTTTCCAAATAAGAGAGTGTGTGGAATAAATTCAGAATTGAGGGCAGCTCTTTTCCTTAAAAATGGCCCACTGCACCTGGTATTCTCAGGAGGTTCCCCTTCCTAATACTGACCAGGCCATATCTGCTTGGCTTCCGAGATCGGACAAGATCGGGCGTACTCAGGGTAGTATGGCCGTGGGCCGTTTGAATAAAGGAAAAGATAAGGATAAGTCACACTCTACTTATTGTACTTAGCATAAATCAAGACTAAAATTAGTCCGAGGTATTTCCAGAAAAGAGTGTGCGGTGAGAAAAATAGAGAGAAAAAAGGGAAATCTTAAAGTAAAAAATAGTTACTGAGTGAGAATATGAAAAAATGCACTCACAATGAAATATGTTGTGTAAATAGCAAATTCTGCACACACAGTATATTAAGAGCTCAAGGCTGGCTCACAGATAATTGCACCACAACAATAATAATAATAGAAGCACTAAAGTATGTGCACTGTTATTTGTTCCATCAATAAGGAGTAGAAAAAGGGGAATCAGGAAGATATAAGTTTAGAGCTCAAGGCTGGCTCGCATGAAAAATCACTTAAATCATATAGCATTCAGTAAAGGCAACAAAGAATGTGTGCTCATATCTTGATCAATAGATACAGGGACAAAAAATGATGATTAGAGCTCAAGGCTGGCTCATAGAAATATAAACTCTGTAGCATATTCTTATGAACTGACATAGCATTGGAGATTATTTATGCAAATAATTTGCTGCTGTTGAAAAAAAGGAAAAAGAACATGCAGTAGAGAAATACAATTATAATAGATAGCATAAAGCTATTTGATATCCATTAAGGCATGAGCGGGGAGATAGTACAAATAGTGAATACTTTGTACAGTTTTGGCTGTGTACTACCGCTGTAGGGGTAAAGTACTGTAGGGGAGAAAAAATAGTCAGGTGTTGGTAATCCTAGAGTATTACCGCGACCGCAAGGTGTGCGGCCAGTGTAGTCCCGAAATCCCCCAGACGTGCACCCGCTGACAGTGAGGAACGCGGCCGCCCGCTTCCGGATTGGGCGTTGCTGCGGTGACGTCACTAAGGACGTCTCTCGACGTACGTTTCACCTTTGGTAGGCTTGGTCACGAGAGCCTCTCTCTGTTGCTCTCCTGTGGCCAGTATAAGAGTACTAGTTTGACCAATGACTGACTTTAGATGGATGATGGATGGCAGGATTAACCAATTGGGTCCTTGCAGAAATGGATGTTTCGGCCATGATGAAAAAGGGAAAGGATAGATATAGGGGATAAAGGAAACTGGCATGAAATATAAAAGGTACACAGATATATAGAATTGGATAGTGTATAGATATAAACAAGCAGGTAAAAGATATAAGGATTACTTATATGTACTGGACAGAAGAAAATAGAAGGGAGGCATGGTTTAAGTCAGAACAAAGATGATTGCGGCGGCCATGTTGGAAAAGGGAAAAGGGAAAGAATGGATGTGAGTCTGAAGTAAAGAATAGAAAAGTTTTGGATCTGACAGGTGAGGAGTAGTGAGGATAGATAAGTTGATTGCAAAGTGAATGAATTGAAAACGGGGTGTGTATGTGTGGGCAAAAGTAGAATAATAGAATAGAGAGGAGAATGATGGAAAAATAAAATAAATATGAATGAAAATAAAAATAAATAAATAAAAATAAAAATAAAATGAATAAGAGTAAAAATGAAAATGAGTAAAAAATGAATAAAATGAAATAAAATAAAAATAAATATAAAAATAAAAAAAAATAAAAATAAATATAAAAATAAAATAAATATAAAAATAAATATAAAAATAAAATTAAAAATAAATATAAATAAAAATAAAATAATTAGAAAGATTAAAGAAAAAGAGGAAAAGGAGGAAGGGAGGCATAGTTGAGGTCAGGACTGAAAGGATTGCAGGAGTAGGTAGAGTGGAATGGGCGAAGAAATTGCAAAGAAAAAAAGGGGGGAGGGAGGAAAAGGAAAATAAGGCAAGAGAGAAGAATGTGTAGGATGGTGTGTGGTATAGTGAACTAGTGTGTGTCACGAACCTCGGGCAGCGGCGACCGCGCTTGTCCCTGCGGGTGGCCTGGTCTGCCCGGCGCCTCTCTTCCCCTGGCGGTCTCCGGCTTCAGCGGCGGGTCGGCGCTGCTCTCCGGCGGCTTCCCGGAAGCAAGGACGCCGCCATCACAAGCGAGGGCAAGGAGGCGGAGCAGGTCTGACGTCACCTGCCTGCTCCGCCAATCAGGCTAGGGCGGGGAATTTAAAATCAGATACCAGGCAGAGATCCGGTGCCTGAGTATCTTCGTTTCTCCTGCGGAAGCTGTGATTCCAGAGCTCCCTCGTCCCTGCAAGCATCCTGTGCTCCCAAGCATCCTGTGCCTCCAAGCATCCTGTGCCTCCAAGCATCCTGTGCCTCCAAGCATCCTGAGCCTCCAAGCACCTCCGTGCCTCCAATTATCTCTGTGCCTCCAATTACCTCCGTGCCTCCAATTATCTCCGTGCCTCCAATTATCTCCGTGCCTCCAATTATCTCCGTGCCTACAAGCACCTCGTGCCTCCAAGCACCTCTGTGCCTCCAAGCACCTCTGTGCCTCCAAGCACCTCCGTGCCTCCAAGCACCTCCGTGCCTCCAGTTACCTCCGTGTCTCCAAGCACCTCGTGCCTCCAAGCACCTCATCCCTCCAAACACCTCGGTGTCTCCAAACACCTCCGTGCCTCCAAGCACCTCCGTGCCTCCAAGCACCTCCGTGCCTCCAAGCACCTCCGTGCCTCCAGTTACCTCCGTGTCTCCAAGCACCTCGTGCCTCCAAGCACCTCATCCCTCCAAACACCTCGGTGTCTCCAAACACCTCCGTGCCCCCAAGCACCTCCGTACCTCCAAGCACCTCCGTGCCTCCAAGGGCCTCCCTGCACTCCCTGTACTCCCAGCACCTCAGTGCCTCCAATACCACAGTGTCTCCAATATCTCAGTACCCCAGCCTTCAGTATTTCTACAAGTCTTGTCTTACAGGAGACCTTCAAGAATTCCTCTGGGCCTCCCGCCTGCCGTCTTAGTCCTGCATGAGGAAGACCTACATCCGGCCATCTCTACTACGACCCAGTGGCGGTTCCTCTTCCCGGTCATCGGAAGAAGCCCCGAGTCCACAACACTCCCAAACCGGGTCAGTGATAGTATACTCAGGCCCCATGGACTCGGGGAATCGGAACACGGACTCGAGTGCCATTCAGAACCTGGCTTCTCGAGTGCAAAGTCAGGAAGCGGCGCAAGGCCAGGTGATGCAGTACCTCCAGCAGTTGTCCGGGCGTCTGGATCAGATTCAGGCGTCTCTGGCCTCAGTAATTCCGGCACCTGTTCCAGTAGTCGCACCAGTTGCCGTTGCCAGCAATGTTCAACCATCGGCCGGTGTCACTCCACGCCTTCAGTTGCCTACTCCGTCCCGCTATAATGGGAATCCCAAAAATTGTCGTGGTTTCTTGAACCAATGCGAGGTACATTTCGAGCTACTTGCACACAACTTTCCTACAGACCGGTCCAAGGTAGCATATATTATTTCTCTGTTGGAAGGTTCTGCTTTGGATTGGGTGTCTCCATTATGGGAACGATCTGATCCCATGGTTTCCAACTACACCAACTTCATCTCGTCCTTTCGAAGGATTTTCGACGAGCCCGGCAGAATGACCACTGCTTCTTCCGATTTGCTCCGTGTTCGGCAGGGCGCCCATTCCGTGGGCCAGTACGTGGTTCATTTCCAGACCATTGCTTCCGAACTACGCTGGAATAATGACGCCCTGAGAGCTGCCTTCTGGAACGGTCTTTCCGACCGGCTGAAAGATGAGCTGGTTACTAGAGATCTGCCGGATCCATTAGAAGATTTGATTTCCCTTTGCGTCAAGGTGGATCTTCGGATGCAGGAGCGTGGAAGAGAACGTAGCCGTTCGGATCGTTCCAGGTTCCGGAATCCTACTCCTAGGCCGGTGGCCTCACCCAGCTCAGATGAGCCCATGCAAATTAACCGCTCCCGACTGTCTCCGGAAGAACGACAGCGTCGTCGTGAGGGTAAACTCTGCCTTTACTGTGGAGCCGCAGATCATTTTCTTAAATCTTGTAAAGCCCGTCCGGGAAACGGGCAGGCCTAGCTTGTTCCGGAGGAGTCAAGCTGGGAGTTACAACAAAAGCTTCTCCAACTTCGGACTGCTTGCTTCCAGTAACTCTAGTCTCCAATTCAGTCTCCAGGTCTTGTGAAGCCCTATTGGATTCCGGAGCTGCAGGGAACTTCGTTTCTTCTTTCTGTGCCCAAAGTTTGGGTTTAAAGTTACGGCCTATCGAGCGGCCAATTTCACTGACGGCTATCAACGGGACTAGAATTTCCAAAGGTCTTATAATGTGGCGCACGGGGCCAGTTAAGCTGCAGGTCGGAGCTCTACATCAGGAAGATTTGGAACTCTTGGTAATCCCAGAAATGCCTCATGATCTGGTTCTTGGAATGCCTTGGCTGAAAAGTCATAATCCCCACATCGACTGGAAGTCGTCACAAATTCTGTCCTGGAGTCCCTTTTGTCACACTAATTGTCTTACTCCTGTTTGTCCGCTCCGTGTTACCTCCAAAACGGATGAAGAGCACATTCCGGAGGCATATCAAGGGTACAAGGACGTATTTTCGGAACAAGCTGCTGACCTGTTACCACCTCACAGACCTTGGGACTGCCCTATTGACCTTGTCCCAGGTAAGACGCCACCTCGTGGTCGCACATATCCTCTGTCTCTTCCCGAGACTCAAGCCATGTCGGAGTATATTAAGTCCAATATGCTCAAGGGATTCATTCGCCCCTCTTCCTCCCCTGCCGGTGCAGGCTTCTTTTTCGTGAAGAAAAAGGACGAGGGGTTGAGACCATGCATCGACTACCGCGGCCTAAACGACATTACTATTAAGAATAAATACCCCTTGCCACTAATCACAGAGTTATTTGATAGGGTTCGTGGTGCCCGCATTTTTTCAAAACTCGACTTGAGAGGAGCTTACAATCTTATACGCATCCGAGAGGGGGATGAATGGAAGACTGCCTTTAATACCCGAGATGGGCATTACGAATACTTGGTGATGCCGTTTGGTCTTAGTAATGCTCCCGCGGTTTTCCAGGGGTTCGTCAACGAAATCTTTCGTGATATGCTGTATCAGAGCGTTGTGGTATATCTGGACGACATACTGATTTTTTCCAAGAATCTTGTCGAACACAGGACTCAAGTCAAAGAGGTGCTACACCGTTTACGAGAGAATCATCTCGACGCCAAGCTTTCCAAATGTACCTTTGAAGTAACATCTATTCCGTTCCTCGGTTATGTCATCTCGGGGACGGAGCTTCGCATGGATCCGGAAAAGTTGTCGGCCATTCGTGACTGGACTCAGCCTCTTTCCCTGAAAGCAATACAAAGGTTCCTGGGCTTTGCGAACTACTACAGGAAATTCATTAAGGGTTTCTCCACCATTGTTGCGCCCATTACTGCCCTGACGAGGAAGGGTTCTAATCCTAGTTTGTGGCCTCCGGAAGCCATTGTAGCTTTTTCTCGCTTAAAGTTAGCTTTCATGACGGCTCCAGTTCTCCAACAACCAAATTTCGAGGAACCCTTCTTCTTAGAAGTTGATGCATCTTCAGTCGGGGTTGGGGCTGTTCTCTCCCAGTATTCCTCTGATAAAAAATTACATCCGTGTGGCTTCCATTCTCGTAAATTCTCTCCAGCCGAACGAAATTACACTATTGGAGACCAGGAACTCTTGGCAATCAAATCTGCCTTGGAAGAATGGAGATATCTTCTAGAAGGGGCTAAACATGTGTTTACCATCTACACGGATCACAAGAATTTGCTGTACATCAAATCCGCACAATGCTTGAATCCTCGCCAGGCGAGATGGGCACTTTTCTTTTCCCGATTCTCGTTCATTATCAAGTACCGGGCCGGGACTCTCAATATTAAAGCAGATGCGCTTTCTCGTTCACAAGTTCCCACAGACGAGGATGAACCTCCGGAGCGGGGTTTAATTCTGAATCCAGTTTCTATCTCTGCTGCTTTAACTACTCCAGCTCCTCCTCCTGGAAGAATGTCCGTGCCAGCTAGATTCCGCCCAGGAATACTACTGTGGGCCCATAACTCCAAGTTTTCCGGTCATCCCGGCGCTCAGAAGATGTACAAGTTTCTGCAAAGGTCTTACTGGTGGAACACCATGAGGAAGGATGTACAAGATTGCGTTAATTCGTGTCCCCAATGTACACAACATAAATCTCCTCGTCTGCCTCCTGCAGGGTTACTTCGTCCTCTGCCTATCCCTGTGAGACCCTGGACTCACATTTCCATGGACTTCATCACTGACTTGCCCTGTTCCAAGGGTTGCAACACCGTTTGGGTTATCGTTGACCGTTTTTCGAAGATGGCACACTTTGTGCCCTTGACTGGTCTCCCGACAGCACCGAAACTGGCTCTATTGTTTATCCGAGAACATTTTCGTTTGCATGGGTTGCCACAAGAGATTGTTTCTGACCGTGGAGTACAGTTCACCGCCAGGTTTTGGAAAGCCCTTTGTTCAACTCTACACATTAAACTTAAGTTTTCGTCTGCTTATCATCCCCAAACTAATGGGCAAACGGAACGAGTCAATCAAGATCTAGAGACTTTTCTTCGTTTGTATCTCTCTCCTTCACAGGACAACTGGGTGGAGTTGTTGCCTTGGGCGGAGTTTGCCCATAACCATTTGTTTCATTCTTCCACTGGGGAATCACCATTTTTCGTCAACTACGGGTTCCATCCCCGTGTTCCGGAATTTCCAAGCCTTCCGATAATAGAGGTTCCTGCTGTAGTGTCCACTCTACGACACTTTGGACAAATTTGGAGAAAGGTTCATGCTAATCTTAAGCAGGTTTCTGTTCGGTACAAGTTCTTCGCAGATAAGAAACGGCAAGCCGCACCTCAATATAAAGTTGGGGACAGGGTATGGCTGTCCACACGGAATCTCCGGTTGAAGGTGCCCACCATGAAATTCGCTCCAAGGTTCATCGGTCCTTACCCTGTGCTACAAGTCTTAAATCCTGTGGTCTGTAAACTGGGTTTGCCTGCCCATCTTCGAATACCTAACGCCTTTCATGTTTCTCTACTCCGTCCCCTCATTCTGAATCGGTTCCACTCAGCACTCCCTAGGCCAACGTCCGTAGTGGCAGAAGCTGGAGCGGAGTTTGAAATCAAAGCTATTCTTGACTCTCGTTATCTTCATAAAAAATTACAGTACTTGGTGGACTGGAAGGGTTATGGTCCTGAGGAGAGAAGTTGGATTGGGGCTACTGAAGTAACGGCTCCTCGTCTGATTCGGATCTTCCACTCCAGACATCCGACTAAGCCCGGGAAGTGTCCAGGGGCCACTCCTGGAGGAGGGGGTACTGTCACGAACCTCGGGCAGCGGCGACCGCGCTTGTCCCTGCGGGTGGCCTGGTCTGCCCGGCGCCTCTCTTCCCCTGACGGTCTCCGGCTTCAGCGGCGGGTCGGCGCTGCTCTCCGGCGGCTTCCCGGAAGCAAGGACGCCGCCATCACAAGCGAGGGCAAGGAGGCGGAGCAGGTCTGACGTCACCTGCCTGCTCCGCCAATCAGGCTAGGGCGGGGAATTTAAAATCAGATACCAGGCAGAGATCCGGTGCCTGAGTATCTTCGTTTCTCCTGCGGAAGCTGTGATTCCAGAGCTCCCTCGTCCCTGCAAGCATCCTGTGCTCCCAAGCATCCTGTGCCTCCAAGCATCCTGTGCCTCCAAGCATCCTGTGCCTCCAAGCATCCTGTGCCTCCAAGCACCTCCGTGCCTCCAATTATCTCTGTGCCTCCAATTACCTCCGTGCCTCCAATTACCTCCGTGCCTCCAATTATCTCCGTGCCTCCAATTATCTCCGTGCCTACAAGCACCTCGTGCCTCCAAGCACCTCGTGCCTCCAAGCACCTCTGTGCCTCCAAGCACCTCTGTGCCTCCAAGCACCTCCGTGCCTCCAGTTACCTCCGTGTCTCCAAGCACCTCGTGCCTCCAAGCACCTCATCCCTCCAAACACCTCGGTGTCTCCAAACACCTCCGTGCCTCCAAGCACCTCCGTGCCTCCAAGCACCTCCGTGCCTCCAAGCACCTCCGTGCCTCCAGTTACCTCCGTGTCTCCAAGCACCTCGTGCCTCCAAGCACCTCATCCCTCCAAACACCTCGGTGTCTCCAAACACCTCCGTGCCCCCAAGCACCTCCGTGCCTCCAAGGGCCTCCCTGCACTCCCTGTACTCCCAGCACCTCAGTGCCTCCAATACCACAGTGTCTCCAATATCTCAGTACCCCAGCCTTCAGTATTTCTACAAGTCTTGTCTTACAGGAGACCTTCAAGAATTCCTCTGGGCCTCCCGCCTGCCGTCTTAGTCCTGCATGAGGAAGACCTACATCCGGCCATCTCTACTACGACCCAGTGGCGGTTCCTCTTCCCGGTCATCGGAAGAAGCCCCGAGTCCACAACACTCCCAAACCAGGTCAGTGATAGTGTGAAGAGGGTTGTATGAAGTGGGGAAAGAAAGAGGGGATATGTGTGTGTGAGAAAATGCTGAAAAGTAGTGGGGGGCGTGGTGTGGGTGTGATGCATGTATTGATGGGGATTACTGGAAGATGGTGGGGAGTGTAGTGTGTGTGTGTGTGATGCACTGTGAATGTAAGTAATAAGGGAAAGTGGAAAAGTGAGTGTGGAGCAGAAAGGGAGTGATGGAAAAGATGGAGGTTGGGTGAAAAAAGACAGGAAAAAAGGGAAAGAGAAAAGGATAAAAGTGAGAAAAATGTGTAGAAATGTGAGAGAATGTTAAAGAAAGGTGTCAAAAATGATAACCTTAGTAAATGGTGAGGATGGGGATGAAGAGGAAGGGATGGGTTGGTTTGGTTAGTGGTAAAAAGGGTGGAGAGGATAGGGCTGGTAAAATGGGGGAACAGTGAGTCAATTTTTAGATCCCACACTTAGGTATGTAGGAAGATGCTGTAGTTAATGTTTTCATTCAAGCCTTTTGGCATAAGAGTGTCCAGTTTGAAGATCCATTCTGATTCCTTCTTCTGGAGTGTCATGTTGTAGTCTCCTCCTCTCAGGCCCATTTTTATGTGTTCCAGGCCTGAAATGTGTAAATCCTCTACTCGGCTGTCATGGAATCTTAAGAAATGTCTGGCGACTGTGGTAAGCTTTTTGAACTGAGCTGAATCGGATTTGGCATTCCTTACTGTGCTCATATGTTCAAGTGCCCTGACTTTAAGCATGCGAGATGTCATGCCCACATACCTCAAATTGCATGTGCATGTAATGCAATAAATCACATTTTCCGTCCTACAAATGAAAAAATCTTTAATTGTAATCAGTTTATTGAATCTGTCCGTTACTTCTGTTAGATTTGTGATATCAGGGCACAGTTTGCAGTTGCCACATGGATAACTGCCTTTCAGAGGTCTCGGCTTCTGAAGGTATGACAAATAACTTTTTACAAATTTGTCTTTTAAGTTAGGCGCCCTTCTCCAGCTCATATTGATGTTGTGGCCTATATGGTCCGAGAGATCGTCATCCATTTTTAGGATATGCCAGTGTGTTTGTAAAATCTTTCTGGCATCTTTCCAATTTGTGCAGAAATCCCCAATGAAGCGTAAGGTGTTCTTGTCTACTTTGGTTTTCTCAACCGGAAAAATCAAAGAGTCCCTTTCCACTTTTTGTACTTCTGATTTGGCTCTTTTAATAAGTCTGTTGCTGTATCCTCTCTCCTTGAGTCTGGCTGTCAGTTCAATGCTTTTAGTCTGGAAAGTGGAATCTTCTGTACAGTTTCTTTTTAGTCTAAGGAATTCACCTTTAGGAATATTGCGGATAGTTGGTGGAAAGTGACTGCTGGTTGAATGGAGCAGACTGTTGGTTGAAGTTGCTTTTCTGAAGATTTCTGTAGCTATGGTGTTGGTCTCATCTCGGTATATCCTAAGGTCAAGAAATGGGATGCTGGATTTACTGCTGGTATACGTGAACTTCATATTAATCTGGTTATCATTGAGGGAGCGGATGTACTGGTCCAGTTTGTCTTGGGTACCATCCCAGATCATGAAAATATCATTGATGTAGCGTATCCAGATGACAATATGATCAGTGTACTCTTCTTGGTTGTCACTGAAAACTAATTTGCGTTCCCACCAGCCTAAGAAGAGGTTTGCATATGTAGAGGCACATGCCGCCCCCATAGCTGTGCCTCTAGTCTGTATATAGAAGCGGTTGTTGAAAAGGAAATAGTTGTGATTTAGAACAAATTTGAGTAGCTCCAAGAGGAATTCTTCAGAGTCACCAAAGCCTCCCCTATGTAGAAAGTATTCAACTGCTGTTAGACCCAGATCATGTTTGATAGATGTATATAGGGATTCAACATCTAATCCCACTAATATGTGGGAGTCTTCCAGCTGTATGCCTTGAATTTTCTTCAGTGCATCCGTTGTGTCCTTTACATATGATGGTAGGCTGAGGACATGTTGTCGTAGGTGGACGTCAAGAAAGCAGCTGGCTTTTTCCAAAAGGCCCCCGTTGCCTGATATAATGGGTCGTCCAGGTGGATTGTCCACATTTTTGTGGACCTTGGGTAGCAAGTATAATGTCGGTGTTCTGGGGTGTGGGGTATTCAAATATTCCCATTCAGTTTTGGTGATGGTGCCTTGTTGCAGGCGTTTGTCAATGATCCCGGAGTAAAGAGTTGAAAAATTCTGTGTTGGATCAAATAAAGTTGTATTGTAACAGGAGGTGTCCTTTAGTTGTTTGTTGGCCTCCTTGAGGTATAGTGTGGTAGGCCATATGACAATATTTCCTCCTTTTTCAGAAATTTTTATCTGTACATCATCCCATTTCTGTATTTCTTTCATAGCTTCCTTCTGGTTTCTGGTTAGGTTGCCAATAGTTCTGTAGGACTTCTGACGTCGATAGAGTGTGTCAAAATCTCGTGACACTAGGTCAAGAAATACCTTTATTTCTGGACACTGATGATCTTGAGGGTAGAACGTTGACTTGTTTTTGCAGATGGGGCGAGCGGATGTAGAGGGTTGTTCATCGGATAATTCTTCTAAGATGGCTAGAGCATCCAGTTCCTGTTGTGATAGGTTGCATGTGTCATTGCTGGCCAGAAGTGTATCTTTGTCTTTTTTGGAAAAGTGTTTCTTGAGTAGAAGTTTGCGTCCAAAGAGACGAAGATTTACTTCCCACTTGAAACGGTCAAAATGATTGGTTGGTGAAAAAGAGAGGCCCTTTTCAAGGACACTGGTTTGATCCTGTGTAAGAACATGTGTGGAAAGATTGATTATTCTTAGCTTGTTGAGGCCTTCATGGGTTATTTCTGTTTCCTGGAGGGATATCGTCTCTGTTGGGGTGATTGCCATCTTTGTCTTGGTGCTCTTCCTTCCGCCCCGCCTGGTTTTTGTTTTGCAGGGTATCCACGGGCTCTTCCCCTGCTTTCCTCTAAAAAAGAGGCCGTAGAAGAAGATGAGTGAAAACTGGAGTCCCTCCTACGATTGAAGGGGTCTCTTTGATCTGAGTTAGGGTCAGGGTGATCCTCAGAATCTGAGGGTTCGACTTCAGAAGATGATGGTGTGTATTCCTGTCTCGTCACATCCCTTCTACGGGTTTGTTGGGTCCATTTAAAAATATATCCAGTTGTAAAATCTCGCTTATCTCTTGCAAACTTTGTCTTCTTTCTTTCAAAGAAGAAAGAAAGAAAGAAGACAAAGTTTGCAAGAGATAAGCGAGATTTTACAACTGGACATATTTTTAAATGGACCCAACAAACCCGTAGAAGGGATGTGACGAGACAGGAATACACACCATCATCTTCTGAAGTCGAACCCTCAGATTCTGAGGATCAACCTAACCCTAACTCAGATCAAAGAGACCCCTTCAACCGTAGGAGGGACTCCAGTTTTCACTCATCTTCTTCTTCGGCCTCTTTTTTAGAGGAAAGCAGGGGAAGAGCCCGTGGATACCCTGCAAAACAAAAACCAGGCGGGGCGGAAGGAAGAGCACCAAGACAAAGATGGCGATCACCCCAACAGAGACGATATCCCTCCAGGAAACAGAAATAACCCATGAAGGCCTCAACAAGCTAAGAATAATCAATCTTTCCACACATGTTCTTACACAGGATCAAACCAGTGTCCTTGAAAAGGGCCTCTCTTTTTCACCAACCAATCATTTTGACCGTTTCAAGTGGGAAGTAAATCTTCGTCTCTTTGGACGCAAACTTCTACTCAAGAAACACTTTTCCAAAAAAGACAAAGATACACTTCTGGCCAGCAATGACACATGCAACCTATCACAACAGGAACTGGATGCTCTAGCCATCTTAGAAGAATTATCCGATGAACAACCCTCTACATCCGCTCGCCCCATCTGCAAAAACAAGTCAACGTTCTACCCTCAAGATCATCAGTGTCCAGAAATAAAGGTATTTC
Organism: Pseudophryne corroboree; assembly: GCF_028390025.1. Taxonomy (NCBI): domain Eukaryota; kingdom Metazoa; phylum Chordata; class Amphibia; order Anura; family Myobatrachidae; genus Pseudophryne; species Pseudophryne corroboree. Next base: position 117,794,181 of record NC_086448.1, read on the forward strand.
TTGACCTAGTGTCACGAGATTTTGACACACTCTATCGACGTCAGAAGTCCTACAGAACTATTGGCAACCTAACCAGAAACCAGAAGGAAGCTATGAAAGAAATACAGAAATGGGATGATGTACAGATAAAAATTTCTGACAAAGGAGGAAATATTGTCATATGGCCTACCACACTATACCTCAAGGAGGCCAACAAACAACTAAAGGACACCTCCTGTTACAATACAACTTTATTTGATCCAACACAGAATTTTTCAACTCTTTACTCCCGGATCATTGACAAACGCCTGCAACAAGGCACCATCACCAAAACTGAATGGGAATATTTGAATACCCCACACCCCAGAACACCGACATTATACTTGCTACCCAAGGTCCACAAAAATGTGGACAATCCACCTGGACGACCCATTATATCGGGCAACGGGGGCCTTTTGGAAAAAGCCAGCTGCTTTCTTGACGTCCACCTACGACAACATGTCCTCAGCCTACCATCATATGTAAAGGACACAACGGATGTACTGAAGAAAATTCAAGGCATACAGCTGGAAGACTCCCACATATTAGTGGGATTAGATGTTGAATCCCTATATACATCTATCAAACATGATCTGGGTCTAACAGCAGTTGAATACTTTCTACATATGGGAGGCTTTGGTGACTTTGAAGAATTCCTCTTGGAGCTACTCAAATTTGTTCTAAATCACAACTATTTCCTTTTCAACAACCGCTTCTATATACAGACTAGAGGCACAGCTATGGGGGCGGCATGTGCCCCTACATATGCAAACCTCTTCTTAGGCTGGTGGGAACGCGAATTAGTTTTCAGTGACAACCAAGAAGAGTACACTGATCATATTGTCATCTGGATACGCTACATCGGTGATATTTTCATGATCTGGGATGGTACCCAAGACAAACTGGACCAGTACATCCGCTCCCTCAATGATAACCAGATTAATATGAAGTTCACGTATACCAGCAGTAAATCCAGCATCCCATTTCTTGACCTTAGGATATACCGAGATGAGACCAACACCATAGCTACAGAAATCTTCAGAAAAGCAACTTCAACCAACAGTCTGCTCCATTCAACCAGCAGTCACTTTCCACCAACTATCCGCAATATTCCTAAAGGTGAATTCCTTAGACTAAAAAGAAACTGTACAGAAGATTCCACTTTCCAGACTAAAAGCATTGAACGGACAGCCAGACTCAAGGAGAGAGGATACAGCAACAGACTTATTAAAAGAGCCAAATCAGAAGTACAAAAAGTGGAAAGGGACTCTTTGATTTTTCCGGTTGAGAAAACCAAAGTAGACAAGAACACCTTACGCTTCATTGGGGATTTCTGCACAAATTGGAAAGATGCCAGAAAGATTTTACAAACACACTGGCATATCCTAAAAATGGATGACGATCTCTCGGACCATATAGGCCACAACATCAATATGAGCTGGAGTAGGGCGCCTAACTTAAAAGACAAATTTGTAAAAAGTTATTTTTCATACCCTCAGAAGCCGAGACCTCTGAAAGGCAGTTATCCATGTGGCAACTGCAAACTGTGCCCTCATATCACAAATCTAACAGAAGTAACGGACAGATTCAATCAACGGATTACTATTAAAGATTTTTTCAATTGTAGGACGGAAAATGTGATTTATTGCATTACATGCACATGCAATTTGAGGTATGTGGGCATGACATCTCGCATGCTTAAAGTCAGGGCACTTGAACATATGAGCACAGTAAGGAATGCCAAATCCGATTCAGCTCAGTTCAAAAAGCTTACCACTATCGCCAGACATTTCTTAAGATTCCATGACAGCCGAGTAGAGGATTTACACATTTCAGGCCTGGAACACATAAAAATGGGCCTGAGAGGAGGAGACTACAACATGACACTCCAGAAGAAGGAATCAGAATGGATTTTCAAACTGGACACTCTTATGCCAAAAGGCTTGAATGAAAACATTAACTACAGCATCTTCCTACATACCTAAGTGTGGGATCTAAAAATTGACTCACTGTTCCCCCATTTTACCAGCCCTATCCTCTCCACCCTTTTTACCACTAACCAACCCATCCCTTCCTCTTTATCCCCATCCTCACCATTTACTAAGGTTATCATTTTTGACACCTTTCTTTAACATTCTCTCACATTTTTTCTCACTTTTATCCTTTTCTCTTTCCCTTTTTTCCAGTCTTTTTTCACCCAACCTCCATCTTTTCCATCACTCCCTTTCTGCTCCACACTCACTTTTCCACTTTCCCTCATTACTTACATTCACAGTGCATCACACATACACTACACTCCCCACCATCTTCCAGTAATCCCCATCAATACATGCATCACACCCACACCACTACTTTTCAGCATTTTCTCACACACACATATCCCCTCTTTCTTTCCCCACTTCATACAACCCTCTTCACACTAGTTCACTATACCACACACCATCCTACACATTCTTCTCTCTTGCCTTATTTTCCTTTTCCTCCCTCCCCCCATTTTTTTCTTTGCAATTTCTTCGCCCATTCCACTCCACCTACTCCTGCAATCCTTTCAGTCCTGACCTCAACTATGCCTCCCTTCCTCCTTTTCTTTAATCTTTCTAATTATTTTATTTTTATTTTTATATTTATTTTAATATTTATTTATTTTTATTTATATATTTATTTTTATTTTATTTTATTCATTTTTTACTCATTTTCATTTTTACTCTTATTCATTTTATTTTGATTTTAATTTTCATTCATATTTATTTTATTTTTCCATCATTCTCCTCTCTATTCTATTATTCTACTTTTGCCCACACATACACACCCCGTTTTCAATTCATTCACTTTGCAATCAACTTATCTATCCTCACTACTCCTCACCTGTCAGATCCAAAACTTTTCTATTCTTTACTTCAGACTCACATCCATTCTTTCCCTTTTCCAACATGGCCACCGCAATCATCTTTGTTCTGACTTAAACCATGCCTCCCTTCTATTTTCTTCTGTCCAGTACATATAAGTAATCCTTATATCTTTTACCTGCCCGTTTATATCTATACACTATCCAATTCTATATATCTGTGTACCTTTTATATTTCATGCCAGTTTCCTTTATCCCCTATATCTATCCTTTCCCTTTTTCATCATGGCCGAAACATCCATTTCTGCAAGGACCCAATTGGTTAATCCTGCCATCCATCATCCATCTAAAGTCAGTCATTGGTCAAACTAGTACTCTTATACTGGCCACAGGAGAGCAACAGAGAGAGGCTCTCGTGACCAAGCCTACCAAAGGTGAAACGTACGTCGAGAGACGTCCTTAGTGACGTCACCGCGGCAACGCCCAATCCGGAAGCGGGCGGCCGCGTTCCTCACTGTCAGCGGGTGCACGTCTGGGGGATATCGGGACTACACTGGCCGCACACCTTGCGGTCGCGGTAATACTCTAGGATTACCAACACCTGACTATTTTTTCTCCCCTACAGTACTTTACCCCTACAGCGGTAGTACACAGCCAAAACTGTACAAAGTATTCACTATTTGTACTATCTCCCCGCTCATGCCTTAATGGATATCAAATAGCTTTATGCTATCTATTATAATTGTATTTCTCTACTGCATGTTCTTTTTCCCTTTTTTCAACAGCAGCAAATTATTTGCATAAATAATCTCCAATGCTATGTCAGTTCATAAGAATATGCTACAGAGTTTATATTTCTATGAGCCAGCCTTGAGCTCTAATCATCATTTTTTGTCCCTGTATCTATTGATCAAGATATGAGCACACATTCTTTGTTGCCTTTACTGAATGCTATATGATTTAAGTGATTTTTCATGCGAGCCAGCCTTGAGCTCTAAACTTATATCTTCCTGATTCCCCTTTTTCTGCTCCTTATTGATGGAACAAATAACAGTGCACATACTTTGGTGCTTCTATTATTATTGCTGTGGTGCAATTATCTGTGAGCCAGCCTTGAGCTCTTAATATACTGTGTGTGCAGAATTTGCTATTTACACAACATATTTCATTGTGAGTGCATTTTTTCATATTCTCACTCAGTAATTATTTTTTACTTTAAGATTTCCCTTTTTTCTCTCTATTTTTCTCACCGCACACTCTTTTCTGGAAATACCTCGGACTAATTTTAGTCTAGATTTATGCTAAGTACAATAAGTAGAGTGTGACTTATCCTTATCTTTTCCTTTATTCAAACGGCCCACGGCCATACTACCCTGAATACGCCCGATCTTGTCCGATCTCGGAAGCCAAGCAGATATGGCCTGGTCAGTATTAGGAAGGGGAACCTCCTGAGAATACCAGGTGCAGTGGGCCATTTTTAAGGAAAAGAGCTGCCCTCAATTCTGAATTTATTCCACACACTCTCTTATTTGGAAAAACATTTCAGACTATTATGGTACTGACTCATTAGAGTACAGATTTCGCGGTGATCTTTTTCTTTTTCTCTCCTCTTCCTCTTTTCTCTCTTGTCCTCCATCCTAGGCCCACTGCCATACTACCCTGAATACGCCCGATCTTGACCGATCTCGGAAGCATAGCAGGCATGGCCTGGCCAGTATCAGGACGGGCAACTTCCTGAGAATACCAGGTGCAGTGGGCCTCTACTCTCCGTCCCAATCCTACTTCCCTTTCCCTCCCCCCCCCCTTTTTCTCTTTTCTTTTTTCTCTCCCTGTTCCTTTCTCCCCCCCTCCTCCCATCAAGGGAAATCTAAATACTCTTTTCGCCCCACTCTCATTACATCCATCCTGAGCTCCATTTTTACAAACCTTATCCAGTTAGCATATATGCATATATATCTATCATTGATATCCATAACTTAGGCATATACAGTGATTTCTTGGATACCCGGGACCTTAAGAAACCATTCGGTATCCTCCACTATCCCTTTGATATTTTCACCCTTTTTATTTCATTTATCTTGTACCTCATTTGTTAAAAAGGTTAAATAAGATTTTTTCTACATATTAATCATAACAGACACGAGTCCCAACTTCTTGTTCAAAAGTTTCTTTATTCAAGGATTGATTAAAAGTTACGTTTTAATATCTATTATCACACATATTATTTCGTTTATTACAAATGAGTGCTCCCCAAAAAAGGTTTTTTTTGTCTTTTTCTCCTTCTTCTCCAAATTGTAGTTCACCTACAAAATTCCTGGGAGCACCGCCAATCATTAACAGTTTAAGAATCACTTGTTAACTGTCTGCATGTTGGTTTATCATTATATTATTATATAACTATCTCAGCATTTAATTCTATTGTTTGACTAGTGCGGTTCCACACAATATAACTAAGTGCCGTCTTCGTCAGACGAGGTGTCAGTGACAGCAGTGGATTGTGAGGAGACAAGCGCTCGCTTAGAGGACCCCTTGGACTTAGGCGAGCGATGGTCAGACTTTTTAGTAGTCAGGGACTGGTTCAACTTCTTTAATTGGGCAGATAAATCGTCCACCCACGGCGGGTTAGCTGCAGGGACCACATACGGTTGTACCGGTATAGGGGGTCCCATAGGGGGTGTTAGTTTATTAACTAGCGTATGTAGAAGCGTGGAAAAAGCGGCCTACGGTGGGTCATTATGTACCTCCGTTGCCACAGTCCCACTGGGGGGCAAGGAGCCCCCAGAACCAGAGCCCACAGCTGCTATATTCTCCTCATAGGGATCTGTGGCTTCAGCAACACCGGCAGTGTGTTCAGCCCCAGAACCGTTACCCTCAGAAGCAGACATGATATAACTTGCAGTATCAGGTAACACAGTACAATTGGCAGCAGCACAATACCTCTTACCCAAACCCCTGCGCAGTGTAGTCAGCACTAGCAGAGATAAAGGAGAGATATGGTGACTAACCTTTCTCCACACAATCCTCAGCCTTCCATATGCCTCTTAAGTCGGCATCATCTGTCCAATGTATATTCTACAGGACACGTCAAGCAGAAATCGACATAGCTTTTGTCTCTAGGACCCAGTATACTCATGTCCCTTTGGGCATGCTTTATATTATATATCTATCACTTAAGACAGCATCTTAAAATATTTATATGCCTACTAGGGTCTCAATCTCTGCTGATAAGGTACCTGTCCACGCTGCCACAGCGCTATAAACCCATGCAGACACAATCGCCGGTCTGGGTAGTATACTAGAATGTGCACACTATCTGCAGGATCCCTCAGAATAGCTAGTGCAAACAGGACACCCAAGGGGAAGATTCTCAACACATCCTGGCCCTAGTGGGGAAAGGATACAGCCTGAGAATTCTCTTGTGGGAAGCTACCGTCTCTTGTCTGGAGATTCCCGCTCTTTTTCCTCATGAGAGGAGGGAAATTTACCTCAGCATTCTTCCCCTTAACATGTGTACTCTCGTGTCAGGGACAGATGAGTCATCAGTGAAATGCAGATATTTGCTGAGTACACCGTTGGCGCTCCCACCCTTTGAACAAAAGTCACGTCGAAATCTTGATAAATAGTCCCAAAATAAGTCCTATGTTTCACTTGTAGGATTCTTCTTTCTAAATGTTCTTCTCCAGAAATTAATTCAAGATTTTCCTTGTATGGAGATATTCGTCATAGAGAGAAGAAATACCACATATAGTGTAGTAATTTGAATAAAAAGTGGGTTTATTAAAGGGCAGATTCTGCCCTGAGGAAGAGTTACATACAACTCGAAACGCGTTGGCGGCACTGAATGATCCATCTACCTGCATTTTGAATAATAGGAGAACCCTACCAGGTCCTGCGGCCGGTGTTTTGCGTGAAGGGAGGAGGGAGGAATTCCGGAACCTTCCAATTTTACTCTTAATTTTATTATAATGTGAATCTGCCACTTTTATTGGATACGAGAATTTTATGCACTTTAATAAACCCACTTTTTATTCAAATTACTACACTATGGGGTCTATTTACTAAGCCTTGATGGGATAAAGTGGACAGATATAAAGTACCAGCAAATCAACTCCTAACTGTCATTTTTCAAACCCAACCTGTGACATGGTAGTTAGGAGCTGATTGGTTGGTGCTTTATCTCCGTCCACTTTATCTCAATCCAAGACTTAGTAAATAGACCCCTATATGTGGTATTTCTTCTCTCTATGACGAATATCTCCATACAAGAAAAATCTTGAATTAATTTCTGGAGAAGAACATTTAGAAAGAAGAATCCTACAGGTGAAACATAGGACTTATTTTGGGACTATTTATCAAGATTTCGACGTGACATTTGTTCAAAGGGTGGGAGCGCCAACTGTGTACTCAGCAAATATCTGTTGTCCATTAGCCATTTAGGTGATTGGGAGTCACCAGAATACACCCAGGCTGCTTCGGTCTCCACCAAGCGCTATTCTCTGTTCCATTCACATTTGTTATCAGTGATATGCAAATCATCTTTTATTCCAATAATCATATATTGAATATCTTTTAGCCCTCTTGGCTGTAACTTTGCATTATCGTAGTCGACAGTGGAATTAAACTCTGTGTCGATACTTTGTTATTTTGGATAGTGAACATAGAGAGACTCTGAAGGACTCTGTGACATAGGGACAGACCAGGGTAGATTTCCTTTCTGTTCCCAAACCTTTTGTGCAATAATTTTACCTCAGCACTTACACATATCCAAACAGGTGTCGGCGTTGTCGACGGAGACACCCTCCCACACACATATCCGCTCTATCACCTCCTTAGAGGAGCCTTTTACCTCAGACATGTCGACACATGCGTACCGACACACCACACACACAGGGGATGCTCTATTTGAAGACAGTTCCCCCACCAGGCCCTTTGGAGAGACAGAGAGAGAGTATGCCAGCACACACCACAGCGCTATATAATACAGGGATGTACACTATACTGAGTGATTTTTCCCCTACAGCAGCTTATATACACAGTTTTGCGCCTAAATTTATGTGCCCCCCCCTCTCTTTTTTACCCTTTGTGTACCACGATACTGCAGGGGAGAGCCTGGGGAGCTTCCTTCCAGCTGAGCTGTGAAGAGAAAATGGCGCCGGTGTGCTGAGGAAGAAGGCCCGGCCCCCTCAGCGGCGGGCTTCTGTCCTTTTATGTACTTTAATGGCGGGGGTTAATGCACATATACAGTTTATCAGACTGTATTATGTGCTTTTCGCCAAGTAAGGTAATCTAATTGCTGCCCAGGGCGCCCCCCCCCCCCAGCGCCCTGCACCCATCAGTGACCGGAGTGTGTGGTGTGCTGTGGGAGCAATGGCGCACAGCTGCAGTGCTGTGCGCTACCTTAATGAAGACCGGAGTCTTCAGCCGCCGATTTTCAACTTCTCTTCGTTTTTCTGGCTCTGCAAGGGGGACGGCGGCGCGGCTCCGGACGACCGAGGACTGGGCCTGTGTTCGATCCCCCTGGAGCTAATGGTGTCCAGTAGCCTTAGAAGCCCAAGCTAGCTGCAAGCAGGTAGGTTCGCTTCTCTCCCCTCAGTCCCACGTAGCAGTGAGTCTGTTGCCAGCAGATCTCACTGAAAATAAAAAACCTAACAAATACTTTATTTTCTAGGAAGCTCAGGAGTGCCCCTAGGGTGCATCCAGCTCTGGCCGGGCACAGATACTAACTGAGGTCTGGAGGAGGGGCATAGAGGGAGGAGCCAGTGCACACCAGATATAGTACCTAATCTTTCTTTTAAGAGTGCCCAGTCTCCTGCGGAGCCCGTCTATACCCCCCCATGGTCCTTATGGAGTACCCAGCATCCACTAGGACGTCAGAGAAATACGTATTAAAGTATATCTTTGTGAAAATCCTATATCAATATAAAACCTGACACACCAAGCCCCCTCAGGTTATAGAATATAGGGATAGCAAGTTGAGTGAAAGACACGAAATGGATACCACTCAGCTATCTAATGCACACACAGATAGTCACAGTTTGTACAATGCAGAGGTTATTACTAACAATAATACTGCACTGGACTAGCTTATATATATATATATATATATATATATATATAGCTATACAGTCAATAGATATAACACTACACAGTAAGAACTGGATGTATATCACAGGGTAATTGTACTAGAAAACCCTGACTAAATGCACTCTTTCTTAACTAGCACTGTCTAAAAAGGCAGGTAGAATACTTAAGTGTCATGTAAAGTCACAGCACTGACAACCAGGCGGCTGTACACAGGAGGATTTGCCCAAGCAGTCCCAGGAACAGTGAAGCTGAGAGATAATGGCGCCCAGACACTGACAGGGAGTGAGGGATAGACAGATAAGCAGCTCCAGGGCGGGAACATTTGCAGGAAATGGCGCCCTGGGGCTGGGGCTTCAGGTCTAAGCCTTATCCCCGTGCTGGCAAAACCACCGGGTACTGTGGGCTACTGAAAATGGTTTAGAGAGAAAACCTGACCTGCACCCATGCCCTGGTGATCTAGTGGGATCGCCTGTACTGCCACAGTGTCCACCGCCAGCGCGCGCGGCCCGCCTCCCACTGACCGCGCCGGATCGCGATAAAGACTGGATCCCGGAGAGCCCCCGTCGTGTGTGCCTGACGTGAAGAAATCCGGAGCCTCCTGCTGTTAGTTACCCGGCAACCAGTGCTCGGGAGTGTACAGCGCCGCTGGGGAGAGCTGGAGCTGCAGCAGTGAATGTCTTCTGACATTTACCACCGCTGCTGCCCTTGAAGTCTTCACTTTTTTCTTCAAAAAAAGCTCTTCTTAGGGCTGCCTGGAGCAGCCCCTCTGTTATGTGCCTGCTATCTGCGGCACCAACTACAAAACTGAGCTCCTGTGCAGGGAGGCGGGGTTATAGAGGAGGCGGCGCTGTGCATTCTGGGAACAGTCAAAGCTTTGAGCCTGTTGATGCCTCAGATCAAGATCCTACTCTACACCCCCAATGTCTATCCTTGTGGAGCCCAGTGTACCCCGCAGCAGAAATATTTGTAATTATTTATGGGTGGGTTTGGGTGCGGTTCCCCCTGTGCTGGCGTGGCTGGGCTGCTTTAGGTCGGCACAACCTTTGTTAACACTTATGTTTTTCCCTATCACTTTTTATATATTTTTGTAGTATTTTAACCACACCTCACTTACATAGCACTTATGTGCTTCTTATTAACTCTTACTAATTTTCACCCGTGTGATGCCCTGGAGTGGCCAGCCTGTGCCGACATGATGCTCCCTGGACCCATACCTAGTATTAGGTACCCTCAGTGACAGAGATGCCTTGGTGTTTGGCCTGAGGTCGTAGCCCTATATCTGCAGATATATGCAACCAAGATCTCTGCATTATCTGATATTGGGGGTCATTCAGAGTTAATCGCACGCTGCAGATTTTCGCAGCGCAGCAATCAGGTTACTACTGTGCATGCGTATGCACCGCAATGCGCAGGCGCATAGTACGGGTACAAACAGCATTGTTGCTGTGCAATGCTTCTAGCGACGATTCCAGTCGCACAGCCGTTCGCAAGGAGATTGACAGAAAGAGGACTTTTATGGGTGTCAACTGACTGTTTTCTGGGAGTGGTAGGGAAAATGCAGGTGTGTCCAGGCGTTTGCAGGGCGGGTGTCTGACGTCAATTCCGGGACCAGACAGGCTGAAGTCATTTGTCATGAGTAAGTTCAGAGCTACTCAGAAACTGAAAAAAACGTTTTCGTCCCGCTCGGCTGCACGTGATCGCACACTTGTAAAGCAAAAATACACTCCCCTGTGGGCGGCGACTATCCATTTGCATGGCTGCAAAAAAGTAGCTAGCGAGCGATCTACTCGGAATGAGGGCCAGTATGTAGTGTTATTTTTCACTCAGTGTGCATTAGGGATAGCAAAATGTTTTTTCTTACTCAGAATTACCCCTCCATTTCAGCACCTGAGTGACATCACAATCTGACTGAGCAGCTTGCCAATAAATGTGTTATCTAGCTCTATCAGTCCAGGGTTAGGTAAGGGATACTAGATGGGCTAAGTGGTTCTTATGTGCCGTCCAATTCTATGGGGGGGGGGGGGAATTCAAATGTTTGAAAAGTTGGTTGGGTGTATGTTTTTTCCTGTCTATTAAATGGGGAAAAAACAGACACCCAATTGACTTTTCAAACAATTGAATATCCCCCATTGAATTTCACTGCAAAAAGCCATGGGTGCCAGGCAAGTGTGGCTACTCTCAGCCAGAGACTCAACAGCAGGTCTTTGTACTGGGGGAAATGTATCAAAAAATAGGATCCTTTTCTCTTAGTCCGTAGAGGATGCTGGGGACTCCGTAAGGACCATGGGGTATAGACGGGATCCGCAGGAGACATGGGCACACTATAAGACTTTGAATGGGTGTGAACTGGCTCCTCCCTCTATGCCCCTCCTCCAGACCTCAGTTAGAAAACTGTGCCCAGGGAGACGGACATTTCGAGGAAAGAATTTATTGTTTAAACACGGTGAGTGTCATACCAGCTCACACCACGAACATACCGCAGAACGTGGCATTCAATAGAACACCAGCCAACGGCATGAAAAAATACACAGCCACATGCTGATAAAATATGTAACACACCCTGTGTGTCAACCCAATCAATAATAGGATATCGCATGCCAAGGCATGTACAACGTCAGCAACAGCCTGACAGAAAAGAAACACCACAAGAGTGTAACCATAACCAATAACTGCAGACACAGTACGCACTGGGACGGGCGCCCAGCATCCTCTATGGACTAAGAGAAAAGGATTTACCGGTAGGTATTAAAATCCTATTTTCTCTTACGTCCTAGAGGATGCTGGGGACTCCGTAAGGACCATGGGGTTTACCAAAGCTCCAGACCGGGCGGGAGAGTGTGGACTTCTCTGCAGCACCCATTGAGCAAACAAAAGGTCCCCATCAGCCAGGGTATCAAACTTGTAGAGCACAGCAAAAGTGTTTGAACCTGACCAAGTAGCCGCTCGGCAAAGTTGAATCGCCGAGACTCCTCGGGCATCCTCCCAAGAAGAGCCCACCTACCTAGTAGAATGGGTTTCCACCGACTTCGGTAATGGCAATCCAGCCGTGGAACGAGCACGCCGAATTGTAACATAGATCCAGCGTGTAACAGACTGCATAGCCTCAGGCGCCCCAAACATGCTGGGAGCATACCGGACAAACAGAACCTCTGTTTCCCAAATCAGAGCCAAAATGGCGATCTAAATATTCAAAGCCCTGACTTCATCGAGAGACTTTGAATCAGCCAATGCATAAGTAACCACAGGCATCAAAATAGGCTGGTTTCTGCGAAACACAGAAACCACTTTTGGCAGAACTGTTATCCGAGTTCTCAATTCCGCTCTATCCACATGGAAGATCACACAGGGGCGCTTGTGAGACAAAGCCGCTACTTCCGACACCCGCCTTGCGGAAGCCAAGGTCAATAGCATGACCACTCTCCAAAAGAGAAATTTTAACACAACCTTTCATAAAGGTTCCAATCAGCGTGACACAAGAAACCGCAACACCATGTCAAGGTCCCACGGTGCCAATGGGGCACAATTGGAGGTTGGATGTGCAGTACTCCTTTCACGAAAGTCTGAACTTCCGGAAAGGTGGCCAAATTATTATTTTTTTAAAGAAAATTTATAAGGCCAAAACTGGACTGAAATGGAGCCTAACTTTAGGCCTGCCTCCACACCTGCTTGCCAAGAATGGAGAAGAACGACCCAGCTGAAAGTCTTCCGTAGGAGCCTTCTTGGATTCACACCAAGACACATACTTACGCCAAATACGGTGGTAAGGCTTTGCAGTTACTTCTTTTCTAGCCTGAAGAAGTGTGGAAAACGACTTCATAGGGAATACCCTTTCGGGCTAGGATATGGCATTTAACCGCCACGCCGTCAAACGCAGCCGCAGTAAGTCTTGATACACGCTCGGATCTTGCTGTAACAGATCCTCACGTAGAGGAAGAGGCCAGGGATCTTCTATGAGTAAATCTTGAAGAACTGGATACCAAGCCCTCCTTGGCTAGACCGGAACAATGAGTATCGCCTGAACCTTAGTTCTTCTTACGTTTATCACCTTCTGAAAGAGTGAAAGCGGAGGGGACACATAGACCGACTGAAAACACCCAAGGTGTCACGAGGGCGTCCATAGCTTGAGTGTCCCCTGATCTGGAACAATATCCCTGAGGTCTCTTGTTGAGGCGAGACGCCAACATGTCCAATTGAGGCACTCCTCAAAGACTTGTCACTTTGTGAAAACTTCTCGATGACGACTGTATTTCTCCCGGATGGAGATCGTGTCTGCAGAGGAAATTCATTTCTCCGTCGTCTACATCCGGGACGAAGACTGCTACTATAGCGTTTACCTGTCTTTCCGCCCAGCGGAAAACTTTTTCGGCTTCTGCCATTGCCACTTTGCTCCTTGTTCCGCCCTAGCGGCTTACTTACACCACTGCTGTCAAGTCGTCCGACAGAATTAACACGGGCAGATCACGAAGAATGTGTTCGTTGAAAATAGCTCTTAATTCAAGAAAGCTTATTGCAGACAAGCTTCCCAGCTTGACCTTTTCCTCTGGAAATACTTCCCTTGGAAAGACTGCTCCCCAGCCTCGGAGATCTGCATGCATGGACACCAGGATCTAATCTTGGATCCCGAACCTTTGTCCTTCTAGGAAGTTAGACTGTGCAGACACCACAGGAGCGATATCCTGGCTATTAGGATTATATTCCGGTGCATGTGCAGGTAAGACCCGGACCACATTTCCAATTGGTCCCGTGAAAACCACTCTGGCATTTGACCTGCTCACCGAACAGGCCTCTTAGGCCGCACCCATCTTCTTCATCAACGGAACATATTGATGGATTGTCACTGCAAATCTGATCCGACTCTGGATCCTCAGACCTCTTTCCACAGGAAAACACAGAACCTCAACCGTTCAGTATCTACTCTGATACCCACCTCCGACATCCGCGTCATTGGGAACAACAGCCATTCCCTGTGTTGAAGAACAGTCAGAGAGAAACAACGATTTTAACCACTTGTTTCTTGACCTCGCCGTAATCAGGAGAGCGTCTCAGTACAAAATAACAATGGCTCTAACTATTGAAAGAAAATCATCATACTGCCAACACTCCGGTGAAATGGCAAAGACAATCCTGGATATCAACCCAGGCAGGCTGAATGTTGAGAAAAACGCATTTAAACCCTTTTTCTACCTTTACGTGCTGGAGCTCCCTGGCCTTAGAGATTCCATCCCGTAGTTCAACTTCGTAAGTAGAAATGTTGTTGTTTTTTTTGTTTTTTTTTAACAGGGACAGCAGGACAAAGTCCTGAACCTGACGCAACTCTGGTATGGCGTCGCGTACTACCTCCCCTTCCAGAGGGGAATCGGTAAGATCTATTTAAAAAATCAATGAGGGGAATCATCTGTAAACTCCAGTATGATCCCCTTTGGATTCTATTATTAACTCCCAGGTCTAGGTCCATTCCCGGACTGACGGAAGAGCCTTAGACGAGTTCCCACTGGTGTGGGCTTCAGCCAGATAGACCCAGCGACATGCGGTGGATGTGGTAAAAACAGAAGAGAATATCCGCTTCTGCGAACCGAACAAGGCTGCAGAGCTCTTACCTTTTCACCTTCCACTATCTACCCGAAAAGGAAAAAAAGAACGGTATCGAACCGGTTAACATGACTGCATCCCACAAAAGAATGCGTCACCAACAGTTGTGAGGGAATCTAACTCACGAAGGTAGACTTACCAGTGGTATCCGCCGAGAGTGACTTAACTGAGGCATCCCCAAACAGCGGTAAACCGTCACAGGGGGAAGAAAAACTCCAGTATCTCTCGGAGTCAGCCTCAGCATTTCCCCGGCCACACCTCCTGTATACGCACGGCAGCCAGCCGCAATGTTATAGAGAAGAACCAACATAAGAAACATCCCCTCTCTCTCTAGGGTAATTCTATCGGATGCCTTTCCAAATACAAACACTGCCCCATGCGCATGTAATGCAAATAACTTCAAAGCATATAAATAAAATATCACTTAGCTTCCTGTATACGATCCTTTGTGACAGGGCCCCGTGCCGACCAGGAGTTGACTTTCACAGTATTCTATCCGCGGCGGGAAAAGAATAAACACTCGGACTACTCGTGAGGATCTGAGACCAACTCGTCACGGCCGACCTAGAGCTTTATCAACAGAGCGACCAGCACATGAGAAGGAATACTTTTACTTCAGCATTCATTAGAAATCGTAATATGAATATACATATTGTAATAAACATATACACACATATTCTATAAATATATATATATATATATATATATATAATACATATAATCAGATTGTCCGGAACCGTCGGGTCCCTAGTGACATAAATGTGTTCTGAGTGTGTATGACCATGGGGGTCATTCCGAGTTGTTCGCTCGTTGCCGATTTTCGCTATATTGCGATTAGTTGCTTACTGCGCATGCGCAAGGTACGCAGAGCGCATGCGCTTAGTTATTTTACACAAAAGTTAGGTATTTTACTCACGGCATAACGAGGATTTTTCATCGTTCTGGTGATCGGAGTGTGATTGACAGGAAGAGGGTGTTTCTGGGCGGAAACTGTCCGTTTTCTGGGAGTGTGCGAAAAAACGCTGGCGTTTCTGGGAAAAACGCGGGAGTGTCTGGGCGAACGCTGGGTGTGTTTGTGACGTCAAACAAGGAACGAAACTGACTGAACTGATCGCAGTGGCTGCGTAAGTCTCGAGCTACTCAGAAACTGCTAAGAAATTTCTAATCGCAATTCTGCTAATCTTTCGATCGCAATTCTGCTAAGCTAAGATACACTCCCAGAGGGCGGCGGCTTAGCGTGTGCAATGCTGCTAAAAGCAGCTAGCGAGCGAACAACTCGGAATGAGGGCCCATGTACTGAATGCCCAAGTTGTGGATCTAACCAGGAAACCTTATGGTCAACAGAAAACCTAGTATTCATCGACAGAAGGGAGTAGTAACCAGGCAAAATAACATTCTTGCGACCCGAGGGGTCCGAGGGAAGTATACATATATAATTTTAATCTCCCTTCCACCCAAATACTACCATGTCTGTGCTCGAGCTACAGGTCCATGGAACAGTACCATACATATACATATAAAAATATATACAGGTTAGTTACAGCATGTTAATTTACACCCAGTAATAACAGTTGGTGCCGACAGGGTCACCCACATACTACTGTGTCTCCCCTACAGTGTTTACTTTTGAAAAGCATACAACTACCGACCTGCTGACACTGCATCTACTGAATCAAGTATCAACAGGAGTCGGCGATGCCGACAGATTCCCATAGCTGTTTGCGACATAGCACTCACACATGTCGACACATGCACTAAAAAGCCATAGTGGGTATATCTGACAGGGAAAACACAGACATATATGCACAACTCAATGATTACATGCCCATTATCTAAGTTTATAGTGCTATATTTCATTCTATATTTAATTGCACTAATCACTGTGCCCCCCCTTCGTTTACACTGTACACATTGCTTTGGCGGCAACCGTGGAGAAAATGGCGCCGTATCATGTTGTGAGGGCTAAGCCACGCCCCTTCTCGGCGCGCTTCAGCCCCGCTATTATTTTATCCTTTTATGCTGGCAGGGGTTCGTATACAGTGCCTATGCACTGTATACATGTTTAGCCAGGCTTAAGTAGAGGTATATTGCTGCCCAGGGCGCCCCCCCACATGTTTAGCCAGGCTTAAGGAGAGGTATATTGCTGCCCATGGCGCCCCCCCTGCTCCCTGCACCCTTGTAAAGCCGGTGGTGTGTGGGGGCAATGGCGCGCAGCGCGACCGCTGCGCGGTACCTCTGAGACTCTGAAGTCTTCCTCCGTCACTGAAGTCTTCTGTTCTTCTAATACTCACCCGGCTTCTTACTTCTGGCTTCTGTGAGGGGGGTGACGGCGCGGCTCCGGGAACAAGCAGCTAGGCGCACCAAGTGATCGAACCCTCTGGAGCTAATGGTGTCCAGTAGCCTAAGAAGCAGAGCCCTTAACTCAGAAGAAGTAGGTCTGACTTCTCTCCCCTCAGTCCCACGAAGCCGAGAGCCTGTAGCCAGCAGGTCTCCCCGAAAATAAAAAACCTAACATAAGTCTTTCAGAGAAACTCAGTAGAGCTCCCCTAGTGTGTGTCCAGTCTCTCCTGGGCACAGAATCTAACTGAGGTCTGGAGGAGGGGCATAGAGGGAGGAGCCAGTTCACACCCATTCAAAGTCTTATAGTGTGCCCATGTCTCCTGCGGATCCCGTCTATACCCCATGGTCCTTATGGAGTCCCCAGCATCCTCTAGGACGTATGAGAAATTAAAGAGAGAAAAGTATCAACCAATCAGCTTCTGTCATTTTTCAACTACAGCCTGTAAAATGGCAGTTAGAACAGGCTGGTTGGTACTTTCGCTCTCTCCAAGGTCTGATACATCTCCACCAGTGACTGATGGATGTTCCGGCTGAGGACGGGGAGGAGCAGTCAGCAGCAGAGAGACTGACTGAGCTGATGTTGATTGATTGGTCAGTCAGGTGAAAGAGAGGCATCTGCATTATATTGGCACGCATTATGCAGCTTCTCGTCTTTACAGAGGCGAAGCAGGTATGTATTAATACCTGGGGTGCCGGAGTGACATGAGCTGTCCCTGCTGTGGTGATGGAACAACCACAGCTGCAGCTGTCGAAATTGATACTGCAGCTGCCCGAATGGTCAGTACCACTGACTGTTCATACATTGGGTGGCACATCTGCACGCTATCTTAGAGATAGCATACTGATTGAGTAGATGTGTGGGCCACGCACCCCTCTTTCATAAGTGGGGGGTGAAGCGGCATCAACAGCCCCTAATGTGTGTGGATACCACTAATCCCACTACCACTCCTTCATACATCTGCCCCAGTGTGTCACAGAACAAAAAGTTTGTTGATGACTCAAACAACCGCCCCCAGTTTCATGAGAAATCAATGTTATACAAAACAATGTTTGAAGGGGAAACAATCAATTTGCCCAGGAACATACCTTGTAGCCATAGCCAGATTAAGGGGGGGATGCAGGGCATACTGTACCCCGGGCCCCCCAGCCAAAGCACACTGACATCACTAACTTTCCTTATTATGCAGCAGCAGAACCAGACAGGCAGAATGCGAGCAGGAGAGTATGCAGTGCAGGCAGAGACACAGAAGTATTCGATTTCATGAACTAAAGACAGAGCTTACCAAACAGAGGAGAGATAGGAGGGTGGAGAGAGCTGTAAGTGACACAGGGTGGGAGCCCTGTGTCACTTACAGCTCCCTCCACACCTGGGTGGGAGTCCTGCGTAACTTGTCTAATGAGGGTCTATAGCAGGGGTGGGGAACCTCCGGCCCGCGGGCCGTATAAGGCCCGCAAAGCCATTTGTTCCGGCCCACCCGCTTGTATCAGTGAGACACGCCGCCGCTCAGTCCGGCAGCGACGTGTCTCAGCTGTCAGAGCAGGGAGGAGAGCGCAGCTACATGTCCGGCAGCAGCGGCAGATAAGATCTCAAACCAGCCGCCGGTTCGTGAGCCAATCAGAGCTCGCGGACCGGCAGGCAATCAGGAGCCGCCGCTGCCGGTCCCCGGGCTCTGATTGGCTCACAAACGGCGGCTGGTTTGAGGTCCTACACGCCGCCGCCTGACATAGCCGCGCTCTCCTCCCTGCCCCCTGAGACATGCCGCCGGATGGAGCAGGACAGTGGGGTGGGGGGGCATTTGTATACCTGGCACTGTGGGGGCATTTGTGGATCTGGCACTGTGGGGGGCATTTGTGGATCTGGCACTGCACTATTGGGGGCATATGTGTATCACGTCCCATTTTAATTGGCCACACCTATTTTTGGCCACGCACACTCAGTACCTCTAAGGGGCAGGGTAAATTTTAAGTTGAGAATTTTTGTATGGCCCCCGAAGGATTTTATAAATATCCATATGGCCCTTGGTAGAAAAAAGGTTCCCCACCCCTTGTCTAAAGAGAGAGAGAGAGAGAGGCACATACACAGACAGTCCTCCTGAGCCCTGTCCCAGTGTGTAAGTAGTACAGAGGTGGCTGCTATTTTGGCATGTGACAAGATAAATTATAGATTTTTTTTCTATGTGTATTTTAAGGTTGTTTAAGTTGTCTTTGTTCCACAACAAGTACATTTTATAAAATAGTTGTCTTTCAATTAGGTGCAGCTATAAACAGTACCCAGGAATTATTAAACTATTAAGTTTAAATCTAATATACACCATTGGGCTAAATTTAATATACACAATCCATACGTCCCAACATGACCCATTCTAGGAGGGACAAAATACTCTCTACCTGGACTTCCTTCTTAAGTTATGATTGCAATCACCTGTGTGGAAACACCTTTTTTTTAAATCAATTAAATAGTTTAACACAGGTGACTACAATCCTATATTAAGGGGGTTGTCCATGTACAGAACATGTTGTCCCTCCTGGAGTGGGTCATATTGGGAGGAATGCACAATGTTATATACTGCCCCCCACCCTCCCAATCTAAAGTGCCCTGGGCACCCCCAAGGCTTAATCCGGCCCTGCTCGTAGGAAGGCAAGGGGCACAGTTGCATTTATTTTTCACATGCAGGGAAAACAGTGGCTGCTGTTACATGTAGCAAATATTGGGGGTAATTCCAAGTTGATCGCAGCAGGAAATGTTTTAGCAGTTGGGCAAAACCATGTGCACTGCAGGGGGCAGATATAACATTTGCAGAGAAAGTTAGATTTGGGTGGGTTATTTTGTTTCTGCGCAGGGTAAATACTGGCTGCTTTATTTTTACACTGCAATTTAGATTGCAGATTTAACTCACCACACCAAAATCTAACTCTTTCTGCACATGTTATATCTGCCTTTCCTGCAGTGCACATGGTTTTGCCCAACTGCTAACAAAGGGGGTCATTCCGAGTTGTTCGCTCTGTATTTTTTTATCGCAACGGAGCGATTAGTCGCTAATGCGCATGCGCAATGTCCGCAGTGCGACTGCGCCAAGTAAATTTGCTATGCAGTTAGGTATTTTACTCACGGCATTACGAGGTTTTTTCTTCGTTCTGGTGATCATAATGTGATTGACAGGAAGTGGGTGTTTCTGGGCGGAAACTGGCCGTTTTATGGGAGTGTGTGAAAAAACGCTACCGTTTCTGGGAAAAACGCGGGAGTGGCTGGAGAAACGGAGGAGTGTCTGGGCGAACGCTGGGTGTGTTTGTGACGTCAAACCAGGAACGACAAACACTGAACTGATCGCAGATGCCAAGTAAGTGTGGAGCTACTCAGAAACTGCTAAGAAGTGTCTATTCGCTATTTTGCGAATCTTTCGTTTGCAATTTTGCTAAGCTAAGATTCACTCCCAGTAGGCGGCGGCTTAGCGTGTGCAAAGCTGCTAAAAGCAACTTGCGAGCGAACAACTCGGAATGACCCCCTATGTTCCTGCTGCGATCAACTCAGAATTACCCCCATTGTACAGATGAGCTTTATTTGTGGTCTCAGATATAGCTGAAAGTTAAAAAAAAACCTTAGCCATTTTCCCATTTCTATCCATTTGTAAATGATGCATCCACTTATCTCATTTATTGCAGCTGTCTACATACACAGATATATATTCTGTAACAGTGATGGCTAACCTTGACACTCCAGCTGTTGAACTACACATCCCAGCATGCCCTGCTACAGTTTTGCTATTTGGACATGCTAAAACTGATGCAGGGAATGCTGGTATGTGTAGTTCAACAACAGCTGGAGTGTCAAGGTTAGCCATCACTGTTCTATAATAATGGTTTCCTGAAATAGTCCCGTCAATGAGAAGAAAGAAATACTATAGAACAAATAAAAAAATACTTTTATTTTCTTAACAATAGTGACGGTCAATCTGCAGGCTTGACATTCCCAAAGAGGATCCATTCTATTGGTCCATTCCCCGCTTAGCACTGCATAACGTCCACCTAGACACTTCTTACTGGAGAATTGCTGTTGCATTTAATTGGGTGCTTGTGCATTGGTCTGAATAAAGATGATGCAGGTATCCCGTTCCTCTACATGCCTGGCTGCGGCGTCATAAAATCAATGTCCGTCATGTTTCTGGCAGCCCAGACGCCAGCAGCAAAGAGTCCCAGGTTCACCAAAAGGTTCCGTCGAAAGTCATTCCTATCGGTGATAAAGTGATATGCTCTGCAGATCCAGCCACTTGCAGGGCCCCCTGCTCTCTTTTCCACACTACCGGGCCCCATCACCTACCGATGCGAGAACTCCAAGTGGATGTCTGTTTAACCAACAATCCACCTGTAAAACATGGGAAACATATGGGGGTGGGTCAGGAACACTGTGGGTAGTGTCACTATAAACTTTGTTTCCTTGCATGTAAGCATCTTGGGAATGTGGTGGTGGTGGTGGGGGTGTGTGTGTGATACCTTTTACCATTGGTCAGGATGCCGGTCGTCATAGAGAGGCGCCCGATAGAGAGGAACCCAACAGGGGTCAGGTACAGTAAGTATACTTACTGCTCCTCCACCCCACAGTCTAACACTAACCCTCCCTTGGGGTACCTTGACCTAACTCCCCCCTCCCCACAGGCATCCCGACCACCGGCGTGCTGAACGTGGATATAGTTGACAGTAAGGAATGAGACATCAAGTTTAGAAATGTAACTGTAGTAATGCAACATCGGGGGGGGTGGTATAACAGATAGACAGTCAAAAGGCCGACGTGAAAAAAGTATACGTACTGTAGGTAGACATACAAAAGTAGACGTACTGTAGGTAGACATACAAAAGTAGACGTACTGTAGGTAGACAGGGTCAAAAGATAGATATGAAAATGGTTGACAAAAAAAATAAGAGACAGACAACTTTTTTTTTTACATTTTTGGGGTTTGTGTGGATAGTTTTGATATCCCAATTGTAGAATGGCATCCGCTCGCCTCGCTGCGCTCGCCATAAGGTTTATAACCAACTCTATGCTGACATGGATAGAGAAGGTACAGATGGAGCCTCCGTTATTCAGGCTCATTCTGTGACTAGTCGCTGTGAGCGTCTCCGTCTGGATGGGCGGGCGCGCGCGCCCAGACGGAGATGCGCCCCATTTACTTGAATGGAGAGCTTCTCCGTCTGCGCGCCTGGACAGAGACGCTCTGAATGGGAGCGTCACTGCGCACTCCCGGCATGACTAGGTGGACGGATCGCCTGGTCACACCGGGAGTGCACGCCTGCGTCTCGGTCAGGTGAAATGACCGAGGCTCCATCCGTATGTAAAAGTCCAAAAACGTCAAATTGAAAAAAAACCTATGTCTACCTTTTTTGTCAACCATTTTCATGTCGACCTTTTTATCATCTACCTTTTCACCATGTCGACATTTTGTACTGTCTACCTTTTTCATGTTGACCTTTTGACCCTGTCGACCTAATGTCTGTGTAACATATGGTGTCTATCTATTGACTGTCTAACTAGACACGGTCTATCATCCGGATACCAACATCTGGTGTCACTTTGCATTGTAGTTAGGTTACCATGCCACCTCTTTAAACCAAGAGGCTCATGAATTACACAGGTTCTGTGGCTGATTTAAACCAGGTGAAATGCAGGCTTGAGGTCAGCCAGCCACAGAACCTGTGTGATTCATAGGTGTCCTGGTTTAAAGGGATAGTACTTATATCTATATATGCAAAGCTAATTCTGCTGGGTAATGCAAATTGAAACATTATTGCATAGTATGTGATTTTGAAGTACTTTTTTAAGTTTTGAATGATATAGACCCAGTTTAATCTTTGTGGAATGCCTGGTTTTTGTTTTTAAGGTAATTTATTGCCTGGCATTTGAGGGGGTGGGGTGTGGTTACAGATTTCAATTATTGGTTTCACTTGTAAATAAGAATTTACTTACCGATAATTCTATTTCTCGTAGTCCGTAGTGGATGCTGGGGACTCCGTCAGGACCATGGGGATTAGCGGCTCCGCAGGAGACAGGGCACAAAAATAAAGCTTTAGGATCAGGTGGTGTGCACTGGCTCCTCCCCCTATGACCCTCCTCCAAGCCTCAGTTAGGATACTGTGCCCGGACGAGCGTACACAATAAGGAAGGATCTTGAATCCCGGGTAAGACTCATACCAGCCACACCAATCACACCGTACAACTTGTGATCTGAACCCAGTTAACAGTATGACAAAACGTAGGAGCCTCTGAACAGACGGCTCACAACAATAACAACCCGATTTTTTTGTAACAATAACTATGTACAAGTATTGCAGACAATCCGCACTTGGGATGGGCGCCCAGCATCCACTACGGACTACGAGAAATAGAATTATCGGTAAGTAAATTCTTATTTTCTCTAACGTCCTAAGTGGATGCTGGGGACTCCGTCAGGACCATGGGGATTATACCAAAGCTCCCAAACGGGCGGGAGAGTGCGGATGACCCTGCAGCACCGAATGAGAGACTCCATGTCCTCCTCAGCCAGGGTATCAAATTAGTAGAATTTAGCAAACGTGTTTGCCCCTGACCAAGTAAATGCTCAGCAAAGTTGTAAAGCCGAGACCCCTCAGGCAGTCGCCCAAGATGAGCCCACTTCCTTGTGGAATGGGCTTTTTCTGATTTTGTCTGTGGCAAGCCTGCCACAGAATGAGCAAGCTGAATTGTACTACAAATCCAGCGAGCAATCGTCTGTTTAGAAGCAGGAGCACCCATCTTGTTGGGTGCATACAGGCTAAACAGCGAGTCAGATTTTCTGACTCCAGTCGTCCTGGAAACATATATTTTCAGGGCCCTGACAACGTCAAGTAACTTGGAGTCCTCCAAGTCCCTAGTAGCCGCAGGTACCACAATAGGTTGGTTCATGTGAAAAACAGAAAACACCTTAAGGAGAAATTGAGGACGAGTCCTCAATTCTGCCCTGTCAGAATGAAAAATTAAGTAAGGGCTTTTATATGATAAGCCGCCCATTCTGACACACGCCTGGCTGAAGCCAGGGCTAATAGAATCTTCACCTTCCATGTGAAATATTTTAAGTCCACAGTGGTGAGTGGATCAAACCAATGTGACTTTAGGAAACTCAAAACAACATTGAGATCCCAAGGTGCCACTGGGGGCACAAAAGGAGGCTGTATATGCAGTACCCCTTTTACAAACGTCTGAACTTCAGGCACTGAAGCCAGTTCTTTCTGGAATAAATTTGACAGGGTCGAAATTTGAACCTTAATGGACCCTAATTTTAGGCCCATAGACAGTCCTGTTTTCAGGAAATGTAGGAAACGACCCAGTTGGAATTCCTCTGTAGGGACCTTCTTGGCCTCACACCACGCAACATATTTTTGCCAATTGCGGTGAAAATGTTTTGCGGTTACATCCTTCCTGGCTTCGACCAGGGTAGGGATGACTTCATCTGGAATGCCCTTTCAGGATCCGGCGTTCAACTGCCATGCCGTCAAACGCAGCCGCGGTAAGTCTTGGAACAGACAAGGCCCCTGCTGGAGCAGGTCCTTTCTTAAAGGTAGAGGCCACGGTTCTTCCGTGAGAATCTCTTGAAATTCCGGGTACCAAGTCCTTCTTGACCCATCCGGAACCACGAGTATCGTTCTTACTCATCTCCTTGATTCTCAGTACTTTTGGTATGAGATGCATAGGAGGGAACACATACCATGACTGGTACACCCACAGTGTTACCAGAGCGTCCACCGCTATTGCCTGAGGGTCCCTTGACCTGGCGCAATATCTGTCTAGTTTTTTGTTCAGGCGGGACGCCATCATGTCCACCTTTGGTTTTTCCCAACGGTTTACAATCATGTGGAAGACTTCCCGCTGAAGTCCCCACTCTCCCGGGTGGAGGTTATGCTGAGGAAGTCTGCTTCCCAGTTTTCCACTCCCGGAATTAACACTGCTGAGAGTGTTATCACATGATTTTTCGCCCAGCGAAGAATCCTTGCAGTTTCTGCCATTTCCCTCCTGCTTCTTGTGCCGCCCTGTTTTCGTGGGCGACTGCCGTGATGTTTGTCCCACTGGATCAATACCGGCTGACCTTGAAGCAGAGGTCTTGCTAAGCTTAGAGCCTTGTAAATTGGCCTTAGCTCCAGTATATTTATGTGGAGAGAAGTCTCCAGACTTGATCACACTCCCTGGAAATTTTTTCCTTGTGTGACTGCTCCCCAGCCACTCAGGCTGGCATCCGTGGTCACCAGGACCCAGTCCTGAATGCCGAATCTGCGGCCCTTTCATAGATGAGCACTCTGCAGCCACCGCAGAAGAAACACCCTTGTCCTTGGAGACAGGGTTATCCGCTGATGCATCTGAAGATGCGATCCGGACCATTTTCCCAGCAGATCCCACTGAAAGGTTCTTGCGTGAAATCTACCGAATGGGATCGCTTTGTAAGAAACCACCATTTTTCACAGGACCCTTTGTGCAATGATGCACTGATACTTTTCCTGGTTTTAGGAGGTTCCTGACTAGCTCGGATAACTCCCTGGCTTTCTTCTCCGGGAGAAAACATCCTTTTCTGGACTGTGTCCAGAATCATCCCTAGGAACATTAGACGTGTTGTCGGAAAAAGCTGCGATTTTGGAATATTTAGAATCCACTCGTGCTGTCGTAGAACTACTTGAGATAGTGCTACTCCGACCGCCAACTGTTCTCTGGACCTTGCCCTTATCAGGAAAGCGTCCATATTTCTTTTAGGAAGAATCATCATTTCGGCCATTACCTTGGTAAAGACCCGGGGTGCCGTGGACAATCCAAACGGCAGCGTCTGAACTGATAGTGACAGTTCTGTACCACGAACCTGAGATACCCTTGGTGAGAAAGGCAAAATTTGGACTTGTAGGTAAGCGTCCCTGATATCCAGTGACACCATATCGTCCTGGTTCGCTATCACTGCTCTGAGTGACTCCATCTTGATTTGAACCCTTGTATGTAATTGTTCAAATCTTTTAGATCTCACCGAGCCGTTTGGCTTCAGTACCACAATATAGTGTGGAATAATACCCCTTCCCTTGTTGTAGGAGGGGTACTTTGATTATCACGTGCTGGGAATACAGCCTGTGAATTTTTTTCCAATACTGCCTCCCTGTCGGAGGGAGACGTTGGTAAAGCAGACTTCAGGAACTTGTGAGGGGAAGACGTCTCGAATTTCCAATGTACACCTGGGATACTACGTGTAGGATCCAGGAGTCCACTTGCGAGTGAGCCCACTGCGTGCTGAAACTCTTGAGATGACCCCCCACCGCACCTGAGTCCGCTTGTATGGCCCCAGCGTCATGCTGCGGACTTGGCAGAAGCTGTGGAGGACTTCTGTTCCTGGGAATGAGCTGCCTGCTGCAGTCTTCTTCCCTTTCCTCTAACCCTGGGCAGATATGACTGGCCTTTTGCCCGCCTGCCTTTATGGGTACGAAAGGACTGAGACTGAAAAGACTGTGTCCTTTTCTGCTGAGATGTGACTTGGGGTAACAAAAGTGGATTTTCCAGCTGTTGCCATGGCCACCAGGTCCGATGGACCGCCCCTTTATACGGCAATACTTCCATGTGCCGTCTGGAATCTGCATCACCTGACCACTGTCGTGTCTATAAACATCGTCTGGCAGATATGGACATCACATCTACTCTTGATGCCAGAATGCAAATATCCCTCTGCGCATCTCGCATATATAGAAATGCATCCTTAAAATGCTCTATAGTCAATAAAATATTGTTCCTGTCAAGGGTATCAATATTTTCAGTCAGGAAATCCGACCAAGCCCCCCCAGGGCTGCACATCCAGGCTGAGGCGATTGCTGGTCGTAGTATAACACCAGTATGTGTGTATATACTTCTTAGGATATTTTTCAGCTTCCTATCAGCTGGCTCCTTGAGGGCGGCCGTATCTGGAGACGGTAACGCCACTTGTTTTTATAAGCGTGTGAGCGCCTTATCCACCCTAAGGTGTGTTTCCCAACTCGCCCTCACTTCTGGCGGGAAAAGGTATACCTCCAATAATTTTCCATCGGAGGAAACCCACGTATCATCACACACTTTAATTTATCTGATTCAGGAAAAACTACAAGTAGATTATTCCCACCCTACATAATACCCTTATTTGTGGTACTTGTAGTATCAGAAATATGTAACACCTCCTTCATTGCCCTTAACATGTAACGTGTGGCCCTAAAGGAAAATACGTTTGTTTCTTCACCGTCGACACTGAAGTCAGTGTCCGTGTCTGTGTCGACCAACTGAGGTAAATGGGCGTTTTTACAAGCCCCTGACGGTGTCTGAGACGCCTGGACAGGTACTAATTTGTTTGCCGGCCGTCTCATGTCGTCAACCGACCTTGCATCGTGTTGACATTATCACGTAATTCCTAAATAAGCCATCCATTCCGGTGTCGACTCCCTAGAGAGTGACATCACCCATACAGGCAATTTGCTCCGCCTCCTCACCAACATCGTCCTCCTACATGTCGACACACACGTACCGACACACAGCACACACACAGGGAATGCTCTGATAGAGGACAGGACCCCACTAGCCCTTTGGGGAGACAGAGGGAGAGTTTGCCAGCACACACCAAAAACGCTATAATTATACAGGGACAACCCCTTATACAAGTGTTTTCCCTTATAGCATTTTCACATATGTAATCATATCGCCAAATAAATGCCCCCCCTCTCTGTTTTAACCCTGTTTCTGTAGTGCAGTGCAGGGGAGAGCCTGGGAGCCTTCCTCTCAGCAGAGCTGAGCAGGAAAATGGCGCCGTGTGCTGAGGAGAATAGGCCCCGCCCCCTAAAACGGCGGGCTCTTCTCCCGGAGTTTGTGAGATCTGGCAGGGGTTAAATACATCCATATAGCCTCAAGGGCTATATGTGATGTATTTTAGCCATAAAAAAGGTATAATACATTGCTGCCAGAGCGCCCCCCCCCCCAGCGCCCTGCACCCTCAGTGACCGCTGGTATGAAGTGTGCTGACAACAATGGCGCACAGCTGCAGTGCTGTGCGCTACCTTATGAAGACTGAAAGTCTTCTGCCGCCTGTTTCTGGACCTCTGGACCTCTTCAACTTCGGCATCTGCAAGGGGGGTCGGCGGCGCGGCTCCGGGACGAACCCCAGGGTGAGACCTGTGTTCCGACTCCCTCTGGAGCTAATGGTGTCCAGTAGCCTAAGAATCCAATCCATCCTGCACGCAGGTGAGTTGAAATTCTCTCCCCTAAGTCCCTCGATGCAGTGAGCCTGTTGCCAGCAGGACTCACTGAAAATAAAAAACCTAAAAAACTTTTTCTAAGCAGCTCTTTAGGAGAGCCACCTAGATTGCACCCTGCTCGGACGGGCACAAAAACCTAACTGAGGCTTGGAGGAGGGTCATAGGGGGAGGAGCCAGTGCACACCACCTGATCCTAAAGCTTTATTTTTGTGCCCTGTCTCCTGCGGAGCCGCTAATCCCCATGGTCCTGACAGAGTCCCCAGCATCCACTTAGGACGTTAGAGAAATAGTCTTCTACTTAAGTCCAATGGTGTAGGCTGTGCATTTATTGATCTAAGCGTGCATTTTTATCAAAGCGTGATAAAATTGACACATAACAGCAGCGTTCAATCGAAGTGAAAAAGAAGGAAAACAGAAGCACACCAATCAAACAAAACAAAGAAAACTGAAGAACTAATAACAAATGTGAGTCACTTACTCCTCAGATCACTCACCTCCTGATTGTTGCATCTGATTAAATAGCACAGAACAACCTTACTTGGACATTTCAAAAACCGTCCATTTCACCTACAAATGCTTGTATCTGTATTATTGTAATTTTGTTTTTTAAGCACAGCTGCACCAATGCAATTTTACCTGCAAACACTTAAAAAAATCAAACATAATTACCATTGCTTCTTAAACCTCTCACAATCCTTTCATTTCTTACACTCCAAATACATTTCTGCACCCACTTTATCTACGCTATTGACTCATTTCATACTAAAACTACACACCTTGAGCCTACACTGCTTTTCTCACCTGCATTTCTGTAATTCTTCTGCTCGGATTCCCTTACAGTCTCCTTTCCTACTTCCACTTTCCCTCAACCTATTTACCTACTTAACACTATGTCAAGGCTTTCTTATACTCCCCACATCACTCAGTGTCTACCTAATAATGTATCTTTATCCTTCCCCCCTAGTCTCCTACACCTCCTCCTCTCTCCCCTCCTCTGTCTCCCCTCCATCCCTCTGTTTCCTTCCCCCACCTTTCCTGTTACCCCACTTTCATTCACCTCTGCCCCATGGTCCTGCTACCCCACAACTCAGCCCTGCTCCCTCTCTCCCTTCCCTGTCACCTCCCCACAACCCCATCCACATCACACTGATCTCCCTCCCTGCCCACCTCCTGCAGTTTCCCCTCCTAGCTCAGGCACCCGTACCATCACTACTCTCTCATCATCCCTGCCCTCAAAGTTAATCCCACCTCATCGCTACAGCAACCCTGAAAATCTCATTCACATCTCTCCCACTAACTCATACCCCCTATCCTGTGCCCTCTGGAATGCCAGATCTGTTTGTAACAAACTGGTCCCCACTCATGACCTTTTCATTTCCAACTCCCTCCACCTACTAGCCATTACTGAAACTTGGATTACGCCCTCTGACACTACTTCTGCTGCTGCTCTCTCTGCTGGAGGCCTCACATTCACACACACCCCCCGACCTGGGGGTCGCCATGGGGCTGGTGTTGGGGTCCTTTTACCTTCTAGTTACTCCTACCAACTCATACCACCAGAACCATCCCTTATATTCTCTACATTTGAGGTCCACGCCATACGCCTCTTACAACCAGTCCATCTTAGAGTAGCTGTCATTTACCGCCCCCCTGGCACTGCTTCCAAATTCATCGACAACTTTGCTTCCTGACTTCCTCTCTTCTGACATTCCCACCATTATCCTAGGCGATTTCAACATCCCTATTGACATCCCCACACAATCCCCTGCCTCTAAACTCCTTAACCTCACCTCTTCACTTGGTCTCTCCCAGTGGACCTCCTCACCCTCCCATGTGAATGGGAGCTCACTGGATCTGGTCTTCACTCACCGCTGTGATATTTCTGATTTTTCCAACTCCCCATTTCCCCTCTCTGACCACCACCTGCTCTCCTTTAACCTATCTCTTTCGACTTCACCATCTCTACCTCCTAAGGCTACCATCACTAAGCGTAACATTGAAGCTATTGACACCACATTCCTTTCCTCCCTGTTTGACTCACTTCTCTCTCCTATTCTCTCTCTCTCTCATGCCCTGAACAAGCCACTTCCACATACAATGCTTCCCTTACTTCTGCTCTTGACTCTGTTGCTCCACCAACCACTATTCACCCTCGCAAATTAACACCTCAACCCTGGCACACCAAATGCACCAGATATCTGCAAAAATGCTCACGTACTGCTGAGCGACACTGGAGGAAATCACGCTCTAAGGCAGACTTCCTCCATTTCAAACTTATGCTCTCATCCTTCAGTGCTGCCCTTTCTCTTGCTAAACAGTCATACTTCAAGAACCTCATCTCCTCCCAGTCTTCCAACCCCCGGCGCCTCTTTGCCACTCTCAACTCACTTCTCTGCCCACCTCCACCTCGTCTCCCTTCCTCACTCTCTGCTCTTGACTTTGCCACTTACTTCACATCCAAAATTGACTCCATACGTCAGGACATCACATCACACCAGATCATCAGTAACCAGCCTTCTCCCATCCCTTACCAACCCTCCCCATCCCTCGCACCAACTCTGTCATCTTTCTCCCATGCATCTGGAGAGGAAGTCATGGCCCTCATTCGTTCCTGTCCCCTCACCACCTCCCCACTTGACCCTATCCCCTCCCGCCTCCTCTGCTACCTCTCTTCTTCTGCTTGTTCCCATATTTCCCACCTTCTCAATCTCTCCCTCTCATCAGGCACTGTCCCCTCTGCCTTCAAGCACGCACTCATCTCTCCTATTCTTAAAAAACCTACCCTTGATCCAAACACTCTCTCCTCCCTTTTGCCTCCAAACTCCTTGAGCGTATTGTCTACAACCGC
Source organism: Pseudophryne corroboree (assembly GCF_028390025.1). Taxonomy (NCBI): domain Eukaryota; kingdom Metazoa; phylum Chordata; class Amphibia; order Anura; family Myobatrachidae; genus Pseudophryne; species Pseudophryne corroboree. The sequence goes on from NC_086448.1 coordinate 117,825,143, forward strand.
CTTACTTCCTTTCTTTCCTCACACTCACTGCTTGACCCATTCCAGTCTGGCTTCCGTCCTCTCCACTCCACTGAAACTGCCCTTACAAAAGTATGCAATGACCTCCATGCTGCTAAATCTAAGGGATACTACTCTCTACTTATTCTACTTGATCTCTCTGCTGCTTTTGACAATGTGGACCATCCTCTCCTACTGCAAATCCTTCACTCCATTGGTCTGCGTGACACTGCCCTCTCTTGGTTGTCGTCCTACCTTTCTGACCGTTCATTATCTGTCTCCTCTCATGACTCCACCTCCCCCTCACTTCCACTAACTGTAGGGGTACCCCAAGGTTCTGTCCTTGGTCCTCTTCTCTCTCTATACGTCTTCACTAGGTAAGCTCATTAGTTCTTTTGGTTTCCAATATCATCTCTATGCTGATGACACTCAAATCTATCTTTCCTCTCCAGACCTCTCCCCTGCTCTCCTCACTCGTATCTCCAACTGTCTCTCTGCTATCTCTTCCTGGATGTCCCAGCGCTTTCTTAAACTTAACATGTCTAAGACCGAGCTGATCATCTGCCCTCCCTCCCGCATAACCTCACCTCCTACAATCTCATTATCTATTGATGGCACTACTATCTCCTCTACCCCCCAAGTGCGCTGTCTTGGAGTAATCCTTGACTTCTCCCTCTCCTTCAAACTACACATTCAGCACCTCTCACAAACCTGCCGTTTTCATCTAAAAAATATTTCCAGGATCAGACCCTTTCTGACCCAGGATGCTACTAAGACTCTTATCCACTCACTAGTCGTCTCCAGACTGGACCACTGTAATCTCCTCCTGACTGGCATTCCTGACAAATACCTCTCTCCACTCCAATCTATCCTCAATGCTGCTGCCCGGCTCATTTTCCTCACCAAACGCACTACGTCCACCTCTCCTCTCTTACTAGACCTTCACTGGCTCCCCTTCCCTTTCAGAATCCATTTCAAGCTTCTCACACTTGCTTACAAAGCCCTCACCCACTCCTCTCCCATCAACATCTCTGATCTTATCTCGCTTTACACTCCCACCCGTCCTTTTCGCTCTGCTAATGCTCGCTGACTCTCCTGCATACGGATTACTTCCTCCCACTCCTACCTCCAAGATTTTTCACGTGCTGCACCACTTCTCTGGAATTCCCTACCTCTCCCCCTCAGACTCTCCACCTCTCTACAAAACTTCAAACGGGCTCTCAAGACCCACTTCTTCACCAAACCCAGCCAAATCTCATCCTAAACCTCTGTTCCACGCTCTCTATGTACCCCATCTGTCTCACCCCTGTCTGTCTACCCCTCCCCTTTAGAATGTAAGCTCTCACGAGCAGGGCCCTCTTCCCTCATGTGCTTACCCTTTTCTTACTTTAATAATCTTCAGCTGCACCAAATCCAGCAGTCTTCTGCCACCTGATACTTATTCCAGTGTCATCTGCTGATGTAGCTATGTTTATTTACCCTGTACTTGTCCTATATTGTCGTCAACTGTAAGTTGCTGTTTTCCTGTTTGATTATTTGTTTATGTACTCTGTAATTGGGCGCTGCGGAACCCTTGTGGCGCCATATAAATAAAGGATAATAATAATAATAGTACATCATTCAGGGGGTGGGGAGATACGGTTATTAGGTCGACATGTGTTTTTAATATTTTTTTTTTTAAAACTTTTTTTATACTTTATGATCCACGTGGATAACGATTGGGAATAGTAACCTGTGCCGAGCGCAGCGAGGTGAAGCAAGCCATGCGAGGGGACACGGTGCCCTAATTGGGGTTCCCTGTCACTTTACGATGATAACGACACCAAAAAAAGTAAAAAAAAAAAATGTCGACCTATTTCAGGTGTCGACCTAGTCACTGTCGACCAATAGTGGTCGACCTAATGACTGTTGACCCTATGACCCATACCCAGGGCGGGTGGAATAGAACTATGGTGTTTACACTGCAGCCGATTGCGCTGCCCAATTCAATTAGCTGTGGGAACCATGCAAGCAATTTACCAGAGGTAGGTATCTCTCCTTAGAGCTTCAGGAGCTGCAAGGAAAAAAAATCAACGTTAAAATGCAGATTCCACAGTGGGGGAACCCATTAGATTCCGCAGTTTACTCGTATCAGTGGCTTTCTGTCAAGGAAAAGGCCAGTTAATTGAATAGTTTTTCCCCAACGCCTCTCCCAGGTGTATGCTGGAGATTCGTTTCTCAGCAGCAAACAAGTGTAAGAGACCCGGGACGGACATGGAAACCATATTGGGATGTCACCTCATTAACCACTTAACTGGCATGGTCACATCAAATGCGACCAGTCAGAAATGCCCAGTGGGCTGCTGTGTGAAGAGATTCTTCCCACAGCCACCAATGTAAGAAGGACCTCCCAGCCCCTATAGAGTTATGGCTCCTTCTCTAGTGTGTCCCGATCACTGCGACCCGGCATCACCCACTCCCACCCAGTGGCTACTGAGAGCAGCAGCCGCTGTAAACACACTCCGCTGCGCTCTGCCCCTGCATATTTGGGAGGGGGAGGGGGGGTGGGAGAGTAATGCTTATGGAGGTGGTGTGGGGGATAACAGTAATATAACGGTGGGGGCGAGGGGGCTAAAATAATAATAAACAAACAATACACTGGCCACAGGAGGACGAGGGAGTGCAAAAAAAAAGGGAATAATTTCACTATGGGGGCTAATGGACACGGGTGGTGCAATACATCCCCTAAGCATATTTAAAAAAATAAATTAAAATAAGAATTTACTTACCGATAATTCTATTTCTCGGAGTCCGTAGTGGATGCTGGGGTTCCTGAAAGGACCATGGGGAATAGCGGCTCCGCAGGAGACAGGGCACAAAAGTAAAGCTTTTACAGGTCAGGTGGTGTGTACTGGCTCCTCCCCCTATGACCCTCCTCCAGACTCCAGTTAGGTACTGTGCCCGGACGAGCGTACACAATAAGGGAGGATTTTGAATCCCGGGTAAGACTCATACCAGCCACACCAATCACACCGTACAACTTGTGATCTAAACCCAGTTAACAGTATGATAACAGAGGAGCCTCTGAAAGATGGCTTCCTAAACAATAACCCGAATTAGTTAACAATAACTATGTACAAGTATTGCAGATAATCCGCACTTGGGATGGGCGCCCAGCATCCACTACGGACTCCGAGAAATAGAATTATCGGTAAGTAAATTCTTATTTTCTCTATCGTCCTAAGTGGATGCTGGGGTTCCTGAAAGGACCATGGGGATTATACCAAAGCTCCCAAACGGGCGGGAGAGTGCGGATGACTCTGCAGCACCGAATGAGAGAACTCCAGGTCCTCCTTTGCCAGGGTATCAAATTTGTAAAAATTTACAAACGTGTTCTCCCCTGACCACGTAGCTGCTCGGCAGAGTTGTAATGCCGAGACCCCTCGGGCAGCCGCCCAAGATGAGCCCACCTTCCTTGCGGAATGGGCCTTAACGATTTAGGCTGTGGCAGGCCTGCCACAGAATGTACAAGTTGAATTTTGTTACAAATCCAACGAGCAATCGACTGCTTAGAAGCAGGTGCACCCAACTTGTTGGGTGCATACAGTATAAACAGCGAGTCAGATTTTCTGACTCCAGCCGTCCTTTAAATGTATATTTTTAAGGCTCTGACAACGTCCAACAACTTGGAGTCCTTCAAGTCGTCTGTAGCCGCAGGCACTACAATAGGCTGGTTCAGGTGAAACGCTGATACCACCTTAGGGAGAAAATGCGGACGCGTCCGCAGCTCTGCCCTATGTCGAATGGAAAATTAAATAAGGGCTTTTATAAAACAAAGCCGCCAGTTCAGATACTCTCCCGGCCGAAGCCAGGGCCAGTAACATAGTCACTTTCCATGTGAGATATTTCAAATCCACATTCTTTAGTGGTTCAAACCAATTGGATTTGAGGAAATCTAAAACTACATTTAGATCCCACGGTGCCACCTTAGGCACCACAGGAGGCTGTATATGCAGTACTCCTTTGATAAAAATCTGGACCTCAGGGACTGAGGCCAATTCTTTTTGGAAGAATATTGATAGGGCCGAAATTTGAACCTTAATAGATCCCAATTTGAGACCCATAGACAATCCTGATTGCAGGAAATGTAGGAAAACGACCCAGTTGAAATTCCTCCATCGGAGCACTCCGCTGCTCGCACCACGCAACATATTTTCGCCAAATACGGCGATAATGCTTCGCGGTGACTTCCTTCCTTGCCTTTATCAAGGTAGGAATGACTTCTTCTGGAATGCCTTTTCCTTTTAGGATCTGGCATTCAAACGCCATGCCGTCAAACGCAGCCGCGGTAATTCTTGAAAAAGACAAGTACCCTGCTGAAGCAGGTCCCTTCTCAGAAGTAGAGGCCACGGATCGTCCGTGACCATCTCTTGAAGTTCCGGGTACCAAGTCCTTCTTGGCCAATCCGGAGCCACTAGTCTTACTCCTCTTTGCCGTATAATCCTCAATACCTTTGGTATGAGAGGCAGAGGAGGAAACACATATACCGACTGGTACACCCAAGGTGTTACCAGCGCGTCCACAGCTATTGCCTGCGGATCTCTTGACCTGGCGCAATACCTGTCCAGTGTTTTGTTGAGGCGAGACGCCATCATGTCCACCATTGGTTTTACCCAACGGTTTAATAGCATGTGGAAAACTTCTGGATGAAGTCCCCACTCTCCCGGGTGAAGGTCGTGTCTGCTGAGGAAGTCTGCTTCCCAGTTGTCCACGCCCGGGATGAATACTGCTGACAGTGCTATCACGTGATTCTCCGCCCAGCGAAGGATCCTGGCAGCTTCTGCCATTGCCCTCCTGCTTCTTGTGCCGCCCTGTCTGTTTACATGGGCGACTGCCGTGATGTTGTCCGACTGGATCAACACCGGTCTTCCTTGAAGCAGAGGTTCCGCCTGGCTTAGAGCATTGTAGATTGCTCTTAGTTCCAGAATGCTTATGTGAAGAGACTTTTTCAGGCTCGACCACACTCCCTGGAAATTTCTTCCCTGTGTGACTGCTCCCCAGCCTCTCAGGCTGGCCTCCGTGGTCACCAGGATCCAATCCTGCATGCCGAATCTGCGGCCCTCCAATAGATGAGCCTCCTGCAACCACCACAGAAGGGATACCCTTGTCCTCGGCGACAGGGTTATCCGCAGGTGCATCTGAAGATGCGACCCTGACCATTTGTCCAACAGATCCCTTTGCATGGAATCTGCCGAAAGGGATTGCTTCGTAAGAAGCTACCATTTTTTCCCAGGACTCTTGTGCATTGATGTACAGACACCTTTCCTGGTTTTAGGAGGTTCCTGACCAGGTCAGATAACTCCTTGGCTTTTTCTTCGGGAAGAAAAACCTTTTTCTGAACTGTGTCCAGAATCATCCCCAGGAACAGCAGACGAGTTGTCGGCATTAATTGGGATTTTGGAATATTCAGAATCCATCCGTGCTGCTTTAGCACCTCTTGAGATAGTGCTAAACCCATCTCTAGCTGTTCTCTGGACCTTGCCCTTATTAGGAGATCGTCCAAGTATGGGATAATTAATACGCCTTTTCTTCGAAGAAGAAATATTATCTCGGCCATTACCTTTGTAAAGACCCGAGGTGCCGTGGACAAACCAAACGGCAGCGTCTGAAACTGATAGTGACAGTTTTGTACAACGAACCTGAGGTACCCCTGGTGTGAGGGGTAATTGGAACGTGGAGATACGCATCCTTGATGTCCAAGGATACCATAAAGTCCCCTTCTTCCAGGTTCGCTATCACTGCTCTGAGTGACTCCATCTTGAACTTGGACTTCTTTATGTACAGGTTCAAGGACTTCAGATTTAGAATAGGCCTTACCGAGCCATCCGGCTTCGGTACCACAAAAAGAGTGGAATAATACCCCTTCCCTTGTTGTAGAAGAGGTACCTTGACTATCACCTGCTGAGAATACAGCTTGTGAATGGCTTCCAAAACCGTCTCCCTTTCTGAGGGGGACGTTGGTAAAGCAGACTTCAGGAAACGGCGAGGTGGCTCTGTCTCTAATTTCAACCTGCACCCCTGAGATATTATCTGCAGGATCCAGGGATTTACCTGCGAGTGAGCCCACTGCGCGCTGTAATTCTTGAGACGACCGCCAACCGCCCCCGAGTCCGCTTGCGAAGCCCCAGCGTCATGCTGAGGCTTTTGTAGAAGCCGGGGAGGGCTTCTGTTCCTGGGAAGGAGCTGCCTGTTGCTGTCTCTTCCCTCGTCCTCTGCCTCGTGGCAGATATGAATAGCCCTTTGCTCTCTTATTTTTAAAGGAACGAAAGGGCTGCGTTGAAAGGTCGGTGCCTTTTTCAGTTGGGGAGTGACTTGAGGTAGAAAGGTGGATTTCCCGGCCGTAGCCGTGGCCACCAAATCCGATAGACCGACCCCAAATAACTCCTCTACGCATCGCCTGTCCACTGTCGTGTCCATAAAGCTCTTCTGGCCGAAATGGACATAGCACTTACCCGTGATGCCAGTGTGCAGATATCTCTCTGTGCATCACGCATATAAAGAAATGCATCCTTTATTTGTTCTAACGACAGTAAAATATTGTCCCTGTCCAGGGTATCAATATTTTCGATCAGGGACTCTGACCAAACTACCCCAGCACTGCACATCCAGGCAGTCGCAATAGCTGGTCGTAGTATAACACCTGCATGTGTGTATATACCTTTTTGGATATTTTCCATCCTCCTATCTGATGGATCTTTAAGTGCGGCCGTCTCAGGAGAGGGTAACGCCACTTGTTTTGATGAGCGTGTTAGCGCTTTGTCCACCCTAGGAGGTGTTTCCCAGCGCTCCCTAACCTCTGGCGGGAAAGGGTATAAAGCCAATAACTTCTTTGAAATTAGCAGTTTTTTATCGGGGCACCCCACGCTTCATCACACACGTCATTTAATTCTTCTGATTCGGTAAAAACTACTGGTAGTTTTTTCACACCCCACATAATACCCTGTTTAGTGGTACCTGTAGTATCAGCTAAATGTAACATCTCCTTTATTGCCAAAATCATATAACGTGTGGCCCTACTGGAAAATACGGTTGATTCGTCACCTTCACCACCGGAATCAGTGCCTGTGTCTGGGTCTGTGTCGACCGACTGAGGCAAGGGGCGTTTTACAGCCCCTGACGGTGTTTGAGGCGCCTGGACAGGCACTAATTGTCATGTCGGCAAACGACTGCTTAAGCGAGTTGACGCTATCCCGTAATTCCACAAATAAAGGCATCCATTCTGGTGTCGACCCCCTAGAAGGTGACATCCTCATATTTGGCAATTGCTCCGCCTCCACACCAATAACGTCCTCATACATGTCGACACACACGTACCGACACACAGCAGACACACAGGGAATGCTCTATACGAAGACAGGACCCACTAGCCCTTTGGGGAGACAGAGGGAGAGTCTGCCAGCACACACCAAAAAGCGCTATATATGACAGGGATAGCCTTATGATTAAGTGCTCCCTTATAGCTGCTTTTATATTAATATATTGCCATTTATTTTGCCCCCCCTCTCTGTTATACCCTGTTTCTGTAGTGCAGTGCAGGGGAGAGACCTGGGAGCCTTCCTGACCAGCGGAGCTGTGACAGAAAATGGCGCCGTGTGCTGAGGAGATAGGCCCCGCCCCTTTTCCGGCGGGCTCGTCTCCCGCTATTTAGTACATTTAGGCAGGGGTAAATATCTCCATATAGCCTCTGGGGCTATATGTGAGGTATTTTTAGCCTTTTTAAAGGTTTTCATTTGCCTCCCAGGGCGCCCCCCCCCCAGCGCCCTGCACCCTCAGTGACTGCCGTGTGAAGTGTGCTGAGAGGAAAATGGCGCACAGCTGCAGTGCTGTGCGCTACCTTAAGAAGACTGCAGGAGTCTTCAGCCGCCGATTCTGGACCTCTTCTTGCTTCAGCATCTGTGAGGGGGCCGGCGGCGTGGCTCCGGTGACCATCCAGGCTGTACCTGTGATCGTCCCTCTGGAGCTTCATGTCCAGTAGCCAAGAAGCCAATCCATCCTGCACGCAGGTGAGTTCACTTCTTCTCCCCTCTGTCCCTCGTTGCAGTGATCCTGTTGCCAGCAGGAATCACTGTAAAATAAAAAACCTAAGCTAAACTCTCTAAGCAGCTCTTTATGAGAGCCACCTAGAATTGCACCCTTCTCGGCCGGGCACAAAAATCTAACTGGAGTCTGGAGGAGGGTCATAGGGGGAGGAGCCAGTACACACCACCTGACCTGTAAAAGCTTTACTTTTGTGCCCCGTCTCCTGCGGAGCCGCTATTCCCCATGGTCCTTTCAGGAACCCCAGCATCCACTTAGGACGATAGAGAAATATAGCTTTAAAAATGCTTTTTAAACTATATTACATTAAATAAAAAACCCACGACAATTTCTGACCGTCAGTTAAGCAGCGCTGCAATTCACAATAACCCTTTCCAGACTGCGTTTGGAAGACACCACTGGACCTCGCCTGCAGTGGAGTATCGATAAATACCGGCGATATGACGCTATAGCAACAGCGATAACCAACAGGACAGAACGTCAGGAGCATTCTCCTAGTGATCTACAGAGCTGTAACCCCATGTGCCGCCCTGCAGCCGGCGGGGAGGGTGACAGTCCCCGGCTATATAACGCTCTGTGTCACCGGCGGGATCTATGTGCCTACACTGCCTGAGCACATGACGGGCCAGTGTCAGGGACACTCACCACGATCTGCCCCCAGCTCTCTCACTCCGTCCCCCAGTGTCTGCTGTCTGGCCTCCTGCTGCAAGCATAAGCCGCTCCTCCCCCTTGTGTCGTGCCTCCTCCCCCTAACGTAGAAGGTCCCTTAGGCTTGGATCACTTGAATCTAGCATCCACTATAAGCCCTGCTGACTGGTGCGCAGCGTGAGTCACGTGTCCGGGTGAAACAGTTGTTGCTTATCGTTAGTTCCTGTGTTAGGGTATCTTGGCTCCTGTCTCTGTACGCAGCTGTACAGCAGGCAGCAAGGGACTTCTGCTATAGTCATTCTGAAGGCAATTCCAGACATGGCTGTGATGTACACTTGAGCGCAAAATGAATAAATATATCATTGCACCGTGATCCCCAGCTGCTGCACGGATGTGTCACCAGTGGGGTCTATGTGCCTACAGGTTGTGTCTATGTTCCCTTCGTGCAAAGGACCTGGACGTGACAAAACGAGTGGGCAGGAGACAACTTCCGCCCTTACAGCTCCTAAATGTTTCCTTCGTTCTCCGTTCGTTTAGGGTATTTTTTTTTCTCTATGCAGCATTGGGCCCCTCGCGGGCTCGCTTCACTCGCCACGCATCGGGCTACACTCCCTTTATCTTTGCACGCAGGGTAAATGCTGGTTAGTGGCTACTTTTCACATAGGGGGTAATTCCAAGTTGATCGCAGCAGGAATTTTTTTAGCAGTTGGGCAAAACCATGTGCACTGCAGGGGGGGGGGGGGGGGGGCAGATATAACGTGCAGAGAGAGTTAGATTTGGGTGGGGTGTGTTCAATCTGCAATCTAATTTGCAGTGTAAAAATAAAGCACCCAGTATGTACCCTGCACAGAAACAAAATAACCCACCCAAATCTAACTCTTTCTGCACGTTATATCTGCCTCCCCTGCAGTGCACATGGTTTTGCCCAACTGCTAACAAAAATCCTGCTGCGATCAACTTGGAATTACCCCCATACACCACAGATGCTCTGCACACCTTTCACAAAACTATCTGCTGCACATATTTTAAACATACTTGCCTACCCTCTCAGAATGGCTTAGGTACTACTCCCAGCCCCCTGGAAAGGTGGGTAGCGCTCCCGCAGCGGCACAAGTGGGTGGTCCGAAGGGACCCGATGATGCGATCCGTCCATCGTAGCCCCGCCCCCTACTTTACAATGCCTGTAATAACAGGAATGTATAGCAGCAGACCCTCCAACATGACCCGCCCCACTAGGTACAAAATGCTCTGTTCCTGGACTTCCCTCTTAATTTATGATTTCCATCACCTGTGTTGAACTAGTTAAATGATAAGAAAGCCGTTTCTTCACAGGTGAAGGCAATACTAAATCAAGAGGGAAGTCCAGAAACAGAGCATCTTGTACCTAGTGGGGCGGGTCATGTTGGAGGGTATGTAGCAGGAGGGGGGGGGGGGGGGGGTATAGCCATGATGACACAAATGCCACACCCTCTCTACTGCCTCTTCCACGGTGCCACGCCCCATCAAGCCCCTATGCCGCATCACGCCCACCCACACCGCCCCATCTACAGAGAACAGATAAACATATCTCTCAACTGTCATGATTTTCACGAGACCGTACCGATTTTTGGGCACTGTCCCACCCGCAGGACGCTGTGTCTCGCAGTGGGGGAATTTGGGAGGCCCCTTGTAACTAGCACACAGCAGCGGTCTATTCATGGGAGACAGAGGGGCTGGGGTATTGGCCATCAGCTCACAGAGCACTGGGCATGCCCCCACAGTGATGAAAATGGGAGGCGTGGCTTGTTATTGTGGCATTCCCATGTAGCCACACCCTTTTGACTTTTTTCTGACGCCGCACCCCCTTTTCAGGCGCGCAGGACTCTTGCAGTGGTGATGGATGGTATTGATAAGGCAAGGAGCAAAGTTACTTCATTTTTTTTCCAAACTCTGAATCCGCTTCTATAATACATGGGCACCGATAAAGCTGTCAGTTACTCAATCCACAACACATATATCCATGGGCGTAGCTACCATAGGTGTAGGTGATGCGACTGCTATGGGGCCCGAGCCTTTCCCTGCACTTAGTTGCTCAGTGAGCACTGGCGCTGGCATATTTTACTTTGCACTGTAGACACGCCTGCTCACCCAGGCCGCCAGATCCGCCTCTCCTGAGTACTAACTAATGCTGGGAGGAGGAGTGGCTGAGTCTGCAGGAACATCCCTGGACCACGGCCACGCCTCCTCCCAGCATTTGTGAGGAGACACGAGATGGAGCCGGGCTGGCTGGTAGAGAGAGAATGAGGTGGCAGTGCAGCCCCAGTGGTGAGTGCTATGTGGAAGGTGTTATTTTGCAGAATTCCCTGGGGGGGGGGGGGGGGGAGTTGGGGTTGGGAAGGGACACACGGAAACACGCGCAGCGGTGGGCCTGTGTCGCGGCATGGAATTATGCCATGGGGCCCCGTCTGGCATAGCTACACCCCTGCTTATATCGTGAATCAGAATAAGACATAAGTACAAGGATCAAATGTAAGTGTGTGTGTGGAGGGGATGTAGTTATGTAACCGGCAGCTCGACCCCTCAAAACAGTCGGCATGCCGACTAACAGGGACTATTCCCACTCGTGGGTGTCCACGACACCCATAGAGTGAGAACAGAACCTGCATTTTCCACTGAGCCCGCAAGGGGCTTCGTTGCGCTCGCCCCTCCCCACCGGCATTCTAAACCGGGATCCAGGCGTCAGTATGGTGACCAGCGGGATACCAAACGCCGGTCACCCATACCCAACCCTGTGTGGAGACCTGGAATGTTCACACAAATAAACAGCCTTACATTAGCCTCTTGTCTAGAGGATAGTCATATAATAAAGACTGATGGAAGAAAAAAAAGAAAAGGGAGAAAGGATAAAAATAATTTATAAACCCTATAATAGAAAAATGTGTATACATATATTCATATTTCTTTAGAATAGATATAGTTTGCCTATTAAACTATTCACAGTATGGTTCTATTTAAAAAGCTGATAAACCCATTGTCCACATTAATTACATCCAGAAGGTAAACCCCAGAGATTGTTTTTTCTCTAACGTCCTAAGTGGATGCTGGGGACTCCGTCAGGACCATGGGGTTTAGCGGCTCCGCAGGAGACAGGGCACAATAATAAAAGCTTTAGGATCAGGTGGTGTGCACTGGCTCCTCCCCCTATGACCCTCCTCCAAGCCTCAGTTAGATCTTTGTGCCCGGCCGAGAAGGGTGCAATCTAGGTGGCTCTCCTGAGCTGCTTAGAATAAAAGTTTAAGTTAGGTTTTTTATTTTCAGTGAGTCCTGCTGGCAACAGGCTCACTGCTACGAGGGACTTAGGGGAGAGAAGTAAACTCACCTGCGTGCAGGATGGATTTGCTTCTTAGGCTACTGGACACCATTAGCTCCAGAGGGAGTCGGAACACAGGTCTCACCCTGGGGTTCGTCCCGGAGCCGTGCCGCCGACCCCCCTTGCAGATGCCGAAGTTGAAGAGGTCCAGAAACAGGCGGCAGAAGACTTTCAGTCTTCATAAGGTAGCGCACAGCACTGCAGCTGTGCGCCATTGTTGTCAGCACACTTCATACCAGCGGTCACTGAGGGTGCAGGGCGCTGGGGGGGGCGCTCTGGGCAGCAATGTATTATACCTTTTTTATGGCTAAAATACATCACATATAGCCCTTGAGGCTATATGGATGTATTTAACCCCTGCCAGATCTCACAAACTCCGGGAGAAGAGCCCGCCGTTTTAGGGGGCGGGGCCTATTCTCCTCAGCACACGGCGCCATTTTCCTGCTCAGCTCTGCTGTGAGGAAGGCTCCCAGGCTCTCCCCTGCACTGCACTACAGAAACAGGGTTAAAACAGAGAGGGGGGGCACTTATTTGGCGATATGATTACATATGTGAAAATGCTATAAGGGAAAACACTTGTATAAGGGGTTGTCCCTGTATAATTATAGCGTTTTTGGTGTGTGCTGGCAAACTCTCCCTCTGTCTCCCCAAAGGGCTAGTGGGGTCCTGTCCTCTATCAGAGCATTCCCTGTGTGTGTGCTGTGTGTCGGTACGTGTGTGTCGACATGTAGGAGGACGATGTTGGTGAGGAGGCGGAGCAAATTGCCTGTATTGGTGATGTCACTCTCTAGGGAGTCGACACCGGAATGGATGGCTTATTTAGGAATTACGTGATAATGTCAACACGATGCAAGGTCGGTTGACGACATGAGACGGCCGGCAAACAAATTAGTACCTGTCCAGGCGTCTCAGACACCGTCAGGGGCTTGTAAAAACGCCCATTTACCTCAGTTGGTCGACACAGACACGGACACTGACTTCAGTGTCGACGGTGAAGAAACAAACGTATTTTCCTTTAGGGCCACACGTTACATGTTAAGGGCAATGAAGGAGGTGTTACATATTTCTGATACTACAAGTACCACAAATAAGGGTATTATGTAGGGTGGGAATAATCTACTTGTAGTTTTTCCTGAATCAGATAAATTAAAGTGTGTGATGATACGTGGGTTTCCTCCGATAGAAAATTATTGGAGGTATACCCTTTCCCGCCAGAAGTGAGGGCGAGTTGGGAAACACACCTTAGGGTGGATAAGGCGCTCACACGCTTATAAAAACAAGTGGCGTTACCGTCTCCAGATACGGCCGCCCTCAAAGAGCCAGCTGATAGGAAGCTGAAAATTATCCTAAAAAGTATATACACACATACTGGTGTTATACTACGACCAGCAATCGCCTCAGCCTGGATGTGCAGCTCTGGGGGGGCTTGGTCGGATTTCCTGACTGAAAATATTGATACCCTTGACAGGAACAATATTTTATTGACTATAGAGCATTTTAAGGATGCATTTCTATATATGCGAGATGCGCAGAGGGATATTTGCATTCTGGCATCAAGAGTAGATGTGATGTCCATATCTGCCAGACGATGTTTATAGACACGACAGTGGTCAGGTGATGCAGATTCCAGACGGCACATGGAAGTATTGCCGTATAAAGGGGCGGTCCATCGGACCTGGTGGCCATGGCAACAGCTGGAAAATCCACTTTTGTTACCCCAAGTCACATCTCAGCAGAAAAGGACACAGTCTTTTCAGTCTCAGTCCTTTCGTACCCATAAAGGCAGGCGGGCAAAAGGCCAGTCATATCTGCCCAGGGTTAGAGGAAAGGGAAGAAGACTGCAGCAGGCAGCCCATTCCCAGGAACAGAAGTCCTCCACAGCTTCTGCCAAGTCCGCAGCATGACGCTGGGGCCATACAAGCGGACTCAGGTGCGGTGGGGGGGTCATCTCAAGAGTTTCAGCACGCAGTGGGCTCACTCGCAAGTGGACTCCTGGATCCTACACGTAGTATCCCAGGTGTACATTGGAAATTCGAGACGTCTTCCCCTCACAAGTTCCTGAAGTCTGCTTTACCAACGTCTCCCTCCGACAGGGAGGCAGTATTGAAAAAAAAAAAAAAAAAAAATTCACAGGCTGTATTCCCAGCAGGTGATAATCAAAGTACCCCTCCTACAACAAGGGAAGGGGTATTATTCCACACTATATTGTGGTACTGAAGCCAAACGGCTCGGTGAGATCTAAAAGATTTGAACAATTACATACAAGGGTTCAAATCAAGATGGAGTCACTCAGAGCAGTGATAGCGAACCAGGACGATATGGTGTCACTGGATATCAGGGACGCTTACCTACATGTCCAAATTTTGCCCTTCTCACCAAGGGTATCTCAGGTTCGTGGTACAGAACTGTCACTATCAGTTCAGACGCTGCCGTTTGGATTGTCCACGGCACCCCGGGTCTTTACCATGGTAATGGCCGAAATGATGATTCTTCCTAAAAGAAATATGGACGCTTTCCTGATAAGGGCAAGGTCCAGAGAACAGTTGGCGGTCGGAGTAGCACTATCTCAAGTAGTTCTACGACGGCACGAGTGGATTCTAAATATTCCAAAATCGCATCTTTTTCCAACGAACGTCTAATGTTCCTAGGAATGATTCTGGACACAGTCCAGAAAAGGATGTTTTCTCCCGGAGAAGAAGACCAGGGAGTTATCCGAGCTAGTCAGGAACCTCCTAAAACCAGGAAAAGTATCAGTGCATCATTGCACAAGGGTCCTGTGAAAAATGGTGGTTTCTTACAAAGCGATCCCATTCGGTAGATTTCACGCAAGAACCTTTCAGTGGAATCTGCTGGGAAAATGGTCCGGATCGCATCTTCAGATGCATCAGCGGACAACCCTGTCTCCAAGGACAAGGGTGTTTTCTTCTGCGGTGGCTGCAGAGTGCTCATCTATGAAAGGGCCGCAGATTCGACATTCAGGACTGGGTCCTGGTGACCACGGATGCCAGCCTGAGTGGCTGGGGAGCAGTCACACAAGGAAAAAATTTCCAGGGAGTGTGATCAAGTCTGGAGACTTCTCTCCACATAAATATACTGGAGCTAAGGGCAATTTACAAGGCTCTAAGCTTAGCAAGACCTCTGCTTCAAGGTCAGCCGGTATTGATCCAGTGGGACAACATCACGGCAGTCGCCCACGTAAACAGACAGGGCGACACATGAAGCAGGAGGGAAATGGCAGAAACTGCAAGGATTCTTCGCTGGGCGAAAAATCATGTGATAACACTCTCAGCAGTGTTAATTCCGGGAGTGGAAAACTGGGAAGCAAACTTCCTCAGCAGGCATAACCTCCACCCGGGAGAGTGGGGACTTCAGCGGGAAGTCTTCCACATGATTGTAAACCGTTGGGAAAAACCAAAGGTGGACATGATGGCGTCCCGCCTGAACAAAAAACTAGACAAATATTGCGCCAGGTCAAGGGACCCTCAGGCAATAGCGGTGGACGCTCTGGTAACACTGTGGGTGTACCAGTCAGGGTATGTGTTCCCTCCTATGCATCTCATACCAAAAGTACTGAGAATCATAAGAAGGAGATGAGTAAGAACGATACTCGTGGTTCCGGATGGGTCAAGAAGGACTTGGTACCCGGAACTTCAAGAGATGCTCACGGAAGAACCGTGGCCTCTACCTTTAAGAAAGGACCTGCTCCAGCAGGGGCCTTGTCTGTTCCAAGACTTACTGCGGCTGCGTTTGACGGCATGGCAGTTGAACGCCGGATCCTGAAAGGGCATTCCAGATGAAGTCATCCCTACCCTGGTCGAAGCCAGGAAGGATGTAACCGCAAAACATTTTCACCGCATTTGGCGAAAATATGTTGCGTGGTGTGAGGCCAAGAAGGTCCCTACAGAGGAATTCCAACTGGGTCGTTTCCTACATTTCCTGAAAACAGGACTGTCTATGGGCCTAAAATTAGGGTCCATTAAGGTTCAAATTTCGACCCTGTCAAATTTCTTCCAGAAAGAACTGGCTTCAGTGCCTGAAGTTCAGACGTTGTAAAAGGGGTACTGCATATACAGCCTCCTTTTGTGCCCCCAGTGGCACCTTGGGATCTCAATGTTGTTTTGAGTTTCCTAAAGTCACATTGGTGATCCACTCACCACTGTGGAATTAAAATATTTCACATGGAAGGTGAAGATTCTATTAGCCCTGGCTTCAGCCAGGCGTGTGTCAGAATGGGCGGCTTTATCATATAAAAGCCCTTGCTTAATTTTTCATTCTGACAGGGCAGAATTGAGGACTCGTCCTCAATTTCTCCTTAAGGTGTTTTCTGTTTTTCACATGAACCAACCTATTGTGGTACCTGCGGCTACTAGGGACTTGGAGGACTCCAAGTTACTTGACGTTGTCAGGGCCCTGAAAATATATGTTTCCAGGACGACTGGAGTCAGAAAATCTGACTCGCTGTTTAGCCTGTATGCACCCTACAAGATGGGTGTTCCTGCTTCTAAGCAGACGATTGCTCGCTGGATTTGTAGTACAATTCAGCTTGCACATTCTGTGGCAGGCTTGCCACAGCCAAAATCAGTAAAAGCCCATTCCACAAGGAAGTGGGCTCATCTTGGGCGGCTGCCCGAGGGGTCTCGGCTTTACAACTTTGCCGAGCTGCTACTTGGTCAGGGGCACACCCTGACTGAGGAGGACCTGGAGTTCTCTCATTCGGTGCTGCAGAGTCATCCGCACTCTCCCGCCCGTTTGGGAGCTTTGGTATAATCCCCATGGTCCTGACGGAGTCCCCAGCATCCACTTAGGACGTTAGAGAAAATAAGAATTTACTTACCGATAATTCTATTTCTCGTAGTCCGTAGTGGATGCTGGGCGCCCATCCCAAGTGCGGATTGTCTGCAATACTTGTACATAGTTATTGTTACAAAAATCGGGTTATTTCTTGTTGTGAGCCATCTTTTCAGAGGCTCCTTCGTTGTTATCATACTGTTAACTGGGTTCAGATCACAGGTTGTACGGTGTGATTGGTGTGGCTGGTATGAGTCTTACCCGGGATTCAATATCCTTCCTTATTATGCACGCTCGTCCGGGCACAGTATCCGAACTGAGGCTTGGAGGAGGGTCATAGGGGGAGGAGCCAGTGCACACCACCTGATCCTAAAGCTTTTATTATTGTGCCCTGTCTCCTGCGGAGCCGCTAAACCCCATGGTCCTGACGGAGTCCCCAGCATCCACTACGGACTACGAGAAATAGAATTATCGGTAAGTAAATTCTTATTTTTTCTATTGGAATGCATGTGTGCACTTTTTATCATCCATGCAGGGCAGATCAAGAGGAGGAGGGGGAGGGCCTGTGTGCAGCCTCTGTGCTTGCCCCCCCCCCCCCTCCTCAACAGCTGATGGCCCTCATTCCGAGTAGTTCGCTCGCTAGCTGCTTTTAGCAGCATTGCACACGCTAGGCCGCCGCCCTCTTCGAGTGTAACTTAGCTTAGCAGAAGTGGAACGAAAGATTAGCAGAATTGCTACTAAATAATTCTTTGCAGTTTCTGAGTAGCTCCGGACCTACTCACAGATTGCGATCAGCTCAGTCCGTTTAGTTCCTGGTTTGACGTCACAAACACGCCCTGAGTTCGACCAGCCACTCCCCCGTTTCTCCAGACACTCCCGTGTTTTTCCCTGACACGCCTGCGTTTTTTTGCAAACGCCGGGAAAACACTGAGTTACCACCCAGAAACGCCCCTTTCCTGTCAATCATTTACAGAACAGCAGCGCGACTGAAAAGCGCTGCAGAATCCGCAGCAAATATGGTTTTTAGTTAAATAACTAAGCGCATGCGCCCTATATACCTTGCGCATGCACAGTTTGCAACAAATCGCAGCATAGCAAAAATCGTCAACGAGCGAACAACTCGGAATGACCCCCGATATCCGCTGTACACTCTGGTGCTTGCCATTGTCTACTTGCAGGGAACATTTCCTGATGGTCTCTGTAGTACGCTAGAGCAGAGCCCTTGAACCACAGCTCCTGCCCCATGTTCCGGTGATAACTGCGGCACAGATCTCCAGAAACATGGTGCTTGGACCATGGGAGTAATTCCAAGTTGATCGCAGCAGGAATTTAGGCCCTCATTCCGAGTTGATCGGTCGCAAGGCGAATTTAGCAGAGTTACACACGCTAAGCCGCCGCCTACTGGGAGTGTATCTTAGCATCTTAAAATTGCGACCGATGTATTCGCAATATTGCGCTCACAAACTACTTAGCAGTTTTAGAGTAGCTCCAGACTTACTCTGCCTGTGCGATCAGTTCAGTGCTTGTCGTTCCTGGTTTGACGTCACAAACACACCCAGCGTTCGCCCAACCACTCCCCCGTTTCTCCGGCCACTCCTGCGTTTTTTCCGGAAACGGTAGCGTTTTCAGCCACACTCCCATAAAACGGCCTGTTTCCGCCCAGTAACACCCATTTCCTGTCAATCACATTACGATCGCCGGAGCGATGAAAAAGCCGTGAGTAAAAATACTATCTTCATAGCAAAGATACTTGGCGCAGTCGCAGTGCGAATATTGCGCATGCGCACTAAGCGGAATTTCACTGCGATGCGATGAAAAATACCGAGCGAACGACTCGGAATGAGGGCCTTAGTTAGCAATTGGGCAAAACCATGTGCACTGCAGGGGAGGCAGATATAACATGTACAGAGAGAGTTAGATTTTGGTGGGTTATTTTATTTCTGTGCAGGGTAAATACTGGCTGCTTTATTTTTACACTGCAAATTAGATTGCAGATTGAATACACCACACCCAAATAACTCTCTCTGCACATGTTAAATCTGCCTCCCCTGCAGTGCACATGGTTTTGCCCAATTGCTAACTAAATTCCTGCTGCGATCAACTTGGAATTACCCCCCATGTTCTCAATGATACCTGCTGAGAGGTATTTTGAATAATTGCAGGTTGTGCAATGGGGTCCCCATGGATCCAGGGGCCCAAGTGCACGGCACACTCTGCACCCATTAGAAATACACCAAAGCATAGGCTAACCATACTAACCCATGATGTATTACACAGGTTCTATGACTGACTGACCACTTCCAGTGTTTCATCTGGTTTTAAGCAGCTAGAGAACCTGTGTACTTCATTAGTGTTAAAGTTTAAATGGATCGTAAGGTAAGCTTACATACATTAATAGCTCCTAGCATTTGCAGAATGACACCAGCCATCATAAGTAACTGGTACCTGCTATAATCCCAGAAAACACGAAACTCGCTGAGTGTAAAGTCTGCTACTTGTTGGTAAATCACTTTTGGTTGGTTGGAAAGGTTTTCCCACATCACTGACTGCTCCTAATACTTTCTCCACAGTGCAAGTTGCCACAAATGTGATTATATTTCTGAATCCTGACTACTACATGTGGCCAATATGACCTCAAATATCGTCAGATACAAATTCCAATGCTCCTCATTAGCCAATGACAGCACAGAGAACATATTCCAACAAGATCTTTTTCTATCCTGACCATTTAGAACAGGGGTGGCCAAACAGTCAATTGCGATCGACTGGTCGATCGCGATCCGCCGCCCAGCCACCCGAAGCTGCGCCTCTCCTGCCTGCCGCTCTGCCTCCTCAGTCTGGTCTGCGGCAGTGACGGCCGAGTGTATAGCTCAAATGAGGTGCCGGTTCGTTAGCCAATGAGAGCTCGCGGACCGGCGCCTGATTTGAGCTATACACGCTGCCGTCACCGCCGGAGATTAGACTGAGAAGCAGGGCGGCAGACAGGAGAAGCGCGCGCTGCGCTCTCCACACAGCAACAGTGAGCTCTTCTATGGGGGCATATCTGGCATTGTGGGCACATGGCTCAGTGGGGGCATATCTGGCAATGTGGGGCATATCTGGCACTGTGGGGTCATATGTGGCACTGGGGGCATATCTGGCTCTGCGGGCACATGGCACTGTGGGGGCATATCTGGCACTGTGGGGGCATATCTGGCACTGTGGGCACATGGCACTGTGGGGGCATATCTGTAATCTGGCGCTGTGGGGGCATATCTGGCACTGTGGGCACATGGCACTGTGGGCGCATATCTGTATCTGGCACTGTGGGGGCATATCTGGCACTGTGGGCACATGGCACTGTGAGGGCATATCTGGCACTGTGGGCACATGGCACTGTGGGGGCATATCTGGCACTGTGGGGGCATATCTGTAATCTGGTACTGTGGGGGCATATCTGGCACTGTGGGCACATGGCACTGTGGGGGCATATCTGTATCTGGCACTGTGGGGGCATATCTGTCATTGTGGGCAAATGGCACTGTGGGGGCATATCTGTAATCTGGCGCTGTGGGGGCATATCTGGCACTGTGGGCACATGGCACTGTGGGGGCATATCTGTATCTGGCACTGTGGGGGCATATCTGGGACTGTGGGGCATATCTGGCACTGTGGGCACATGGCACTGTGAGGGCATATCTGGCACTGTGGGGGCATATGTGTTTGAGGTTTTTACCTGTGGGGGCCAATGTGTTATTTCGTGTGAGGCAGTCATTACACTCTGTGCAGCAAGTCTACGTCCCTTTTTTTGTTATACCACGCCCACTTTTTGTTATACCAAGCCCCTTTTTTTGCGCTATTATTCCTCCTAGGTAGATCACAAAAGCTTTTCAGCTTTCAAAGTAGATCACCGACTCCAAAAGTCTGGCCGCCCCTGATTTAGAACTTGTACAATGACACAGACCATCGTTCTTGATTCACCACTGAAGTCATCGATTGGCCTGAACATACAGTCATAAGTGCCCTCTATACACCCCAGCATCAAAAATACCTTCCTAGATTCCAAGGGCCTTAGTAACGGACGTGTACAGATAGATATATAAAAGATATATATCAATTAACAGACGCTACTAGTGCTGGTTTTCTAAGCAGCTGTAGAAGGGGGTGGTATTCATGTGACCGCCGGTCAGCTGACCGACAGTCACATGACCTCCTCCATGAGCCCGACGGCTCACTATCCCGATGGTCGGCATGCCGACCAAAAGGGACTATTTCCACTCGTGGGTGTCCACGACACCCATAGAGTGGGAATAGAACCCGTGGCGACCGCAGGTCGCCACCGAGCCCGCAAGGGGCTTGCTGCACTCGCCCCTCCCCGCCGGGATCCCGGCGTCGGTATGCTGCCGGGATCCCGGCGTCGGTAAGGTGACCGGCGGTCAGGAGACCGCCGGTCACCAGTACTACACCCGTAGAAGGAGATAGTCACTCTCCACAAGTACAAAGATATAATAAAGAGAAAACAGCGCTCAATAATAATTAACATAAAGGAAAATACACATGTATTTTATATATATGATTTTAATATTTATGTCTTTAGTATTAAAAGTGTTATATGAAATTTAGATCACCACAAGGTCCACATGTGTATTTTCCTTTATGTTAATTATTATTGAGCGCTGTTTTCTCTACATTAGTAATGGACATCTTTTCTCCAATCTCCTGCTCCCTACTGAATAGGGATCATACGTCGCACTGCAGAATGAGGGAACTGATCGCATAGTGCAGGCCTGGCCAACCTGTGGCTCTCCAGCTGTTGTGAAACTACAAGTTCCAGCATGCCCTGCCATAGTTTTGCTATTAGGCAATGCTAAAACCGTGGCAGTGCATGCTGGGATTTTGTAGTTTCACAACATCTGAAGAACCACAGGTTGGCCAGGCCTGGCATCGTGTGTACCCCTGATCCGTATGTTCCCTGACATTCATTTAATTGTCCCATTTAGGGTAGCCAGTCCAGGGATCGGGATTAACAGGATCCTTGTATTTGGGGCCAAAATCTGGGATTTGAATCCTGAGATTTAACCTTCCAATCTTGGGATTTCGGGACTGCGCTCCGCATACGATTTATATTTCTGCCGGGCAGCGGTGAGCACTGAGCACTTGGCTCAGACACTGCCTGGCTGTATGGCTGTGCACCACACTGCAGCTCCTGCAAGCCACCTTAAGCAGAGGTGGACACTGCAGAATCCTCTGCTCATCACAGCGTCGGCGTGGCATGGCTCAGCCTGTCACAACAGAGGGCTCACGAGAATTGGCTGGGTGGCCAGCCCTGGGCTCAGGGGGGTATATATTGGAGTAGTCGGGAGTCGGGACTGGAGGAGGGGGGAGACGCGCTGCTGCTGCAGCATCATTTCCCTGTGGGGCTGGGCCATGATTATGATAATCCCTGTCACCCTGTGGTGGGCTGGGGCAGGGCTCGACTGATGGCCCTGAAAGTTATTTTATTCCTGTGAGGGGCTGGAGTCGGGGGCCATGATTTGTGAGATCTGGGAAATGCTTTTCAACTACTTTAAAAGGTGTCTCTGGCTTGCACAGACCCCATAATAAATCGTTACTGTATTTCTTGTCCACAGTGTATGAGGAGACGAGATTTTGGTCTCTGTGTATGTCATCACACATGATTGACACAATACTGTGATATAGTTAACAGGTGACTAATATTAAGGGCAAAAATATTCACAAGCTTTCACTTGCAGCAAGGTGGATCACCCTTAAACTGGCCATACAGTAGGGCGATAACGTGTATGAATACACGCTATCTATGCATTATTCGACCCATCGCATGCACATCGTGCATGTTTTGGGCGCGATTACGATGCGCGTCCCCGTGGGTCGCACGTCGCATCAACTGATCATATGTGCTGCACATATGATTAGTCAATCTGGATTGGGGTCAATTGCAGTTTGTATGTTAGATCGTATGGTAAGCAAAAGCACCTTATGATCTGTTGCACGTGGGGAAGCTGGCGGGGGAGTCGTGGGATGGCTCGCATCTGATGCGAGTCGTCCTAATGTATGGCCAGCATTACTGATTACTATTTTTCTTTTGAAAGAGGTTTATTACTGTACATACCCCTCAGCAAAAAAATATAATTCATACATATGGTTAGTAAAGTACTGGCACTTTAAAACCTTTAGTATGTATATGTGTGTGCTGGCTCCTCCCTCTATGCCCCTCCTACCAGACTCAGTCTAGGAAACTGTGCCCGAGGAGACGGACATACCACGAGAGAAGAAAACAGGTACAACAGCCGTGAGGCATTAAGCCAACACACAACCATAACCGAAAAGGAGGGCGCTAACCAGAACAGAGGATAGCAACACCAACCTAACCAGTATAGCAAAGGTATCCCAACAACATAAGGGGACCGCAACGGCGGCCCAACCAAACAGTCAGGTAAGCAGGAAATTGAAGCACTGAGGCGGGCGACCAGTATCCACTACGGACTACGAGAAAAGGAAGTACTGGTAGGTATTAAAATCCTATTTTCTCTTACGTCCTAGTAGATACTGGGGAACTGTACTTTAGTACCATGGGGAAGTCCCAAAGCTATCAAACGGGTGGGGGAGTGCTGAGACCCCTGTAAAACCGCATGACCAAACTGAAGGTCATCCTTGGCCAAAGTGTCGAACCAGACCAAGTAGCAGCTCGGCACAGCTGCAAGGCCGAGACCCCCAGGGGCAGCCGCCCCGGAAGAGCCCACAGATCTCATCGAGTGGGCCTGAATGGACGTCGGCAAAAGCAAAGCCACCGAAGTATAGGACTGTTGAATGGTAAACCTGAGCCAACGAGCAATTGATTGCTAAGAAGCCGGACGACCAATCTTGGTGGCCTCATAAAGTACAAATAGCGAGTAGATCCAGCTGAAATGGCCGGGCATGAAAACTGCCATATTGGATTGCCTCGTAAGCAGCAACCATCCTCCCCAGTATGCGGAGGCAAAAGATGTATGGACACCTTGCGAGGACGGAGCACCAAGCGGACCATAGCCTGGGAAGTCAAGGCCTTGTCCACCGGGAGAAACACCTTTTGAGACACTGTATCCAGTATCATTCCCAGAAACTGAAGACGTTGGGTCGGTTCCAGGTGAGATTTCTGAAAATTTAGGATCCACCCATGATCCGTAAGCAGGCGAGTCGTCAGATCGATGCTGTGCAGTAGACACTCCCTGGACATGGCCTTTATCAGGAGATCGTCCAAGTAGGGGACAATGTTAACTCCCATCATGCGCAGTTGCAGCATCATCTCCACCATGACTTTGGTGAAGACCCTCAGAGCTGTGGACAGTCCAAAGGGCAAGGCCTGAAACTGAAAATGGTTGTCCAGGTTGGCGAACCTGAGGTAAGCCTGATGAGGGAGCCACATGGGAATGTGGAGGTAAGCATCCTTGACATCTAGAGATACTAGGAATTTCCCCTCCTCCAGACTGGACACCATGGCCCACAGAGATTCCATCTTGAATTTGAACTTCCGCAGATACGGGTTCAGAGACTTCAGGTTTAAGATGGTTCGCACCGAACCGTCCGGTTTTGGAACGACAAAAAGACTGGAGTAAAAACCCCTGTTGCGCAACGGAGGAGGTACCGAAACCACCACCCCTGTCCACAAAAGTTTTTGAATAGCCTCTTGCAAGGTAACTTTTGCTGCAGGCAAAACTGGTAAGCCCGACTTGAAAACTCTGTGAGGAGGGAGTGCATGAAATTCCAGATGGTATCCCTGGGAAATGAGGTCCCTCACCCAAGGATCCTGGCAGGACTTTGCCCACACGTGGGCGCAGTGTTGAAGGCTACCTGAAAATCGCCTTGCTGCTCGGGCCAACCGTCACGTGGAAGGCTTAGCGGCAGGGGATCCGGTGGTCTGGTCCAGGGAGGCAGCAGCTGCAGGTTTTCGGGACTTACCACGAGATCCTTTCGGAGTGGTGGAGATGCCCCGGCCCCTGCCTCTGAACCTTGCCACATGAAAGGACTGCAAAGAGGGTCCCGTGTAAGAACGTCTAGCAAGTGGTGCAGCCGACGGCAGGTAGGTAGACTTACCCTCCGTTGCTTGGGAGATCCATTTATTTAATTCGTCCCCAAACAAGGCATCACCTGTAAAGGGAAGATTTTCTACACCCTTTTTGGAATCAGCGTCCGCTTGACGTAAACCATAGAGCTCTGCGTGCCGAAACAGCCATAGCAATAGTGCGCTCATTTATCTTACACAATTCCTTTATAGCCTCGCTCCCTGTATGTGTTGCAGCAGAGTAATGACCTCATCCCGGGCAGAGAGTCTAAACCAGTGTTTTTCAACCACTGTGCCGTGGCACACTAGTGTGCCTGAGCAGTCTCCAGGTGTGCTGCCATAGAAGCCACAGCCATGCCAGTCAGTGTTTTGCCACTACTGTGGCCATGGAACGATCAATGCTGGTGGGTTTAGTGGTTGCAGAGCCAGTTCTAATTTTGGGCCCGGGCAGTGTTGGGCTCTTCTGGCTTTCTCAGATGTGGCTCAGGCGTTACCTATGGAGAAGCTGCGACATGACATCCTAGGACATACAACTGCACCATGCATCACCATTATTTGAATGTGCTTGTTCAGTGTGCCGCGAGTTGTAAAAGGTTTAAAATCTCTGGTCTAAACCATCAATAAAAGTATGAGACCACTTGACCATTGCCCTGGAAATCCACCCACAAACTATTGTGGGTCGCTGTGCTATACTCGCTGCTATATAAATTGCCTTGTGAGTGGTTTAAATTTTACGGTCAGCCATTTCTTTTACGGTTAGCCGTTTCCTGGCACTGGCAGTACCAATTTCAAGGACAGTCTGGACACAGAAGTATCGACTGAGGGGGGGTTTCCCATACCTTACTGTCCTCAGCTGGGAGGGGAAAGGTAGTTAAAAACCTCTGTTAAATTTAAAATTTCTTATCAGGGTTTAACCATGCTTCCTTGGCCAGGAAGTTTAACTCTTTAGACACAGGAAAAGTTGCCGAGGTCTTTGGTCTAACATTAAAGTACAACTCCTCATCTGGTTCTGCCTCCTGATCTGGGATGTGAAGAACCTCTCTAACAGCAAAAATGAGGGCCTCCACCCCTGGGGACAGAGAACTGTCCTCATCCATATCATCATCCACATCAGGCTGATCAGAATCAGAATCAGACTGGAGCACCTCTGGCAGTGAACGCTTATGTGATACCAACAGAGGGGGCTGAGAAGCCTTTCTGGTATCTGCTGCTTTTGCCATACAATCAATACACTGATTCAACACCTGTCTCTCCCTTTTAGCTGCAGCTAATTCTGAATTGACATTCTGTATCATGCTTTTAAAATTGTCTAAACAGTCAGGTGCCTGTGAACTGTGTCCCTATGGAGATAAGGAGCATTGTTCACACATGAGGGACCCCGCTGATGAAGGTGTAGCGTTACAAGCTGCACCCATAACCATGTCCACAAACATATTAATTAGTGATGAGCGGGTTCGGTTCCTCGGAAACCGAACCCCCCCGAACTTCACCCATTTTACACGGGTCCGAGGCATACTCGGATTCTCCCGTATGGCTCGGTTAACCCGAGCGCGCCCGAACGTCATCATCCCGCTGTCGGATTCTCGCGAGATTCGGATTCTATATAAGGAGCCGCGCGTCGCCGCCATTTTCACTCGTGCATTGGAAATGTTAGGGAGAGGACGTGGCTGGCGTCCTCTCCGTTTATTAATGTTGCTGCAAATATTTGTGCTTATTGCTTAATTGTGGGGACTGGGGAGCAGCTGTATTATATAGGAGGAGTACAGTGCAGAGTTTTGCTGATCAGTGACCACCAGTTTTATCCGTTCTCTGCCTGAAAAACGCTCCATATCTGTGCTCAGTGTGCTGCATATATCTGTGCTCACACTGCTTTATTGTGTGGACTGGGGACCAGCAGTATTATATAGGAGGAGTACAGTGCAGAGTTTTGCTGACCAGTGACCACCAGTATTATACGTTGTCTGCCTGAAAAACGCTCCATATCTGTGCTCAGTGTGCTGCATATATCTGTGCTCACACTGCTTTATTGTGGGGACTGGGGACCAGCAGTATTATATAGGAGGAGTACAGTGCAGAGTTTTGCTGACCAGTGACCACCAGTATTATACGTTGTCTGCCTGAAAAACGCTCCATATCTGTGCTCAGTGTGCTGCATATATCTGTGCTCACACTGCTTTATTGTGGGGACTGGGGACCAGCAGTATTATATAGGAGGAGTACAGTGCAGAGTTTTGCTGACCAGTGACCACCAGTATTATACGTTGTCTGCCTGAAAAATGCTCCATATCTGTGCTCAGTGTGCTGCATATATCTGTGCTCACACTGCTTTATTGTGGGGACTGGGGACCAGCAGTATTATATAGGAGGAGTACAGTGCAGAGTTTTGCTGACAGTGACCACCAGTATATATAGCAGTACGGTACGGAAGGCCACTGCTCTACCTACCTCTGTGTCGTCAAGTAT
This sequence comes from Pseudophryne corroboree, assembly GCF_028390025.1. Taxonomy (NCBI): domain Eukaryota; kingdom Metazoa; phylum Chordata; class Amphibia; order Anura; family Myobatrachidae; genus Pseudophryne; species Pseudophryne corroboree. Next base: position 117,852,502 of record NC_086448.1, read on the forward strand.
ACTATCCATCTAGATTCTATACCTGTGGTGCATTTTAGTTTTGCAGTTTGCTGACAGTGACCACCAGTATATATAGCAGTACGGTACGGAAGGCCACTGCTCTACCTACCTCTGTGTCGTCAAGTATACTATCCATCTAGATTCTATACCTGTGGTGCATTTTAGTTTTGCAGTTTGCTGACAGTGACCACCAGTATATATAGCAGTACGGTACGGAAGGCCACTGCTCTACCTACCTCTGTGTCATCAAGTATACTATCCATCTAGATTCTATACCTGTGGTGCATTTTAGTTTTGCAGTTTGCTGACAGTGACCACCAGTATATATAGCAGTATGGTACGGAAGGCCACTGCTCTACCTACCTCTGTGTCGTCAAGTATACTATCCATCTAGATTCTATACCTATGGTGCATTTTAGTTTTGCAGTTTGCTGACCAGTGACCACCAGTATATATAGCAGTACGGTACGGAAGGCCACTGCTCTACCTACCTCTGTGTCGTCAAGTATACTATCCATCTAGATTCTATACCTGTGGTTCATTTTAGTTTTGCAGTTTGCTGACAGTGACCACCAGTATATATAGCAGTACGGTACGGAAGGCCACTGCTCTACCTACCTCTGTGTCGTCAAGTATACTATCCATCCATACCTGTGGTGCATTTCAGTTGTGCGCAGTATATATAGTAGTAGGCCATTGCTATTGATACTGGCATATAATTCCACACATTAAAAAATGGAGAACAAAAATGTGGAGGTTAAAATAGGGAAAGATCAAGATCCACTTCCACCTCGTGCTGAAGCTGCTGCCACTAGTCATGGCCGAGACGATGAAATGCCATCAACGTCGTCTGCCAAGGCCGATGCCCAATGTCATAGTAGAGAGCATGTAAAATCCAAAAAACAAAAGTTCAGTTAAATGACCCAAAAATCAAAATTAAAAGCGTCTGATGAGAAGCGTAAACTTGCCAATATGCCATTTACGACACGGAGTGGCAAGGAACGGCTGAGGCCTTGGCCTATGTTCATGGCTAGTGGTTCAGATTCACATGAGGATGGAAGCACTCATCCTCTCGCTAGAAAACTGCAGTGCCACTCCTAGATGGGCCAGGTGTTTGTGTCGGCCACATGGGTCGCTTAGCTTAGTCACACAGCTACCTCATTGCACCTCTTTTTTTCTTTGCATCATCTGCTGTTTGGGGACTATTTTTTAAATCTGCCATCCTGTCTGACACTGCAGTGCCACTCCTAGATGGGCCAGGTGTTTGTGTCGGCCACTTGTGTCGCTTAGCTTAGTCACACAGCGACCTTGGTGCGTCTCTTTTTTTCTTTGCATCATGTGCTGTTTGGGGACTATTTTTTTGAAGTGCCATCCTGTCTGACACTGCAGTGCCACTCCTAGATGGGCCAGGTGTTTGTGTCGGCCACTTGTGTCGCTTAGCTTAGTCACACAGCGACCTTGGTGCGTCTCTTTTTTTCTTTGCATCATGTGCTGTTTGGGGACTATTTTTTTGAAGTGCCATCCTGTCTGACACTGCAGTGCCACTCCTAGATGGGCCAGGTGTTTGTGTCGGCCACTTGTGTCGCTTAGCTTAGTCACACAGCGACCTTGGTGCGCCTCTTTTTTTCTTTGCATCATGTGCTGTTTGGGGACAATTTTTTTGAAGTGCCATCCTGTCTGACACTGTAGTGCCACTCCTAGATGGGCCAAGTGTTTGTGTCGGCCACTTGTTTCGCTTAGCTTAGTCACACAGCGACCTTGGTGCGCCTCTTTTTTTCTTTGCATCATGTGCTGTTTGGGGACTATTTTTTTGAAGTGCCATCCTGCCTGACACTGCAGTGCCACTCCTAGATGGGCCAGGTGTTTGTGTCGACCACTTGTGTCGCTTAGCTTAGCCATCCAGCGACCTCGGTGCAAATTTTAGGACTAAAAATAATATTGTGAGGTGTGAGGTGTTCAGAATAGACTGAAAATGAGTGTAAATTATGGTTATTGAGGTTAATAATACTATGGGATCAAAATGACCCCCAAATTCTATGATTTAAGCTGTTTTTGAGGGTTTTTTGTAAAAAAAACACCCGAATCCAAAACACACCCGAATCCGACAAAAAAATTTCAGGGAGGTTTTGGCAAAACGCGTCCGAATCCAAAACAGGGCCGCGGAACTGAATCCAAAACCAAAACACAAAACCCGAAAAATTTCCGGTGCACATCTCTAAAATACAACTGAAAATACAGCGCAGCCCACTGGACACCTCCATACAGACCCTAGAGAGCCCCTGGAGTGACACTGAGGAAACGGAGACCAGCACACAAACACAGCAGCCCAATGTGTGAATGTAAGTGTACAACCTGATACAAGTGCAGCGACGCTGCCGCTGGAGAGCTCCCTCCCTGCTATGACACCCTGGTACCAGCACAGAAGTCTGTAACAGCGTGGGTCCCCGAAGAAGCAGTGTACATGCAGCCTTAACGATCCGCAGCAGCAGGAAATGGTGCCTTCCCGCCTCTGGTCCTGCTTCGGGAAGCCCCGCCCCTTGCAATGGCACGCGGTCCCTGTGTTTTTTTTTTTTTTTATACTGGCCCTGTTAATACACAGTAAAACTATAACAGTACACACAAAGCCTTGTCTGACAGTGAGCACTGCTGAGGAGAGCCAGTTTTGTCCGCGGTGGCCACCGCAGCTCGTGGCCTATGACCCCCGCGCGACATGCCCCCAAAACTACACCGGGGACCCGCTAACTGGGACCCCGGCGTAACACTTACCGCACCTTGATCTTCGGCATCTGTTAGAGTGTGGCGGCTAGCTGCCAGCGTGGGCACACATACTAACGATGTGTGATCAGCACCTCAGGAGCTAAGTGTCCTGTCAGCTGGGATTACGAACCATTAACCCTCAGTAGGTTGGTTTGGTCCCCCCCTCTAAGTCCCACGAAGCAGGCAGCCTGGTTGCCAACCAGGGCTACCTGAAAATAACTAACTAAAATAAAAAATAAAGGAAACTCTCTGGAGCTCCAGAGAAATGCACCCGGCTCCTTGGGCACATTTTTTTAAACTGAGTCTGGTAAGATGGGCATAGGGGGGAGGAGCCAGCACACACAGACAGACACTAAAGGTTTTAAAGTGCCAGGCCCCAGTGGACCCGATCTATACCCCATGGTACTAAAGTACAGAACCCTAGTATCCACTAGGCCGTTAGAGAAATAAAGAAAACTCTCTGGAGCTCCACAGAAATGCACCCAGCTACTTGTGCACATTTTTCTAAACTGAGTCTGGTAGGAGGGGCATAGAGGGGAGGAGCCAGCACACACATACACACACACACTAAAGGTTTTTAAGTGCCAGGCTCCAGTGGACCCGATCTATACCCCTATGGTACTAAAGTACAGTTCCACAGTATCCACTAGGACGTAAGAGAAAGGAATATTTTCTGCTGGTATCTCTCCCAACCTCTTCTTGGGATGGTACCCTGTTTTGATTTATCTAACATTTCTATCTCCTTGTAAGGTGCAAATGCACCACATATAGTTACACTATTAATACAAAATTCCATGGTATTATAGGGATCAAATGCATTACCTATTACATCCTCATTACAGAGTTCTTCTATAGGACCGGGTTCAAAATGAACTAAGAGTATATTGTAGAGAGGGGGCCTGGACTGAACACCCTAGTTTCTTATAATGGGATGTGCTACCTTGCTGGGACTTAGGACTGTAATATAGGAACAAGAATGCAGGTGCACCATGCACTATTAAAATGATAACAACCATCATATCCGAGGTTCTTGCCATATATTGCCCAATTTACAAGCCTGCCCACCTTCTTCACAGTGACCTCATCGGACAGGTCCCTAACATTATAGGGGTTCGCCTCTGGGGCACAAAGCACCCCCAAACCACCCCAGCCCAGGGCACCACACAGATAAGGGATAGAAGTGAGAAATCAGTGTTAGGCAAGTGAAAGAAGCTGTTGAGTGTTATACCTCTTTTATACAGAGATTGCGGGTCGCAGCCAGGAGCCTGACACGGGTGCTACCCGGCTGCGACCCGCGTCAGCCCCCTTTTTCCACTGCCAGCTCATTGTTGGGTTGGTGACACAGCCGATGACGCTGCGGGGGCAGCGCTTGGAGATCACATGATCTCCAAGCACCGCCTGTATATTCTCTGTAAACGGGAAGCCGGGTCGATGCGATCCGGGTACAGTTTACACTGCACAGTTTGCCGGGTTGAACACGTATTCAACCCTGCAAACTACCCGAGTTGGAATACCTGGTCACTCGACCCAGATTATTCTAACTCTGCCCTTTTACACAGAGCAGCATCACGGGTTATGCACGTTCATGTGCAATAACCCATGTTATATGCTTGCGGTGTAAAATGGGTATTAGAAAGAGGACAGCAGTAAGGTGTCAGAATGTTAGAAAGTGATGTTAGCTGATCAGTGCTACAAGTGTAAAAGATGGGCGAAAAATGCTACATAAATAAAAAAAAACACAGGGTGATATAGGTGTTAAAAATAAATGTAAGGTGGTGATGCCCAGCCAGAGCAATCCAAGGAGCCCCATGCCCCAAAAGTTCATCCCCAAACTGACTTTCTATATAATGAACTAATACAGTCTCAGCAATGACAGAATGTAATAGTATTGTCAGACTTAATTAAAGAAATGATGCGGAGAGAAAAAACAGGTCACATGGAACTCACTTAGCATCTCCAGAATTATGTCCAAATGTCATATTACTCAGTAAATAGTCTATTTGGCTATTAACCAGTGGCGGCTCCAGAGGTGAGGCTGCAGCGCAATCCAAATTTAAAACTGGGGAGAAGCGGAGTTTTAACAGAGGAGGGGGCCCCTTCCTCTACCCAGTGCAGTAGGCTCCGGCATTGTGCCGGAGTCTACTGCGCATGTGCAGGTCTCTGGAAAAATGGCACCCGCCCAGTTTCTGCAGACTAAGGCCAGATTTATCGAGCTTTGGAGAGTGATAAATTGCACAGTGATAAATGCCAAAAAAAATGCAAAATCATGCACTTGGGTCTCAAAAATCCAAAGGCTAAATACAGTATTAATGGCACTATACTGGAAACTACTGAGGAGGAAAGGGATCTAGGAGTTACTATTTCAGGTGACTTAAAGGCAGGTAAGCAATGTAACAAAGCAATGAGGAAGGCTAGTCAGATGCTTGGTTGCATTGGAAGAGGAATCAGCAGCAGAAAGAAAGAAGTAATAATGCCACTGTATAGGTAATTGGTACGGCCTCATCTACTGTGTTCAATTCTGGAGGCCATATCTTCAAAAGGATATTAATACATAAGAGACTGTACAAAGAAGGGCAACTAAAATGGTGCATGGCCTACATCACAATACATACCCAGAAAGACAAAAAAAATCTCAATATGTATAGTTTGGAGCAGAGAAGGGAAAGGGGGGACATGATAGAAACTTTCAAATATATCGAGGGTTTTAACAAAGTCCAGGAGGGAAACATTCTCCAAATGAAGAGAAGCAATAGGACACGAGGGCATGCACTGAGACTGGAGGGGGGAGGTTCAGGGGAAATTTTCAGAAAAATTACTTCACAGAAAGGTAGTGGACAAGTGGAATAGCCTCCCATCAGAGGTGGTAGAGGCTAAGACAGTAGAGCAAGTTAAACATGCATGGGATAGACATAAGGATATCCTTACAAATAAATAAGGATCAAATAAGGATTGAGCTAAAAATATGGTAAAAAAAAGGGGCAGACTAGATGGGCCAAGTGGTTCTTATCTGCCGTCAAATTCAAATTCTATGTAAGTACCAGCCAATCAGCTCCTAACTGCCATGTTACAGGCTGTGTTTCAAAAATGACATGGCTTGACAAATCTTAGCCTAATTTTGCTAGTGGGCATGCACGGCAGCCATTTTGGCTGTGGCTATTGCCACGGCTGCAGCGCCCAATACGGGACTCCGGAAAGGTAAGTATTAAAACATGGGTGCAGTGTGTGCCTCCGCTGGACCCAGGGGCCTGTGTGCACTGCACACATTGCACCCATTAATGAAATGCCGATGTAGGGGAGCCACATAAACTGCCACCACAAACGCTGCCAAACATCGCTGGCTGGGACTCGCTGTCAGATGATGTAACTCCCCTATTTGAATTTTGGACTGTGCTGCAGCCCCACTGATGGAGCCGTCACTGCTAGTAACAAAAAACTACATGGGCGCAGCTTTTTCCATTTATTTTAATGTGATCATTAACTCCAGTGGTTAAACATACATATGACTCATGGGGCTCATTTTGAGTGTCTGAGACCAGTGAAAACATTATTGCTAATTTCCAAAATTCATTAACTAAATTGGTCTTTAATAGATTTCCCCTAAGAATTTGTTAATTTCAGTGATTTTTCGATGCCTGACAACTTGTTTTGACTGTTTGGAAAACTGTGATTTATAGGTCTAGTTCCATAATAGATGCAAAGATTTGAAAAAGAAACTGATAATCTGTGAAAAATATTTGTATCACTCTACAAACTGGTCTTTAGCAAAATAAGAAAAATAAACCCCTTAATGTCCCAAGGACCCTCATTTACTGTACTCCAAGTGTAAAAGATGTGCGAAAAACGCTACATAAATAAAAAAAAACGAACACAGGGTGATATAGATTATAAGGATCACACAGTAATAATGCCTCGTCAGCTTCTGCAGCTGGTGGTAATGGCTGGTGGTGATGACACAGCCAGTTAGCCTGCACATTGTGACATCACACAAATGGAATACTGAGGTGTGGCCTTGGAATTCTCACTTCTCAGTACGTGTTGCATGATGAAGGTATGTTCTGTTTGAGGCTCTAATCCTTTCCTTAACTACGTTTCTAATCTTCAAACTTCATCCTCATCTAGGCCTATTCTTCTTCTTCCTGAAGAGCTTTCCATCCTATCATTCTTCAATTCCAATAGCAAAACTATAAATTCATTCATTCATTTGCTGTTCCATACACACTGTATCCCATATTGGGAAAATCCCTAAATGATGACTTTATAGCAGACTGGGAGACGATCAAAAGATACTTAGGGGCTTATTTACTAAGTCTTGGACCGAGATAAAGTGGACGGAGATCCGTTCCGAACAGCCATCTCACAGGCTGTGTTTGAAAAATGACAGGTGCTGGTTGGCTGGTACTTTATCTCCGTCCACTTTATCTCTGTCCAAGGCTTAGTAAATAGAGCCCTTAAACTCTTCCATATTTGCCATAAATCTAACCATTTCAGTGTTATATATGTAAATATTGGACATAAAGGGGGAGATTTATCAAAGCTCATTGGTTCAAAGAAACAGACCTCATCCAAGCATATCACTTAATCGGCACATAGGGAGTGAGCTGACAAATTGTGACTTAAATATGGGGTGCAGGAGAAAATGTGACCACAAACTTTTATTTGTAATAATAGACTTTGTTTCTTTGAGCCAATGAGTTCAGTAGACCTAATCCCATGAAAGGAAAAAAACTATGTGTATAAAATCTGTTTGAGACCTGATGCAGAGTAATAATCATGTTTTTTAGAGTCAGTGTAGGTACTGGCCAGAAAGGAGAGAACTTGCCGTGGTTGGCCAGCTGAACAAAGTATTGCAATATTTTGGAACATTCCCTGCAAGTAAAATGCAGATTGGAGGGTAATTGGTGAGTGCTGAGTATGTGTGATTTTTAATATTTAAATAGCGTGGTCACATACTACAGATGTTTCAGTGTCATGGATTAAAGACTATCATACCTCCCAACTTTGCTTCTTTGCAGAACGGGACACTCGCGCTCCCGAAAAGGGGGTGTGGCCTGTGGAAAGGGGGCGTGGCTTCACGGGAGGACCCGCGATCGCGAGCCGCGCCTCCGTTTTCGTCACTGAGGGGGCATGCCCAGCGCTCTGTGAGCCGCTGGCATGCTCCCTCTGACTCCACTGAATAGACGCTGTGCGCATGCGCACAGCGTCTATTCACCACTGCTCTGCAAAGCAGAGCAGCAATTGACAGAACCTCCAAACTGACCCGCCCCACCGCGGGACACTGTGGCCCGCGGGTGGGACAGCGGGACAGTCCCCAAAAAACGGGACTGTCCCACGAAAATCGGGACAGTTGGGAGGTATGGACTATTGTGTGTGTATATGTACACATTATATATATATATATATATATATATATACATACACACTGCTCAAAAAAATAAAGGGAACACTTAAACAACACATCCTAGATCTGAATGAATGAAATATTCTTATTAAATACTTTGTTCTTTACATAGTTGAATGTGCTGACAACAAAATCACACAAAAATGATCAATGGAAATCAAATTTATTAACCCATGGAGGTCTGGATTTGGAGTCACACTCAAAATTAAAGTGGAAAAACACACTACAGGCTGATCCAACTTTGATGTAATAGATAGTTATAGTTATAGATCCAGTTCTTCCATTCCACTATGTGCCTACATTCATATTTTATTTTTCTAACAGATTAGTCACCTATAATCCTGTAATTTGTTTTGTTATATACCATGAATAATAGGATTTTAATACCTACCGGTAAATCCTTTTCTCTTAGTCCGTAGAGGATGCTGGGGTCACATTCAGAACCATGGGGTATAGACGGGATCCGCAGGAGACATGGGCACTTTAAGACTTTCAAAGGGTGTGAACTGGCTCCTCCCTCTATGCTCCTCCTCCAGACTCCAGTTATAGGAACTGTGCCCAGGGAGACGGACATTTCGAGGAAAGGATTTATTGTTAAACCACGGTGAACATCTTACCAGCTCACACCTCAAGCATGCCGCAGAACGTGGCATTCAACAGAATACAAGCCAACGGCATGAACGATTGCAGCAACATGCTGACAAGAACCGTAACACAACATGTGTGCAGCCACAAGTAATAACTGCAGATACAGTACGCACTGGGACGGACGCCCAGCATCCTCTACAGACTAAGTGAAAAGGATTTACCGGTAGGTATTAAAATCCTACTTTCTCATACGTCCTAGAGGATGTTGGGGTCACATTCAGAACCATGGGGTTATACCAAAGCTCTAGAACGGGCGGGAGAGTGCGAATGACTCTGCAGTACCGAATGACCAAACGTCATCATCGGCCAAGGTACCAAACTTGTAAAACTTAGCTAAAGTGTTTGCCAAGTAGCTGCTTGGCAAAGTTGCAATGCCGAGACCCCTTCGGCAGCCCCCCAGGACGAGCCCACCTTTCTAGTAGAATGGGCCCTCACTGATTTCGGTAACGGCAATCCAGCCGTGCAATGAGCATGCTGAATCGTACCACAGATCCAGCGTGCAATAGTCTGCTTGGAAGCAGGGCACCCCATCTTGTTGGGAGCAAACCGGACAAACAGAGCCTCTGTTTTCCTAATCTGAGCCGGTCTGACCATCTCGAAACTTTGACTCAATGAAGGCGTCAGTGGCCACAGGCACCACAATAGGTTGGTTCATGTGGAAAGATGAAACCACCTTCGGCAGAAATTGTTGACGTGTCCTCAATTCTGCTCGATCTTCATGGAAGATCAAATAAGGGCTCTTGTGAGACAAAGCCGCTAACTCAGACACTCGCCTTGCAGAAGCCAAGGCCAACAGGATGACCACTTTTCAAGTGGGGAACTTCAACTCCACCTTCTGTAAAGGTGCAAACCAATGTGCAAACCACATTAAGATCCCACGGTGCTACAGGAGGCACAAATGGAGGTTGGATGTGCAACATGCCTTTCTAAAAGTCTGAACTTCTGGAAGGGAGGCCAATTGTTTCTGAAAGAAACCGATAAGGCTGAAATCTGTATCTTAACTGAGCCCAATTTTAGGCCCGCATCCACACCTGCTTGTAGAAAATGGAGAAAACATCCTAGCTGAAACTCTTCCGTAGGAGTCTTCTTGGATTCACACCAAGAATATATTTTCTCCAACTACGGTGGTAATGTTTAGACATTACCTTTTTTCTGGCTTGAATAAGTGTGGTAATGACTTCACTGGGAATACCCTCACGGCTAGGATTTTGTGCTCAACAGCCAAGCCGTCAAACGTAGCCACGGTAAGCCTTGATACACGCACGGCCCCTGCCGTAGTAGGTCCTCGCGCAGAGGAAGAGGGCAGGGATCTCGTATGAGTAATTCCAGAAGATCTGGATATCAAGCCCTCCTTGGCCATTCTGGGACCATGAGGATTGCTCGAATCTTTGTTGTTCTTGTGATTTTTCGAACTTTCGGAATGAGAGGAAATAAAGAGAATCCATACACCGACTGAAACACCCACGGTGTCACCAGCGCATCCACTGCTATTGCTTGAGGGTCTCTCAACCTGGAACAATATCTCTGAAGCTTCTTGTTGAGACGAGATGCCATCATGTCTACTTGAGGAAACTCCCCAACGACTTGTCACCTCAGCGAAGACCTCTTGGTGGAGGCCCCACTCTCCTGGCTGGAGATCGTGTCTGCCAAAGAAGTCCCTGGAATGAAGATTGTGGACAGAGTGTTTGTATGTCTTTCCGTCCCCGCGGAGGACCTTTGTGGCTTCTGCCATCGCCGCTCTGCTTTTTGTTCCACCTTGGCGGTTTATGTATGCTACTGCTGTTACATCGTCCGACTGGATCAATACGGGCAGATCGCGAAGATGTTCCGCTTGCAGAAGGCCGTTGTAAATGGCCCTTAACTCCAGAACGTTTATGTGGAGACAAGTTTCTTGACTTGACCATCTTCCTTGGAAAATTTTCCTCCGTGTGACTACACCCCAGTCTCGGAGGTTTGCATCCGTGGCTATCAAGATCCAGTCCTGGACCCCGAACCTGCGCCCCTCTAGGAGGTGAGAGCTGTGTAGCCACCACAAGAGTGAGATTCTGGTCTCAGAAGACAGGATAATCCTTCGGTGCATGTGTAGGTGGGATCCGGACCACTTGTCCAACAGGTCCCACTGGAACACTCTGGCATGAAATCTGCCAACTGAATGGCTTCGTAGGCCGCAACCATCTTTCCCAGCAACCGAATGCATTGATAGATTGACACTTTTGCTGGTTTCAGAACATGTTTCACCAGGCTCTGAAGTTCCAGAGCCTTTTTCCCTGGAAGAAAAACTCTGTAGTTCTGTGTACAGTATCCTTCCCAAAAACCGACAGCCGCGTTGTTGGAATTAACTTTGCTTTTGGCAAGTTTAGGAGCCAACCATGTTGTTGAAGAACTGTCAGGGATAGTGCAATGTTTTGCACCAACTGGTCCCTTGATCTCGCCTTTATCAGGAGATCGTCCAAGTACGGGATAATCGTGACTCCATGCTTTTGAAGGAAAACAATCATTTCCACCATTATGTCGGTGAAAATCCTCAGAGCCGTAGATAGACCAAACGGCAACATTTGAAACTGGTAATGACAATTCTGAATTGTAAACCTCAGTGACGCCGAGGAAAATTGAAATCTATAAGTAGGCATCCTTTATGTCTACCGAAACAATGAAACCTCTTTCCACCAGACTGGAAATCACTGTCCCGAGAGATTCCATCTTGAATTCGAGTTTCTTTTGGTAGAAATCGAGGGATTTCTGTTTAGGATTGGCCTCTGTCCCGTCTCAGGACCACGAAAAAGGCTTGATTAAACGGCTTCACCCTGTTGTGACGGGGAACCAGGACAATGACATGATTCAGACACAATTTTTGTATTGCGTCGCATACTACCTCCCTGTTCGTCGGAGAACTGGTAAGGCCGATTTGAAAAATCGTTGAGGGGAAACGTCTCTAAAACTGCCAGTTTTCCGGATGAATCCAGAACTGACTAAAGAGTTTTTTTTGTTTTTTTTTTAGACGTGCCCCCACCGGTGCGGCCTCCCGCAAGAGAGCCCCAGCGCCATGCGGTGGATTCGGCGGACGCAGAGGATGATTTCTGCTCCTGTGATCTGGAAGAGACTACGGACCTCTTCCCTCTCCTAAACCTGTAAAGAAAAGGGAATCTAACTTCTTGTGCATCTATTGGGTCGAGATAACGGCATCCGATAATGATGCGTCTTCATTCGTTGTGATTGACCATAGGGCCAGAAGGTTGACTTACCTGCGGCCGTTGCTGAGATCAGATCAACTAGGCCATCACCAAACAAGGCTTCTCCTTCATAGGGAAGAGGCTCCATTTCTTCTTGGAGCCAGCATCAGCATTCCACTGGTGAATGCTCAACGACCGCCTAGCCAAGACCGCTATAGAAATCGCCTGTGAATCCAAGAGTCCAATTTACCCTGCAGTCTCACTTAAGCATGCTGCAGCGTCCTTGATATGACCCAACGTAAGGAGTATCTCATCTCCCTCCAGGGTATCTATATCGGACGACAAGGTATCCTATCATTTTTGAATACTACTACTCACCCATTCGCCTGCCATGGCAGGTCTAAGTAAGGTACCCATGGTTACACAGCTAGGATATAGCATAGCTTCCTGTATACGATCCACTGGATTTGTGACATGGTCCCATGCAGAGCAGGGCGTGACTCACACTTTATTATGTCCGCGGCAGGAACGAATAACCATCGGAAGCCACCAGGATTCTTTCTCAAACAGAGTGCTCAGTACGAGATTAGCTATCCGTATATATCTATACATACATATACATACTAAATACATATAAACATATATTAATTAGTGATGAGCGGGTACGGATCCTCGGGATCCGAAACCCCCCCAAACTTCACCCTTTTTTGCACGGGTCCGAGCAGACTCGGATCCTCCCGCCTTGCTCGGTTAACCCGAGCGCGCCCGAACGTCATCATCCCACAGTCGGATTCTCGCGAGATTCGTATTCTATATAAGGAGCCGCGCGTCGCCGCCATTTTTCACTCGTGCATTGGAGATGATCGTGAGAGGACGTGGCTGGCGTCCTCTCAGTTTCTATGTTCAGTGGGCTGCAAATATCTGTGCTCAGTGTGCTGCAAGTGCAAATATCTACGTTCTCTGCCTGAAAAATGCTCCATATCTGTGCTCAGTGTGCTGCAAATATCTGTGCTCAGTGTGCTAATTGCTTTATTGTGGGGACTGGGGACCAGCAGTATTATATAGTAGGAGGACAGTGCAGAGTTTTGCTGACCAGTGACCACCAGTATTATACGTTCTCTGCCTGAAAAACGCTCCATATCTGTGCTGCATTGTAGTATATAGTAGGACAGTGCAGAATTTTGCTGACCACCAGTATAACTATATATATAGCAGTACGGTACAGTAGTCCACTGCTCTACCCCTGTGTCGTCAAGTATACTATCCCATCCATACCTGTGGTGCATTTCAGTTTTGCACAGTTTGCTGACCACCAGTATATATAATATATAGCAGCACGGTACAGTAGGCCACTGCTCTACCTACCTCTGTGTCGTCAAGTATACTATCCATCCATACCTGTGGTGCATTTCAGTTTTGCACAGTTTGCTGACCACCAGTATATATAATATATAGCAGTACGGTACAGTAGGCCACTGCTCTACCTACCTCTGTGTCGTCAAGTATACTATCCATCCATACCTGTGGTGCATTTCAGTTTTGCACAGTTTGCTGACCACCAGTATATATAATATATAGCACTACGGTACAGTAGGCCACTGCTCTACCTACCTCTGTATCGTCAAGTATACTATCCATCCATACCTGTGGTGCATTTCAGTTTTGCACAGTTTGCTGTCCACCAGTATATATAATATATAGCAGTACGGTACAGTAGGCCACTGCTCTACCTACCTCTGTGTCGTCAAGTATACTATCCATCCATACCTGTGGTGCATTTCAGTTTTTGTGCGCAGTATATATAGTAGTAGGCCATTGCTATTGATAAATATATTACTGGCATATAATTCCACACATTGAAAAATGGAGAACAAAAATGTGGAGGGTAAAATAGGGAAAGATCAAGATCCACTTCCACCTCATGCTGAAGCTGCTGCCACTAGTCATGGCCGAGACGATGAAATGCCATCAACGTCGTCTGCCAAGGCCGATGCCCAATGTCATAGTAGAGAGCATGTAAAATCCAAAAAACAAAAGTTCAGTAAAATGACCCAAAAATCAAAATTAAAATCGTCTGAGGAGAAGCGTAAACTTGCCAATATGCTATTTACGACACGGAGTGGCAAGGAACGGCTGAGGCCGTCTCCTATGTTCCTCATGACTAGTGGGTCAGCTTCACATGAGGATGGAAGCACTCATCCTCCTGCTAGAAAACTTAAAATACTTAAGATGGCAAAAGCACAGCAAAGAACTGTGCGTTCTTCTAAATCACAAATCCCCAAGGAGGGTCCAATTGTGTCGGTTGCGATGCCTGACCTTCCCAACACTGGACGGGAAGAGGTGGCGCCTTCCACCATTTGCACGCCCCCTGCAAGTGCTGGAAGGAGCACCCGCAGTCCAGTTCCTGATAGTCAAATTGAAGATGTCACTGTTGAAGTACACCAGGATGAGGATATGGGTGTTGCTGGCGCTGGGGAGGAAATTGACAAGGAGGATTCTGATGGTGAGGTGGTTTGTTTAAGTCAGGCACCCAGGGAGACACCATGGGACGAATATGGCCATTGACATGCCTGGTCAAAATACAAAAAAAAAATCACCTCTTCAGTGTGGAATTATTTCAACAGAAATGCGGACAACTGGTGTCAAGCCGTGTGTTGCCTTTGTCAAGCTGTAATAAGTAGGGGTAAGGACGTTAACCACCTAGGAACATCCTCCCTTATACGTCACCTGGACCGCATTCATCAGAAGTCAGTGACAAGTTCAAACACTTTGGGTGACAGCGGAAGCAGTCCACTGACCACTAAATCCCTTCCTCTTGTAACCAAACTCCTGCACACCACACCACCAACTCCCTCAGTGTCAATTTCCTCCTTACACAGGAAAGCCAATAGTCCTGCAGGCCATGTCACTGTCAAGTCTGACGAGTCCTCTCCTGCCTGGGATTCCTCCGATGCATCCTTGAGTGTAACGCCTACTGCTGCTGGCGCTGCTGTTGTTGCTGCTGGGAGTCAATCGTCATCCCAGAGGGGAAGTCGGAAGACCACTTGTACTACTTCCAGTAAGCAATTGACTGTCCAACAGTCCTTTGCGAGGAAGATGAAATATCACAGCAGTCCTCCTGCTGCAAAGCGGATAACTCAGACCTTGGCAGCCTGGGTGGTGTCAAACGTGTTTCCGGTATCCACCGTTAATTCACAGGGAACTAGAGAACTGCTTGAGGTACTGTGTCCCCGGTACCAAATACCATCTAGGTTCCACTTCTCTAGGCAGGCGATACCGAGAATGTACACAGACGTCAGAAAAAGAGTCACCAGTGTCCTAAAAAATGCAGTTGTACCCAATGTCCACTTAACCACGGACATGTGGACAAGTGGAGCAGGGCAGACTCAGGACTATATGACTGTGACAGCCCACTGGGTAGATGTATTGCCTCCCGCAGCAAGAACAGCAGCGGCGGCACCAGTAGCAGCATCTCGCAAACGCCAACTCGTTCCTAGGCAGGCTACGCTTTGTATCACCGCTTTCCATAAAAGGCACACAGCTGACAACCTCTTACGGAAACTGAGGAACATCATCGCAGAATGGCTTACCCCAATTGGACTCTCCTGGGGATTTGTGACATCGGACAACGCCACCAATATTGTGCGTGCATTACATCTGGGCAAATTCCAGCACGTCCCATGTTTTGCACATACATTGAATTTGGTAGTGCAGAATTATTTAAAAAACGACAGGGGCGTGCAAGAGATACTGTCGGTGGCCCGAAGAATTGCGGGCCACTTTCGGCATTCAGCCACCGCGTGCCGAAAACTGGAGCACCAGCAAACACTCCTGAACCTGCCCTGCCATCATCTTAAGCAAGAGGTGGTAACGAGGTGGAATTCAACCCTCTATATGCTTCAGAGGATGGAGGAGCAGCAAAAGGCCATTCAAGCCTATACAGCTACCTACGATATAGGCAAAGGAGGGGGAATGCACCTGACTCAAGCGCAGTGGAGAATGATTTCAACGTTGTGCAAGGTTCTGCAACCCTTTGAACTTGCCACACGTGAAGTCAGTTCAGACACTGCCAGCCTGAGTCAGGTCATTCCCCTCATCAGGCTTTTGCAGAAGAAGCTGGAGAGATTGAAGGAGGAGCTAAAACAGAGCGATTCCGCTAGGCATGTGGGACTTGTGGATGGAGCCCTTAATTCGCTTAACCAGGATTCACGGGTGGTCAATCTGTTGAAATCAGAGCACTACATTTTGGCCACCGTGCTCGATCCTAGATTTAAAACCTACGTTGTATCTCTCTTTCCGGCAGACACAAGTCTGCAGAGGTTCAAAGACCTGCTAGTGAGAAAATTGTCAAGTCAAGCGGAACGTGACCCGTCAACAGCTCCTCCTTCACATTCTCCCGCAACTGGGGCTGCGAGGAAAAGGCTAAGAATTCCGAGCCCACCCGCTGGCGGTGATGCAGGGCAGTCTGGAGCGAGTGCTGACATCTGGTCCGGACTGAAGGACCTGCCAACGATTATTGACATGTCGTCTACTGTCACTGCGTATGATTCTGTCACCATTGAAAGAATGGTGGAGGATTATATGAGTGACCGTATCCAAGTAGGCACGTCAGACAGTCCGTACATATACTGGCAGGAAAAAGAGGCAATTTGGAGGCCCTTGCAGAAACTGGCTTTATTTTACCTAAGTTGCCCCCCCTCCAGTGTGTACTCCGAAAGAGTGTTTAGTGCAGCCGCTCACCTTGTCAGCAATCGGCGTACGAGGTTACTTCCAGAAAATGTGGAGAAGATGATGTTCATCAAAATGAATTATAATCAATTCCTCCGTGGAGACATTCACCAGCAATTGCCTCCAGAAAGTACACAGGGACCTGAGATGGTGGAATCCAGTGGGGACGAATTAATAATCTGTGAGGAGGGGGATGTACACAGTGAAAGGGGTGAGGAATCGGACGATGAGGAGGAGGTGGACATCTTGCCTCTGTAGAGCCAGTTTGTGCAAGGAGAGATTGATTGCTTCTTTTTTGGTGGGGGCCCAAACCAACCAGTCATTTCAGTCACAGTTGTGTGGCAGACCCTGTCGCTGAAATTATGGGTTTGTTAAAGTGTGCATGTCCTGTTTATACAACATAAGGGTGGGTGGGAGGGCCCAAGGACAATTCCATCTTGCACCTCTTTTTTCTTTCATTTTTCTTTGCATCATGTGCTGTTTGGGGACTATTTTTTGAAGTGCCATCCTGTCTGACACTGCAGTGCCACTCCTAGATGGGCCAGGTGTTTGTGTCGGCCACTTAGGTCGCTTAGCTTAGTCACACAGCTACCTCATTGCGCCTCTTTTTTTCTTTGCATCATGTACTGTTTGGGGACTATTTTTTTAATCTGCCATCCTGTCTGACACTACAGTGCCACTCCTAGATGGGCCAGGTGTTTGTGTCGGCCACTTGGGTCGCTTAGCTTAGTCACACAGCTACCTCATTGCGCCTCTTTTTTTTCTTTGCATCATGTGCTGTTTGGGGACTATTTTTTTAATCTGCCATCCTGTCTGACACTGCAGTGCCACTCCTAGATGGGCCAGGTGTTTGTGTCGGCCACTTGGGTCGCTTAGCTTAGTCACACAGCTACCTCATTGCGCCTCTTTTTTTTCTTTGCATCATGTGCTGTTTGGGGACTATTTTTTTCATCTGCCATCCTGTCTGACACTGCAGTGCCACTCCTAGATGGGCCAGGTGTTTGTGTCGGCCACTTGGGTCGCTTAGCTTAGTCATCCAGTGACCTCGGTGCAAATTTTAGGACTAAAAATAATATTGTGAGGTGTGAGGTGTTCAGAATAGACTGGAAATTAGTGTAAATTATGGTTATTGAGGTTAATAATACTATGGGATCAAAATGACCCCCAAATTCTATGATTTAAGCTGTTTTTTAGGGTTTTTTGTAAAACACACCCGAATCCGACAAAACATTTTCAGGGAGGTTTTGCCAAAACGCGTCCGAATCCAAAACACGGCCGCGGAACCGAATCCAAAACCCGAAAAATTTCCGGTGCACATCACTAATATTAATCCACATACATATATAGACCCTCCGTCAGGAACAGCAGGGTTCTCCGTGACGTTAATACATCCTTAATTGTACTGCACAATATTGGATCTAATCAGGAAACAAACTGGTCGACACATGAATCAGTATCCGTGTCGGTATCTGGGAGTAGCAACTGGTCAAAATAACATTTTATGTTATTCATGTACTGAATATGTTAATCATGTACTGAATGCTCTTTTCCAATTTTGGATCTAACTGGAATCACTATAGTCGGCACTGGAATCTGTGTCCGTGTCGGAATCAGTATGTAACATTTCTAATTTCTTACTGATATGCTCCATATTTGCATACAAGACATTCACCCAGCAGGAGTCGGCGGTGCCGACACGGTCACTTCCTCATACGTCTGTGTCCCTAATATAGCTTCCTTCTGGGAAGAGCCTTCAGCCTCAGACATGCCGACACACGTGTACCAAACACCCACAGACACACCGGGCATATAGAGGACAGACCCACAGTAAAGTCTGTCAGAGAGACACAGAGGGAATTTGCCAGCCCACAACCCAGCGGCTAATCACCGGTTCTGAAACACTAAAGAATGCCTCAGACCTGCAGCGCTTTTATATTAAATATATATTGCATCAATATTTCTGTGACCCCCCCCCCCCCCTGTTCTGCACCCTGATACTTATTCAAAAGTGTGAGGAAGGACCAGCATCTCTGCCGCCTGTGTAGAGGAAAATGGCGCTGAGCTGTGTGAGCTGTGAGGCCGAAGCTCCGCCCCCTTAATGGCACGCTTCAGTCCCGCTTTTTTTAAATATATATTTATACTGGCGGTGGTTAGGACAGTGCATTGGCACTTATGTCCCCTCTGGCCAGTTTACTTTGAGGCATTTCTGCTGCCCAGGGCGCCCCCCCCCGCCCGCGCCCTGCACCCTGTAGTGCTGGTGTGTGTGTAGGAGCATGGCGCGCAGCGTGCGATCGCTGTGCGGTACCTCAGAATGCCGTCACTGAAGTCTTCTTGATCTTCTTCTACTCACCTGTCTTCTGGCTCTGTAAGGGGGGTGATGGCTGGCTCTGGGAACAAGCATCTAGGCGTACCTAGCGATCAAACCCTCAGGAGCTAATGGTGTCCTGTAGCCAGAAGCAGAGCCTTTGAACTCACTGGAAGTAGGTCATACTTCTCTCCCCTTAGTCCCACGGAGCCTGTTGCCAGCAGTCTCCCTGAAAATTAAAAACCTAACAAAAGTCTTTTTCAGAGAAACTCAGTTGAGCTCCTCAGAGTGCATCCAGTCTGCCTGGGCGCAATTCTAAAACTGGAGTCTGGAGGAGGGGCATAGAGGGAGGAGCCAGTTCACACCCTTTGAAAGTCTTAAAGTGCCCATGTCTCCTGCGGATCCCATCTATACCCCATGGTTCTGAATGTGACCCAGCATCCTCTAGGACGTATGAGAAATATATTATACACAGTGAAGAGCGAAGCATTGTGTAGGACCCCCTCTAGCCAAGCAAAGTACAGTAACTCGACATAGCATAGATTCCACAAGTACGCAGAAGAGCTCTGGAGAGATGTTGATCAATGTCATCTGGATAGCTTCCCATAGCTCCCTAATATTTGTAGGTGTAGAATCTTCAGTGTGAATGGACTTCTCCAACACATCCCATAAATGCTCGATTGGTTTCAAGTCAGGCAAACGTGGAGGCCACACATCATTCATCAGAACTCTCCAGAATGCTCCTCGAACCAATTCTGGACAACTTGGGACCAATGACATGACGCATTACTCTGCTAGAATATACCAATGTTGTGGAGGTACATGAAGGGCTGCAAGTGGTCATCAAGCACTGAAACGTAGCAGTTACAGTTCAATGGTCCTCATTCCGACCTGGTTGCACGCAGGTGGATTTTTGCACTGCTACGACCAGGTAATCGCCGCCTATGGGGGAGGGGGTAAACGCTGTGCAGGGGAGCAATTGCTTGTGCAAAGAGCTGCACAAATAAAAGTTTGTGCAGTCTCTGCACAGCTCAGGTCTTTCTCAGTCACTGCGACAATCCGGCCTGGATGTGACGTCAGGGTCCCTCCCTAGAAACGGCCGGGCACGCCTGCATTCATCCGGACACTCCTTCAAAACGGTGACTTAACACCCCCAGCTGGCCTCTTCTTGTCAATCTTCTTACGTTTGCCGCTGCGAATGCTTTCTTCATTCTATTAGTCGTTACCCGGCACCGGCCATCGCTGGGCAGCGACGCGCCTGCGCATTGCGGCCCGTACCCATGCGCTGTTGAGACCCGATCGCACGGCTGCAAAAAAACTGCCACGTGCGATTGGGTCAGACTGACCCCCAATGACGTGTTCAGGTAGAACAGCACACCCAACCCATGACCCTTAATCCTGACAGCCAAGTATATCAACTATAAAATAAAACCTACAGTGTATCCTTTACAGGTGTATAATGTGTCTCCCCTTTTTCTCCTTTGTGTAATACTGGGTGAATAAAAAACAACCATATGGTCTATTAAAATGCTTAAACTCCCCATTATCTCACACCCTTACTATTACTTCCCAATTTCTGTTACCATGAAGGTTGGTTCAGTACCTACTCACTCCAAATGAGAAGCCTTCAGTCCTCCTTACAAAACTACAATTATACCTCAGTCCCATGTTATCAGTAACATTTTAGCCTATAGTACATTATGTGTGGTCTCACCACTATTGTTCTGTTCTGCTATAAGTGATCCTTCTGGCCGCTGCCACTTTCAGCCTTTTATTGCAGTCATAGCTGGAAGATCCTTCGGTTAAACCGTTTCAGCATCCATATGTATTGCGGTGTTGAATAAATTCCGATCTGGTTTCCTTCATATTCCTGCACAACCAAATCGGAGCTTATTCAGCACCCCCAATACATATGGATGCTGAAACGGCACCAGCCTGTCTGCTTCTTGGGACTTGGGGTGGGGGGGGTAACGGCCCAACCTCTTGAAGGGAAAATGGTCCAGTTACCCGCTGACAGGACACTAGCTCCTGAGGGAACTATTCACAAGCCCCACCACGGCGAGCGTACATTCCCGCAGTACGCCACCGCCGCCCCGCCCCCCCCCCCCCCCCAACAGAGCCAGAAGAGTGAAGAGTGGTGAATACTAAGCCAGCGTCCCGGTTAGCGGGTCTCCAGCCATTATACCGGTATGAGGGTATGGAGACACGCGGCTTCTCACCGGGGCGGACTGCATCCCCAGACTCCGTACACAGTGCAGACACACAGCTTCTGAGGGGGCGAACTGAGTCTCAGTACACTGTACCCACATTGGCAAACACAGACTTAAAACGGATCTGACTCCATTTTAAGCACTAAATTACCTCAGCCAGTATAAAAAAAAAAGCGGGAAGACCAGGCACCATAAAGGGGGCAGGGCTTCACTATGAGCGGATCCAGCAGCTCGCCAGCGCCATTTTCCCTCTGCAGTGGACACAGATGCTGATTGACAGGGATGCACAGCTCCTCCGGAGTGACTCCAGATTACCTCAGCAGTAACGGGGAGGGGGGGGGGGGGGTTGTTTGAATGATTAATAGTGTACCAAGTCCCCAATCTGGGTGCTTAGTCTGTGACCCAGCTAAGTTTGGCATTAGCGATAAGGGCGCAGTGTGCTGGCACCATAATATCTCTGTCGCTCTGGAAGGCTCGTTGTGGGTTGTGTTTTTAACCTTTTCCTGTGTGTGTGCTGTCAAAGTCGAAAAATATCATGATGCATAATCCCTTGTACTAACCCCTCATGCACACGCGTGCTGCTCGTGCACCTGTTCCCCCGTGCATACACATAACCGCAAGTTGCGTAGGGGATGCTCCAGCGTCTCGTGCGCATAAGATGTGAATTTACGGCGGAGTTTGTGAGCGTGTAGCGTGTGACTCGATCGTAGCATATTTAACCCAAATAGTGCATTTTGTAGTTAATATCCCCCTAGACCATGTCAGCGAGTATGATTAGTTTAAACTGTTCCTGGACAGAGAGATTCCTCTTTGCATGATAGGAAGGGTCAGATAAAGGTTGAAAGGTGGTGTCTAGTATCCAGCTGTAGGATATTTTAAGGGTAACATTTCGGTGTTAGTTAGGAAAGGATCGCTCGCTCCTGCGTATAGTTATGTACAGAAGTAGATTATGAACATTAACTGTATTTGCTGTAAATTACACATGCGGCGGGAATCCTGAGGATACCTCCCATCAGAGCAGTTGGGGAAAGACACAGCCCACCTGTTTAAATCCACCTATGACCTTTGCTGTAATGTAGAGACACATCCCTGTGTCCAATGAACAATGAGATTACAGGTACCATTGTATTGTGATTGTATGTTGTGTATATAAAGACCACTGTTGCCCTGCCAGCCTCATGACTCTGAAGGCTTTCTACCTTTATAGCTGAGGACTGGATTCCAGGTCGCGCTTGCGAAAGATCTCCCACGTATGTATATTCTCTGTAGCCATTGTTCGTCTTATTCTCCATTATTCTGTTAGATTTCTGTGTTAGCTTGTAGTGTATAACTTGTACTGTTTTCCCCTTTTTCTCTGAATAATCCACGGCGGTGTTAGAGCTGCTGTGGTTTTAACCAAACCCGGTGTTGTGTTTTCACTTTTCTGCAAAGGGCTCTCTTAGCGTCTTAATTGCTCGAACAGCATACACATTGTTAAGGTTTGTAGGCGTTACATCATTGCAGTATTTGATTACTAAGGTTTAGAGTATAAGCATATTCTTACTGTGTTTTATTAACAAGGTTTAAAGGTTATCAACTGTGGGTGCGCCCGCTGTGTGTATTCCGTACACTCAGCGCAGCATGTTTACGCCAAGTGCGTACCACGTGTGGGACTTTGTACGCAAATAGCGTACAAAGTGCGTAGCACGTGCACGTGGTCTAGCGGCCATAGCGGCTCCACGGTAATGGTATATAGCTTTATGTTTGAAGATAATAATTTACTTGATCAGTGCTGTCACATTTACAATATGTCAGGCAAAGAGTGTGTTTCATGTACGGCAGAGTGTTCCTCTTCCCCAGGGGATTCACTGTTGTGTGCTCAGTGTAGTGCACCTTCCCAGACTAGCGGGGCTAAACCAGCATGGCTGGATTCCATTAAAGGAATTATTTCCAATATTTCTACTAAATTGTCCCGCAATGAGAAATAGAGGCAATACTTAAGACAGTCTGTGGCTGAGTTTATGAACAGAGACTCAGTCCCCAAACCAGCGCCTCAATCCCCTGCTATTTGCACGCAAAAACAAACTCTGGCCCATGTCCTGCAGTCTGACTCGGTTGATGGAGGGTCAGACATGGAGGAGGGTGAGGTGGACTCAGAGGGGAGAGGGAAGGGGGGTGGGGTGGATGCTGCTCTGTCACAGGGAATAGAGGCTCTTATAGAAGCTATCAGAGATGTTCTGCAAATTCCTGATAAGGTGACAGAGGAGTGTGGGGAATCTTATTTTAAAATAAAAAATTAATTCCTGTATCAAAGGAGCTGAATACTCTGTTTGAAGAACCGTGGCTTAATACTGATAGAAAATTTCAAGTCCCTAAGAGGTTATTCTCATCCTTTCCTTTTCCTCCTGAGGATAGGAAAAAAATGGGAATATCCACTGATAGTGGATGCATCAGTATCCAGGCTGTCATGGAAAAGAGTATAGGCCCTCATTCCGAGTTGATCGCTCGCAAGGCGATTTTAGCAGAGTTACACACGCTAAGCCGCCGCCTACTGGGAGTGAATCTTAGCTTCTTAAAATTGCGACCGATGTATTCGCAATAATGCGATTACTAACTACTTAGCAGTTTCAGAGTAGCTCCAGACTTACTCTGCCTGTGCGATCATTTCAGTGCTTGTCGTTCCTGGTTGACGTCACAAACACACCCAGCGTTCGCCCAGGCACTCCCACCGTTTCTCCGGCCACTCCTGCGTTTTTTCCGGAAACGGTAGCGTTTTCAGCCACACGCCCCTGAAACGCCGTGTTTCCGCCCAGTAACACCCATTTCCTGTCAATCACATTACGATCGCCGGAGCGAAGAAAAAGCCGTGAGTAAAAATACTATCTTCATTGTTAAATTACTTGGCGCAGTCGCAGTGCGAATATTGCGCATGCGTACTAAGCGGAATTTTACTGCGATGCGATGAAATATACCGAGCGAACGACTCGGAATGAGGGCCATTGTCTGTCACTGGTGCAGCCTCCCTGAAAGACACGGCTGATTGTAGAATAGAGACCACACTCAAATCCTTGTATACAGATGCTGGGGTGGCCCAGAGACCCACTATAGCATGTGCATGGATGACTAAAGCGATTGTTATATGGTCAGGTAACCTAATTGAGGGGTTAGATTCCTTATCTAGGGGGGAGATTGTTTTACTCCTGCAACATATACAGGACTCTGCAAACTTTATGGTGGAAGCCATAAAAGAAATAGGCTTGCTTAATGCATGCACCATTGCTATGGCAGTGTCAGCACACAGAGGCTTATGGGTAAGCCAGTGTAATGCTGATGTGGACTCCAGGAAAGGCGTGGAAGGCCTACCATTTACAGGAGAGGCCTTATTTGGAGATTAACTGGAAAAATAAATCTCCAAAGCTACGGCGAGTACGTCCACATATCTTCCTTCCGCAGCTCCCCCAGCCAGGAAGGCCTACTCCGCTTCCAATTTGCAGTCCTTTCGGACAGCCAAGTTTAAGGGCAAAACCAGAGGTTCCTCTAAAGCCACCAGCGGCGCTACAGGTAAACCACGCAAACCAGCAACTACCGGTTCTCAGGAACAGAGTTCAAGCTCTGCTTCCTCAAAGCCTTCAGCATGACGGTGTACCGCTATTCCTGGAAGACTTGCAGGTGGGAGCCCGACTAAAATTCTTCAGTCGCATCTGGACAAGTTCGTGCCAGGCTCCCTGGGTCATAAATCTTATTTCCCAGGGCTACAGACTGGAGTTCCAGGAGCTCCCACCTCACAGATTCTTCAAATCAGGCTTACCAGTTTCACAAGAGGCAAGTATAACCTTACAGGACGCCATTCAAAAACTGGTGCAGACTCAGGTCATTGTTCCAGTTCCACCTCATCTGCAGAACAAGGGGTATTATTCCAACTTGTTTGTAGTACCGAAAGCGGACAGTTCGGTAAGACCGATTTTGAACCTCAAGTCATTGAACCCATACTTACAAGTGTTCAAATTCAAGATGGAGACTCTGAGAGCGGTGATCTGAGGTCTGGAGGAAGGGGAATTCCTAGTGTCTCTGGATATCAAGGATGCATACCTTCACATTCCGATCTGGCCGCCTCATCAGGCTTATCTATGGTTTGCACTGCTGGACTGTCACTACCAGTTCCAGGCCCTGCCATTTGGTCTCTCCACGGCACCGAGGGTGTTCACCAAGGTGATGGCAGAGATGATGTTTCTCCTCCGCAAGCAGGGAGTGAACATAATTCCGTACCTGGACGATCTTCTGATAAAGGCGCCATCCAGGGAGAGGTTGTTGGACAGCATTGCCCTCTCAACCCGACCACTCCGGGATCACGGGTGGATTCTGAACCTTCCAAAATCACACCTAGAGCCAACACCGAGGCTTCCATTCCTGGGGATGATACTGGACACAGAGTCGCAGAAGGTGTTCCTTCCTTTGGAAAAGGCATTGGTAATCCATTTGATGGTTCGGGATGTCCTAAAACCAACCTGGATATCGGTGCATCTATGCATTCGCCTTCTGGGGAAAATGGTAGCCTCTTAAGAGGCGCTTCAGTACGGAATGTTCCACGCAAAACATTTAAATCTCGATCTGTTGGACAAATGGTCCGGATCGCATCTTCATAAGCACCAGAGGATCCGTTTGTCGCCAAGAGCCGGGATTTCTCTTCTATGGTGGCTTCAGACTTCTCACCTAATTGAGGGTCGATGGTTCGGGATTCAGAATTGGATTCTACGAACCACAGACGCAAACCTCAGAGGTTGGGGAGCAGTCACCCAGGGGGTGCAGTTTCAGGGAAGATGGTCAAGCCAGGAAGTCATCCTCCCAATCAACATTCTGGAACTCAGTGCTATATACAATGCCCTTCTGCAGGCCTCATATCTTCTTCGAGATCAGGCCATTCAGGTCCAGTCGGACAATGTGACGGCGGAAACGTACATAAACCGACAGGGCGGAAAAAAAAGCAGAGCAGCAATGTCAGAGGTAACAAGAATTCTCCCCTGCGCAGAAAAACACGCTGTGGCATTGTCAGCGGTCTTCATTCCGGGAGTAGACTTCCTCAGCAGACACGACCTGCACCCGGGGGAGTGGGGCCTTCACCCGGAGGTGTTCAGTTGCTTTACACATCGGTGGGGATATCAACAAATCGACATGATGGCCTCTCGTCTCAACAAGCAGCTCAAGCGGTATTGTTCCAGGTCGAGAGACCCACAGGCAGTGGCGGTAGACGCTCTGACGATTCCATGGGTCTATCAGATGGTGTATGTGTTTCCTCCACTTCCTCTGATCCCAAGAATTCTCAAAAGAATAAAAAGGCAAAAGGTTCAAGCAATACTCATTGCTCCGGACTGGCCAAGAAGGGCCTGGTACGCGGACCTTCTAGAGATGATACTCGAAGATCCGTGGCCTCTACCTCTTCACGAGGATCTTCTGCAACAGGGCCTGTTCGTCTATCAAGACTTGCCGCGGCTACATTTAACGGCATGGAAGTTGAATGGCTAGTTCTAGCCAGGAGAGGGATCCCTGACAAGGTCATCCTGACTATGATCCACGCCAGAAAGGGGATAACGTCTAAACATTACCCCCGCATTTGGAAGAAATACGTCTCTTGGTGTAATAGCAGAAAATATTCTGCGGTGGAATTTCATCTGGGAAGTTTACTGCTTTTTTTTGCAGTCAGGTGTGGATGTGGGCCTACGTCTGGGCTCTATAAAAGTCCAGATTTCGGCCTTGTCCATTTTCTTTCAGAAACAACTGGCTTCTCTCCCTGAGGTCCACACGTTCTTGAAAGGTGTTCTGCACATCCAACATCCCTTTGTGCCTCCTACGGCACCTTGGGATTTCAATTTGGTGCTGCAGTTCCTCCAATTGGCCTGGTTTGAACCATTACAGGAGGTAGATGTAAAATATCTTACGTTGAAGACCGTCACACTGTTGGCCTTGGCTTCAGCAAGACGTGTGTCGGAGCTGGGGGCATTGTCACATAAGAGCCCCTATTTAATTTTCTATGAAGACAGAGCTGAACTTGTCAGCAATTCTTCCTAAGGTGGTGTCTGCGTTTCACATCAACCAACCTATTGTGGGTCCGGTTGTTACCGACGCTTCTGCTAATTCAAAGTCTTTGGATGTTGTGAGGGCTTTGAAGGTGTATGTAAAGTGAACAGCTTATTACAGAAAATTGGACTCGCAGTTTGTTCTTTATGATCCCAATAAAATTGGGTGTCCTGCTTCGAAGCAGTCCATTGCACGCTGGTTCAGGCTCACTATCCAGCATGCTTATTCCACAGCAGGGTTGCCGGTTCCAAAATCTGTACAGGCCCACTCTACCAGGTCAGTGGGTTCTTCTTGGGCGGCTGCCTGGGGTGTCTCGACTTTACAGCTCTTTTGAGCAGCTACTTGGTCAGGTTCGAACACGTTTGCTAAGTTCGATACTTTGGCCTCTGAGGACCTTCAGTTTGGTCA
This sequence comes from Pseudophryne corroboree, assembly GCF_028390025.1. Lineage (NCBI taxonomy): Eukaryota > Metazoa > Chordata > Amphibia > Anura > Myobatrachidae > Pseudophryne > Pseudophryne corroboree. The sequence goes on from NC_086448.1 coordinate 117,880,177, forward strand.
ATCTGTTCTGCAGGAACCTCAGCACTCTCCCACACTGTTTGGAAGCTTTGGTACTTCCCCATGGTACTAAATGGATTCCCAGTATCCTCTAGGACATAAGAGAAAAATAAGAATTTACTTACCGATAATTCTATTTCTCATAGTCCGTAGTGGATGCTGGGGACTCCGAAAGGACCATGGGGAATAGCGGCTCCGCAGGAGACTGGGCACAAAGTAAAAGCTTTAGGACTAGCTGGTGTGCACTGGCTCCTCCCCCTATGACCCTCCTCCAAGCCTCAGTTAGGATACTGTGCCCGGACGAGCGTACACAATAAGGAAGGATTTTGAATCCCGGGTAAGACTCATTACCAGCCACACCAATCACACCGTACAACTTGTGATCTGAACCCAGTTAACAGCATGATAACAGATGGAGCCTCTGAAAAGATGGCTCACAACAACAATAACCCGATTTTTGTAACAATAACTATGTACAAGTAATGCAGACAATCCGCACTTGGGATGGGCGCCCAGCATCCACTACGGACTATGAGAAATAGAATTATCGGTAAGTAAATTCTTATTTTCTCTAACGTCCTAGTGGATGCTGGGGACTCCGAAAGGACCATGGGGATTATACCTAAGCTCCCAAACGGGCGGGAGAGTGCAGATGACTCTGCAGCACCGAATGAGAGAACTCCAGGTCCTCCTCAGCCAGGGTATCAAATTTGTAGAATTTAGCAAACGTGTTTGCCCCTGACCAAGTAGCTGCTCGGCAAAGTTGTAAAGCCGAGACCCCTCGGGCAGCCGCCCAAGATGAGCCCACTTTCCGTGTGGAATGGGCTTTTACAGATTTTGGCTGTGGCAGGCCTGCCACAGAATGTGCAAGCTGAATTGTACTGCAAATCCAACGAGCAATCGTCTGCTTAGAAGCAGGAGCACCCAGCTTGTTGGGTGCATACAGGATAAACAGCGAGTCAGATTTTCTGACTCCAGCCGTCCTGGAAACATATATTTTCAGGGCCCTGACTACGTCCAGCAACTTGGAATCCTCCAAGTCCCTAGAAGCCGCAGGCACCACAATAGGTTGGTTTAAGTGAAATGCTGAAACCACCTTAGGGAGAAATTGAGGACGAGTCCTCAATTCTGCCCTGTCCGTATGAAAAATTAGGTAAGGGCTTTTATAGGATAAAGCCGCCAATTCTGATACACGCCTGGCTGAAGCCAGGGCTAACAGCGTTACCACTTTCCATGTGAGATATTTCAAGTCCACAGTGGTGAGTGGTTCAAACCAATGTGATTTTAGGAATCCCAACACTACATTGAGATCCCAAGGTGCCACTGGAGGCACAAAAGGAGGCTGTATATGCAGTACTCCCTTGACAAACGTCTGAACTTCAGGAACAGAAGCTAGTTCTTTTTGGAAGAATATCGACAGGGCCGAAATTTGAACCTTAATGGACCCTAATTTGAGGCCCATAGACAGTCCTGTTTGCAGGAAATGCAGGAATCGACCCAGTTGAAATTCCTCCGTAGGGGCCTTCCTGGCCTCGCACCACGCAACATATTTATGCCAAATACGGTGATAATGTTGTACGGTTACATCCTTCCTGGCTTTGATCAGGGTAGGGATGACTTCATCCGGAATGCCTTTTTCCTTCAGGATCCGGCGTTCAACCACCATGCCGTCAAACGCAGCCGCGGTAAGTCTTGGAACAGACATGGTCCCTGCTGGAGCAGGTCCTGTCTTAGAGGTAGAGGCCACGGGTCTTCCGTGAGCATCTCTTGAATTTCCGGGTACCAAGTCCTTCTTGGCCTATCCAGAGCCACGAGTATAGTCTTTACTCCTCTCCTTCTTATGATTCTCAGTACTTTTGGTATGAGAGGAAGAGGAGGGAACACATACACTGACCGGTACACCCACGGTGTTACCAGAGCGTCCACAGCTATTGCCTGAGGGTCCCTTGACCTGGAGCAATATCTGTCCAGTTTTTTGTTGAGGCGAGACGCCATCATGTCCACCTTTGGTTTTTCCCAACGGTTTACAATCATGTGGAAGACTTCTGGGTGAAGTCCCCACTCCCCCGGGTGAAGATCGTGTCTGCTGAGGAAGTCTGCTTCCCAGTTGTCCACTCCCGGAATGAACACTGCTGACAGTGCTATCACATGATTTTCCGTGACTTAGGGCATTGTAAATGGCCCTTAGTTCCAGGATATTTATGTGAAGTGACGTTTCCATGCTTGACCACAAGCCCTGGAAATTTTTTCCCTGTGTGACTGCTCCCCAGCCTCTCAGGCTGGCATCCGTGGTCACCAGGACCCAATCCTGAATGCCGAATCTGCGGCCCTCTAGGAGATGAGCACCCTGTAACCACCACAGGAGAGATACCCTTGTCCTTGGAGACAGGGTTATCCGCTGATGCATTTGAAGATGCGATCCGGACCATTTGTCTAGCAGATCCAACTGAAAAGTTCTTGCGTGGAATCTGCCGAATGGAATCGCTTCGTAAGAAGCCACCATCTTTCCCAGGACACTTGTGCACTGATGCACTGACACCTGGCCTGGTCTTAGGAGTTTCCTGACTAGGTCGGATAACTCCCTGGCTTTCTCTTCCGGGAGAAACACCTTTTTCTGTACTGTGTCCAGAGTCATCCCTAGGAACAGCAGACGTGTCGTCGGAATCAGCTGCGATTTTGGAATATTTAGAATCCATCCGTGCTGTCGTAGTACTATTTGAGATAGTGCTACTCCGACCTCTAACTGTTCTCTGGACCGTGCCCTTATCAGGAGATCGTCCAAGTAAGGGATAATTAAGACGCCTTTTCTTTGAAGAAGAATCATCATTTCGGCCATTACCTTGGTAAAGACCCGGGGTGCCGTGGACAATCCAAACGGCAGCGTCTGAAACGGATAGTGACAGTTCTGTACCACAAACCTGAGGTACCCTTGGTGAGAAGGGCAAATTGGGACATGGAGGTAAGCATCCTTGATGTCCAGAGACACCATGTAGTCCCCTTCTTCCAGGTTCGCTATCACTGCTCTGAGTGACTCCATCTTGAACTTGAACCTTTTTATGTAAGTGTTCAAGGCTTTCAGATTTAAAATGGGTCTCACCGAGCCGTCCGGCTTCGGTACCACAAACAGCGTGGAGTAATACCCCTTTCCCTGTTGTAGGAGGGGTACCTTGATTATCACTTGCTGGGAATACAGCTTGTGAATGGCTTCCAATACCGCCTCCCTGTCGGGGGTAGACGTTGGTAAAGCAGACTTCAGGAACCGGCGAGGGGGAGACGTCTCGAATTCCAATTTGTACCCCTGAGATACTACCTGCAGGATCCAGGGGTTCACTTGCGAGTGAGCCCACTGCGCGCTGAAATTCTTGAGACGGGCCCCCACCGTGCCTGAGTCCGCTTGTAAGGCCCCAGCGTCATGCTGAGGACTTGGCAGAAGCGGGGGAGGGCTTCTGTTCGTGGGAAGAAGCTGTCTGTTGCAGTCTTTTTCCCCTTCCTCTGCCCCGGGGCAGATATGAGTGGCCTTTTGCCCGCTTGCCCTTATGGGGACGAAATGACTGAGCCTGAAAAGACGGTATCTTTTTCTGCTGCGAGGTGACTTGGGGTAAAAAGGTGGATTTCCCAGCCGTTGCCGTGGCCACCAGGTCCGATAGACCGCCCCCAAATAACTCCTCCCCTTTATACGGCAATACTTCCATATGCCGTTTGGAATCCGCATCCCCTGACCACTGTCGCGTCCATAATCCTCTTCTGGCAGAAATGGACATCGCACTTACTCTTGATGCCAGAGTGCAAATGTCTCTCTGTGCATCTCGCATATATAGGAATGCATCCTTTAAATGCTCTATAGTCAATAATATATTGTCCCTGTCCAGGGTATCAATATTTTCAGTCAGGGAATCCGACCAAGCCACCCCAGCACTGCACATCCAGGCTGAGGCGATTGCTGGTCGCAGTATAACACCAGTATGAGTGTATATACTTTTAAGGATATTTTCCAGCCTCCTATCTGCTGGCTCCTTAAGGGCGTCCGTTTCTGGAGACGGTAACGCCACTTGTTTTGATAAGCGTGTGAGCGCCTTATCCACCCTAGGGGGTGTTTCCCAACGAGCCCTAACCTCTGGTGGGAAGGGATATAGTGCCAATAATTTTTTAGAAATTAGCAGTTTTTTGTCGGGGGTAACCCACGCTTCATCACACACTTCATTCAATTCATCTGATTCAGGAAAAACTACGGGTAGTTTTTTCACACCCCACATAATACCCCTTTTTGTGGTACTTGCAGTATCAGAGATGTGCAAAACCTCCTTCATTGCCGTGATCATGTAACGTGTGGCCCTACTGGAAAATACGTTTGTTTCTTCACCGTCGACACTGGAGTCAGTGTCTGTGTCTGGGTCCGTGTCGACCCACTGAGGTAACGTGCGTTTAATAGCCCCTGACGGTGTTTGAGACGCCTGGACAGGCACTAACTGAGCTGCCGGCTGTCTCATGTCGTCAACAGTTTTCTGTAACGTGCCGACACTGTCACGTAATTCCTTAATTACGGCCATCCATTCAGGTGTCGACTCCCTAGGGGGTGACATCACCATTATAGGCAATTGCTCCGCCTCCACATCATTTTCCTCCTCATACATGTCGACACACACGTACCGACACCCAGCACACACACAGGGAATGCTCTGATAGAGGACAGGACCCACTTAGCCCCTTGGGGAGACAGAGGGAGAGTTTGCCAGCACACACCAGAGCGCTATATATGTATAGGGACAACCTTACAATAAGTGTCTATCCCTTATAGCTGCTTATATCTGTTATTTTTGCCAAATAAGTGCCCCCCTCTCTTTTTTACCCTGTTTCTGTAGTTGCAGGATGCAGGGGAGATTCTGGGAGCCTTCCTACCAGCGGAGCTGTGTGGGAAAAATGGCGCTGTGTGCTGAGGAGATAGGCCCCGCCCCCTTCACGGCGGGCTCTTCTCCCGCTTTTTTCTGGAAAACTGGCAGGGGTTAAATACATCCATATAGCCCAGGAGCTATATGTGATGTATTTTTTGCCAAATAAGGTAAATTCATTGCTTCCCAGGGCGCCCTGCACCCTCAGTGACCGAAGTGTGAAGTGTGCTGAGAGCAATGGCGCACAGCTGCAGTGCTGTGCGCTACCTTATGAAGACAGGAAAGTCTTCTGCCGCCGATTTATGGACCTCTTCTTGCTTCAGCATCTGTAAGGGGGCCGGCGGCGCGGCTCCGGGACCCATCCATGGCTGGGCCTGTGATCGTCCCTCTGGAGCTAATGTCCAGTAGCCTAAGAAGCCCAATCCACTCTGCACGCAGGTGAGTTCTCTTCTTGTCCCCTTAGTCCCTCGATGCAGTGAGCCTGTTGCCAGCAGGTCTCACTGAAAATAAAAAACCTATTTAAACTTTTACTCTAAGCAGCTCAGGAGAGCCACCTAGATTGCACCCTTCTCGTTCGGGCACAAAATCTTAACTGAGGCTTGGAGGAGGGTCATAGGGGGAGGAGCCAGTGCACACCAGCTAGTCCTAAAGCTTTTACTTTGTGCCCAGTCTCCTGCGGAGCCGCTATTCCCCATGGTCCTTTCGGAGTCCCCAGCATCCACTAGGACGTTAGAGAAATAGGATTTTAATTACCTACCAGTAAATCCTTTTCTCATAGTCCGTAGAGGATACTGGGCGCCCACCCAGTGCTTCGTACTTCCTGCTCTGTTACTTGGTTAAGTATTGTTGTTAGGTTCAGCGGTTGCTGTTCCTGTTTTCAAGTTTGGCTAGCATGGCTTTCCTCTTGTTTGTGTGCGCTGGTACAGAATCTCACCACTATCCTTTAATATCCTTCCCTCAAAGTATGCCCGTCTCCACGGGCAGTTTCCTAGACTGAGTCTGGTAGGAGGGGCAGAGGGAGGAGCCAGCGCACACTATCAAATTCTTAAAGTGCCCATGGCTCCTAGTGGACCAGTCTATACCCCATGGTACTAAATGGATTCCCAGTATCCTCTATGGACTACGAGAAAAGGATTTACAGGTAGGTAATTAAAATATTTTTTTTTCCAACTTTTTCATCTCTTACCATCCATATGAACTACGATTGGGTATAGTAAACTGGGCCGAGCGAGGTGTGCCCGGAAATGTAAGGGTACACATTTCCACTAATTTGGCCCAGATATGGTTAAACATACAAAATGACACAAAAAACCTTGTTGACCATTTTCATGTCAACCTCTTCTACTGTACCTTTTCAATGTTGACATTTTGCATATCAACCTATTGACTATTTTTTTTACTGTAGAGCTACAGTATATAACCACACCCGACAGGGAGATTGTGCCTAGAACGTCCAGCCTCAAGCCACCACTTCCCTTGGCCTGACAAAGGCTTAATTTTTAAAATATGTTGTTCAAGCTGGTGTAGGAAAAAGACTAAGGCCCTCATTCAGAGTTGATCGCTCCCTAGCTGCTTTTAGCAGCAGTGCAAACGCTAAGCCGCCTCCCTCTGGGAGTGTATCTTAGCATAGCATAAGTGCGAACGAATGGTTAGCAGAACTGCTCGAAATTCTTTTCATGCAGTTTCTGAGCAGCTCCAAACCTACTCCTACCTTGCGATCACTGCAGTTTAGTTCCTGTTTTGACGTCACGTACACGCCCTGCGTTCGGCCAGCCACTCCCGTTTCCCCAGGCACGTCTGCGTTTTTACCTGACACGCCTGCGTTTTTTAGCACCCTCCCGGAAAACGGTCAGTTGCCGCCCAGAAACACCCACTTCCTGTCAATCACTCACCGATCAACAGAGCGACTGAAAAGAGTCGCTCGACCTTGTGTAAAACTGCATAGTTTTGTGTGAAAGTACTTCGCGCGTGCGTACTGCGGCCCATACGCATGCGCAGAAGTGCCAATTTTTAGCCTGATCGCTGCGCTGCGAACAACGGCAGCTAGCGATCAACTCGGAATGAGGGCCTATATGCAATAGGAGGTCTTTTGCCAGAGCATGATCATGTGCTGGTGGCTGCCTTATCACCTCAACACAAACCCAGCTTGTTCAGATTCAAAGCATGCATCATCTTCCCCCCACCCCCAAGGAAGCTCTAGCATAGGAGGAACATCCAAAATAGAATCTTCAGACTTTAAATCTGTAGGCATCCTAACATATCCAACTGGTATCAGACTCATGCTGTGGGCTGTGTACAGGATATTGGTCATTTGATGCTTCCCAATCATAGTTTACACTTTATACTTGAAATTGCTGTTTCAGGAGAGATATTCACACATACTTCTGGGCCAGAATTTGGCCACATGGTGGACACTGACCATGTGAATGTCGATATGACCCAATGTGTCGTCAGGCAACATGTCGAGACCCTCAGAATGTTGATGTTTGCAACGCTGACAGCTGAAATGCTACTATGTGAAATGTCTCGGAATGTTGATCATTCGTGTTAGACACTGATGGGAGAGTTAGGATGGGGGGCGCCTACTTACCGGAATACAACTCCTCAATTACCTGCACATCATGTGACTCGGAAGACGATGCTGCAGCCACCGGGACAGGGTAAGTGACTGCAGGGCAACCAGGGATGTTAGGTCGTCATTTTATCATGTGGACAGGTCATCCGTGTAGACACAATGAATGTCTACATGGTCTCTGGACATGCTAAGCATGTCAACATTTCAAACATGTCACCATTCTCATGTCAACCTGATGCACTCAAACATGATAAATGCTGAAGTAACATACCAGACCCTTCTGTGCCAATTTCTGAGAAAGAATCTTTGTATTTCTACCATTAAAACAGGTAATTTACTACCAGTACTAGTACTGGGATGCTCTGTTCAACAGGTGGATCCATAAGAGCAGCAATAATAAAACACTGCAGTATCATTGCAAATGTGACCGGATATACTAGATGACATTATAAGAACCGTATGGGGGATGACTATACTTAGTTATTGGCTGGTTGCCAACCTGGCATGGTAGAATTAACTTTTTGGAACCCTTGGATTGAACAGCAACTTTCAACACTCAGCCGTTATCGAGTATCTAATAGAGTGTACACCCACACACATCTTAAATTTATGAGTTTTAATGAACATTGCTTAATTCCTGTAGCAGTTAACTTTCTGAATCCCTTGGAACAAGGAAGAGGTAGAAGGGAAAAAATAAGAATTTACTTACCGATAATTCTATTTCTCATAGTCCGTAGTGGATGCTGGGGACTCCGAAAGGACCATGGGGAATAGCGGCTCCGCAGGAGACTGGGCACAAAGTAAAAGCTTTAGGACTAGCTGGTGTGCACTGGCTCCTCCCCCTATGACCCTCCTCCAAGCCTCAGTTAGGATACTGTGCCCGGACGAGCGTACACAATAAGGAAGGATTTTGAATCCCGGGTAAGACTCTTACCAGCCACACCGTACAACTTGTGATCTGAACCCAGTTAACAGCATGATAACAGAAGGAGCCTCTGAAAAGATGGCTCACAACAACAATAACCCGATTTTTGGAACAATAACTATGTACAAGTAATGCAGACAATCCGCACTTGGGATGGGCGCCCAGCATCCACTACGGACTATGAGAAATAGAATTATCGGTAAGTAAATTCTTATTTTCTCTAACGTCCTAGTGGATGCTGGGGACTCCGAAAGGACCATGGGGATTATACCAAAGCTCCCAAACGGGCGGGAGAGTGCGGATGACTCTGCAGCACCGAATGAGAGAACTCCAGGTCCTCCTCAGCCAGGGTATCAAATTTGTAGAATTTAGCAAACGTGTTTGCCCCTGACCAAGTAGCTGCTCGGCAAAGTTGTAAAGCCGAGACCCCTCGGGCAGCCGCCCAAGATGAGCCCACTTTCCGTGTGGAATGGGCTTTTACAGATTTTGGCTGTGGCAGGCCTGCCACAGAATGTGCAAGCTGAATTGTACTGCAAATCCAACGAGCAATCGTCTGCTTAGAAGCAGGAGCACCCAGCTTGTTGGGTGCATACAGGATAAACAGCGAGTCAGATTTTCTGACTCCAGCCGTCCTGGAAACATATATTTTCAGGGCCCTGACTACGTCCAGCAACTTGGAATCCTCCAAGTCCCTAGTAGCCGCAGGCACCACAATAGGTTGGTTTAAGTGAAATGCTGAAAACACCTTAGGGAGAAATTGAGGACGAGTCCTCAATTCCGCCCTGTCCGAATGGAAAATCAGATAAGGGCTTTTACAGGATAAAGCCGCCAATTCTGACACGCGCCTGGCCCAGGCCAGGGCCAACAGCATGACCACTTTCCATGTGAGATATTTTAACTCCACAGATTTAAGTGGTTCAAACCAATGTGACTTTTGGAATCCAAAAAAAAAAACTACATTGAGATCCCAAGTGCCACTGGAGGCACAAAAGGAGGCTGTATATGCAGTACCCCTTTTACAAACGTCTGAACTTCAGGGACTGAAGCTAGTTCTTTTTGGAAGAAAATTGACAGGGCCGAAATTTGAACCTTAATGGACCCCAATTTCAGGCCCATAGACACTCCTGTTTGCAGGAAATGTAGGAATCGACCCAGTCGAATTTCCACCGTCGGGCCTTACTGGCCTCGCACCACGCAACATATTTTCGCCAATTGCGGTGATAATATTTTTGCGGTTACATCCTTCCTGGCTTTGATCAGGATAGGGATGACTTCATCCGGAATGCCCTTTTTCCTTCAGGATCCGGCGTTCAACCGCCATGCCGTCAAACGCAGCCGCGGTAAGTCTTGGAACAGACAGGGTCCTTGCTGGAGCAGGTCCCTTCTTAGAGGTAGAGGCCACGGATCCTCCGTGAGCATCTCTTGAAGTTCCGGTTACCAAGTCCTTCTTGGCCAATCCGGAGCCACGACTATAGTGCTTACTCCTCACCATCTTATCAATCTCAGTACCTTGGGTATGACAGGCAGAGGAGGAAACACATACCCTGACTGGTACACCCACGGTGTTACCAGACCGTCTACAACTATTGCCTGAGGGTCCCTGGACCTGGCGCAATACCTGTCGAGTTTTTCCCAACGGTTTATAATCCTGTGGAAGACTTCTGGGTGAAGTCCCCACTCTCCCCGGGTGGAGGTCGTGCTGAGGAAGTCTGCTTCCCAGTTGTCCACTCCCGGAATGAATACTGCTGACAGTGCTATCCCATGATTTTCCGCCCAGCGAAGAATCCTTGCAGCTTCTGTCATTGCCCTTCTGCTTCTTGTGCCACCCTGTCTGTTTACGTGGGTGACTGCCGTGATGTTGTCCGACTGGATCAACACCGGCTGTCATTGAAGCAAAGGTCTTGCTAAGCTTAGAGCATTGTAAATGTCCCTTAGCTTCAGGATATTTATGTGAAGTGATGTCTCCAGGCTTGACCATAAGTCCTGGATATTCCTTCCGTGTGACTGCTCCCCAGCCTCGCAGGCTGGCATCCGTGGTTACCAGGACCCAGTCCTGAATGCCGAATCTGCGGCCCTCTAGAAGATGAGCACTCTGCAACCACCACAGGAGGGACACCCTTGTCCTTGGTGACAGGGTTATCCGCTGATGCATCTGAAGATGCGACCCGGACCATTTGTCCAGCAGGTCCCACTGGAAAGTTCTTGCGTGGAATCTGCCAAATGGGATTGCTTCGTAGGAAGCCCCCATTTTACCCAGAACCCTTGTGCATTGATGCACTGAGACTTGGCTCGGTTTTAGGAGGTTCCTGACTAGCTCGGATAACTCCCTGGCTTTCTCCTCCGGGAGAAACACCTTTTTCTGGACTGTGTCCAGGATCATCCCTAGGAACAGAAGACACGTTGACGGAACCAGCTGCGATTTTGGAATATTGAGAATCCAATCGTGCTGCCGCAACACTATCTGAGATAGTGCTACACCGACCTCCAACTGTTCCCTGGATCTTACCCTTATCAGGGAATCGTCCAAGTAAGGGATAACTAAAATTCCCTTCCTTCGAAGGAACATCATCATTTCGGCCATTACCTTGGTAAAGACCCGGGGTGCCGTGGACCATCCCTACGGCAGCGTCTGAACTGATAGTGACAGTTCTGTACCATAAACCTGAGGTACCCTTGGTGAGAAGGGTAAATTTTGACATGAAGGTAAGCATCCTTGATGTCCCGAGACATCATGTAGTCCCCTTCTTCCAGGTTCGCAATCACTGCTCTGAGTGACTCAATCTTGAATTTGAACCTCTGTATGTAAGTGTTCAAAGATTTTAGAATCGGTCTCACCGAGCCGTCTGGCTTCGGTACCACAATAGTGTGGAATAATACCCCGTTCCCTGTTGCAGGAGGGGTACCTTGATTATCACCTGCTGGGAATACAGCTTGTGAATGGCTTCCAAAACTGCCTCCCTGTCCGAGGGAGACGTCGGTAAAGTCGACTTTTGGAAACGGCGAGGGGGAGACGTCTCGAATTCCAATATGTACCCCTGAGATATTACCTGAAGGATCCAGGGGTCTACTTGCGAGTGAGCTCACTGCGCACTGAAATTCATTGAGAACGGGCCCCCACCGTGCCTGAGCTTGTAAAGCCCTAGCGTCATACTGAGGGCTTGGCAGAGGCTGGAAAGGGTTTCTGTTCCTGGGAACTGGCTGATCTCTGCAGCCTTTTTCCTCTCCCTCTGTCACGAGCAGAAAAGAGGAACCTTTTGTCCGCTTGCCAACAAAGGACTGCGCCTGATAATACGGCGTCTTATTTTGAGAGGCGACCTGGGGTACAAACGTGGATTTCCCAGCTGTTGCCGTGGCCACCAGGTCTAAAAGACCGACCCCAAATGTCCCCTTTCAAAGGCAATACTTCCAAATGACGTTTGGAATCCGCATCACCTGACCATTTTACTGGTAGAATTGGACAACGCACTTATACTTGATGCCAGTCGGCAATTATTCCGCTGTGCATCATGCATATATAGAAATGCATCTTTTAAATGCTCTATAGGCAATAATATACTATCCTTATCTAGGATATCAATATTTCCAGTCAGGGAATCCGACCATGCCAACCCAGCACTGCACCTCCAGGCTGAGGCGATAGCTGGTCGCAGTATAACACCAGTATGTGTGTAAATACCTTTTTTTGGATACCCTCCTGCTTTCTATCAGCAGGATCCTTAAGGGCGGCCATCTCATGAGAGGGTAGAGCCCTTGTTCTTACAAGCGTATGAGCGCCTTATCCCCCCTAGGGGGTGTTTCCCAATGCATCCTAACCTCTGGCGGGAAAGGGTATGCAGCCTGATATAGATAAGTGAATACACAAAATGGAAGCTGGATGTCAGTTTGTCTGTTGCTTAAAAGAAACTGTTGCTTTAAATGTGATTCTTATATGTTTGCAGAAACTTTGATTTTAGTAGCAATTAAGGAAGTTAGTCTAGCTTTACAGTATTTCATAGACTGTGGTTAGCTAGTATCCTATAGAAAAGGGAAGTCGAAAGTATGTTGAAGGTAAAAGTATATTTTTAATGTAACAGTCATAATCACAAGATGCTGAGCTAATTAATTGGAAATCCCCCATAAGGGGAGTTTATAAATTATAATATATTCTGATATTTGAAATGTAATTGGTCTATGTATATGATTGGCTTGTTAATTTGATTAGATCATGTAATGCTATGATGAAAGTATATAAGATGAAATCAACGTGTCAATGTGCAGTTCATGATATTCTTTTATCGTGAGCCCTGTGAACTTCACAATGCAATAAATCTACCAAAGAGACTTCAATGTTCTTCAATTATTTTACATGACCATATCATTTTGGAGGTCTGTGCCACCGAGATCAACCCAACATTGACACACGAAGAAGGAAGGTGGGCTGGAGCCGGGACACCTGGATCAACTGTGGCCATAGGTAAGAGCTGTTATCTTACTTCTGCTCCATGTGTCCCTGCCTCGGTCTGCTGACTTTGTGTGTTATTGTTGGCTTGTAACTCCTTGAAGTCTTTTTGGAGATTGTGAGTATGGAACCAAAATGATTTTAACTGCATTTTATTACCAGATGCAGTGATTAGTATAGAGTGTTAAGATTGTAATTTCTGTCATTATCATATTTAATGATTTTATGGGATCTTTTGCCTGCCATATCTTGCTAAATTAAGCGTGAAGTCTGTGAGTGATTATGAGTGTGATTGGCCGAGGCTTTACGCCGGCAGATTCTGGACAGGGCCCAGGTAGGAGAGAGGCTCCGGTTAAACTCTCCTATGCTGGATAGTATCAGGGATACTCACCCACTGTGAAAAGCACCTTGTACACTATAAGGCCTAGCTTAGCAGAGTGTGGAACACGTGTGCCTGTTCAGAGCCGTGGCACCTGACGAGGTGGTGAGGTTTCCTAAGTGGAGTAATATCTCTCTAAACAAGGGGAGCGTCCCTGTTTACCATTGTATTGGACATTGAGGCTGGACTGTAAAATAAAGATTAGCCATTACAATGGGTCAAGAGATGTCCACACCGAAGGGCTCTTCTATGTTAGAGATCCCGCACGGCAGTCCAGCGAGTGTGATGTATCAGAGACATGGGAGTGTGGCTGTGAAATTTCTCAGGAGATGGCATGCAAAATACCTTGATAGATCATTCATAGGAACCTTTAGCATAGACAAGTGGATAGAATTAAGTAAATTAAGGGAAAAAGGCTGAAGAATGGAAGGTATATACATTATGGCTAGAAACATCTCGTTATATTCCCCCTTCTGCCTATTTAGCACAGATATCATTGAGAGAAATGAAGACAATGAATGTGTTCCACTTAAAAAGGGAAAGGAAAAAAAAAAAAGGGGTGCAAATTATGCCAACATACACCCAGATAACATGACTGCAACTGGAATTACATGAAGTAAGGTAGCACAGCAACAAACACTTTTACGTGCTCCACTAAGAGTAGTAACTACTGATGAGGGCAAGTTATGGTCAATCCATGTGCCCTGGACCCTAGAAAAATTTAACCATTATAGGAGAAAGCCAAAGTAAGTTAATCAAGCTAGTACGGCTGTATAAGACACATTCATTTACACATAGTAATATGGTACAATTGTTTACTGGTTTATTAACAACTGAAGAATAAAAGGCACTCACTAAAGAAGAAGGGTGAGAAAACATCCATTTCAAACACACAGGATACAAATAGAGTAAGAAAAGATGTTTCTCAGAGACCTACAGAGAAAACATACCAGAGATTATTGGGTAAGGTTCAAACCAGAAGTACAAAATTATGGACAAATAAAAGAGATATTTGATCACAAGAAACCTTTTACCATGTTGACCATTGCTTTTGTTGAGGGTCTTAGATAGCATATCAAAAATTGGTTGACCATTAATGATCTACTGTGGCGCACACAAGTCCCAGAGGATTTGACAACCTTAGCAGTACACCATGAAGATAACTTGGTGTTCAATAAAGTTAGAAACAAGTTAAAGTTGCTGAAGTCACTGGTAATATGGCTGGGTGGGCAACAGAAAGGTACCACCCCTAGACATAGACCGTTTCAGCGTGAAACAGGCAGGTGTCCAGTCTGATCAACTGGATACTTGCGCTGTCGAGCTGAAATTGTTTGTTAATTCTGTAGAAACCAACTGCAGATAATACGTTGTTAATTTGACCTGCAGACCGTGCTGGGCAGGACAGTTCCAGAGAAGAATAAAATATATTAGTTTTTAATTAAGGCATATAATGTAATTTCACCTCATATTGTATAGCAAACCATGCTAACAGAAATCCCTGCAAAGCAAAATAATAATAATAGCAGCTCTACTAACTTGTCAGAAAACTCGGCATGACACTGTGGCACGCTTACCAGAATGGGAACTGGTCCTCATTATTTCTACCACCATTACCCTGGTCAAATGTAATATTTTGAAGTCTGCTACTTTACAAATGGTTAATGAAACTGATGGGTTTCAGAGAGAGGAATGGGGGGAGGAAAGTGTAACCCCTCGTGCTTGCTTAACATACCCTGACTAAGCTGATAATAACTGCCAAGGTAGCAGCACGAAAATAAATTGTAATAAAAATGTTTACATGTTTACTAAAGATATATGTATACTAAATGAACAAACATTAATCAAAATGCAAAAAGCTTGTTATTTACAGGAAAGGACTAAAGAGGGAAAATGCAATGAAGGCTTGTGGCACAGCTCTGAAGGTAAAACTGTTGCCCCAAAATCACTCTTGCCAGCATTGGCACAGATGTCCCATGGACTGACCCATGCAGGTAAGATGGCCATAATTAGTCTGATTCAGACTTACTGGGATGCACCTTGTTTTGCATCAGTTGCAACCAAATACTGTGCTTCTTGCATCATCTTGCAGAGGAATGCTGGAAGAACAGTTAAGACTATACCTTCACATCTTCCCCAGACAACTGGTCCTTTCCAAGTTATACAAATTGATGTCATTCAGCTTCCAAAGGTTAGGATGTTTTAGCATATATTGGTTTGTGTAGACAGGTTCAGTGGCTAGGTAGAGCATCAAGTCCAGCACAGAAATTGGTACAGGAATTTATAGGTATATTATATGTGATATGGTATAGCATATGTGATATAATCTAACCAAGGCATACATTTTATGGGACTAGTGTTTAAAAAGATGTGCCAACCAGCAGCAAAATTGAACATTGCAACGGGACTATTAAAAATAAGCTGGCCAAAATATGTAAAGAAACCAGCTTGCAGTGGCCAGAAACTTTGCCATTAGTGTTGCACTCGATCAGAACAACACCAAGGGGGGAGTTGAACATTTCTCCGTATGAAATACTGTTTGGAAAATTGTCCAATGTTGCTATTGCACCCGCATATGAACTCAGTAAAACAAATGATTTAACTGTGAACTATCTTATTTCATTAAGCAACCAGCTAAAGAAGATCCAAGCTACTGTGACCAGCACACAACCAATCCCTGTGGGAGGTGCTTGTCATAATCTGCAACCTGGTGATGAGGTGATGGTCAGAAATTTCCTGAGATCGGGCTCGCTGACAGACCGGTGGGAAGGACCTTACCAAGTCTTGTTGACAACCCCAACTGCTGTTAAGATAAAGGAGAAGACTTCATGGATCCACTCCACCCACTGCAGAAAAGTCACGCCTCCTGAGACAGCACATGTGGAAGATATTCTCCAAGACTCCTCTGCACTTCACCAGTAAAACCAGCAAGTGAGTGGTTCGGGCATAATAATCCCTTGAGCCACATGCCAACGCAGTATCTCTGTGGAGGGTACATAACTCCTAGAAGAGTACTGTGAAGATCAAGGACAACAAAGACAATGCTCAACAGGATGATGCTGATAGGCCAAAGGCCAGACCGTGGACTATGGGGGTGCATTCTCTCATGGGCATGTCTGATTACAATCATACTCGTTGCGCTTGAGTGTTGTATATACATTCCAGGGTCTGTTAACAATGTGACCAGTCAAACAGGTAATGTAACATCTTACAATGAAGCGTTATTCAAGACACGTGTGTGTAGGGCCTTACAAAAGAATGATTATGGAGGAGAATTTACAGGTAATTCCATGATAGCAATGCACAGTAAAATTGCAAAGGCTCTCAACACAAGCAAATGTTGGATTTGTACCCACCTACCCATCAGTGTAGATGCAGGTATACCCCTCCTGGCTCATTACATAAGCACAGCTGACATGATAGACAGAGATTGGTCCTGCCATAAGCGAAAGAATGGTAGTCGCAGTTGTGCCAATAAGACACCTAAAGTACAGAATATAGTAGACTTCCCATATTTGGATGTCTTAGACGCAGGCTTGCTGTATGCGCCCGCTCTGCAGGTATCTGCAGCCAAAGGGAAACCTGAATTCTGCTTAAGTGTTAATGAAAAGTCCCACCCATATGTGTACAAGGAAAAAATATTACAGGTAAAAAGCCCAAACCTAGGGTACACTAACTATACTGGAGCCACATTTGTGGTAAAGATGTCCGGTAGATGCTCCCTCAAGAATCTCAAAACCTGTTGGCATTCCATAGATGCAAATGGGGCATTAACACCTAACGATACTTTATACCAACTACAGAGAAAGGTGTACACTTGATAACAGCACATGTGGAGATGCCAATGGTAATAACACAGGGTACTTTATGATATACATAAGGCTCATTTATACCAAAACTTTTGGGATGCCTCTGCCTAAGGGTATGTATTGGGTTTGTGGAAAATGGGCATACTCATGGATTCCCTTAGGTGCTAAAGGACAATGTGTACTCTCCTCAGTATTCCTATAGAGCATGACTTGGTGCCAAGTGACCTGACATATTTAAGACATCTCAGTAAAAGAGAAGTGAAAAAAAAAAAGGATATGTATCTTTCAGATTTTCTGATGGTGAACGTACGGCTGGAACTTTGTTTCCTCTGTCCACTATCTATTTGGTGGAAAAAGCTGTGTCCCAAACCTTAACGGTACTAGATCAGATGGTAGGGGAATTGGTCGTTTCAATCAATCAGACAGTGGAAGAGCTGGCTCAAGTAAGAAAAGTGGCTTTACAAAATAGGATGGCACTGGATCAGCTAATGGCAGCAGAAGGGGGCACGTGTGCAGTGGTAGGACAAGAATGTTGTACTTATATTGAAGATCACAGAGCTGAAATAAGTGCTCATCTGAGCAAGGTGGGAGAGTTGCAGCAGGAAATGATAAGGTTAGGTGCTAGTGAAGGTTGGGATCCACTTGGATGGCTAGGAGGAAGTATTGCAAAGCTTTTTTCTGGAGTATTGCAGTGCATTGTGTTTGCTGCACTGATTGTAGGAATCATATATCTTACCATCAAGTGTGGACCAGTAGTCTGTGTACAATGTGGTAAAGGATTTAAAAGGTTGAAAGTGCACCATGAAATGACCATTGTGGTGGTAGATGATGAGGTTCCACTAGAACAGGTGACTCAGGGAACAAGTCAGGGGCAGCACGAAAGACAGGTGGTATATGCTGACATGAGCAAATCTTATGAAAGTTTACAACTCCAGGAAGCTGAGCCCATATACCAGGCTTTAGAGGAGGATCAGGCAGGTAGGGAAAGTACACAGCTTGTTAATTTTACTTATGGACTGGATAACAGGGTAGAAATGAATCAGGATGAGTATGTTAGACATGAAATACAAGCGAGTTTCACCTAACTGTGTCAACACCCTCTTAGCCAACACCAGAAGGTTCCTATAAAAAGAACAGGGATTCCCGTCCGGTGCGGTGAGCATTGGCGCCAGGCCCATCCCCGTGAACCTACCTTTTTCCTATGTTGTGCGTCTACCTAACCCTCATTAGAAATTGTGAAATTGAACCTTCTGATTTGTGTATTAGAGTGCCAAGTATATTGGCAGAGAGAGGAATGATATAGATAAGTGAATACACAAAATGGAAGCTGGATGTCAGTTTGTCTGTTGCTTAAAAGAAACTGTTGCTTTAAATGTGATTCTTATATGTTTGCAGAAACTTTGATTTTAGTAGCAATTAAGGAAGTTAGTCTAGCTTTACAGTATTTCATAGACTGTGGTTAGCTAGTATCCTATAGAAAAGGGAAGTCGAAAGTATGTTGAAGGTAAAAGTATATTTTTAATGTAACAGTCATAATCACAAGATGCTGAGCTAATTAATTGGAAATCCCCCATAAGGGGAGTTTATAAATTATAATATATTCTGATATTTGAAATGTAATTGGTCTATGTATATGATTGGCTTGTTAATTTGATTAGATCATGTAATGCTATGATGAAAGTATATAAGATGAAATCAACGTGTCAATGTGCAGTTCATGATATTCTTTTATCGTGAGCCCTGTGAACTTCACAATGCAATAAATCTACCAAAGAGACTTCAATGCTCTTCAATTATTTTACATGACCATATCACAGCCAATACTTTTTAAGAAATTATTAATTGTTATCGGGGGGAAACCCACGCATCATCACACATTTTATTTCTCAGATTCAGGAAAACTACAGGTAGTTTTTCCCTCACCGAACATAATACCCCTTTTTTTTTGGTGGTACTCGTATTATCAGAAATGTATAAAACATTTTCCATTGTCTCAATCATGTAACGTGTGGCCCTACTGGAAATCACGGTTGTCTCTTCACCGTCGACACAGGAGTCAGTATCCGTGTCGGCGTCTGTATCTGCCATCTGCCTGACGGCCTATGAGACGTCTGGACAGGCACAAGCTGAGTAGCCGGCTGTCTCATGTCAACCACTGTTTTTTTATATAGAGCTGACACTGTCACGTAATTTTCAACAGTACATCCACTCAGGTGTCGACCCCCTAGGGGGTGACATCACTGTTACAGACACTCTGCTCCGCCTCCACATCATTTTCCTCCTCATACATGTCGACACACACGTACCGACACCCAGCACACACACAGGGAATGCTCTGATAGAGGACAGGACCCACTTAGCCCTTTGGGGAGACAGAGGGAGAGTTTGCCAGCACACACCAGAGCGCTATATATGTATAGGGACAACCTTACAATAAGTGTCTATCCCTTATAGCTGCTTATATCTGTTATTTTGCCAAATAAGTGCCCCCCTCTCTTTTTTACCCTGTTTCTGTAGTTGCAGGATGCAGGGGAGATTCTGGGAGCCTTCCTACCAGCGGAGCTGTGTGGGAAAAATGGCGCTGTGTGCTGAGGAGATAGGCCCCGCCCCCTTCACGGCGGGCTCTTCTCCCGCTTTTTACTGGAAAACTGGCAGGGGTTAAATACATCCATATAGCCCAGGAGCTATATGTGATGTATTTTTCGCCAACTAAGGTAAATTCATTGCTTCCCAGGACGCCCCCCCCCAGCGTCCTGCACCCTCAGTGACCGGAGTGTGAAGTGTGCTGAGAGCAATGGCGCACAGCTGCTGTGCGCTACCTTATGAAGACAGGAAAGTCTTCTGCCGCCGATTTATGGACCTCTTCTTGCTTCAGCATCTGTAAGGGGGCCGGCGGCGCGGCTCCGGGACCCATCCATGGCTGGGCCTGTGATCGTCCCTCTGGAGCTAATGTCCAGTAGCCTAAGAAACCCAATCCACTCTGCACGCAGGTGAGTTCGTTTCTCTCCCCTAAGTCCCTCGATGCAGTGAGCCTGTTGCCAGCAGGTCTCACTGAAAATAAAAAACCTATTTAAACTTTTACTCTAAGCAGCTCAGGAGAGCCACCTAGATTGCACCCTTCTCGTTCGGGCACAAAATCTAACTGAGGCTTGGAGGAGGGTCATAGGGGGAGGAGCCAGTGCACACCAGCTAGTCCTAAAGCTTTTACTTTGTGCCCAGTCTCCTGCGGAGCCGCTATTCCCCATGGTCCTTTCGGAGTCCCCAGCATCCACTAGGACGTTAGAGAAATGGCAGCGGGACTCCTGCCATCACAACCAGGCTGCGCTGGCAGAATGCTTCCAGTTTCTGCAACCACGCTGTAACAGGAGCACAATCGCAATTACAGTGGGTAGGGGGTGGGTAGCATGCTGGGCGGCCTTGCGCTGCGTTGGGTGGCCCCAGAATGCGATTGAAAGGATTGTAGGTTCTGCTAAAAAGCAGAATCTGCAATCCTTACTGAATTAGGCCCTATATATGACGGCACTAGGACAGATCACCCACATAACCTTCAATGCTTCCCATACTAATTACATCCTCTCTACAGTCCAAACATAACCTCACATATTGTCTTTCTTGACTTTCACATCCTCCTGACTGGGGCTCCGATTTGGCCCTAGTATTTGTGAAATGCGCGCAATGCGAGTCAGGGGGGGCGTGGACTCACAGCACGCCCCCATTACTATGGAAACACACGTCCTGGTGTCGGACACAATGTATGGGTGGTGCCACGAGTCAGGGGGGTGTGGACTCGCGGCATGCCGCCATTTCCATGGAAACGCACGGATCAGAGAGCCAGAGGCACGGCCTTCCCAGCTCTCTGTGGGACCGGACCGGTCCACCTGCCCTTCTGGCATTTGCCAGATGGGCAGTCTGGCCCTGCTCCTGACCCTTGGCCAACATTGCTGTGTGACCATATCATACAGTCCATTAAACAACCTTTATACAATAGGCAGCCTATCTCCCTATAGATAGTGCACTAAACACAATTTTGAGTCTTTTTTTTCTCTTTTTTAAATCCAATGCAGCTGTAGTAGTGGTTGGAACTCCAGAACTGTGGTGGTTCAATTAGCACGACTCTGCTAATTTGGAGGAGGGGGGATGAGGAGATAAATCAATGTATGAACCAAAATAACCCTTAGATTGCACCAGTTATCTCAAACAATTACAGAAAAACAATTTACAATCTTACAATTTTTTTCTGAGAAAGAAAATGGTAACAGAAAATGCTCATCCAACCTTTAATATTAGTTTTTTTTACCCTATAATTTAAATTACATTTTGAGTACTTAAAAAAATAAATCACCAAATTAATTTTATTTCCAGTGTTTAAAGTGGGTATGCACACAGGCATGGTACAAGGTGGTACGAGATCTTCATGCAGAATTATACTATTTTCAATGAAAGAAAACCAGTTCCACCCAGGATTTACTATCTACATGCCTATCTTACAACATTTATATCAAATCTGGTATCGGTAGATACACAATGTGTATGTACATAAGTTAACGTATCTTACAGAAAGATTAAAAATTCAAGTCACATAAAACTAAAAAACAAAAAGAAAACAAAACAAAAACTGTATTAAAAGTTGGTATATAAAACTTGAAGAATCTACCGGAATGCATAACGAATGGAAGCACTGAGTCCACCTGTTAAAATCTGTAAAATTTAATGAAATCTGGAAACTGATAAAATGCTCTATTTGTTCACAGTAGGTTCCTCTAATTAGCGCGTAACAATATGGCACCCTAGCACACCAGATGAATTCATGAGGCACTTTTCTTCATGACTAAACCAAAAAAGGACATTGTTACATGCTGAACGTCTGCTAAATGAGAAAACCCCGGGTTACGGAAACCATGTATGCACAAAGTTAAGCAAACGATTTGTTCAGATTTTACAAGAACTTCCATCAAGAAGGAGTTGTGTTTTGTTTTTGTTTTGGCCACTCTGAAGACTTTCCACAGGGCCTATGAATGAATTCAGCCCTCACACAGACTGCAGAACAGAAAAATAAAAAATAATTCAGGCACAGAACGATATACAATAGACTGGAATTTTACTAAAGACCTAGGCAAGCTTTAGCTCGCCAACTGTCGTCATACTACAATACAAGTCCCATTGGCAACCGCTCGGTATTCACGTTGCCTATCTTGGAACTTTTGGACAAAAAGCTGCAGTGGAAATCATTTAAAGGTACTGGTAGAACCGGGATCTGGCCACCCGAGTACCAGAAAGTTTATGGGGGTGAGCATCAACAGCAGGACTAAAGTTATTTTTGTTTTTGCTCTGGTAGCTCTCGCCATTTAGTGTATCAGCTGATTGTAAGGATGTCAAGTGGGATATGTTTTCCGTTACGTTGCTGGGTGTGGCTACGTTGACTTGTGACGGAAGAGATGTACGAGAAATTGGCGTTGATGAGTCTGTTATTTTACTGTTCTCTAAAACCAGCTCCTCTGCATTGAGTTCAGATGTGCTAGTACGTAAACGTTCTCGTGCAAGCCACTCTGAGATCGAGAGGTCTTGCGATGGACACTTTGGCTTCAGTCGATCCATGGCAGAAAGTTCAGCCTCTTTACCCCCGTGTGCTGGTTCATGGATTTTCCAAGAATTTAAAAAGCTTATTTCAGCAAAGTCTCTCTGTCCCCCTAGTGTGTGCCGCCGCCTAATATTTTTCTTCTTTCGGTTTTCGGCGGCACGTTCTTTTTCGCTTCCGGTCCCAAACATGTCGTCTGCAGATGCTTTCATACGCAATTTAAGCCTATCTGTTATTTTAAGCCTCCAGCCAAGTTCCTGCTTTTCCGGTTCATTTTTTACAGACAAGTCCAAGTCGCGGGATGGCTCTTCTTTCTGGATTACCTCCACAACATTAGATGAAGCGGTGGTTTTGTCGCTCTTGCCTTCATTTGAACATTCGCTGTCTGTTTTTTGTCGTGTAGACTTTTTTCTTGATAAAGTGTCACATTCTATAAGTTTATGAGAGCTAAATCGTCGGCTGTCCAACCGGGGAGTTGTGCTGTCCTCTGTGCAGCTGGCGCTTCCATCTGAAATGGAAAAAAATAGGATATAGAATTAAATGAACGTTAGGTTTTCATGCGTTATCCATTCATACGGACGTGTGCACCATAGACTGTGACCTTTCACACATACAGATGTGTCCTTTTACACTGTGGCATCAGTCACGCCAAACACCCTCACGGCACACTAGGTCATGAGCGCCTTTCTCACTTAAAATGTGCATCTTATTCGTATAAATAAAACTGGAAGCGTCAACACTACTAGATAGCACGGTTATAATTTGATGTGCGACATTTGGAAATCTGTGTGTGAATTAATCTGCATCTGTAAAGAAGTGCTATGATGCAGTGGCCTCAACTTTTTGTCATGCAAAGTTCCGTTGTGCTTCATCTGCGATTTTGTACATGTTTAAAACTAATTTCAGTGTGGTTAAAGTCGCAGGCCGGAGTCTCTAGTACACTGTGAGGTTTCGCTCCAACTGAGAATGTTAATACTCCTCTCAGAGTGGCTCTGTCGCCCTAAGCATCTCGCTCTGTATGGCGTAGAGACACGGTGTATGAGGACACATCTGTATATATAGTGCTGAAAACAGCTATTGTTTTTCGATGTTAGTTATTTTTAAAACTGTTCTGGTAGTAATGAGCCCTATGTAACCTAAAAGGAAGATTTTCATAGTTAAATTTATATATTTGTAAATGCTAGAACATGAGGCAAGTTATGTAAAATTGCTGCTCTATGAGTTGTGTCAAGACCACCACACACGGTTAGAAACCAAAAGGAGATTTTCTATCCACAGATAAAATTGCTAAATCAACGAAACATTTATTCTTTCTCAAGAAATGGCTTTATTTCTGTGTCAGCATGACGGCAACAAAGCAGGACCGGTAAGAAGATCAAATGAGAGCTGCGAAAGGGCCAAAAGTCAGGACATCACCACCAGATGGTGCCAAATAAAAGATGAGATATGATGGCATATGGTATGTATATGTTCGCTTTTGTCATCATCGATGTCCTCACCGGAGGGGAGTTGCATCATGCTTTGGAGAGAGAAATACAACAGTTTCCCAAAGCAACCAAATTAGCTTCTGTCATTTCAGAGACTGCGCTGGATAAATGACAGGAGCTGGGTGGTTACTGCAGGCAACCACTTTGTGTCCATGTCACCTAGAGGAACCAAATTAACTTAAAAACAGAGC
Organism: Pseudophryne corroboree; assembly: GCF_028390025.1. NCBI lineage: Eukaryota > Metazoa > Chordata > Amphibia > Anura > Myobatrachidae > Pseudophryne > Pseudophryne corroboree. Next base: position 117,904,436 of record NC_086448.1, read on the forward strand.
TGGGCTGGTTTCAACCAAATATTTTTTTTATTATTCTTTGACTACTGGCACGGCGCCAAGACATTTTAAATAAAGGCTATTATACTAAAAAAAAAAAAAAAAAAAAAAAAAAAAAAAATTTTTTTTTTTTTATACAAAATGTTTTTCTTCATGGTACTAGAAGTCTTAGCATGGTAGCACCTCTTATTATGTTTAAAAATAGGGTGTGCAGTCCAGTCCCCCTCCTTTTTATGACAGGAAATTGCACAGGAGCAGCCTTGCTAGTGGCAGTGTGAGGACTATAAGGAAAGAGATGAGGGCACAGGTCGGTAACCAATCCAGGAGTCAGTGCTCTGAGAGGTGGTACTCGGGGATTAGTAGGCGAGAGTCACCGCAGTGTAGTGTGTGCAGGGGACTGGGAGCAGGAGATCAGTCCTGCAGCTGCATAGGGACAGATGGGTGAGGGAAATACCAGACATAGGTTGCAGTAGTAGAGGCTGGAGATGAGGATGGATAAGTAGTTTGATTGCATCCAAGGTAAGAAAAGGAAGCATCCTGCCTATATATTGCAGGTGGAGAACAAGGATTATACATTGGACTTTGAGCAAGCATAGAGGTGTAGAGAGTCACACTGAAGGGAGGAGGGGGTCTTTATAGGGGGGTTACTACCTTGCCAGCAGGAAGCGGCCAGTGCCATCTTCCTAGTGATATATGGAAGTCGGCTGATCTAGCTCATGAGCACTTTAGAGCAAAGACTCTGGCACAGTGCCAGAGTCTTTGCTTTCAATGTGCGGGCGATATCTTTCCGAAGATATCACTGGGAAGATGGCACCGGCCTTAAGTATTGGACCCTCAGCAGCCTGGGCCAGAGTGATTGGAAATGAATGAATATTGATAATAAAGTGGCTTGTTTCGATCTTAAACCTAGTTTTGTGGCCATGACGACTGCGTGTCTAAAAGGATAAATGGATACGTTTGTCACCAGCATCCTCACCTTTGCTGTCTGCCACAGACTGAACCTCGTGACTTAACTGGTTCGGTTCCAGCCCAACCAAGTATGATGATGCTGTAGAGTAGTCCGAGGTGATGGAGATCATATCTGCGGACACAGAGTCACTGGCGGTTCCGTCAGGGGTGATGATGATTCTCGGTTTTGGTCTGTGCGCGGGGGGCTGGGATGAAGTGCAAAGTACAGTGTGCGAGTCAGTCATGCTATCCAGGCAAGTGAGCATTGGTTCGTTATCAGATGGCACAGCCAGTCTCAGATCTGAGTATGTGTTGTGTTTTGGAGGAGAGGTTGGCTCATCGGAAGGCGTACTGTCCTCTCTCAGTTTATCGTCAGCGTACGCACTCTGGTTAGTCTTGCTGAGGCTTTCTGCGTTTTTCTGCGTCCGTGCTTTGGGTTTTAGAGGCACTTGTGCAGCTGATAAAGGTGGCAATTTGCTACTGTCTGGCTTTCGGGCGTCCACAGGAGACAGGTCTTTCCTGTAAAACACATTGTCCAGCTCATCCTCCGAGCTGCTCAGCTGGGGCTTATCTTTCGGTTTCTTACGATGTCGGCTGGCAGCAGCAAAGATGGAGGCCACTAGCAATTCTCTGCTATACTGATCTTTCCCAGATCCCCAAGAACCCTGCAAAATGCAAAGGAACACAGGTCATTCATAACTTTAGGCCCAATTGTATATTTACATGTACGGTATATTCCTCTATATAGCTACAGTAGTGTGTACAGTCACAAACCACCTATAACACATACAATAACTGTTGAAGGTTAGCACAGCAACATCATCGTTGGCTGGACCTCACCACACTTTCAATTCCCCCTCACTGTAGTCAGAAACAAATGGGGTTTCCTGAACCCTTTGAGACTCCACCTGCTGCATAAAACCAACTGATGCAAAATAACAAATGCATAACAAGCACCCTTGATCACATCCTCAGACTTAAAAAGACGACCATTATGTTTTATCATCACACTCAGCTCCTCTTGTTATTTCTACAGAGAGGACTGTTTCCAGTGCCCACAGCTGTTGGGTTCTTCTTTAATGTCAATGTCCCTCTAGATCTAATTAGGAAATCACCACGATGGGCTCTGGTCCTGATCCCTGTCTGAGGTTACAGCCCCTAATAGAGTATATAGAAGATGCTACTTGCTCCAAAAGGTATTGTTTATACACAGGGGGTTATTCAGGTTTGTTAGCAAACCAAAAATAAAGTTAGCACTTGGGAAAAACCATGTTGCACTGCAGGTTGGGCAGATGTAAAATGTGCAGAGATTTAGATTTTGGTGGGTTATATTGTTTCTGTGCAGGGTAATTACTGCTTAATTTCTACACTGCAATTTAGATTTAAGTTTGAACACACCCCACCCAAATCTAACTCTCTGCACATGTTACATCTGCCCCACCTGCAGTACAACATGGTTTTGCCCAATTGCTAACTTTTTTGGTTTGCTAACAAACCTAAATAAGGCCCATAGTGTACACTTGTAACAGGTAGTTGTATAGCATTCACTGTCACGCCTCTTACTCGGATGGAGTTGTTCTAGATACAGATGTGTCCTCATACATTTAGCTTCAATACGCAAGATGTCTGGTGTGAGAGAACCGCCATGTCCCGTGCAACACTGCTAGTGTTGGGTGTCTGTTTTTACTGAAATTTTGTCTTATTCACAACACAACGAATAGGGCGCACGAGGAGACTGTGTGTAACAGTCTATATATGGAGCAGAACAGAACTTGTATTAGAAAAAAGTTGCAGCTACTACATTGTAGCACAGGGGTGGCCAAACAGTCGATCGCGATCCGCCGCCCATCCACCCGAGGCGAGGAGAGTGCAGCGCGCGCCTCTCCTGCCTGCCGCCCTGCCCCTCAGTCTGGTCTCCGGCAGTGACGGCGGAGTGTATAGCTCAAATCAGGTGCCGGTTCGTTAGCCAATCAGAGCTCGCGGACCGGCGCCTGATTTGAGATATACACGCTGCCGTCTCCACCGGAGACCAGACTGAGAGGCAGGGCGGCAGGCAGGAGAAGCGCGCGCTGCCCACTCCACACACAGCAAAACGGTGAGCAGTACTATGGGGGCATATCTGGCACATGGAACAATGGGGGCATATCTGGCACTGTGGGCACATGGCACTATGGGGTCATATCTGTATCTGGCACTGTGGGGTCATATGTGGCACTGTGGGGTCATATCTGTATCTGGCACTGTGGGGGCATATCTAGCACTGTGGGGGCATGGCACTGTGGGGGCATATCTAGCACTGTGGGCACATATCTAGCACTGTGGGCACATATCTAGCACTGTGGGCACATATCTGTGTCTGGCACTGTGGGGGCATATTTAGCACTGTGGGCACATGGCACTGTGGGGGAATATATGTATCTGGCACTGTGGCGTCATATCTGGCACTGTGGGGGCATATCTAGCACTGTGGGGGCATATCTGTATCTGGCACTGTAGGGGCATATCTGTATCTGGCACTGTGGGGGCATATGTGTTTGAGGTTTTTACCTGTGGGGGCCAATGTGTTATTTCGTGCGAGACAGTCATTACACTCTGTGCAGCAAGGCTACGTCCCTTTTTTTTGTTATACCACGGCCCTTTTTTGGGCGCGCGCTATTATCCCACCTAGGTAGATCACAAAAGCTTTTCAGCTTTCAAAGTAGATCGCCGACTCCAAAAGTCTGGCCACCCCTGTTGTAGCACATCATGTACAGATTCAGAGACTCTGTTGCACACAATATACAAGTGTCTTATAGCAAATTAATCAGCACAGTCTCCTTGTGTGTCCCAGTCACATAACGTTGGCGAATAAGGCTCATTTAGGCAAAAAAAAAAAAGACACAAAAAGGACATATGATGCTAAAAAATTCTCACGCAACCTGGCGTGCCTAGAGGGGCTGTTTGGCTTGACAGCAGCAAAGAAGAATGATAACATATCTCTATAGAGGGCTAGAAATGTAAACACTAAGGCCCTCATTCCGAGTTGATCGCTCGGTATTTTTCATCGCATCGCAGTGAAATTCCGCTTAGTACGCATGCGCAATATTCGCACTGCGACTGCGCCAAGTAATTTTACAATGGAGATAGTATTTTTACTCACGGCTTTTTCATCGCTCCGGCGATCGTAATGTGATTGACAGGAAATGGGTGTTACTGGGCGGAAACAGGCCGTTTTATGGGCGTGCGGGAAAAAACGCTACCGTTTCCGGAAAAAACGCAGGAGTGGCCGGGGAAACGGGGGAGTGTCTGGGCGAACGCTGGGTGTGTTTGTGACGTCAAAACAGGAACGACAAGCACTGAACTGATCGCACAGGCAGAGTAAGTCTGGAGCTACTCTGAAACTGCTAAGTAGTTAGTAATCGCAATATTGCGAATACATCGGTCGCAATTTTAAGAAGCTAAGATTCACTCCCAGTAGGCGGCGGCTTAGCGTGTGTAACTCTGCTAAAATCGCCTTGCGAGCGATCAACTCGGAATGAGGGCCTAAATTCACACTTCCCAACTATGAGAGCTATCATTACCCAGTGGTTTCCTTGTGCCAATAATCTTTATCTATGATCTCAATCTACTTGTACAATCCATAATAGCTGTATACTGCATAAAAGTCATCTTTCTTTTAAGAACTCTCCTTAGTACTCTTAAGGACTTTACCTAATACCATAACGATGTGTATTAAATTCCAGATCTATTAACCTTGTCTCAGTTCTCCCCTCTCTCCCTCCCTAGTTCATGCCACTACTTTTATTACTCCTTGTCATCTCCTTCACCCCCTCATCTCCCCCTTTTTCTGTGTCTTCATCCCTCCCGCCCATTTTCTTCCACTTTCCCTCTCCTCCTCAAATCTTTTTCTATCATTACTTCTTTTCTCAGAATAATAAATACATTAATGGTTATACATGTATCAGACTACAACTTGCACGCATTGTTCTACCACTGGCTTCTGTTCTTTTCTTATGTATATTGTTAAAAACTCTGTTAATATAATGCAATAAAGGTTAAATAGGAAATATTGGTGGGCACGATGCACCATTCTGGAATGCACATTGTGACCATTGTGCAGAATTAAAATACTTTGTGAAAACAATCTCATATATTGTAAGGCAGAACTCCATTGTCCTAAACCACCACTAACTCAACACTTTTCAGTAGTCAGAATTATAAGACATAAACACATACAATTTTTTAAACCCCACTAAAACATTTACACATCACCATTTTATTGTGGCCCAGCACTGATTGCTACTTGCTGCAGACCGCACTCAATATAGGAACAGCAGCTATATTATAATACAGCATACGTTCTCAAACTCTGGGGCAGATATATTAAGCTTGGAGAAGTGATAAAGAAGTGATAAGTGGAATGTGACAACGCACCAGCAAATCAGCTCCTGTAATTTTTTTCAAACTTGTAATGATTGGCTGGTGCGTTACCACTTATCACTTCTTTATCACTTCTCCAGGCTTAATACATCTGCCCCTCTGTTCTCAGGACACCAAACATTTAAGGTTTTCCAGGTTTCCTCACAGGATCAAAAGTGAAATATTAGCTCCACTTGTGGATCTTTTAAAAAGTGTCAGTGAGTAATGACTACACCTGTGCAGCTGCTGGGTGACCTGGAAAACATGACCTATTTGGGGCCCTGAGAACCACTGCAATACAGTAACAGTCAGTTACCGCCTAGCAGGGAAACTATTGAATCGAAACCCTCCAAGAGACGGCATCATATAGAACATACTAAAGTTTGGACCCTACGGAAGATCACAGCCTGCTGGACCATGCTAATAAAAAAGTGTTGGCATCAGCTATTCTAGATATATTTGACCCTGGAGGTACCATGTTCTCTACCGCATCACTGTGTAAAAATATCTGGAGGTACCATGTTCTCTACTACATCACTGTGTAAAAATTAGTGATGAGCGGATTCGGTTTTACTCGGTTCTCAAAACCGAATCTTATTGGCTCACTGATGTCACGTGTTTTGGATAGCCAATAAGATTCGGTTTTGAGAACCGAGTAAAACCGAGTAAAACCGAATCCGCTCATCACTAGTAAAAATATCTTCTCCCTCATTCACATTTTTATATACATTTATAGACCAGAACTTGCACTCAGTCTCTCTCAGTTGAGATTATCTCCATCAGAGACAGACCATTCACTGGCCTTTGGGCAAGAGACGCTATAAGACCTATTATTTGGATACTTATAGGTTACAAGGTTCACCAACACATGGCAGAGGGATACCATACAGTTAACTAAGTACTACGTGAAAACTAGTAATCGGTCATGCTTTAAGAAGCACATTAAAAAACTCTACAATGAGCCTACATGTCCCAGGGCCAGAGGAGACATTTGGTGGAAAGCGAAACGGGTTTATATACCAAGTATTAGGAAATAGGTCTGAGGCCAAGTTGTGACCATTGGCGATGCTATGTTGTACGTTTGATAACTGGAACTTAAGCCGTCTGTGAGAACATTATAACTTAAGACTGGTTTTGATGATTGCTAAGAAGGTTGTATTAAAGATCTTGGACTGTTTTTGAGTTACTTACTTTAGATTTTGCCGAGTCACTAGTAGCGGAATCTGCAGTGAAAAGTAAACAAAATGCGTCGTCAGTGGTTCATTAGCGAGAGACACAGTGGCGACAATTAATGCTAGGCTTCATGGAAAGGACAAGCACACAACAAAATGTGTTAAAGCAGAAGAAAAGAAAGGGGATAGTCATAGCTCACAAAAGATGCAAGCTTCACCACAGAAAGCCACCGCCATGAAAGGATGCTGTGAATTGTAGGCAGAACCAGCTCAATGAGAGGAATGGCAAGGAACCCTGTACTCCAAAATAAAAAAACAAACAGACACTGATGTTTGAAAGACTCATCTAAGCACACTGATCTTTGCGGGAGGCTGACAAAAATTTAAATGGTTACGGAAATTAAACACCAAACAGACAGGCTACTCTAGGTCTGGGCTGTGCATCTGGCTCCCTGATATTGAAATACACAGCGGAACTTAAGTTGCAAATCTTTGAGGATTGCAGAGCCGGTGTGCAATCAATGCCGACTGCTGAAGAGTTAGCAACGGTTCAGCAGGACCGTATCATATTAAGATACATAACCACACTGCGCTACTGCTTTAATGGAATGAGTAATGAACACCAAATAATTATAGGGAGAGGAAATAGAGGCTAGACGAAAGTAAAGAGAGCAGAAGGGGGCCAGCTGGAGGCTCTATTACATTAATTGGAATTATATTTTTATGCGTACGTTTTCAGAATACAAGAGCTAAAGCCCCATGCAACACCCCCTATGAACACATGGCTAATGCTTGTGACTAGTAAGACTAGTAGACCATACCATGCTATCTCTCCTCAGGGTCTGCTTCAGAAATAACAAGAAATGGCAGAGAGACTTTAAGAAAGTAACATTGATCTGTTTAAAATAGGCTGAGCAGGAAACAAAACATTGTACAGTGCAGATTTTCTCAAGACTTTCAAATGTAAAAAAAATAAAAATAGGAAAAGGTAATGTCCATTCACAAAAAACGGGGATTTCTGCAGACAAGGCAGCTACAATGGGGGCAGCAATCGTCCTTCTTCCTACAGTTCCAGCTGTCCATCACTGACATCATAGAATCCACTAGTGACATCACTGTGTGATAGACTCCTCCCATTTCGCCTGTTTCAACATCAGTATAAATATCTTGGTTCAGTAAAAGGCAGTAAAACAAAACGAAAACCCTTGGCACTAAGAAACAATACCTACGTAGAGATAAAGGGATCGTTTTGGGGGTGAGGTAGAACATGCTTGGTTAGTGCAATAGCAGGTAGGGAAAGTTAGCTAAGAGAGCATGTGATACTAGTACTTAGCCAAGGAATAGGTTGCAAGTGGAAAAACAGAAGGAAGAGTAACTTTAGTATACACGTCGTAGCTGTGATTACACCCCTGAACCTTTAGCGTAACGGTCACTGGCTCACCCAGGTTGTTAATATTTTGTGGGCTGAAACAATATCCATGAAAATGGAAACAATCGACTCAGAGGAAACTAGTGACATCACTGAGACACAAACTGCCTCATGCCTCAGTCCTGTCACTAGGTAGCAGTGAATTGATGGCAGAATACGGGTACAGCCCGCAGAACGTCTGTCTCCTGTGTGAGCAGGAGGCAGCTACACTTTGAGTTGAAAAACACATGGCTCTGTGTGTTGTAACATTACACCTTTGGTTAAAGGGCCCCTTAAGGCATTTATCATGAAATATAACAATACACATGCAACTTAATCTCAATCACTCCTCCTACAAAAAAGCAATAAGTGAAAAGAACCGCAAACTGCTTTGAAACACTATGGGGAAAATTCAGTACTCAATGAGATGCCAGTGTGTTGTACGGCTGTACACCTCAGCATATATTATTCTAGCCAAGCACTCCTTTTCCCATACACCTCTATGGAGATTAGTATGAGATCCTGGAGGTCGAGATCCTGGCGGTCAGGAGACAGACGCCGAGATCCCGACAGCCAGGATACCAGCGGCGAGCGTATCGCGTACCCTTGCGGGCTCGCTGCGCTCGCCCTGCTTCGGGGCCCAGTGCAGGATTCTATTTTCCCTCAGGTGGTGGTAGTGACCACCACCCGAGTGGGGATACCAGCCGGCAGTTGGGATTCTGACCGCCGGTGTTTCGGCTGGTGTCGGGATTCTGGCGTCGGGATCCTGACAGCCAGGATCCCGATCGGTGGTCAATTAACTGCCTCCACCTCTATGGGGTGCAAGAGAAGATCAGCAATGTGACTAACTGGAGTGTTTTGCCTGACCGTTGCAGGTGGTACTCCAAGGATTTCACAGGGAACTGAATCTAACCATATGACCCAAAGATACCAAGAGTTTTTTTTATTTTACATGCACTTTAAAGAGTTTGTCTTTATTTAAAAGGTTTATTTGGTTATTCTCATGCTCCCTTCAATGCAGAAGTCACTGGTCTTTATCTTGTACTGATCTGGTTTAAAGTTGATCCTATATGCACAGTGTTCGGATTCTGCAAGATAACGCAGCCATTCCACTCTATCAAACTCTTAGCATTCTGAGCAATAGACACATTATAGAATAGATACATTTCTTTCAACTATCTGGATACATGAGTCCCAATAACCAGACTGATTAAAATTACTTTTACTTTTAGGAGTCAATATAATTAGGTGCGAGCTGGGACCGGCACCATTCTCAAGGCGAACTCTCATTGTGAATTACATTTGCAATCCAATTCCAAACGAGCACTGTTTTTCTACCCCCGAGCAGGAGTAAAAAAAGGAAAATATTTTTTAGGGAATAATGTCAGATACAGTGCAGAACCACTGGTACTCCCCCCTCCCAATGAGTAATCATGCATTTGGAGGGGTTTAAATAGCATTGTTTGGCCAATGAACACCAGTCAGTTTTCAGGGGAATTTCTCTAAAAATAAAAACAACAACCCAATAATGGATTAAATGATGTGTGCCATGTATGTAGAGGTGTTGAATTGATAAGAGAGGGGTTTTACATCTTGCAGATGAGAGGTAAAAGTGTTTATTCCACCTTTTTACAAACTGGAATAACAACACAGAAACGGCTGGCGATATGGTCCTGCTCTCAGTTCATGCACTTTTCCCAGTGTTGTAGAGGTGCCGCACCTCGCAGCAGGGAACACCAACTGGCATTTTTAAACTGGATCTCATCTTTCTTGTGTGCAGGCACTCTTGTGATGTATGCGAGTCTCATGATGCAAACTCTCTCCTAATTGCACTAACCCCTTAGGACTATGCCCCAACGTAAGATTGAGGACAATATTTCCTTCACTACGATTGTACTTTTAAAAAAAACTGTATTTAAAAAATATATCTTTGCATAATGAGAAAAACTCTAGGCATGCTCATTTGTGGGTTATATGCAGTAGCGGGGATCACCTCGTCCACAGATCTTGTCCCAATACGTATTAGCAGATGCAGAAAGCTTGTAACAGGATGCACTTTAATATAGCTACAATATACTGTACAACGAGGAAGGAACGTAAAGGGATATAAAGCAGAATTGTACGATTAGAGAGACATTGAGAAGAACCCAGAGAAGCAGCAGTGTGCGCATCATTAGCCTGCGGGGTAACGCTGTCTGCGCAGGCAAGAGTTACCTGATACGTCTCCAGGGGATAATCCGGTCCTTCCAATGTTGGGGAGCAAATGATCTATGTTTGGCACTGGCTGAGACTCTACTGTGCTTTCCTCCTGTACAGCTGTCTACAGTTAATAAACAGAGATCTCTTCAACATCGTTACACACAAACTTATAGCTATTCTAAAGACACTTTATAAAATAATAAAAGAAAAAGAAAAAATAAGAATTTACTTACCGATAATTCTATTTCTCATAGTCCGTAGTGGATGCTGGGGACTCCGAAAGGACCATGGGGAATAGCGGCTCCGCAGGAGACTGGGCACAAAAGTAAAAAGCTTTAGGACTACCTGGTGTGCACTGGCTCCTCCCCCCATGACCCTCCTCCAAGCCTCAGTTAGGATACTGTGCCCGGACGAGCGTACACAATAAGGAAGGATTTTGAATCCCGGGTAAGACTCTTACCAGCCACACCAATCACACCGTACAACTTGTGATCTGAACCCAGTTAACAGCATGATAACAGAAGGAGCCTCTGAAAAGATGGCTCACAACAACAATAACCCGATTTTTGTAACAATAACTATGTACAAGTAATGCAGACAATCCGCACTTGGGATGGGCGCCCAGCATCCACTACGGACTATGAGAAATAGAATTATCGGTAAGTAAATTCTTATTTTCTCTAACGTCCTAGTGGATGCTGGGGACTCCGAAAGGACCATGGGGATTATACCAAAGCTCCCAAACGGGCGGGAGAGTGCGGATGACTCTGCAGCACCGAATGAGAGAACTCCAGGTCCTCCTCAGCCAGGGTATCAAATTTGTAGAATTTAGCAAACGTGTTTGCCCCTGACCAAGTAGCTGCTCGGCAAAGTTGTAAAGCCGAGACCCCTCGGGCAGCCGCCCAAGATGAGCCCACTTTCCGTGTGGAATGGGCTTTTACAGATTTTGGCTGTGGCAGGCCTGCCACAGAATGTGCAAGCTGAATTGTACTACAAATCCAACGAGCAATAGTCTGCTTAGAAGCAGGAGCACCCAGCTTGTTGGGTGCATACAGGATAAACAGCGAGTCAGATTTTCTGACTCCAGCCGTTCTGGAAACATATATTTTCAGGGCCCTGACTACGTCCAGTAACTTGGAATCCTCCAAGTCCCTAGTAGCCGCAGGCACCACAATAGGCTGGTTTAAGTGAAATGCTGAAACCACCTTAGGGAGAAATTGAGGACGAGTCCTCAATTCTGCCCTGTCCGTATGAAAAATTAGGTAAGGGCTTTTATAGGATAAAGCCGCCAATTCTGAAACACGCCTGGCTGAAGCCAGGGCTAACAGCATTACCACTTTCCATGTGAGATATTTTAAGTCCACAGTGGTGAGTGGTTCAAACCAATGTGATTTTAGGAACCCCAAAACTACATTGAGATCCCAAGGTGCCACTGGAGGCACAAAAGGAGGCTGTATATGCAGTACTCCCTTGACAAACGTCTGAACTTCAGGAACAGAAGCTAGTTCTTTTTGGAAGAATATTGACAGGGCCGAAATTTGAACCTTAATGGACCCTAATTTTAGGCCCATAGACAGTCCTGTTTGCAGGAAATGCAGGAATCGACCCAGTTGAAATTCCTCTGTAGGGGCCTTCCTGGCCTCGCACCACGCAACATATTTTCGCCAAATACGGTGATAATGTTGTACGGTCACATCCTTCCTGGCTTTGATCAGGGTAGGGATGACTTCATCCGGAATGCCTTTTTCCTTCAGGATCCGGCGTTCAACCGCCATGCCGTCAAACGCAGCCGCGGTAAGTCTTGGAACAGACATGGTCCCTGCTGGAGCAGGTCCTTTCTTAGAGGTAGAGGCCACGGGTCTTCCGTGAGCATCTCTTGAATTTCCGGGTACCAAGTCCTTCTTGGCCAATCCGGAGCCACGAGTATAGTCTTTACTCCTCTCCTTCTTATGATTCTCAGTACTTTTGGTATGAGAGGAAGAGGAGGGAACACATACACTGACTGGTACACCCACGGTGTTACCAGAGCGTCCACAGCTATTGCCTGAGGGTCCCTTGACCTGGCGCAATATCTGTCCAGTTTTTTGTTGAGGCGGGACGCCATCATGTCCACCTTTGGTTTTTCCCAACGGTTTACAATCATGTGGAAGACTTCTGGGTGAAGTCCCCACTCCCCCGGGTGAAGATCGTGTCTGCTGAGGAAGTCTGCTTCCCAGTTGTCCACTCCCGGAATGAACACTGCTGACAGTGCTATCACATGATTTTCCGCCCAGCGAAGAAACCTTGTCACTTCCGTCATTGCCCTCCTGCTTCTTGTGCCGCCCTGTCTGTTTACGTGGGCGACTGCCGTGATGTTGTCCGACTGGATCAACACCGGCTGACCCTGAAGCAGAGGTCTTGCCTGACTTAGGGCATTGTAAATGGCCCTGAGTTCCAGGATATTTATGTGAAGTGACGTTTCCATGCTTGACCACAAGCCCTGGAAATTTCTTCCCTGTGTGACTGCTCCCCAGCCCCTCAGGCTGGCATCCGTGGTCACCAGGACCCAATCCTGAATGCCGAATCTGCGGCCCTCTAGGAGATGAGCACTCTGTAACCACCACAGGAGAGATACCCTTGTCCTTGGAGACAGGGTTATCCGCTGATGCATTTGAAGATGCGATCCGGACCATTTGTCCAGCAGATCCCACTGAAAAGTTCTTGCGTGGAATCTGCCGAATGGAATCGCTTCGTAAGAAGCCACCATCTTTCCCAGGACCCTTGTGCATTGATGTACTGACACTTGGCCTGGTCTTAGGAGGTTCCTGACTAGGTCGGATAACTCCCTGGCTTTCTCTTCCGGGAGAAACACCTTTTTCTGTACTGTGTCCAGAATCATTCCTAGGAACAGCAGACGTGTCGTCGGAATCAGCTGCGATTTTGGAATATTTAGAATCCATCCGTGCTGTCGTAGTACTACTTGAGATAGTGCTACTCCGACCTCTAACTGTTCTCTGGACCTTGCCCTTATCAGGAGATCGTCCAAGTAAGGGATAATTAAGACGCCTTTTCTCCGAAGAAGAATCATAATTTCGGCCATTACCTTGGTAAAGACCCGGGGTGCCGTGGACAATCCAAACGGCAGCGTCTGAAACTGATAGTGACAGTTCTGTACCACAAACCTGAGGTACCCTTGGTGAGAAGGGCAAATTGGGACATGGAGGTAAGCATCCTTGATGTCCAGAGACACCATATAGTCCCCTTCTTCCAGGTTCGCTATCACTGCTCTGAGTGACTCCATCTTGAACTTGAACCTTTTTATGTAAGTGTTCAAGGATTTCAGATTTAAAATGGGTCTCACCGAGCCATCCGGCTTCGGTACCACAAACAGCGTGGAATAATACCCCTTTCCCTGTTGTAGGAGGGGTACCTTGATTATCACTTGCTGGGAATACAGCTTGTGAATGGCTTCCAATACCGCCTCCCTGTCGGGGGGAGACGTTGGTAAAGCAGACTTCAGGAACCGGCGAGGGGGAGACGTCTCGAATTCCAATTTGTACCCCTGAGATACTACCTGCAGGATCCAGGGGTCCACTTGCGAGTGAGCCCACTGCGCGCTGAAATTCTTGAGACGGGCCCCCACCGTCTTGCCTGAGTCCGCTTGTAAGGCCCCAGCGTCATGCTGAGGACTTGGCAGAAGCGGGGGAGGGCTTCTGTTCGTGGGAAGAGGCTGTCTGCTGCAGTATTTTTCCCCTTCCTCTGCCCCGGGGCAGATATGAGTGGCCTTTTGCCCGCTTGCCCTTATGGGGACGAAAGGACTGAGCCTGAAAAGACGGTATCTTTTTCTGCTGTGAGGTGACTTGGGGTAAAAAGGTGGATTTCCCAGCCGTTGCCGTGGCCACCAGGTCCGATAGACCGACCCCAAATAACTCCTCCCCTTTATACGGCAATACTTCCATATGCCGTTTGGAATCCGCATCACCTGACCACTGTCGCGTCCATAACCCTCTTCTGGCAGAAATGGACATCGCACTTACTCTTGATGCCAGAGTGCAAATATCCCTCTGTGCATCACGCATATATAGAAATGCATCCTTTAAATGCTCTAGAGTCAATAATATATTGTCCCTGTCCAGGGTATCAATATTTTCAGTCAGGGAATCCGACCAAGCCACCCCAGCACTGCACATCCAGGCTGAGGCGATTGCTGGTCGCAGTATAATACCAGTATGTGTGTATATACTTTTTAGGATATTTTCCAGCTTCCTATCAGCTGGTTCCTTGAGGGCGGCCGCATCAGGAGACGGTAACGCCACTTGTTTTGATAAGCGTGTGAGCGCCTTATCCACTCTAGGGGGTGTTTCCCAACGCGCCCTAACCTCTGGCGGGAAAGGGTATAATGCCAATAATTTTTTAGAAATTAGCAGTTTTTTATCGGGGGAAACCCACGCTTCATCACACACCTCATTTAATTCATCTGATTCAGGAAAAACTACGGGTAGTTTTTTCACACCCCACATAATACCCTTTTTTGTGGTACTTGTAGTATCAGAAATGTTCAAAACCTCCTTCATTGCCGTGATCATGTAACGTGTGGCCCTACTGGAAAATACGTTTGTTTCCTCACCGTCGACACTGGAGTCAGTGTCCGTGTCAGTGTCTGTATCGACCTGAGGTAACGGGCGTTTTATAGCCCCTGACGGTGTTTGAGACGCCTGTACAGGTATTAACTGATTTGCCGGCTGTCTCATGTCGTCAACAGTCTTTTGTAAAGTGCCGACACTATCACGTAATTCTTTCCATAAGACCATCCAGTCAGGTGTCGACTCCCTAGGGGGTGACATCACTAACACAGGCAATTTGCTCCGCCTCCACACCATTTTCCTCCTCATACATGTCGACACAGCGTACCGACACACAGCACACACACAGGGAATGCTCTGATAGAGGACAGGACCCCACTAGCCCTTTGGGGAGACAGAGGGAGAGTTTGCCAGCACACACCAGAGCGCTATATATATACAGGGATAACCTTATATAAGTGTTTTTCCCTAATATAGCTGCTGTATATATTAATATGCCAATTTAGTGCCCCCCCTCTCTTGTTTTACCCTGTTTCTGTAGTGCAGGACTGCAGGGGAGAGTCAGGGAGCCTTCCTCCAACGGAGCTGTGAGGAAAAAATGGCGCCAGTGTGCTGAGGAGATAGGCTCCGCCCCCTTCACGGCGGCCTTTCTCCCGCTTTTTAATGGAAAAATTGGCAGGGGTTAAATGCATCCATATAGCCCAGGAGCTATATGTGATGTATTTTTTGCCAAAAAAAGGTTTTTTATTGCGTCTCAGGGCGCCCCCCCCCCAGCGCCCTGCACCCTCAGTGACCGGAGTGTGAAGTGTGCTGAGAGCAATGGCGCACAGCTGCGGTGCTGTGCGCTACCTTATTGAAGACAGGACGTCTTCTGCCGCCGATTTTCCGGACCTCTTCACTCTTCTGGCTCTGTAAGGGGGCCGGCGGAGCGGCTCCGGGACCCATCCATGGCTGGGCCTGTGATCGTCCCTCTGGAGCTAATGTCCAGTAGCCTAAGAAGCCCAATCCACTCTGCACGCAGGTGAGTTCGCTTCTTCTCCCCTTAGTCCCTCGGTGCAGTGAGCCTGTTGCCAGCAGGTCTCACTGAAAATAAAAAACCTACTTTAAACTTTTACACTAAGCAGCTCAGGAGAGCCCCTTAGCCTGCACCCGTCTCGTTCGGGCACAAAAATCTAACTGAGGCTTGGAGGAGGGTCATGGGGGGAAGAGCCAGTGCACACCAGGTAGTCCTAAAGCTTTTTACTTTTGTGCCCAGTCTCCTGCGGAGCCGCTATTCCCCATGGTCCTTTCGGAGTCCCCAGCATCCACTAGGACGTTAGAGAAAAGTCTGTTAACACGCTGGTCAGAATTATTTGAGATAACTGGGCCTGATTCTAAGTGTGAATGGTTTGCAAAGGGAATGCATATTCGGCTACATGCATTGCATAAAGCCCAGCGCTTCGCACCACCCCAGGTTCTCTGTACTCGAGAGCGCCAGTTATAATTGGAACTTACACCTATCCAATGCTCGGTGTTGGAGATACAGCTGAATGGTGTAACTGGCCACAGGCCTTGTTGCCCATTTCACAGATGGAGAGACATGGACGAGAGGCACGTATTTGCTGTGGCACATGCACAGTCTGCAAAAGAACCCCAGATACCACTAGATGTGGCTGTATTCAGTCTAAGAATCAGGCCCATTCGGTGTTAGGACTGAGCACACTGCTCATTACTTTCTGCTATTTTTTCTTTACAAGAACCTAAATGCTAATCATAACAGCAATTTTCATTTAAGGAAAAATAAGATTTTACTCACCGGTAAATCTATTTCTCGTAGTCCGTAGTGGATGCTGGGGACTCCGTAAGGACCATGGGGAATAGACGGGCTCCGCAGGAGACTGGGCACTCTAAGAAAGATTTAGTACTACTGGTGTGCACTGGCTCCTCCCTCTATGCCCCTCCTCCAGACCTCAGTTAAGGAAACTGTGCCCGGAAGAGCTGACATTACAAGGAAAGGATTTTGGAATCCAGGGTAAGACTCATACCAGCCACACCGTATAACTTGTGATAACATACCCAGTTAACAGTATGAACAACAACAGAGCATCAACCACGGATGCCAACATAACATAACCCTTTATTAAGCAATAACTATATACACGTATTGCAGAAAGTCCGCACTTGGGACGGGCGCCCAGCATCCACTACGGACTACGAGAAATAGATTTACCGGTGAGTAAAATCTTATTTTCTCTAACGTCCTAGTGGATGCTGGGGACTCCGTAAGGACCATGGGGATTATACCAAAGCTTCCAAACGGGCGGGAGAGTGCGGATGACTCTGCAGCACCGAATGGGCAAATACAAGGTCCTCCTCAGCCAGGGTATCAAACTTGTAGAATTTTGCAAAGGTGTTTGAACCCGACCAAGTAGCTGCTCGGCAAAGCTGTAATGCCGAGACCCCTCGGGCAGCCGCCCAAAAAGAGCCCACTTTCCTTGTGGAATGGGCTTTTACTGATTTTGGATGCGGCAATCCCGCCGCAGAATGAGCCTGCTGAATCGTGTTACAGATCCAGCGAGCAATAGTTTGCTTTGAAGCAGGAGCACCCAGCTTGTTGGATGCATACAGGATAAACAGCGAGTCAGTTTTCCTGACTCCAGCCGTTCTGGCCACATAAATCTTCAAAGCCCTGACTACATCAAGCAACTTGGAATCCTCCAAGTCCCGAGTAGCCGCAGGCACCACAATAGGTTGGTTCAAATGAAAAGATGACACCACCTTCGGCAGAAATTGTGGACAAGTCCGTAATTCTGCCCTGTCCATATGGAAAACCAGATAGGGGCTTTTACATGACAAAGCCGCCAATTCTGACACACGCCTAGCCGAAGCTAAGGCCAATAGCATGACCACCTTCCACGTGAGATACTTTAGCTCCACGGTCTTAAGTGGCTCAAACCAGTGGGATTTCAGGAAACCCAACACCACGTTGAGATCCCAAGGTGCCACTGGTGGCACAAAAGGGGGCTGAATATGCAGCACTCCCTTAACAAACGTCTGAACCTCAGGAAGAGAAGCCAGTTCTTTTTGAAAGAAAATGGATAGGGCTGAAATCTGGACCTTTATGGACCCCAACTTCAAGCCCATAGTCACTCCTGACTATAGGAAGTGCAGGAACCGGCCCAGCTGGAATTCCTCTGTAGGGGCCTTCCTGGCCTCACACCAAGCAACATATTTTCGCCATATACGGTGATAATGTTTTGCTGTCACGTCCTTCCTAGCCATAAGCGTAGGAATAACTTCCTCCGGAATGCCTTTTTCCGCTAGGATCCGGCGTTCAACCGCCATGCCGTCAAACGCAGCCGCGGTATGTCTTGGAACAGACAGGGCCCCTGTTGCAACAGGTCCTGTCTGAGTGGCAGAGGCCGTGGGTCCTCTGTGAGCATTTCTTGCAGATCCGGGTACCAAGTCCTTCTTGGCCAATCCGGAACAATGAGTATTGTTCTCACTCCTCTTTTTCTTACGATTCTCAGCACCTTGGGTATGAGAGAAAGAGGAGGAAATACATAGACCGACTGGAACACCCACGGTGTCACTAGTGCGTCCACAGCTATCGCCTGAGGGTCGCTTGACCTGGCGCAATACCTTTTTAGCTTTTTGTTGAGGCGGGATGCCATCATGTCCACCTGTGGCAGTTCCCATCGATCTGTAATCTGCGTGAAGACTTCTTGATGAAGTCCCCACTCTCCCGGGTGGAGGTCGTGCCTGCTGAGGAAGTCTGCTTCCCAGTTGTCCACTCCCGGAATGAACACTGCTGACAGTGCTTGCACGTGATTCTTCACCCAACGAAGAATCCTGGTGGCTTCCGCCATCGCCACCCTGCTTCTTGTGTCTGACTGAATCAGCACCGGTTGGTTGCGAAGCAGAGGCTCCGCTTGACTCAGGGCGTTGTATATGGCCCTTAGTTCCAGGATATTTATGTGCAGACAAGCCTCCTGACTTGACCACAACCCTTGGAAGTTTCTTCCCTGAGTGACTGCCCCCCATCTTCGGAGGCTCGCATCCGTGGTCACCAGGACCCAGTCCTGTATGCCGAACCTGCGGCCCTCGAGAAGGTGAGCACTCTGCAGCCACCACAGAAGAGAAACCCTGGCCCTGGGGGATAGGGTGATCAGCCGATGCATCTGAAGATGCGATCCGGACCACTTGTCCAACAGATCCCACTGAAACATCCTCGCATGGAACCTGCCGAAGGGAATGGCTTCGTATGATGCCACCATCTTTCCCAGGACTCGCGTGCAGTGATGCACCGACACCTGTTTTGGTTTTAAGAGGTCTCTGACTAGAGTCACGAGCTCCTGAGCCTTCTCCGCCGGGAGAAACACCTTCTTCTGGTCTGTGTCCAGAATCATGCCCAGAAAGGGCAGACGCATCGTAGGAATCAGCTGCGACTTTGGGATATTCAGAATCCAGCCGTGCTGTTGCAACACTTCCTGAGAGTGTGCTACGCTGATCAGCAACTGCTCTCTTGACCTCGCCTTTATGAGGAGATCGTCCAAGTATGGGATAATTGTGACTCCTTGCTTTCGAAGGAGCACCATTATTTTCGCCATTACCTTGGTAAATATTCTCTGTGCCGTGGACAGCCCAAACGGCAACGTCTGGAATTGGTAATGACAGTCCTGTACCACAAATCTGAGGTACTCCTGATGAGGTGGATAAATGGGGACATGCAAGTAAGCATCCATGATGTCCAGAGACACCATAAAATCCCCCTCTTCCAGGCTTGCAATGACCGCTCTGAGCGATTCCATTTTGAACTTGAATCTTTTCAGATAAATGTTCAGGGACTTTAAATTCAATATAGGTCTGACCGAACCGTCCGGTTTCGGTACCACAAACATTGTGGAATAGTAACCCCTTCCCTGTTGAAGGAGGGGAACCTTTACCACCACCTGCTGGAGATATAACTTGTGAATTGCCGCTAACACTACCTCCCTTTCCATGGGGGGAAGCTGGCAGGGCCGATATGAGGTAACGGTGAGGGGGCATCACTTCGAATTCCAACTTGTATCCCTGAGACACAATCTGTATAGCCCAGGGATCCACCTGTGAGCGAACCCACTGGTGGCTGAAATTTCAGAGACGCGCCCCCACCGCTCCTGGCTCCACCTGTGGAGCCCCAGCGTCATGCGGTGGATTTAGTGGAAGCCGGGGAGGACTTCTGTTCCTGGGAACTAGCTGTATGGTGCAGCTTCTTTCCTCTACCCCTGCCTCTGGCAAGGAAGGATGCACCTCTGACTTTCTTGCTTTTTTGTGAACGAAAGGACTGCATTTGGTAATACGGTGCTTTCTTAGGCTGTGAGGGAATATATGGCAAAAAATTTGACTTCCCAGCCGTAGCTGTGGAAACTAGGTCCGAGAGACCATCCCCAAACAATTCCTCACCCTTATAAGGTAAAACCTCCATGTGCTTTTTTGAGTCGGCATCACCTGTCCATTGCCGAGTCCACAGGACCCTTCTGGCAGAAATTGACATTGCATTTATTCTAGAGCCCAGTAGGCAAATGTCCCTCTGGGCATCCCTCATATATAGGACAGCGTCTTTTATATGCCCCAGGGTCAGTAAAATAGTATCCCTGTCCAAGGTATCCAGTTCCTCAGACGGCAGGGCCACCTTCTTAGATAAGCGTGTCAGAGCTTTGTCTACCCTAGGGGAGGATTCCCAGCACATCCTGTCCAGTTCCTGTGACGGCAGGGCCACCTTCTTAGATAAGCGTGTCAGAGCTTTGTCTACCCTAGGGGAGGATTCCCAGCGCATCCTGTCCGTTGGCGGGAAGGGGTACGCCATAAGTAACCTTTTGGAAATCAGCACTTTCCTATCAGGAGAATCCCACGCTTTTTCACACAACTCATTTAACTCATGTGAAGGGGGAAAAGTCACCTCTTGCTTTTTCTCCCCAAACATATAAACCCTTTTGTCAGGGACAGGGTTTACCTCTGATATGTGCAATACATCCTTCATTGCTATAATCATGTAGCGGATGGCTTTAGCCATTTTAGGCTGCAATTTTGCATCATCGCCATCGACACTGGAGTCAGAATCCGTGTCGATATCTGTGTCAACAATTTGGGATAGTGGGCGCTTCTGAGACCCTGACGGCCTCTGCGCTGTAGGATCAGGCATGGGCTGAGACCCCGACTGTCCCAAGGTTTCTGCTTTATCCAACCTTTTATGCAAGGAGTTTACATTATCATTTAACACCTTCCACATATCCATCCAATCAGGTGTCGGCGCCGTCGGCGGAGACACCTCATTCATCTGCACCTGCTCTGCCTCCACATAGCCCTCCTCGTCAAACATGTCGACACAAGCGTACCGACACACCACACACACAGGGGATGCTCTATATGAGGACAGGACCCCCACAAGGCCTTTTGGAGAGACAGAGAGAGAGTATGCCAGCACACACCCCAGCGCTATATAACCCAGGATTACACAGTAACTTAGTGTTTACCCAGTAGCTGCTGTATATATGATTAATGCGCTAAATTTATGTGCCCCCCCTCTCTTTTTACCCTCCTTCTACCGTGAGTCTGCAGGGGAGAGCCTGGGGAGCTTCCTCTCAGCGGAGCTGTGGAGAGAAAATGGCGCTGGTGAGTGCTGAGGAAGAAGCCCCGCCCCCTCAGCAGCGGGCTTCTGTCCCGCGATTTTGTGTAAAAATAATGGCGGGGGCTCATGCATATTACAGTGCCCAGCTGTATATATGCTGCTTTTTGCCAGGAGGTACTCAATTGCTGCCCAGGGCGCCCCGCGATGCACCCTACAGTGACCGGAGTGTGTGGGTTAGTGTGGGAGCAATGGCGCACAGCTGCAGTGCTGTGCGCTACCTCATATGAAGACAGGAGTCTTCTGCCGCCGATTTTGACGTCTTCTTGCTTCACCCGCCGGCTTCTGTCTTCTGGCTCTGCGAGGGGGACGGCGGCGCGGCTCCGGGAACGGACGACCAAGGTTAAGTTCCTGTGTTCGATCCCTCTGGAGCTAATGGTGTCCAGTAGCCTAAGAAGCGCAACCTAGCCGCAGTTAGTAGGTTTGCTTCTCTCCCCTCAGTCCCACGTAGCAGAGAGTCTGTTGCCAGCAGAAGCTCTCTGAAAATAAAAAACCTAACTAAAATACTTTAATAGCAAGCTCAGGAGAGCTCACTAAAATGCACCCAGCTCCTTCCGGGCACAGATTCTAACTGAGGTCTGGAGGAGGGGCATAGAGGGAGGAGCCAGTGCACACCAGTAGTACTAAATCTTCGAGTGCCCAGTCTCCTGCGGAGCCCGTCTATTCCCCATGGTCCTTACGGAGTCCCCAGCATCCACTAGGACGTTAGAGAAACATCTAACCTGTACCATCATGATGAAAAGAACACTCAAAACTGTATGCTAGCTGGAGGCTTGCGGAGCTATGCACACTGCCATGGATTTTTATGGGTTTAAAAACATATGGTCCAAGTGTGAGTTTCTGTGGAATGTAACATTACTGGGGGTATTCAACCCCATGGCTAGTTATCATGTTGGAGGTATTCAATTAGCGGCGAATACCCGGCGGGTGAGTCCCCGCAGACAGACTGAGCTGCAGAGTCCGCTTAAGAAAACACAGTCAGGTCATGCTCAGGCTAAAACCCACATATTCAACAGTTTACATGGAAGCAGGGGGTTTCTGCGCGTGAAAAAAACTATTTAATTGAAGAGCCTTTCCCTGCTGTGTGGGGATTTTTGCCGGCAATCAGTTGCAGGGTACACCTACGGATAATTGAATAACCCTCTATACAGCAAAAAATTATCAATGAGCCTATAGAGTGTAAGCTTGCGAGCAGGGCCTTTCTTCCTCTAGGACTGTCTGTTATTACCACTGTTGTTTCCAATTGTAAAGAGCAACCGAAATTTCTGCACTATAAGAAACGGTTATTAAATAAATAAATAAATAAATAATGTTCAGATACACTGTCAGTGAGGATGCAGTACTAGTATAAGGCCTGTAGGTGGTAGTGTGTGATAATAAATCTTTCCCTAGCCCAATTTTCCCGATCCACAGATATTTAATATTTCGAAGATTTTTTTTTTTAGGTGAAACAAATGGGATCATTAAACAGCCTATTCATTACACTAACATGAAGATTAAAAGTACCTAATTTAAAGTATTACACATAAAAAATAAATATTTTTTCTAATTTCAACCCCTCTGTAGCAAGATATTTAAGATTCTTCCGCTTTAAAAAGTGGCAGTGGGGCTACATGATCTTTAACTAAACAAACTTCAGGATTGTGGGGACTGTGTTTAGCACAATACAAATGTATCACAGCTGGTCATCAAAAATAACCCCACCCCTTTCTGTTGCAGACATGCGAGTACCAGGTAATATTACAGTATAATGTCATCTTCCAGTTACCGCCTTAAAAAATAAATAATTAAGCAGCATAAATCGGCAACAATACTTACAATTGGTTCATCTGCACTTTCCTCACAGAAAAACCAGTCATGCTAAAAAGACAAAGATACAGAAAACTGTTCGTAAAACATTCACTACAGAAGATTCCGCACAAAACCCTCCAGCAATAAAGAAATACTCTCAGATACTCACACACTGAATAAGGGTTTCCACTATTTTGTATTGGTCGGGCATGTGGGTGACCATGTGCGTCATGTTGTCCTCTGAGGTCCTGACCAAAGTTGGGCCAAATACGATTGCCAGGTTTCTGGGTTCCATCTAGTAATAAAGCCGTGAGGTAATCACACAGAAACAGGATCACGGTCGCCATCACTGTGTGTAGGCGACAGGCGCAGCTTAAACCTCAAGCTACACATTTCAACCAAACCTACAATGATCCAGACTGCTCACCTTGTTTTTCTCTGAATTATCTGCCACAGTTTTCAGATGCGTACAGAGGAATTTGAGCGTTTCATAGTGATGGTCTGGAAGATCAAGAATCTGAAAAGGAAAAGGAACAGTTTCAGCTACGTCTGCTCTGACAACGGCAGATTTCAATGGTGCATGGATCAGGATCATCAACAGTGGGTAAATCACTGATCATAGGACCATTGATCCTTATGACTAGAGATGTGTGCGCCGAACCAATTTTGCTGGTTTGGTTTTGGTTCTAATTCGTTGTCTGATTTTGGTTTTCGAAAAATGCTGTGACTGGTTTTGTATTTTTTTCCAAAAGTTGACAAATCAAGCTAAAATCAAATAATTTGGGCTTTTTTTGTTACAGTATAATAAACCTCAATAATCTCAATTTCCAGTCAATTTTGACCACCTCACAATATTGTTTTCATCCACTTTAGGCCAAAGGCTGCAGCAAGCTGGTTACTAAGCGACACAGCAGCGGCACAAACACACAGCAGTGGCAGAAATTTAAAGCGGTGCAAGATGGAATTGTCTGTGGGCCCTCCCACCCACCCTTATGTTGAATAATAAAAAGGACATGAACAGTTTCACAAACCAAGCACTTCGGTGACAGAGACTGACACTTTTGTGGCTGAAGAGCTTGGTTTTGGCTCCCACAAAACAAGCTACCAAAGGTCTAAAGCCAGCTATGCGAACAGCTCTACAGTGGCAAGCGGTCATCGTCACTACACCCTTATCTTCATCAGTGTGTACATCATCCTCACACAATATCAATTCACCCCCGCTGGAATCCACCATTGGGCGATTCTCTGTGATGCACGGGACAACTACACAAATTCAAACTATATACTTCTCCAAAATACCAAGATTTTAGTGGGTTTTAAGTTATAGGGTAAGGCATTGCTACTAAGCAATTAAGTTTTCATATAACAAATATTTCTTAACAGACCAGTTTAAAAGGAAAAAAAAAACATTAAGTGTGTGATGCATGGGACTTTAAATTCACTTTCTGGAGAATCACCCTATTACAGAAGTCTCTGTACTTTGAGGTAATTGCTGGTATAGGCATTACTCGTAGAATTCGTAGTTCATTTTGATGAACATAATCTTTTCCACATTTTGAAGACGTAGCCGATCGCTGACAAGTTTCCCCACTGTGCTGAAAACGGTTTCTGAGTACACACTGGGGGCGGGCAACTTTAGTAAGCCAGTTTGTACAAGGGTCTCCAAATTGCCTTTTTTTCCGTCCAGTAGTCAAAGGGATGATTTGTACACGGTCATTAAAATTACCCTCCACCATTCTTTGGATGGTGACCGTATCAGATTACAGGGCGCCAGAAAAACGAGATTTATGGTAAGAACTTACCTTTGTTAAATCTCATTCTGCGAGGTACACTGGGCTCCACAAGGATAGACATTGGGGTGTAGAGTAGGATCTTGATCCGAGGCACCATCAGGCTCACAGCTTTGACTGTTCCCAGAATGCACAGCGCCGCCTCCTCTATAACCCCGCCTCCCTGCACAGGAGCTCAGTTTTTAGTTAACCAGCCCAATGCAGTAGCAGGAAAAGAGACGACAACGGTTAGTAGCCACATACACCGCACTCTCACGACAAGAGAAGTGTCAGCGGCTAATGCCATACCAACCCAAAGAAGCTAAGTGCGTCAGGGTGGGCGCCTTGTGGAGCCCAGTGTACCTCGCAGAAAGAGATTTAACAAAGGTAAGTTCTTACCATAAATCTTGTTTTCTGCTGCGGGGTACACTGGGCTCCACAAGGATAGACA
The DNA here is from genome assembly GCF_028390025.1 of Pseudophryne corroboree. NCBI lineage: Eukaryota > Metazoa > Chordata > Amphibia > Anura > Myobatrachidae > Pseudophryne > Pseudophryne corroboree. Next base: position 117,929,777 of record NC_086448.1, read on the forward strand.
TTGGGTATGTCCTAAAGCAGTTCCTTATGGGAGGGGACGCACTGTAGCAGGCACAAGAACCCTGCGTCCAAAGGAAGCATCCTGGGAAGCGGCAGTATGGAAGGGATAGAACCTTATGAACGTATTCACAGATGACCACGTAGCCGCCTTGCACAATTGTTCAAGGGTCGCACCACGGCAGGCCGCCCAAGAAGGTCCCACAGGCCGGGTAGAATGGGCCGTAATGTGAGAAGGAGCCGAGAGGCCAGCCCTCTCATAAGCATGTGCAATCACCATTCTAATGCATCTGGCCAAAGTTTGCTTGTGAGCAGGCCAGCCCCGTTTGTGAAATCCAAACAGCACAAAGAGAGAATCAGATTTCCTAACAGAAGCAGTTCTCTTCACATAGATACGGAGAGCCCGTACCACATCCAAAGACCTCTCTTTGGAAGACAGATCAGGAGAAACAAGTGCCGGAACCACAATCTCCTGGTTAAGGTGGAACGAAGAAACCACCTTAGGTAAGTATCCGGGACGAGTCCTAAGAACCGCCCGGTCACGGTGAAATATCAGATATGGGGAACTACAGGACAAGGCACCCAAATCCAACACTCTTCTAGCTGAGGCAATAGCCAGCAGAAACACCACCTTAAGGGAAAGCCACTTAAGATCAGCTGAACCAAGAGGTTCAAACGGAGACTCTTGTAACGCCTCCAAAACCACCAAGTCCCAAGGAGCCACAGGCGGGACATATGGAGGTTGGATACGCAACACACCCTGAGTAAAGGTATGCACATCAGGCAAGGTCGCAATCTCTCTCTGAAACCACACCGACAAGGCAGATATTTGAACCTTGAGGGAAGCCAGACGCAGGCCTAAGACCAGGCCCTGCTGAAGAAAAGCCAACAACTTGGCTATACTAAACTTGGAAGAGTCATAATCGTTAGATGTGCACCAAACAAAGTAAGAATGCCAGACCCTATAGTAAATCCGAGCCGAAGCCGGTTTCCGGGCCCGCAACATAGTTTGAATGACCGCCTCAGAAAACCCTCTAGCCCTTAAGACGGAAGCTTCAAGAGCCACGCCGTCAAAGACAGCCGGGCTAGGTCCTGGTAGACACAGGGGCCCTGAACGAGGAGGTCTGGGCGTTGAGGAAGTAGAATTGGACGCTCTGACGATAGGCCTTGCAGGTCTGAGAACCAGTGCCGTCTGCGCCACGCTGGAGCTATGAGAAGCAGATTTCCTTTTTCTTGCTTGAACTTCTGAATTACCCTGGGCAGGAGTGACACTGGAGGGACCACGTACGGCAGCCGAAACTTCCACGGCACCGCCAGCGCATCCACGAATGCTGCTTGAGGATCCCATGTCCTTGCTCCAAAGACCGGAACCTTGTGATTGTGTCGAGACGCCATCAGATCTACGTCTGGAAGGCCCCACTTTTCCACTAGGAGTTGAAACACTTCTGGATGGAGGCCCCACTCGCCGGCATGTACGTCCTGACGACTGAGAAAGTCCGCTTCCCAATTCAGGACTCCCGGAATGAATATTGTCGATATGGCCGGTAGATGGCGTTGTGCCCAATGTAGAATCCGTGAGAATTCCTTCATTGCCAAACGGCTTCGAGTGCCGCCTTGATGATTTATGTAAGCCACTGTGGTGGCGTTGTCCGACTGTACTTGAACAGGGCGGTTCTGAATTAAATGCTGGGCCAGGTTCAACGCATTGAAGACCGCCCGCAATTTCAGAATGTTGATCGAGAGGAGGGATTCCTCCTTGGTCCAACGCCCCTGAAGGGAGTGTTGCTCCAGCACCGCACCCCAACCTCTTAGACTGGCATCTGTCGTCAACAGGACCCAGTTGTATATCCAGAATGGACGGACCCTGCACAATTGTCGGTCCTGGAGCCACCAGAGCAGCGACAGACGGACCTCCGGATTCAATGAGATCATTTGAGAACTGATCCGGTGAGGCAGGCCGTCCCACTTGGCTAGAATCAGCTTCTGGAGGGGGCGAGGATGGAATTGAGCATACTCCACCATGTCGAATGCTGACACCATGAGGCCCAGCACCTGCATCGCTGAATGTATCGACACTTGCGGACGAGAAAGGAAGCAACGAATCCTGTCCTGAAGCTTCAGGACTTTCTCCTGAGACAAGAACAACCGCTGGTTGTGAGTGTCCAATAGCGCTCCCAGGTGCACCATGCTCTGAGCAGGGACCAGGGAGGATTTCTTCCAGTTGATGAGCCACCCGTGGGCTTGTAGAAACTGGACAGTCATATCCAGATGACGCAGGAGAATTTCTGGGGAATTTACCAGGATTAACAAGTCGTCCAGCTACGGCAGTATCCTGACCCCTTGACGGCGGAGTACCACCGTCATCACCGCCATGACTTTGGTGAAGACTCGCGGAGCCGTAGGTAAACCAAAAGGTAACGCCCAAAACTGGTAATGGATTTTTCCAATCGCAAACCTCAGGTATTGCTGATGTGACGCTGCTATAGGAATATGCAGGTAAGCATCCTGTATATCCAGGGAGACCATGTAGTCCCCAGGTTCCAAGGCCAGAACTATAGAGCGAAGGGTTTCCATACGGAACTTGGAAATCTTCACAAACCTGTTCAATGCCTTGAGGTTGAGAATGGGCCGGAGGGACCCATTCGGTTTCGGGACTAGAAACAGCGGAGAATAGTACCCCCGGCCCCTCGGCGCAAGAGGCACCTGTACTACGATTCCTGTATCCAGGAGGGTCTGTACCACCGAATGTAGAGTGTTTGCCTTTGTCTGGTCCAACGGGACGTCTGTTCGGCAAAATCGATGAGGGGGTCGGTTTTTGAAGGCTATGGCGTAACCTCGAGTGACGACTTCCCGTACCCAGGCATCTGAAGTGGTCTTCAACCATTCCTGGGTATACCCTAGAAGCCGGCCCCCCACCCTGGGATCCCCCAGGGGGAGGCCCGCCCCGTCATGCGGCAGGCTTATCGGTCTTGGAAGCTGGCTCTTTTGGGCTTTGGCTTACCAGGTTTGGAAGTGCAGGCCTGCTTGTTGTACGCCTGACCTTTTGCTTTGCCTGAAGGACGAAAGGGGCGAAAGGAAGTACTTTTAGCCTTCGACACAGAAGGAGCGGTACTTGGCAGACAGGCAGTTTTGGCAGTAGCCAAGTCAGCCACAATCTTATTTAAGTCCTCCCCAAACAGAATATCTCCCTTGAAAGGGAGTACCTCCAGGGTTTTTCTAGAGTCCAGATCCACAGACCAGAATCTCAGGCACAATATCCGGCGAGCCAGGACTGACGTAGTAGAGGCCTTGGCTGCTAGGATACCGGCATCAGAAGCCGCCTCTTTAATATAGCGAGAAGCTGTGACAATATATGACAAGCATTGTCTGGCATGGTCAGAAGAGATTTCAGCTTCTAACTCCAAGGCCCATGCTTCAATAGCCTCTGCAGCCCATGTTGCTGCAATAGTGGGCCTTTGTGCAGCACCCATGAGGGTGTAATCGCTTTCAGACAACCCTCCACACGCTTATCCGTAGGCTCTTTTAGAGACGTGACGGTAGTGACAGGTAGAGCTGAGGAAACCACCATCCTAGCCACATGTGAGTCTACTGGAGGAGGCGTTTCCCAATTCTTAGACAGCTCTGGTGCGAGGGGATAGCGAGCCAGCATCTTCTTTTGAGGCACAAACTTCGTACCCGGGTTTTCCCAGGGTTCCTGACGTATATCCACTAGGTGGTCAGAGTGAGGTAAAACTTGTTTAACCACCTTCTGACGCTTGAACCTATCCGGTTTCTTAGGAGGGACGGATGGCTCGGGATCATCCGTAATCTGCAGAATCAACTTAATAGCCTCCAAAAGATCAGGAACATCCACATGTGAACTACCCTCCCCATCAGCCGTATCGGAGTCAGAACCTGTGTGGTCAGTGTAAGTGCCGTCTTCATCAGACTAGTGATGAGCGGGTTCGGTTTTACTCGGTTTTACTCGGTTTTCAAAACGGCATCTTATTGGCTCACGGATGTCACGTGTTTTGGATAGCCAATAAGATGCCGTTTTGAGAACCGAGTAAAACCGAGTAAAACCGAACCTCGCTCATCTCTACATCAGACGAGGTGTCAGTGACAGCAGTGGATTGTGAGGAGACAAGAGCTCGCTTAGAGGACCCCTTGGGCTTAGGCGAGCGATGGTCAGACTTTTTAGTAGTCAGGGACTGGTTCAACTTCCCCAATTGAGAAGATAAATCGTCCGCCCACGGCGGGTTAGTTGCAGGGACCACATACGGCTGTACCGACATAGGGGGTCCCATGGGGGGTGTTAGTTTATTAACTAGCGTATATAGAAGCGTGGAAAAAGCGGCCCATGGTGGGTCATTATGTACCCCCATTGCCACAGTACCACAGGGGGGGCAAGGAGCCCCCAGAACCAGAGCCCCTAGCTGCTATATTTTCCTCATAGGGGTCTGTGGTTTCAGCAACACCTGTAGTGTGTTCAGCCCCAGAACCGTTACCCTCAGAAGCAGACATGATATAACTTGCAGTATCAGGTAACACAGTACAATTATCAGCAGCACAATACCTCTTACCCAAACCCCTGCGCAGTGTAGTCAGCACTAGCAGAGATAAAGGAGGGATATGGTGACTAAATCACAGAGAAAAATACGAATTAAAGTATATCTTTGTGAAAATCCTATATCAATATAAAACCTGACGCACCAAGCCCCCTCAGGTTATAGAATATAGGGATAGCAAGTTGAGTGAAAGACACGAAATGGACACCACTCAGCTAGCTAATGCACACACAGATAGTCACAGTTTGTACAATGCAGAGGTTATTACTAACAATAATACTGCACTGGACTAGCTTATATATATATATATATATATATATATATATATATATATATATATATATATATATATAGCTATGTAGTCAATAGATATAACACTGCACAGTAAGAACTGGATGTATATCACAGGGTAATTGTACTAGAAAACCCTGACTAAATGCACTCTTTCTTAACTATCACTGAGTAAAAAGGCAGGTAGAATACTGAAGTGTCATGTAAAGTCACAGCACTGACAACCAGGCGGCTTTACACAGGAGGATTTGCCCAAGCATTCCCAGGAACAGTGAGTTGAGGGATAATGGCGCCGCAGACACTGCCAGGGAGTGAGGGAGAGACAGATATGCAGCTCCAGGGCGGGAACATTTGCTGGAAATGGCGCCCTGGGGCTGGGGGAGGGGCTTCAGGTCTAAGCCTTATCCCCCTGCTGGCAAAACCACCGGGTACTGTGGGCTACTGAAAATGGTTTAGAGAGAAAACCTGACCTGCGTCCATGCCCTGGTGATCTAGTGGGATCGCCTGTACTGCCACAGTGTCCACCGCCAGCGCGTGCAGCCCGCCTCCCACTGACCGCGCCGGATCGCGATAACGACCGGGTTCCGCAAGTGGGACCCACTTACCACCTCCTGAAGCGCGGCCACGCGATCCCGGAGAACCCCCATCGTGTGTGCCAGACTGTGAAGAAAACCGGAGTCTCCTGCTGTAGTTACCCGGCAACCAGGGCTCGGGAGTGTACAGCGCTGCTGGGGAGAGCTGGAGCTGCAGCAGTGAATGTCTTCTGACTTTTACAGTCAGAATATATATGTGAATAATAAACACAGAGGTGGTACAAACTTAAATTTTTTTTTTTTCCTTTTTAACCGTTATTTTTTTGCAACTGAGTGACAATACACACTATAGTATTGCCTATAGGGGAACGCACAGCCACTTAGATGGACACAGCACAGCTACTTGTATACTATGGCACATCCACTTGTATGAGTCTGGAGTCCACAGCACAGGCACGTTTATACACAGCACATCCACTTGTACGAGTCTGGACACAGCACAGCCACTTGTACGAGTCTGGACACAGCACAGCCACTATGAGTCTGGACACAGCATAGCCACTATGAGTCTGGACACAGCACAGCCACTATGAGTCTGGACACAGCACAGCCACTATGAGTCTGGACACAGCACAGCCACTATGAGTCTGGACACAGCACAGCCACTATGAGTCTGGACACAGCACAGCCACTATGAGTCTGGACACAGCACAGTCACTATGAGTCTGGACACAGCACAGCCACTATGAGTCTGGACACAGCACAGCCACTATGAGTCTGGACACAGCACAGCCACTATGAGTCTGGACACCGCACAGCCACTTGTATACACAGCACAGCCACTATGAGTCTGGACACAGCACAGCCACTTGTATACACAGCACAGCCACTATGAGTCTAGACACAGCACAGCCACTATGAGTCTGGACACAGCACAGCCACTTGTATACACAGCACAGCCACTATGAGTCTAGACACAGCACAGCCAATTTAACCAACAGAGAACAGCACTGCACACAGCAGCATGCCTGGAGTCAAATGGTGCCCGGTGTTGGCCGTGGCGCCCTTCTATAGAATCCAAAACCCCAAGAGCATGAATAAGTTGGGCATGAACAGGATATGGCTCAAAATCTGTATTCTTATTCATCTCAAGCGTGTTCTGTTTTTTTGATGGCGCTTACTTTGTGCACTGTGCCACTATCATGCTAACACAGGGAAGGGCATTCCCCAAACTTTTGCTATAAAACTGTATGGAAGCACACCGTTCTTTAGAATGTCATTGTATTCTGTATCATTACTATTTCCCTTCAACGGATCTAAGGAGCAAACCAGGAAAAGCAGTCCCAGCCCATTGTCCCTCCTGCATCAAACTTTAAGGGTGGCAGTACGCAATTGGACAGGAAGCATTCTTAAGGTACCAGTCAGAGATAAGTCCGTCACACTACCAGATAATAAAGCGTGATTTATCACTCCGCTTGTACAGAGTCCAAAACGAATGTGCTTTACATTACTCTATCTGATGTTTGGCACAGGGCACGGTGATGTGAGGCTTGGGTATGGGTGCTTGGTCATGGAAACACCATCACATGTTGTGCTGAAGTTTCATAATTCCAGAGGCAGTTTGGAACCTAGAACATCTGATTTTTACACACTTCAGCACTTGGTGGTCCCATTCCGTGAGCTTTGTGGATGAGATGTTTTTGCTACTAGATATTTCCATTGCACAATCACAGCATTTACATGTGACCAGGGCAGCTCTAGCAGGGCACACTTTAGACAAACGGACTTGTTGAGATGGTGGTATCAGGTGATGGTGACAATCAGATGACAGTGCCAGTGACCCATTCCACTGCTGATGTCTGGCTATGGAGCTTGCATGGTTGTAAAGCTTGATGCCATGTACCTGTTAGCAATAGGTATGGCTAAAATGGCTAAACACAATAATCAGAGGGGGTGTGAACATACGGTTGGGTAACAGGGCACCATTTCTTTTTTTTACCTGGTGTTATAAGTGTGGAGGGGGGTGAAAAGTCACATGAATTTAAAGGAGCAAGTTAAAATGTGTAGTCACCCATACAACAGTAATGTTAAACTCAGTATGGGATGTGAGCTGCTTGTAGAAAGACTTATGTATGCAATAAAATTGGTGAATTCAGCTCAATGCGATGAACACATTTTTGACATTTTGGAACAGCACACCGTACCGATATGCATTGCATGCTGTAGCCATAGAGGTGCACAGGAAAAATTGTGATGCTGGCAGGACAGTAACTGGCACATGTGGTCGCGGACACATCACCCGTAACCAATACCCATCAAAGATCGCAAAATGCGTGGTCCCCAAAGAGTGGCTATTTTTATTTATTGCATGTGTCTGTCCCCTTCGAAAACAGTAAACACTAATAGATAATTGTGTCTAATCATTCAAGACTGGACGATGATTTTTGTTTTTGTTTCAAATTTAAAAATCTTTTTAGTGAACTTACCAATCTTTTTAGTGTTCTAAGCCTGTCCGTGGGGTCTTCTCTACGGTTGGCTTCTATGAAATCATTGTACTTGTCTGAAAATAAAAATTAGATTTTATTTATCCCCCTCACAAATTTTTAGGATAACCCAGTATTAAGCCATGGATACTGCAAACAAACAAACAAACAAACAAACAAACAAACAAACAAAAAACCCCTCTGAAAACCGAAATGCTAGAGAGGAAGTCATGTCTATTAGCCTTGGCAAATGAAACAAAGGGATCTCTGCATACAAATCTCTGTGTAACTATGTCCAACAGCGATATGTGGTGTCCTTATTTAAATGTTCTGAGCAGACGTGGACCAGTCACCAATACATCATGCAGCATTTTGTGAGATAATCCAATATTCCACCAATCAATTTTCCAGGCGCTTAGAACGTCACTTTTATTATAACAATGTTCTCATGATTTAACGCACTTGTGCAAATCGATTCGCCAAGCAACCAAAACGGACTCAGCCGATTAAAACATATGGCAAGAATCAAACTGGACGTTCTTCCAGGGATCAAGAGAAACAATATAATAGGGACCTGATTTGGTGGTTCAGTGCCACAAAAATAATGAATGAATGAAAATGCCACCTAAAAATATATTCTGGTCATCGACAGCTCTCTATTGGCTGCAGAGGGGAGAACATATAAACTACACACAGATATAGTGCCTTTGTCAGGAACTTAACTCATGACCTCAGTGCTGAGAGTCAGCAATACTAACCACTATCACTGCCCTGCCAAAAAAAGTGACGAAAAAAGTAAGAAAGAAAAAAAAAGACACATTACTAAACGATAGTCATTGATGTTTCTTACCATTGGTAAATAGAGGCTCTGGGAGTTTGCGAAAAAAGGATTTCAGCAGACTGCTAATTACATTCAAGTCTCGCCATTTCTAGGGCATAAAAGATCAGCAAGTTAAAAATAAGAATTTACTTACCGATAATTCTATTTCTCATAGTCCGTAGTGGATGCTGGGAACTCCGTAAGGACCATGGGGAATAGCGGCTCCGCAGGAGACTGGGCACAAAAGTAAAAGCTTTATGACTAGCTGGTGTGCACTGGCTCCTCCCCCTATGACCCTCCTCCAAGCCTCAGTTAGGATACTGTGCCCGGACGAGCGTACATAATAAGGAAGGATCTTGAATCCCGGGTAAGACTCATACCAGCCACACCAATCACACCGTACAACTTGTGATCTGAACCCAGTTAACAGTATGATAAACGTAGGAGCCTCTGAAAAGATGGCTCACAACAATAAACAACCCGATTTTTGTAACAATAACTATATACAAGTATTGCAGACAATCCGCACTTGGGATGGGCGCCCAGCATCCACTACGGACTATGAGAAATAGAATTATCGGTAAGTAAATTCTTATTTTCTCTGACGTCCTAGTGGATGCTGGGAACTCCGTAAGGACCATGGGGATTATACCAAAGCTCCCAAACGGGCGGGAGAGTGCGGATGACTCTGCAGCACCGAATGAGAGAACTCCAGGTCCTCCTCAGCCAGGGTATCAAATTTGTAAAATTTAGCAAACGTGTTTGCCCCTGACCAAGTAGCTGCTCGGCAAAGTTGTAAAGCCGAGACCCCTCGGGCAGCCGCCCAAGATGAGCCCACCTTCCTTGTGGAATGGGCTTTTACAGATTTTGGCTGTGGCAGGCCTGCCACAGAATGTGCAAGCTGAATCGTACTACAAATCCAACGAGCAATCGTCTGCTTAGAAGCAGGAGCACCCAGCTTGTTGGGTGCATACAGGATAAACAGCGAGTCAGATTTTCTGACTCCAGCCGTCCTGGAAACATATATTTTCAGGGCCCTGACTACGTCCAGCAACTTGGAGTCCTCCAAGTCCCTAGTAGCCGCAGGCACCACAATAGGCTGGTTCATGTGAAACGCTGAAACCACCTTAGGGAGAAATTGAGGGCGAGTCCTCAGTTCTGCCCTGTCTGAATGAAAAATTAGGTAAGGGCTTTTATATGATAAAGCCGCCAATTCTGAGACACGCCTGGCTGAAGCCAGGGCTAACAGCATGACCACTTTCCATGTGAGATATTTTAATTCCACAGTGGTGAGTGGTTCAAACCAATGTGACTTTAGGAGACTCAACACTGCATTGAGATCCCAAGGTGCCACTGGAGGCACAAAAGGAGGCTGTATATGCAGTACCCCTTTGACAAACGTCTGAACTTCAGGCACTGAAGCCAGTTCTTTTTGGAAGAATATTGACAGGGCCGAAATTTGAACCTTAATGGACCCTAATTTTAGGCCCATAGATAGTCCTGTTTGCAGGAAATGCAGGAAACGACCCAGTTGAAATTCCTCTGTAGGGGCCTTCTTGGCCTCACACCACGCAACATATTTTCGCCAAATGCGGTGATAATGTTTCGCGGTTACATCCTTCCTGGCCTTGATCAGGGTAGGGATGACTTCATCTGGAATGCCTTTTTCCTTCAGGATCCGGCGTTCAACCTCCATGCCGTCAAACGCAGCCGCGGTAAGTCTTGGAACAGACAAGGTCCCTGCTGGAGCAGGTCCTTTCTTAGAGGTAGAGGCCACGGGTCCTCCGTGAGCATCTCTTGAAGTTCCGGGTACCAAGTCCTCCTTGGCCAATCCGGAGCCACGAGTATAGTTCTTACTCCTCTCCTTCTTATGATTCTCAATACTTTGGGTATGAGAGGCAGAGGAGGGAACACATACACTGACTGGTACACCCACGGTGAGGGTCCCTTGACCTGGCGCAATATCTGTCTAGTTTCTTGTTGAGACGAGACGCCATCATGTCCACCTTTGGTTTTTCCCAACGGTTTACAATCACGTGGAAGACTTCTGGGTGAAGTCCCCACTCCCCCGGGTGGAGGTCGTGTCTGCTGAGGAAGTCTGCTTCCCAGTTGTCCACTCCCGGAATGAACACCGCTGACAGTGCTGTCACATAATTTTCCGCCCAGCGAAGAATTCTTGCAGCTTCTGCCATTGCCCTCCTGCTTCTTGTGCCGCCCTGTCTGTTTACGTGGGCGACTGCCGTGATGTTGTCCGATTGGATCAATACCGACTGACCCTGAAGCAGAGGCCTTGCTTGACTTAGGGCATTGTAAATTGCTCTTAGTTCCAGGATATTTATGTGAAGAGACGTTTCCATGCTTGACCACAAGCCCTGGAAATTTCTTCCCTGTGTGACTGCTCCCCAGCCTCTCAGGCTGGCATCCGTGGTCACCAGAATCCAGTCCTGAATGCCGAATCTGCGGCCCTCTAGAAGATGAGCACTCTGCAACCACCACAGGAGAGACACCCTTGTCCTTGGAGATAGGGTTATCCGCTGATGCATCTGAAGATGCGATCCGGACCATTTGTCCAGCAGATCCCACTGAAAAGTTCTTGCATGGAATCTTCCGAATGGAATCGCTTCGTAAGAAGCCACCATCTTTCCCAGGACCCTTGTGCATTGATGCACTGACACTTGTCCTGGTTTCAGGAGGTTCCTGACTAGCTCGGATAACTCCCTGGCCTTCTCCTCCGGGAGAAACACCTTTTTCTGGACTGTGTCCAGAATCATCCCTAGGAACAGTAGACGTGTTGTTGGAATCAGCTGCGATTTTGGAATATTTAGAATCCACCCGTGCTGACGTAGCACTACCTGAGATAGTGCTACTCCGACCTCTAACTGTTCCCTGGACCTTGCCCTTATCAGGAGATCGTCCAAGTAAGGGATAATTAAGACGCCTTTTCTTCGAAGAAGAATCATCATTTCGGCCATTACCTTGGTAAAGACCCGTGGTGCCGTGGACAATCCAAACGGCAGCGTCTGAAACTGATGATGACAGTTTTGTACCACAAACCTGAGGTACCCTTGGTGAGAAGGGTAGATTGGGACATGGAGATTCGCTATCACTGCTCTGAGTGACTCCATCTTGAATTTGAACCTTTTTATGTAAGTGTTCAATGATTTCAGATTTAAAATCGGTCTCACCGAGCCGTCCGGCTTCGGTACCACAAACAGCGTGGAGTAATACCCCTTTCCCTGTTGTAGGAGGGGTACCTTGATTATCACCTGCTGGGAATACAGCTTGTGAATAGCTTCCAGTACTGCCTCCCTGTCGGAGGGAGACGTTGGTAGAGCAGACTTCAGGAACCGGCGAGGGGGAGACGTCTCGAATTCCAATTTGTACCCCTGTGATACTACCTGCAGGATCCAGGGGTCCACTTGCGAGTGAGCCCACTGCGCGTTGAAATTTTTGAGACGGGCCCCCACCGTGCCTGAGTCCGCTTGTAAAGCCCCAGCGTCATGCTGAAGACTTGGCAGAAGCGGGGGAGGGCTTCTGATCCCGGGAAGAGGCTGCCTGCTGCAGTCTTTTTCCCCTTCCTCTGCCCCGGGGCAGAAATGAGTGGCCTTTTGCCCGCTTGCCCTTATGGGGACGAAAGGACTGAGTTTGAAAAGACGGTGTCTTTTTCTGCTGAGAGGTGACCTGGGGTAAAAAGGTGGATTTCCCAGCCGTCGCCGTGGCCACCAGGTCCGATAGACCGACCCCAAATAACTCCTCCCCTTTATACGGCAAAACTTCCATATGCCGTTTGGAATCCGCATCACCTGACCACTGTCGTGTCCATAAACTTCTTCTGGCAGAAATGGACAGCGCACTTACTCTTGATGCCAGGGTGCAAATATCCCTCTGTGCATCTCGCATATATAGTAATGCATCCTTTAAATGCTCTATAGTCAATAATATACTGTCCCTATCCAGGGTATCAATATTTTCAGTCAGGGAATCCGACCAAGCCACTCCAGCGCTGCACATCCAGGCTGAGGCGATTGCTGGTCGTAGTATAACACCAGTATGTGTGTATATACCCTTTAGGATATTTTCCAGCTTTCTATCAGCTGGTTCCTTGAGGGCGGCCGTATCAGGAGACGGCAACGCCACTTGTTTTGATAAGCGTGTGAGCGCCTTATCTACCCTAGGGGGTGTTTCCCAACGCGCCCTAACCTCTGGTGGGAAAGGGTATAATGATTTGCCGGCTGTCTCATGTCGTCAACAGTTTTTTGCAAAGTGCTGACACTGTCAGGTAATTCCTTCCATACGACCATCCAGTCAGGTGTCGACTCCCTAGGGGGTGACATCACTATTACAGGCAATTGCTCCGCCTCCACATCATTTTCCTCCTCATACATGTCGACACAATCGTACCGACACACAGCACACACACAGGGAATGCTCTGATAGAGGACAGGACCCCACGAGCCCTTTGGGGAGACAGAGGGAGAGTTTGCCAGCACACACCAGAGCGCTATATATATATACAGGGATAACCTTATATAAGTGTTTCTTCCTTCTATAGCTGCTGTATTTGTATTATCTGCCAATTAGTGCCACCCCTCTCTTGTTTTACCCTGATTCTGTAGCAGGACTGCAGGGGAGAGTCAGGGAGCCGTCCTTCCAGCGGAGCTGTGAGGGAAAATGGCGCTTGTGTGCTGAGGAGATAGGCTCCGCTCCCTTTTCGGCGGCCTTTTCTCCCGCTTTTTTTAGGAAAACTGGCAGGGGTTAAATGCATCCATATAGCCCAGGAGCTATATGTGATGCATTTCTTTAGCCATATAAGGTTTAAAACGTGTTTTATTGCGTCTCAGGGCGCTCCCCCCCAGCGCCCTGCACCCTCAGTGACCGGAGTGTGAAGTGTGCTGAGAGCAATGGCGCACAGCTGCAGTGCTGTGCGCTACCTTATTGAAGACAGGAACGTCTTCTGCCGCCGATTTTTCCGGACCTCTTCGCTCTTCTGGCTCTGCAAGGGGGCCGGCGGCGCGGCTCCGGGACCCATCCAAGCTGAGCCTGTGATCGTCCCTCTGGAGCTAATGTCCAGTAGCCAAGAAGCCCAATCCACTCTGCACGCAGGTGAGTTCGCTTCTTCTCCCCTTAGTCCCACGATGCAGTGAGCCTGTTGCCAGCAGGTCTCACTGAAAATAAAAAACCTATTTAAACTTTTACTCTAAGCAGCTCAGGAGAGCTACCTAGCATGCACCCTTCTCGGCCGGGCACAAAAATCTAACTGAGGCTTGGAGGAGGGTCATAGGGGGAGGAGCCAGTGCACACCAGCTAGTCATAAAGCTTTTACTTTTGTGCCCAGTCTCCTGCGGAGCCGCTATTCCCCATGGTCCTTACGGAGTTCCCAGCATCCACTAGGACGTCAGAGAAAAAGAAAATGCTCCACATCTCTATCACATGAAATCACACATGGTACATTGGTTTGGCAGGCATACATCATCTTGGAGATCGATGTCCATGCACCCTTTGTTGAGTTCCTCTTGCATACTGGCAATAGCTGCATTATTTCCAGGGACTCTGTATATTCCGGTGTTCTCCAGTCCTCGCTCTTCAACTAATTTACAGCATAGATCCACGATCAATGGAACAAACTACAAAAGAGAAGGTTTAGGAGCGAGGACACACTAAAGATAAAACAGGCAAAAGTTGATAGAAATTGCTATTTACTTTATTTGATGGAGCTGGAGGGCAGTCATCTAGCCGAACACCAAAGGTCCCACCGCTGGTGGACTTCTTCTCAAAGGTCTTCCGCATGATGTTATTAATACCTCTCCTCCACGTACCTTTGTCTTTAGGTGGACTGGTATCATCTTGGATTAAAAAAACAAATAAAATTCATAAGGACCTACTGACCTTGTAAATAAAAAAAGGAATATTACGTTCACAAATGAGCCGTAAGATTAGAAGAGAGTGACCTGAAAGTCACAAAGTTTTCCGTCATCAAAGAGAAGAGAGAAAAAAAGTGTCTTAAGAAACAGACTCCAAAGTGGCACTCAGGCTTCAAACACAAGACTCCGCAGAGTATTTTTTATTTCTGAATGATAAGCTTGATGAGTCGATATTTTACCTTATCCCGGGATCGGAGGGATCCCGGGATTTTGAACAAAAATTGTCCGGGATTCGGAAACCCCCTTTGTTTTTTCAATGCCCGGCTGCGTTGAGTTTCCCAAGGAGGCTCAGACGCTGCTCAGCTCCCCCTACTCACCTCCTCCTGCCATCGGCTGTGCGCACAGCGCAGCATGACGTGAAGTCAGAGGTCATGCTGCGCAGCCAGCTGCCCACCGCTCGGACCTCAGCACATGCACTGGCCCGCACCTCACCTCCTTGCAGCAGGTGGACCCACCCTCCCTCCCATTCAGATGAGTGTAAGTTATGTGGACTGGGAGTGGGCGCTCATTGGGGCAGACATTGAAAAGGAACCAATCCCTGGTATACCGGGATTGATCATTTTTGATTCCTGGGATTGAAAAAATGTCCCGGCATTGGCCACCCTACTCCCAACTAAATAAAAATTCTTCCAAGTTAGGCATGTCCAAATCTTATCTTTGCATTATAGGTATAAGACAGGATTTCTGTGCAGATGAGTTATTAGTGAGATCTCCCAGCTTATCGTACGCACTGGGAAGCTTACATAGGAGGGGCACTGGCTACCTGTGTGAAACAGGCCAGGGCTTTGAAACCGGTGAGGGGTAGTAGTTTAAGGAAGAGCAAGAGTAGACAATGAAGACAAGTGTGGGTTGGAAGATCAGCTACTGAATTTGAAAAACTAAATAATTTCACTTATAGACAAAGACTGAAGCTCTAACCTTTGTTGAGCAGCCTCCGGTCAGGATCTTGCTTTGGAGAGTGAGGACTCAGTAATTTAGGATCTGTTCTTGTGCTGAGGATATTCTGGAAAGGCTGACGAGCAGATTTGGGAGATGGTTCTGGTTTGTTACTGGACCTGGTGAGAGCGACAGTGAAAAAAAAATAAAGAACAGCCCGGTTCTGTAATGGTAAGAAAGTCTGTGTAAATGATACTTACTTCATTGCTGTGTTGTTGTAGTCTTTCCGCTTCTTATCTATGAGATCCCTGCTTGCCTGGTCAGTTTGCTAGAAGGAAAACAAAAGCTATTTTTGGACAAATTCCACATTCTCAGTTATAAAAATACACATTTTAAAAAGGGTATAGTATACATTATTACATCAGTTATATCATCAGTAATAGAAATGCAAAACATCCATGTCCATTGTAGCTAGGTTATGATTCTTGCTGCAAGACCCACCTTATGAGTGCAGTTCACATAACATTCTACTGTGGAACTTGCTGCTGCAGTCCAGAATTCATAGTTCTAATAATGATTACTGTCGTAGTCCAGAAAAACAACCCCAAACCTTGATACTGCAACCATTGTGTTTAATAGATGGGATGATGCAGCTTTCTCCAAATATATTTCTTATATACGCCAAAAAGTTCTGGATTCATCTGTCCACAGAGCATAAACTTTAAACTGGCAGCAATGTTCTTCCTGGAGAGTATGGACTTCCACCATACCATCATCCCATGCAGACTATTCATGTCCAGTGTTTGGCTGATGGTGGACTCACAAGTACTAACAAGAGAGGCCTGCAGTTGTTATGATATGACCTTGGGGTACTTTCTCATCTCCTGGAATATTACGTGCCTTGCACTACGAGTGATTTTTCCTGGAAGATTGGTGAAAGACGAAGCCTTCAGAAATCATTTTGTAACCTTATCCAGTCTGATGAGCATCAACCATCATTTTCAGATGTCCTCAGAAACCTCTTCTGATTGGGGCACGGCATATGTTCATGCCCCTGCTTTGTGAACAGCAGACTTTGGCGGGAAGAATCATCAAATCACACCTGATGTTTACAAACTTTCTAGCACCACTCTATGTAAACCTATTCCCACTATTTTACATCTGGAGTGTGGGAGGAAACCCACACAAACATTGGGAAAACACACAAACTCCACACCATGTCAATGTGAACCCATAAAGCCAGCACTGCTGAGACAGCAATGCTAACCACTGTGCTGGCTGTTATAACTATACCTCAAATATCTTCACCTCAATAAACCCCCAAAACGTATTAACTTACTAAAATGTATTAAAATACATATAAGTATTATACAAGTACATGCTACATTAACATTTCAGACTAAAAAGACGTTTTTTAAATATACTGAATTACAAAAAATGTGTATAGAAGAATATACATAATGAGCTTCAGTTTTATTTTCCAAAAGGTGATGATCCAATGTATATATTAAAGTGACTGCATGACTAAATATAAATATAAATGATTAAGGGGTACATTTACTAAGCAGTGATGAGAGCGGAGAAGCGAGCCAGTGGAGATATTTCCCCATCAACCAATCAGCAGCTCTGTATCATTTTATAGTATGCAAATTATAGATGTTACTTCAGTGCTGATTGGTTGCCATGGGCAACTTCTCCACTGGCTCACTTCTCCGCTCTTATCACTGCTTAGTGAATGTACCCTAAAATAAATAAAATATCTAACATACACCAAATGCCTGATAAGAAGCCAGCACACAGTGTAGTCATTTACAGGAAAGTGAATGGATTATGATTAAACAAAACTATTTCTAGGACTCTTAAGGCCCGTACACACTGGTCGATATATCGGCCGTTCTCTTGAACGGCCGATATATCGCGGGACCGTCGGCCAGTGTGTACGGCAGATACGTCTGTGAACTCCGTCGTTCACAGACGTATCGCGTCGGCCGCGCAGCACAGCCGACGGCCAATATATCTACCGATATATTGGCGCGTCGCTGTGTGTGTACGGGGCGGTCGGCCGACCGCCCGTACACATGCTGCGGCGGCCGGCGGTGATTGACAGCTGAACTGGGCGGGCGTGTGTACACGCCCGCCCAGTTCATGACGTCAGTCCCCGACGGATCGGGCAGTGTGTATGCACAGCACACTGCCCGATCCGTCCATAGATATATCTGCAGATCAGTTGATCTGCAGATATATCTACTAGTGTGTACCCACCTTTAGGGAGAAATTCAAATGTTTGAAAAGTCAGTTGGGTGTCTGTTTTTTCCTATCTAATAGACAGGAAAAACCAGGCACCCAACCGACTTTTCAAACATTTGAATTTTCCCCCCTTAATATTAAATATCGATTAGAAGCACTTACAAAACTTTCATTTGTTTTATAGCCCTTCTGTATGTAATCAGGAAAGTGTTAGCGATGAAAGCGTCACCCCCCATTGTAGCTGGAATGTACCTATTTAAACAATGTGTTTGGAAATAAATTGATTGCGCTTGAGAAGTACAAGCAGCCCACAGCCAGAGGATACCGGATATGGTATGCACTGAAAAAGATACCTTGTGTATCGAAACGCGTTGGTGAAGAGCACGCGGGTACTTATCTGGACTCATATCCGGTGTGCTGAACATCTACCCAGGGACGACCGTGGATATTTACACTTGCGATATATGTCTACCTTGTTTGTAAACGGGCATCTTTGGTGAGAGTCCATTTTCTTTACCCATTGAGGGGTATATTCAATTGAAGTCGAAAGCTGCCGTCTGTCGAAAAGACGTCAGTTTTCGACTTTTTTAGGTCGGAAGGGGTTCCGACATATTCAATGCAACCCCAAATTATTCGACAAGTCGAGGAATTCGACTTGTTGAAAAGCACGTGGATCGGCGGAATAGCTGCTGATCCCCGTGCTTGTGTCGAAAACGGGGGTTTTGGCCCCCTTCTCAACCATCTCAATTCGACTTTTAAAAAAGTCAAAGTGAGATGCAGGAGCAGAAACGGGGAGAGCCGTGGGCAGACGGGCAGAGCAGCACCGGAGGATGTATCACAGCTGCCGCTCACCGCAGCGTCCACCCGGCTCCAGCAAGCGGGGGGGAGAACCACGGGCAGACAGGGGGAGAGCAGCGCTACAGCAGCGGCTATATAGCCGCTGCTGTAGCGCTGCTCTCCCCCCGTCTGCCTGTGGCTCTCCCCCATCTAAGCTCCCGCATCTCAATTCGACTGGGAGTTTTTTCCGTCTTATTTCTGAATATGGAGAATTATGGGGAAATTGGAGGAAAATTGCATGACTGGCATTGTCCGCTCCATACAGCTGCCTGTTTGTCTACATTAAGTAGACCATCTTTTCTGGTAGGAGTCCAAGATATCCTTCTCCCATTTCAATATTAATGTGATAATACCATCTGCACTATTGTGTGTGTTTTTTTCTATTTAAAGGGTCCTGTGAGAATCGTTGGTATAATCTCTGAGGTTTTAAACCCAGAAAGGTTAATAGAAAATGTCTATGATATATGATCACAGCGCCTATATACACAGTGGTATAATTGTGTGTGTGGTGGAATGTACCTATGGTCAGGGCACGCTGCACTGGATAAATGTGCCTATGATGTTATCTCATTTTGCGCGTTTCATTAAGTAGCAGCTCTATTTATTAAAGCAAATATTTGTGTTTATATGATCATAGGCAGATATATAAAATACAGATCAATCTTTGCAGTAAAACAAAAGTGCAGCCAATACCTCGTCATTCAGGTTGCCATTTTCCCGTATGACTTTAATCCATGCCAACATATCCTCTCTGTCTTCAGCTTGGAAGAGATACTCCCGGTCAGAAGTTGTAACACGAAATACATTTTTCCGCTTGGTTTCACTGTACGATATATCGGCTAAGCATCCGTTAATATTTATCGGCTGCTCCTCTTCAGACTGAGAAGACGAGTGTCCGGTCTGCTCCTTCTTGTCTTTGTGCAAATATAAGGATGAGCACCGCAACACGACGTACATCTGCTTCCACTGCTTCATGCTGCCGCCGACTCTCTGCAAACATACAGGACTACTGCAATTTACCATTGACATTGTTATGCCAGTATTTTACATATCAAGTAACATGCTCGTCAGCTCTATAGATTGGACAGAGGAAGATTTACAGTATCTAAAATAGTGTGTCAGCCTGAAATGCTGTTTAGCTAGTTGGCCAAATACGAGCAGATGCTTCAGTAGAGAGCATATGAGATATATACATATATCTGGATAAGCAGAACACTAGTAACTGAGAGTGGACTTAAGCCTGTAGCCATAACTGGGGTATAACTTTCTCACACGAGACTATTTAGCCGCGTCTTCAGGGTCTGGCGGTCATGTGGCCGATATGATGCGCCAGTCTTCAAGTAAGTAAACCCCCTCCCCCCACAGCCTAAACGTAACCTGCCCTTGCAGCCCAACCACCTGAATTCTGAGATTGTCGAAATTTCAGATGTCCACATTGTAAACATGGTGCCTGTCGAATTGTTGAACCATGTCGACAATAAGGCGTCAACATTATGACTGTTGACATGGTAAATATGAACCATGTGACTGGATACTATTTCAATAAACCAGAATCTTTGCTCATTTTATTGTATATATGTCTATGAGGTGCAAGGATAAAACGATGCAAAGTGTCCACATGACTATTCCAGCCGCACATCGCTAAGTACTGAATCCCCCCCGTGTATGTTCCTAAGCCCTTCCTATAACGCTTATTAATGTATCTCCTCTGGTTCCTGCCTATTATCTCTGGCATGCAAATGAGAAGGACAGAAGGTTCAGAAGAATTTAAGAAAATATTAGATAAAAAAGATGGGTCCAATTTAAAAGTAGTAGCAGGACCAGAACAGCATAAAGAAAAGGACATGAAGATCTGTCGTACATTACAAGGCTGGTTACCTTTCCTTTGTCAGGGACCAGCTGTCGGAAATACAAGTATCCTTCCTTGTTAGAGTCGCTGAACACATCTGAGGAGGAATCTTTCCTGGACTCGGAGTCCTCAGAAGACTGCATACTCTCTGGAGCCTGAAGGAAATTATATGATTAGCAATATACCTGTATGTAAGGTCATTTGGGAAAGATTGGTGGATTCCCCATGTAGCCTTATTGCGTTCACTGTTGGCATCAATTTCAAAGAGAACATGCAACTTATAAATACCTTAGACACTACTTGAAACTTATTACAATTCCGCAGAAGTGTTACTCAGTAGTACCAGGAACATGTTAGATGTGGGAAGATAAAGCACAGTGCACGTACCCTGGCACTAATGTGTGTATGGCTATAACACAGGGCACGTACCCCGACACTGATGTGTGTATGGCTATAACACAGGGCACGTACCCCGACACTGATGTGTGTATGCATACAGCACAGTGCACGTACCCCGACACTGATGTGTGTATGGATGCAGCACAGTGCACGTACCCTGACACTGATGTGTGTATGGCTATAACACAGGGCACGTACCCCGACACTGATATGTGTATGGCTATAACACAGGGCACGTACCCTGACACCAATGTGCGTATGGCTATAGCACAGTGCACATACCCAGACACTGATGTGTGTATGGCTATAACACAGGGCACGTACCCCGACACTGATGTGTGTATGGCTATAACACAGTGCACGTACCCCGACACTGATGTGTGTATGGCTATAACACAGTGCACGTACCCCGACACTGATATGTGTATGGCTATAACACAGGGCACGTACCCTGACACCAATGTGCGTATGGCTATAGCACAGTGCACATACCCAGACACTGATGTGTGTATGGCTATAGCACAGTGCACGTACCCCGACACTGATGTGTGTATGGCTATAACACAGGGCACGTACCCCGACACTGATGTGTGTATGGCTATAGCACAGTGCACGTACCCCGACACTGATGTGTGTATGGCTATAACACAGGGCACGTACCCCGACACTGATGTGTGTATGGCTATAACACAGGGCACGTACCCTGGCACTAATGTGTTTATGGATGCCGCACAGTGCACGTACCCTGGCACTAATGTGTTTATGGATGCCGCACAGTGCACGTACCCTGACACCAATGTGTGTATGGCTATAGCACAGTGCACGTACCCTGACACCGATGTGTGTATGGCTATAACACAGGGCACGTACCCCGACACTGATGTGTGTATGGCTATAACACAGGGCACGTACCCCGACACTGATGTGTGTATGGCTATAGCACAGTGCACGTACCCTGACACTGATGTGTGTATGGCTATAACACAGGGCACGTACCCCGACACTGATGTGTGTATGGCTATAGCACAGTGCACGTACCCTGACACTGATGTGTGTATGGATACAGCACAGTGCACGTACCCTGACACTGATGTGTGTATGGATACAGCACAGTGCACGTACCCTGACACTGATGTGTGTATGCATACAGCACAGTGCACGTACCCTGACACTGATGTGTGTATGCATACAGCACAGTGCACGTACCCTGACACTGATGTGTGTATGGCTATAGCACAGTGCACGTACCCCGACACTGATGTGTGTATGGCTATAGCACAGTGCACGTACCCCGACACTGATGTGTGTATGGCTATAACACAGGGCACGTACCCCGACACTGATGTGTGTATGGCTATAACACAGGGCACGTACCCAGACACTGATGTGTGTATGGCTATAGCACAGTGCACATACCCAGACACTGATGTGTGTATGGATGCAGCACAGTGCACGTACCCCGACACTGATGTGTGTATGGCTATAACACAGGGCACGTACCCCGACACTGATGTGTGTATGGCTATAGTACAGTGCACGTACCCCGACACTAATTTGTGTATGGATACAGCACAGTGCACGTACCCCGACACTGATGTGTGTATGGCTATAGTACAGTGCACGTACCCCGACACTAATTTGTGTATGGATACAGCACAGTGCACGTACCCTGACACTGATGTGTGTATGGATACAGCACAGTGCACGTACCCTGACACTGATGTGTGTATGGATACAGCACAGTGCACGTACCCTGACACTGATGTGTGTATGGATACAGCACAGTGCACGTACCCTGACACTGATGTGTGTATGGATACAGCACAGTGCACGTACCCTGACATTGATGTGTGTATGCATACAGCACAGTGCACATACCCTGACACTGATGTGTGTATGAATACAGCACAGTGCACGTACCCTGACATTGATGTGTGTATGGATACAGCACAGTGCACATACCCTGACACTGATGTGTGTATGGATACAGCACAGTGCACGTACCCTGACACTGATGTGTGTATGGCTATAACACAGGGCACGTACCCCGACACTGATGTGTGTATGGCTATAGCACAGTGCACGTACCCTGACACTGATGTGTGTATGGCTATAGCACAGTGCACGTACCCCGACACTGATGTGTGTATGGCTATAACACAGGGCACGTACCCTGACACTGATGTGTGTATGGCTATAACACAGGGCACGTACCCTGACACTGATGTGTGTATGGCTATAGCACAGTGCACGTACCCCGACACTGATGTGTGTATGGCTATAACACAGGGCACGTACCCCGACACTGATGTGTGTATGGCTATAACACAGGGCACGTACCCTGACACTGATGTGTGTATGAATACAGCACAGTGCACGTACCCTGACATTGATGTGTGTATGAATACAGCACAGTGCACGTACCCTGACATTGATGTGTGTATGGCTATAACACAGGGCACGTACCCCGACACTGATGTGTGTATGGCTATAACACAGGGCACGTACCCTGACACTGATGTGTGTATGAATACAGCACAGTGCACGTACCCTGACATTGATGTGTGTATGAATACAGCACAGTGCACGTACCCTGACATTGATGTGTGTATGCATACAGCACAGTGCACGTACCCTGACATTGATGTGTGTATGCATACAGCACAGTGCACGTACCCTGACATTGATGTGTGTATGAATACAGCACAGTGCACGTACCCTGACACTGATGTGTGTATGCATACAGCACAGTGCACGTACCCTGACATTGATGTGTGTATGGATACAGCACAGTGCACGTACCCTGACACTGATGTGTGTATGCATACAGCACAGTGCACGTACCCTGACATTGATGTGTGTATGAATACAGCACAGTGCACGTACCCTGACACTGATGTGTGTATGGATACAGCACAGTGCACGTACCCAGACATTGATGTGTGTATGCATACAGCACAGTGCACGTACCCAGACATTGATGTGTGTATGGATACAGCACAGTGCACGTACCCTGACATTGATGTGTGTATGCATACAGCACAGTGCACGTACCCAGACATTGATGTGTGTATGCATACAGCACAGTGCACGTACCCTGACATTGATGTGTGTATGGATACAGCACAGTGCACGTACCCTGACATTGATGTGTGTATGGATACAGCACAGTGCACGTACCCTGACATTGATGTGTGTATGAATACAGCACAGTGCACGTATCCTGACATTGATGTGTGTATGAATACAGCACAGTGCACGTACCCTGACATTGATGTGTGTATGAATACAGCACAGTGCACGTACCCTGACATTGATGTGTGTATGAATACAGCACAGTGCACGTACCCTGACATTGATGTGTGTATGAATACAGCACAGTGCACGTACCCTGACATTGATGTGTGTATGAATACAGCACAGTGCACGTACCCTGACATTGATGTGTGTATGAATACAGCACAGTGCACGTACCCTGACATTGATGTGTGTATGAATACAGCACAGTGCACGTACCCTGACATTGATGTGTGTATGAATACAGCACAGTGCACGTACCCTGACATTGATGTGTGTATGAATACAGCACAGTGCACGTACCCTGACATTGATGTGTGTATGAATACAGCACAGTGCACGTACCCAGACACTGATGTGTGTATGCATACAGCACAGTGCACGTACCCAGATACTGATGTGTGTATGGATGCAGGACAGTGCACGTACCCCGACACTGATGTGTGTATGGATGCAGGACAGTGCACGTACCCAGATACTGATGTGTGTATGGATGCAGGACAGTGCACGTACCCCGACACTGATGTGTGTATGGATACAGCACAGTGCACGTACCCCGACACTAATGCGTGTATGAATACAGCACAGTGCACGTACCCAGACACTGATGTGTGTATGGATGCAGGACAGTGCACGTACCCTGACACTGATGTGTGTATGAATACAGCACAGTGCACGTACCCCGACATTGATGTGTGTATGCATACAGCACAGTGCACGTACCCAGACACTGATGTGTGTATGGATGCAGGACAGTGCACGTACCCAGATACTGATGTGTGTATGGATGCAGGACAGTGCACGTACCCTGACATTGATGTGTGTATGAATACAGCACAGTGCACGTACCCTGACATTGATGTGTGTATGCATACAGCACAGTGCACGTACCCAGACACTGATGTGTGTATGGATGCAGGACAGTGCACGTACCCAGATACTGATGTGTGTATGGATGCAGGACAGTGCACGTACCCCGACACTAATGCGTGTATGAATACAGCACAGTACATGTATAAACCACTGACATTTATATTGTACAATTTAACTAAATCATTTCTCTGCAAGTCATATGACAAAGGTAGTTTCTAGGAAATGTTCCAGTAACTCTATCATACATAGTTAAACATAGTAAGAACGGGATTTTATCTGTAGAATCAGTCTACACATATGTCCGGATAGTAATCGGATTTTTACACTGCACGCTTATACACGCGTTATACAGTCACCTAAGAGAAATAAGCCCAGTTTAGATCTTCCTGACAAGTGTAATTGGGCTTTGGGATATATAGGGTAGCCGAAAGAGCCAACACACAATGTATAATATAACGACAGTAGTAATTTGTTAACAAGAAATGAAAAAAACAACAAATACAAACCTTGATACCTGTAAGGCCAGTGACATAATTCAGAACACTGTTGGAAGAACAAAAATAGGAAGAAATTAAAATAGAGCATGTTTAATGTGCAATGGGGGTAATTCAGACCTGATCGCTAGCTAATGTTATTTTGCAGTCCAGCGTTCACATAGTCAACGCCCGCCGAGGAGTGTATTTTAGCTGTGCAAGTGTGCGATCGCATGTGCAGCCGAGCGGTACAAAAAGATCTTGTGCAGTTTCTGAGTAGCCCAGGACTTACTCAGCCGCTGCGATCACTTCAGCCTGTCCGGGACCGGAATTAACTTCAGACATCCGCCCTGCAAATGCTTGGACAAACCTGCGTTGCCACCCACAAACACCTTCTATCTGTTAATCTTTTTGCGATCGGCTGTGCGAATGGATTCTTCGTAAAACCCATTGCACAGTAATGATCCGCTTTTGTACCCGTGCAACGCACCTGCGTGTGCATGCGCAGTTTTGACCTGATCGCAGTGCTGCAAAAAACGCTAGCGAGCAATCTGGTCTGAATTACCCCCATAAGATAATGTGACAGGTATTTAGTGTTACTTACAACCTTCCATCATCCTTATAGTCATCTAGTCCCTCATCACATGATTTTGACCTCTCCGTTCTAGTTTCCACACCAAGGGTGCAGAGTCTGACTGGGTCTGAAAGGAAATATGGTTGCATTTTATGTTTTGCAAGCAGCTAAAGTAATAATTGTCAATTTTAAAAACAGCAATCCCATGTAATTTTTTTTCTTTAATAGCATGTTATCTACCACTTTTAAGCACACATCACTGTTCTCAGGTGTCTCCCTACAAATCATGAACTCCATTACAAAATCTCTCATGAGGGGAGACCAATATGGCTGCCAATTATACCCCTTTCACACCGCACAAATAACCCGGTATCGACCCGGCGGACAAGATTCAGCGTTCGGTGTGAAATGGGCATAGCCGATATCCCGGGTCGCCTGACCCGGCAACTCAACCCGGAAATAAAGCAGTGTTATACCCGGGTTGAATACCGGGTCAATGGCAGCGTAAACGGGCTCCCAAGTCGATGCGACCCGGAGATGATCTCATCTCCCATTGCCGCCTCCACCTCCGCTGCCGGCTCTCCCCCCCGCTGCTATGGCAACCCACCGGCATATTGCCGGGTCGGGGAAGCTAGCAGCAGCAGCCAATGCTGGATCCCACCCGGGAAGGACCCGTTTCCAATTCCTGGGTGGGATCCGGCATTGGCGGTGTGAAAGGGGTATTACACACATGCTCAGTGTTGTCAGTGATGGCAGAACGGGTAGAAAAAGGGGGAGAATTTGAAATTGCAGACAGATATCAGATGGATGTTCCAAAGAGTCTCTGCTTGTTGCCATGTCAATGTGCTGAAATAGACGCCTGAAGAAAGATAACCCAAAGATCCCTTGATGCATATGTCCAAACTACATGAATCATGCAATCTATTTCTGGAATCAACTGGACGGGTTTAAAATGTAACTTTTCCGAACCACAAACAAAATAAAAATATACAATGTGTGATGTTCCACTGGTCACCACACCTGGCTAAGAATGACAGACCTATGTCTGTATTTCACTCACTACTGCAGTTTTCCAAACCATTATGAGCACAGGTGACTTAATTAGTACCTCAGTCAATTTGATTTAACCATCTGGATTCAAGCATGAATATCCTTAAAACCTGAACTGTGATGGTGGAATTTGGCAAACTCTGCACTATTAGGTAAAAAAGCAATCAGCTGGTGACTATATTACGGTGTGTGAGAGCAGACATTGGCCAACTGCATTAATACAGTCCCAGTGGTCAGATCTGTACTATTTAAAGGCCCGTACACACGGTGAGATTCAGGCTATGCCCGATTCTCACTATGCGACAGGGGCTAGGTCGGCATCGCAAGCACATAATGAGTGTGCTTGGGAAAACAGACTATGTGCGATTTTGGCTAAGTGTCAATTTGGACTATCTCTTCTATAGAGATAGTCAAAATTTACTTGCCTGCACAGTCTATCTAGGCCTGCGATGCTGACCGCGCATCGGCATCGAATCGGGATCGCAAGGTGACTTTCACCTTGCGATTTGCACTAACTTTTCTTACGATTTTGACTATATAGTCAAAATCGGAAGAAAATATCTCACCGTGTGTACACACCATAAGACAGTGTGTGACCAGCTGGATAGAGATTGTGCAGCTCCATATCAATGTGTCGCACCATAACTTGCCTACGGCACTAACGGAGTCATGTAATGTGGCGGTCTGGCTTGCTACCAAATGATTGGATCTGGTTATTTTGACCACCAGCATGGGCATCCAAAGATGATATAGGGCCTGATTCAGACCTGATCGCAGCAGCAAACCTTTTCTCTAGTGGGAAAAACCATGTTGCACTGCAAGGAAGGGGGGGGAGGGGTGTTCAAACTGAAATCTAAATTGCAGTGTAAAAATAAAGCAGCCAGTATTACCCCTGCACAGAAACAATATAACCCAGCCAAAACTAAATCTCTCTGCACATGCTATATCTGCCCCACCTGCAGTGCACATGGTTTTGCCCATTAGAGAAAGATTTTGCTGCTGTGATCAGGTCTGAATTAGGCCCATATATCTGGAAGCACAGCAATCAGGTTCTAAACATTTTAGGACTTCTCTGGAAGTATAAATTGCAAGCACTGCATCCTGTTCCTAAAGAGATTTCTTTATAGCTTAATTCAATGTCAGTTACAGGACTCATTAATTCAATGTATGCAGCATGACCTTTTCTGACAATTTATACACTGCAAGCAAATCAACCACAGAGAACAGGCTACAATTATATCTGAATGTTAGCCTGGTTTGTTGGTTTATTTAATTCGATTTTCAAGCACAAATCATGGGTTTAGCCATACAAATGACAAGAACATACATACTGCAAGGTGAAACAGACTAGCATGCAAGCAGAAAAAGCAATGTGAAATACTAGTAAATATTCCATATTATCAAATGCCCCCATTCACTGTCAACACAACTAGTCTGCTCTCTCTGATAAGTATAAGGGAAAATACAGACCAGTCCTAGTATGCACAAGTGGCTCATGTTCCACAAGAAAATACTAATGTAGCTAAACAAAATGACATTTATTTTATATCTATACATAATGCAAATAACCGTTTTACCGGTACTGCAGTAATGATTTATTTCTGTGCAATAGCAATTGTACCTTACAGCATAATGGTATTACAACACTCCGCACTGCTTTTGGGTTATAATGTTGGTTTATTGTCACCTATTACGATGCTTTAATCTGTATTTCATTGTCAGTCATTGTTACTTGATGTGTTCTGCTTCAATAAACCAATAATAAAAAAAAGTGGAATCTTTGTTCATGCTTTACCAATAGCTGCTGCCATTGATGGCTATGAATATAGAGTTCTTACTACAGTAGTTGGGTGGGTGACCTACAGGTATCTGCTCTCTAGTTAGCCCTAAAGGTTCGTGTGATATGGGGGGACTTATAGTTCCACAATAGCTGCAGATCTACAAGAACGAGGACTATAAATGCCATGTTATATAAAGGATACTGTACGGACTTGGCTAAGGGGTCTATTTACTAAGCTTTGGACGGAGATAAAGTCGCTGGAGATAAAGTGCCAGCCAATCGGCTCCTAACTGCCGTGGCACAGGCTGGGTTCGAAAAATGACAGGAGACAATTGGCTGGTACTTTATCTCCGCTGACTTTATCTCCATCCAAGGCTTAGTAAATAGACAATTCTGTAAAACTAAATGGCACAAATGGCTTCCATTAGTCTGTTCTAATGCCGTGTGAAGTGGCCTGATTTCTGAGGATCTACTAGGCACGCTGCTATGAGCAAGGATCTACTACTGGTCACCCTGATATGACCGAGGATCTACTAGTCACCCTGATATGACCGAGGATCTATTAGTCACCCTGATATGACCGAGGATTTACTAGTCACCCTGATATGACCGAGGATCTACTGGTCACCCTGATATGACCGAGGATCTACTTGTCACCCTGATATGACCGAGGATCTACTAGTCACCCTGATATGACAGAGGATCTACTGGTCACCCTGATATGACCGAGGATCTACTAGTCACCCTGATATGACCGAGGATCTACTAGTCACCCTGATATGACCGAGGATCTACTAGGCACCTTCCTATGACAATCTAATACAACCCAAGGCCCACCTACAGCTTACCGTGGTCGTGCGACAGGTGCCGGCGTAACTCTGGTACTGCAGATGTAGAGATGACGGCACAAGCAGGAATGTCTGCCAGCTCATGCTCGATGCTGGGACTGGTGGGCTCATCTGCAAGGGAGAGGAAGCATTTCCGTGGATTACACAGCGCTGAGGTTATGTGCGAAACACTGCAATATACAATATGCATGACACCGGTAACCCTGCTACAATGGTGCTGCTTACAGTAACACTATTCAGAGGTTTCAGATTCTGGGCTGAAACAAACAGAACGAGAGAGACCCCACATGGATGAAAATGACACATTGAGCAATATAGTCCACTCTTCTGAATTACTAAAGCGTGAGATGTAGAATCGTGGTTCCGGATTGTATGACCATCCATATTTCAATGCAAATCACCCTAAAAAGCAACAGAATGCTCCACGAACAGATGTTTGAAACGGTAACATACCAAAACCGTCTTCTATTAACCGTTCATAAAAGTCCCGACAGTCCAGGCATGTCCAGCAAACGCCGGTCTCGATGGCCAGCAGTGCCATGGTGCCGCTGTCACCAAACCGCAAATTCACCACCCAAAGGCATGTTGGCATCACAGTACCAACTGATACCTGGTGGAACCTACGTACTATAAAGGACTAGGCTATGGCACCAAGCACTCCCAGCACAGATACAGTAAAGGGACGATAAGGCTGGCTTCCCAGTGCATCCGAGGTGATTTCATCTTGGTGTGTGCGGCTCCACATCCAGCCGGGGAATGCTAACAAGCAAACGCTTGTTCTGGCCTCTGCTAGAGAGGCTTTGTGATCACAAGTTTCTCTGTTTAAAGCGGCGGGATAATGATGGACTAGACAATGGCCCCTACAGACTGCAGCACGGGTTGGTACAATGCTTCAAGGAAATAGATGCATGCATATTTTATTTTCTACATTTTCACTTTTCAGATAAGGGATACAGACTTGTATCTAACTAGCCTGGTCACTAAGAGAGATAATACTAATGCCGTGGCCATTGCAGCATCTGGAGCTATAGCAACATACAGTAGGGGTCTATGTTCTAAGACTTGGTGAGAGATACGGTGGACGAAGATAAAGTACCAACCAATCAGCTCCTGTCATTTTTCAAACACAGCCTGTAACATGGCAGTTAGGAGCGGATTGGTTGGTACTTTCTCTCTCTCCAAGGCTAAGGACATAGACCCTATAGTCACTCTTATATGGAGTCCCAGCGTAATATAATTTACAGTTCCTGTAGCTGAACACAGAAATGGGTATGGGTCGACTCAACTTAGGTCGACAGTCATTAGGTCGACCACTAAAGGTTGACATGCATTAGGTCGACAGGTCAAAAGGTTGACATGGGTTCTTGGACTTTTTTTGGTGTCGTTTTCTTCGTAAAGTGACGGGGAACCCCAATTAGTGCTTCGCTCGCCATGCTTCGGGCAAGGCGCCTCGCTGCGCCCGGCACATGTTACCATTCCCAATTGTAGTCCACGTGGATCATAAAATAAAAAAAGGTCCAAACAATTTTCATTTTTTTTTAAAGCTCATGTTGACCTTTTGACCTGTCAACCTAGTACATGCCGACCTAATGACCATGTTGACCTAATGTATGTCGACCTTCAGTGGTCGACCTAATGACTGTTGACCTAAGTTGTGTTGACCTCTCGACTGTATCCCCACAGAAATAGCACAATAATCAAAATACACAACTGTAATATCCCAGCATTAATGACCAGTTAAATGTAAGGACACTACAAGGGAAGAAATGGGTGCAGATGCACTATGCAATCATTATTGTAAATTACAATATATAATATATAATAAGAGGTTGTTAGCATATAATTGGCCAATGACATAGGCTTACCCACCGCGTCGAGGTCACCTCTGTCGAGCAAGTCCCTTGGGGTTCACACTGGGGCGCAGGGCACTCCCAAATCAGCCCAGCCACGAATCCCCCCAAGAAAACACTTTCTACACTCAGTAACTACCTCTGCTTATCCTATACTTTATTACACCTCACCATTTTCTACTAGTGTGATGCCTTGGAGGGGGTGCTCATGGCTGGGCTGATTTGGGGGTGCCCTGCGCCCCGCTGTAAACCCCAAGGGACTTGCTTGATAGAGGTGACCTCGACGTGGTGGGCGAGCCCACATCACTGGCCAATTATATGCTAACAACCTCTTATTACCGTATATATTGTAATTTATAGTAATGATTGCATAGTACATCTGCACCCATTTCTTCCCCTGTAGTACCACAAAATCTCAGAAGATAGCGCCTCTCATTACAACCACTAGGGTGTGCAGTCTAGACCAATTTCCTTTAAATGTCAGGGCAGTATGACTGCACGGTGGCGAACATCGCTTCCTTACGACACCGTGGTACTAATGTGTTTGATTCCCATCAGCAGCGCTATATGAGAACCTATTAATAGGTGCTCCTGGAAGCATGTAGGTATTAGCCACTATGTAAACAGAAGCATAGTTACAGATGGGGTTTTCGACAACCCTGTGCCCAGGGAAATCATACAGAATGCCTCATTCGGAATTCAGTTGCCAGGCTGGGTGTTAGGTCAGTGAATAAGGCAGAAAGTCCCATATGATGGGATAGCAGGTTCCGCTGTAAGCCAGGCGAAAGCTACTTATATACGCTGAGAAACTAACAAATACCCCATGGTAGCTGTAACCTGATAAACCACAAACGTTCTCTGACTGTCAATCACTTTGCAAATAAACCCTCGCTGCAAACATTGTCTCAAGACCAGCGCGGCACATTGCAGTGCGACTGAAGACGCATATGCAGTCGGACGATAATTGTTCAACTCCCTAAATAAAAAAATAAAATAAAAAAACAGGTTTGCAAACAACTCTGAATGAGACCTGCAGTGTTGTAAGGCAGCATTGCTAACCACTATGCACCCACTCTGCCCACCAATGGCATACATTTTTCTTTTCTGTGCGTTTATATATTATGACATTGTAAGCATGCAACGTAAAGGAATATCATTTAGGATGATCTTTGCTTCATTATAGCAGTTTCCCTGTTTACCTTACGACAGGGGTAGCCAACCCTGGTCCTCGAGAGCTACCAACAGTGCAGGTTTTCCAGGTCTCCTCACAGAGTCCACCTGTGGATCTTTTAAAATAAGACAGTAATAACTGCCCATGTGCACCTGCCAGGTGAGCTTGAAAACGTGAACTGTTGGTAGCCCTCGAGGACCAGGGTTGGCTACCACTGCCTTACGACATGACTGCAGGAAAGTGACTCAATACCCTGCACAGATATAACAAGGTGTGGGAAGAGCTGAACCTTGTCACCCACTGCATGCTAGGGATCAGGCACAGGCCATCACTGCCACGCAAAGGATGATTAATCTGCCACCACAGACAAATAGCTCAGGGGTTCTAAACCATTGCACATATCACTACAGGGACAGGACCAGACTTGAATTAAAGCACATTTACAATCTAGGAAATATTCCACCTTCTACCCGTATAATAGAGGTTCCTTCCTCTGCACTAGTGAGACTGGCTGATGTATTTATTATTGCACTAGTGGGAGAAGGAAAGTTACCACTAATTCCCTTAGGGAATAGGAAAGAACAGGTCTGATAGGTTCTCACGCCGCACATAGCATCCCGCCTACTGTATTAGGTGACCGTGTTCTACTTCTTCCTGATTTCTTCTAACACCACAGAAGTAAAAGTTATTTACCTTCATACAGGGGAAATAATGTTGTGTTTTCAGGTTACAGCTATCTACACTTACACAATGGAATTCAGACTAATATTAGTCAGTGGCGTAAGGTAAACACAGTGGCTAGGAACTTAATGGGTTATTTTTTTTAAATGGAAGATTACAAAATTCTTTCTGAGTCATATTCCTCAGCAGTGAAGTGAAGATTAAACATTGAAGGAGTCAGACTGCTTATTTGGTACATAATACAATATTTCCCACGTTCACGAAACTGAAGTAGACTTTGGGGCATTTGCATTTTGAATATGTCTCTAAAAATAGATATCAATATAAAAACAATAAGGGATTTATTAGCCAAGCCTTACCTCTAGAAAAAAAAAAAAGAACAAGAAAAGAAAAAAAAAACCGTCAGTTTCGCTGGTAAAAGGAGCGATATGGTAGACTTACAATGGTTAACTCTTTCTGCAAGGTACATTGGGTTCCACAGGGAAACATCAGGGTGTAGAGTGGATCTTGATCCAGAGGCACCAACAGGCTAATAAAAGCAACCACTAGGGCAGGGACATCAATTTGCAATGAAGAATCCTTGTCAGAAACACCTGATTCAGGGGCAGATGTATTAAGCCAGGTGAAGTGATAAAGTGGAAGGAGATAAAGCACCAGCCAGTCAGCTCCTAACTGTCATTTTTCAAACCCAGCATGGAACTTGTAAGTTAGGATCTGATTGGCTGGTGCGTTATCACCTTCCACTTTATCACTTCACCAGGCTTAATACCTCTGCCCCATAGAGTCTAATCTGAAGAGGAGGGGTAGCATACTGTCCTGTCAAACATCTGAGAGATTTGTGGATTGTGAAGAGGAAGAAGCTCGCTTAGATGACCCAGAGACACGGGAGTGACCTGGAGTAGATTTTTGTCTGACCAGGGATTGATTTAATTGCTGCAACTGGTTAGATAAATTTTCCGCCCAGAGCGGATTAACCATAGGGACAATTTGTGGCTGTAGTGGCACAGGTGGTCCTATAGGGGGCGTAAGGCGTTCCACCAGAGTACCCAGTAAGTTTTTGAACGCAGTCCAGGGTGGGTCCTGATTGGTTACAGGAGCTGTGGACTGACTGGGAGATGTATGACACATAAGTACATAGACCATCATACAAAACTTCCCCCTCAGGTAAATCTTTGGCGCATGCTCTGCATGATGCAGGAGCGTCCAGACTTACTGCCCTTCTTGTTAGACATTGTACACAAATGCAACAATAGAGTGGCTTACTATGATAAAGCCAGACAGAGTACAACCTGCTAATAAATCCGTTAGTTTGTGACTGAATACACAGTACACAACACCAGCCAATAAATCCGGTATTATGTGATTGAGTACACAGTAGATTACCCGTAATGGGTAAATATTGTGACACACTAT
Organism: Pseudophryne corroboree; assembly: GCF_028390025.1. Taxonomy (NCBI): domain Eukaryota; kingdom Metazoa; phylum Chordata; class Amphibia; order Anura; family Myobatrachidae; genus Pseudophryne; species Pseudophryne corroboree. Next base: position 117,964,586 of record NC_086448.1, read on the forward strand.
ATATATGACCCAGACGCACCTAGTCCCTTAAGGTCCATACACACTTAACGATATAATGAGCGACGACGCTCATTTTCCCCCTCCTTGAGCGACGTCGCTCATTATATCGTTAAGTGTGTATGCCGCCAGCGACGATCGATGCGCGGCCCCGCGGGTCGGCAACGATCGTCGCTGTCGGTAGGGCATGCATGAAGGATGTGGACTGTCGTCCACGACCTTCATGCAGGGCTGGCGGGGGCGTGACGTCACTGAGCGATATGAGCGGTCATATCGCTCAGTGCGTACAGGCGGACGCCGACCGGCCGGCCCGGGAGGGGGAGACGTTAGACGATGTCACTCACAGAGCGACATCGTCTAATGTGTATGGGCCTTTAGGGTACAGACTATAGTGATAGATATATCTGGGAAACACTGAAAGTGAAACTAAACAGCAGATACAGGCATACAGTCACAGGCAATGCAGATAATTATTATGACAATAAAACTGTACTGGACTAGTATATGTAAGATTATATATATATATATATATATATATATATATATATATATATAAACAGAGAAAAGAAGAGGCGGCACTCGGAGACTTGCAAATTCACAGTGTATTCACAGCAAGTGACATCAACGTTTCGGGGACCAAACTCCCCTTCGAAGGGGAGTTTGGTCCCCGAAACGTTGATGTCACTTGCTGTGAATACACTGTGAATTTGCAAGTCTCCGAGTGCCGCCTCTTCTTTTCTCTGTTTATCTACACCGGAGGGGAACCTGCGGATGGGGAAGGCACAGGAGCAAGATACATCCCGCTGCGGATACAGTGAGTGCCGGGGTTAAAACACAAGTATATATATATATATATATATATATATATATATATATATATATATATATATATATATATATATATATATAAAACAAAGCGCGGTTCTAGACCAGAGGTATATATCAGACTTCTTGTATAATATATCCTTTAACAGATGCACTCTTTCTTAACTAGCGCTGTCTGTATAAAGACATGTAGAATACTCAGGTGTTTGTAAAGTCACAGCGCTGTATACAGGCGGATTTACAAGGAAGACCTTGCCCTGCAGTCTCGGAGACCAGCCGCAGCTATGCTTAGAAGATGCCACCCAGCGTCTCAGTCAGGAAGTGAGGGAGAGTGTGAGGCAGCTCCAGGGTGAGAGAATCTGCAGTAGATGGTGCCCTGGGCCAGGGGAGGGGCTACGGGTCAAGCGCCGGCTCCTCTATGCTGGACTTCCGCACCGGGTACTGAGAGTCTTATTAAATAGGGTGTTAGTACACCCGACCTGTAATCAATACGCCCCGGTGGTCTAGTGGGGTCCCTGTTCCTTGACAGTGTCTACACCAGCTTCGCAGTCCGTCTCCCTAGACCGCGACAGGAACGCGATTTAATGGCGGTTCCCTCCTCCCCATAGCAGCCACGCGAACCAGGAGAGCGCCTGCGACCGTGTGCTTAAAGCCAGAGCGTCTCCGCCGCAAGTACCCAGGAACAGGCCGCGGGAGTATGCGACGATGCTTGGATGGTGATGGAGCCGCAGCACTGAATGTCACAATGACATATCAGCACTGCGGCCCTTGAAGTCTTCTTACAAAGCTTTTCAGGACTGCCCACTGCAGCCCCCCTGTTCAGTGACCTGCTGCTGAAGGCACCAACTCGAAACTGAGCTCACAGTGCCTGGAGGCGGGGTTATATAGGAGGCCCCAATGCATCCTGGGACAGTCTAAAGCTTTAGCATGTTGGTGCCTCTGGATCAAGATCCACTCTACACCCTGATGTTTCCCTGTGGAACACAATGTACCCTGCTGCAGAAAAGGGTCATTTTAAGATTGGGGATATTTAGTACAGATTACAGATTTCTTCAAGGTTAACATAGTCAATAGAGGTAGTGTAATTACCATAGATCTGTTAGATATGACAATGTCACCCAATTTATTAAGCATAGTTTATACCGGTAACAAACCGTTTCCCATAGCTAAGGCTCCGGAGAAAAATAAGAATTTACTTACCGATAATTCTATTTCTCGGAGTCCGTAGTGGATGCTGGGGTTCCTGAAAGGACCATGGGGAATAGCGGCTCCGCAGGAGACAGGGCACAAAAAGTAAAGCTTTTCCAGATCAGGTGGTGTGCACTGGCTCCTCCCCCTATGACCCTCCTCCAGACTCCAGTTAGGTACTGTGCCCGGACGAGCGTACACAATAAGGGAGGATTTTGAATCCCGGGTAAGACTCATACCAGCCACACCAATCACACCGTACAACTTGTGATCTAAACCCAGTTAACAGTATGATAACAGAGGAGCCTCTGAAAGATGGCTCCCTAAACAATAACCCGAACTAGTTAACAATAACTATGTACAAGTATTGCAGATAATCCGCACTTGGGATGGGCGCCCAGCATCCACTACGGACTCCGAGAAATAGAATTATCGGTAAGTAAATTCTTATTTTCTCTATCGTCCTAGTGGATGCTGGGGTTCCTGAAAGGACCATGGGGATTATACCAAAGCTCCCAAACGGGCGGGAGAGTGCGGATGACTCTGCAGCACCGAATGAGAGAACTCCAGGTCCTCCTTTGCCAGGGTATCAAATTTGTAGAATTTTACAAACGTGTTCTCCCCTGACCACGTAGCTGCTCGGCAGAGTTGTAATGCCGAGACCCCTCGGGCAGCCGCCCAAGATGAGCCCACCTTCCTTGTGGAATGGGCCTTAACAGATTTAGGCTGTGGCAGGCCTGCCACAGAATGTGCAAGTTGAATTGTGTTACAAATCCAACGAGCAATCGACTGCTTAGAAGCAGGCGCACCCAACTTGTTGGGTGCATACAGTATAAACAGCGAGTCAGATTTTCTGACTCCAGCCGTCCTTGAAATGTATATTTTTAAAGCTCTGACAACGTCCAACAACTTGGAGTCCTCCAAGTCGCTTGTAGCCGCAGGCACTACAATAGGCTGGTTCAGGTGAAACGCTGATACCACCTTAGGGAGAAAATGCGGACGCGTCCGCAGCTCTGCCCTATCCGAATGGAAAATTAAATAAGGGCTTTTATAAGATAAAGCCGCCAGTTCAGATACTCTCCTGGCGGACGCCAGGGCCAGTAACATAGTCACTTTCCATGTGAGATATTTCAAATCCACATTTTTTAGTGGTTCAAACCAATGGGATTTGAGGAAATCTAAAACTACATTTAGATCCCACGGTGCCACCGGAGGCACCACAGGAGGCTGTATATGCAGTACTCCTTTGACAAAAGTCTGGACCTCAGGAACTGAGGCCAATTCTTTTTGGAAGAATATTGACAGGGCCGAAATTTGAACCTTAATAGATCCCAATTTGAGACCCATAGACAATCCTGATTGCAGGAAATGTAGGAAACGACCCAGTTGAAATTCCTCCGTCGGAGCACTCCGATCCTCGCACCACGCAACATATTTCCGCCAAATGCGGTGATAATGCTTCGCGGTGACTTCCTTTCTTGCCTTAATCAAGGTAGGAATGACTTCTTCTGGAATGCCTTTTCCTTTTAGGATCTGGCGTTCAACCGCCATGCCGTCAAACGCAGCCGCGGTAAGTCTTGGAATAGACACGGTCCCTGCTGAAGCAGGTCCTGTCTTAGAGGTAGAGGCCACGGATCGTCCGTGACCATCTCTTGAAGTTCCGGGTACCAAGACCTTCTTGGCCAATCCGGAGCCACTAGTATCGTTCTTACTCCGCTTTGCCGTATGATTCTCAATACCTTTGGTATGAGAGGCAGAGGAGGAAACACATACACCGACTGGTACACCCAAGGTGTTACCAGCGCGTCCACAGCTATTGCCTGCGGATCTCTTGACCTGGCGCAATACCTGTCCAGTTTTTTGTTGAGGCGAGACGCCATCATGTCCACCATTGGTCTTTCCCAACGGTTTATTAGCATGTGGAAAACTTCTGGATGAAGTCCCCACTCTCCCGGGTGAAGATAGTGTCTGCTGAGGAAGTCTGCTTCCCAGTTGTCCACTCCCGGGATGAACACTGCTGACAGTGCTATCACGTGATTCTCCGCCCAGCGAAGGATCCTGGCAGCTTCTGCCATTGCACTCCTGCTTCTTGTGCCGCCCTGTCTGTTTACATGGGCGACTGCCGTGATGTTGTCCGACTGGATCAACACCGGTCTTCCTTGAAGCAGAGGTTCCGCCTGGCTTAGAGCATTGTAGATTGCTCTTAGTTCCAGAATGTTTATGTGAAGAGACTTTTCCAGGCTCGACCACACTCCCTGGAAGTTTCTTCCTTGTGTGACTGCTCCCCAGCCTCTCAGGCTGGCGTCCGTGGTCACCAGGATCCAATCCTGTATGCCGAATCTGCGGCCCTCCAATAGATGAGCCCTCTGCAACCACCACAGAAGAGATACCCTTGTCCTTGGAGACAGGGTTATCCGCAGGTGCATCTGAAGATGCGTGCATTGATGTACAGACACCTTTCCTGGTTTTAGGAGATTCCTGACCAGGTCGGATAACTCCTTGGCTTTTTCCTCGGGAAGAAAAACCTTTTTTTGAACCGTGTCCAGAATCATCCCTAGGAACAGCAGACGAGTTGTCGGCATTAATTGGGATTTTGGAATATTCAGAATCCATCCGTGCTGCTTTAGCACCTCTTGAGATATTGCTAATCCCATCTCTAGCTGTTCTCTGGACCTTGCCCTTATTAGGAGATCGTCCAAGTATGGGATAATTAATACGCCTTTTCTTCGAAGAAGAATCATCATCTCGGCCATTACCTTTGTAAAGACCCGAGGTGCCGTGGACAAACCAAACGGCAGCGTCTGAAACTGATAGTGACAGTTTTGTACAACGAACCTGAGGTACCCCTGGTGTGAGGGGTAAATTGGAACGTGAAGATACGCATCCTTGATGTCCAAGGATACCATAAAGTCCCCTTCTTCCAGGTTCGCTATCACTGCTCTGAGTGACTCCATCTTGAACTTGAACTTCTTTATGTACAGGTTCAAGGACTTCAGATTTAGAATAGGCCTTACCGAGCCATCCGGCTTCGGTACCACAAATAGAGTGGAATAATACCCCTTCCCTTGTTGTAGAAGAGGTACCTTGACTATCACCTGCTGAGAGTACAGCTTGTGAATGGCTTCCAAAACCGTCTCCCTTTCGGAAGGGGACGTTGGTAAAGCAGACTTCAGGAAACGGCGAGGTGGATCTGTCTCTAATTCCAACCTGTACCCCTGAGATATTATCTGCAGGATCCAGGGATCTAACCTGCGAGTGAGCCCACTGCGCGCTGTAATTTTTGAGACGACCTCCCACCGTCCCCGAGTCCGCTTGAGAAGCCCCAGCGTCATGCTGAGGCTTTTGTAGAAGCCGGGGAGGGCTTCTGTTCCTGGGAAGGAGCTGCCTGTTGCTGTTTCTTCCCTCGACCTCTGCCTCGTGGCAGATATGAATAGCCCTTTGCTCTCTTATTTTTAAAGGAACGAAAGGGCTGCGGTTGAAAAGTCGGTGCCTTTTTTTGTTGGGGAGTGACTTGAGGTAGAAAGGTGGATTTCCCGGCTGTAGCCGTGGCCACCAAATCTGATAGACCGACTCCAAATAACTCCTCCCCTTTATACGGCAAAACTTCCATATGCCGTTTTGAATCCGCATCGCCTGTCCACTGTCGCGTCCATAAAGCTCTTCTGGCCGAAATGGACATAGCACTTACCCGTGATGCCAGTGTGCAGATATCCCTCTGTGCATCACGCATATAAAGAAATGCATCCTTTATTTGTTCTAACGACAGTAAAATATTGTCTCTGTCCAGGGTATCAATATTTTCAATCAGGGACTCTGACCAAACTACCCCAGCACTGCACATCCAGGCAGTCGCTATAGCTGGTCGTAGTATAACACCTGCATGTGTGTATATACTTTCTTGGATATTTTCCATCCTCCTATCTGATGGATCTTTAAGTGCGGCCGTCTCAGGAGAAGGTAACGCCACTTGTTTTGATAAGCGTGTTAGCGCCTTGTCCACCCTAGGAGGTGTTTCCCAGCGCTCCCTAACCTCTGGCGGGAAAGGGTATAATGCCAATAATTTCTTTGAAATTATCAGCTTTTTATCAGGGGCAACCCACGCTTCATCACACACGTCATTTAATTCTTCTGATTCAGGAAAAACTATAGGTAGTTTTTTCACACCCCACATAATACCCTGTTTAGTGGTACCTGTAGTATCAGCTAAATGTAACGCCTCCTTCATTGCCAAAATCATATAACGTGTGGCCCTACTGGAAAATACGGTTGATTCGTCACCGTCACCACTGGAATCAGTGCCTGTGTCTGGGTCTGTGTCGACCGACTGAGGCAAAGGGCGTTTTACAGCCCCTGACGGTGTTTGAGGCGCCTGGACAGGCACTAATTGATTGTCCGGCCGCCTCATGTCGTCAAACGACTGCTTTAGCGTGTTGACACTATCCCGTAATTCCATAAATAAAGGCATCCATTCCGGTGTCGACCCCCTAGGAGGTGACATCCCCATATTTGGCAATTGCTCCGCCTCCACACCAATATCGTCCTCATACATGTCGACACACACGTACCGACACACAGCAGACACACAGGGAATGCTCTAAACGAAGACAGGACCCACTAGCCCTTTGGGGAGACAGAGGGAGAGTCTGCCAGCACACACCAAAAAGCGCTATATATGACAGGGATAGCCTTATAATAAGTGCTCCCTTATAGCTGCTTTATATATATCAAGATATTGCCATTAAATTTGCCCCCCCTCTCTGTTTTACCCTGTTTCTGTAGTGCAGTGCAGGGGAGAGACCTGGGAGCCGTCCTGACCAGCGGAGCTGTGAGAGGAAATGGCGCCGTGTGCTGAGGAGATAGGCCCCGCCCCTTTTTCGGCGGCCTCGTCTCCCGCTATTTTGTGAATACAGGCAGGGGTTAAATATCTCCATATAGCCTCTGGGGGCTATATGTGAGGTATTTTTAGCCTTTATATAGGTTTACATTTGCCTCCCAGGGCGCCCCCCCCCAGCGCCCTGCACCCTCAGTGACTGCGTGTGAAGTGTGCTGAGAGGAAAATGGCGCACAGCTGCAGTGCTGTGCGCTACCTTTAGAAGACTGCAGGAGTCTTCAGCCGCCGATTCTGGACCTCTTCTTACTTCAGCATCTGCAAGGGGGCCGGCGGCGCGGCTCCGGTGACCATCCAGGCTGTACCTGTGATCGTCCCTCTGGAGCTGATGTCCAGTAGCCAAGAAGCCAATCCATCCTGCACGCAGGTGAGTTCACTTCTTCTCCCCTCTGTCCCTCGTTGCAGTGATCCTGTTGCCAGCAGGAATCACTGTAAAATAAAAAACCTAAGCTAAACTTTCTCTAAGCAGCTCTTTATGAGAGCCACCTAGAATTGCACCCTTCTCGGCCGGGCACAAAAATCTAACTGGAGTCTGGAGGAGGGTCATAGGGGGAGGAGCCAGTGCACACCACCTGATCTGGAAAAGCTTTACTTTTTGTGCCCTGTCTCCTGCGGAACGGCTATTCCCCATGGTCCTTTCAGGAACCCCAGCATCCACTAGGACGATAGAGAAATGAGCTGTACCATCAGAGCAAGCAGGGACATTCGGACACACGTGTGCTGTAGCTACCTAACGGAACGGATGTCTTTCACTTTTGCCTAGTCTATCGGCTAAATACCTCAATATGGGAAAAGTGCTTTGCTGGGACAGCTTCATTTCGTAAACGCTCTCCTGGCAAGCGCCCATTGTTATCTAGCTCTGAAACATCAGATCTAATAAACTGCAATGCAATGTCATTATTTGCTGGGGGGAAAAACCTTGATACATAATAAACAGGCACCTAAATATGCAGAATTTCAATTAAAATTGATACTATAGTAAGAGAAATTGCACTGTGCAGGTGGATCCCTGTTTTCAATGTTGACCAAGGATACGTTTTTTTGAACCTTGAAGTGTCCCTGGAAATTAGAGATTACTGGTTACTATGTAAGTATAATAAACACAGAGTAATTCTCCATTCATGGCTCCGTTCTGTATCTGTACGCCTAGTAATTATCACTCACACAGTGGTTGCCATTTCACTACAATATAGTAAGCATTCAGTGCAGAATTTAACTTACAATAGACAGCTTTATACAGCTTTAATGCCATAGCGTCTGGTTTTATCTGTATTGGAATAGGTGTGTTTCAAAAAAGTTTAAACTCTATCTATACTTAGTTACAGTATTTAAGAACACAATTAGAAAAAATAATAGCAGAATAAATACAGTCATTAAGGGGCCAACAATCAATTAATTGGAACATGACAACGTTCTGGTTTGTAACTATTGGCAAACTAACTTACAAATGCCAAGTGGAAAAAGAAAAGTACAAAGTAGTTCTGGATATATAAGAGGCTAGATGAGTTTGCATGTGCTTGACATGACTAATCAGTAAATACTGTCAATTACTGGAAGCCTGATGGTAACGAGTGGGGTGGACAGCTATTGCTCGGAATTACATTATCCCAAAGTCACTGTGTATTGTGGTTAACGCCAAAAGCTGGAACACCTCCAAACCGTCTCCAAACGTTATGTCACATAATGAAGGCCGTGAGAGCTGAAGCAGACCGTAAATTGTAATGAACATTATAAAAAAAAAGCTATTTATTGGGTGTCTCTCGTCACTTTAGAAATAAAGGTCTCAGTTTAGTGGCTTTTTTTTTTTTTTTTATAAAATCTGTACTGCAAGCTTCAGGATTCCAAATACAAGTTATGGCTGAGGTAGATTGGGAATAGCAACAGAACTCTTTTGTCGACAAGAGAATGTAAACGCGGTCACAACGTCTACATGCCGAATGTTCACAGCGGACACTTACCTGTTCACAGCTGTGTCTCAGCACAGGTCTACCGCAGTGGTTCCCAAACTCAGTGCTCAAGGACCCCCAACAGTTCATGTTTTCCAGGTCTTCTCACAGAACAACAAGTGAAATAATTAGCGAATTAGGATCTTATATAATGTGTCTGTGTGTAATGAATACACCTGTGCACCTGCTAGGTGACCTGGAAATCAGATACTGATGGGGGCTCTTAAGGACAGAGTATGAGAACCACTGGTCTACCGGGTTCCGTCGGTGACGCGTGCAGCACTTCCAAAGCAGCATTTGTCACTGTTCCCACCCCCGCAGCCTAACTCTAACCTACACCCAACTCTCCCGGCCGCACCTAACGCTAATCATCAGCATTCTGATACACTGTGAACGTGTCGACATTCTGCGGATAGCAACGTGGTATCTGTGGACCTGTTGAACAGACATTGTGGTGTTAATATTATGAATGTGGACCACCTAACTGGATCCCAGAGAAACGGGCAAAACAGTGCTTTGGAGCAACTTGTGAGCAATGAAGCTCTTCTCGGGCTTAAAATATGTTTCTAGAAATTATTCTGTGTAAAATGCAATAAGATAGATTTGAGCATTGTGATTCCTAAAATCAAATCTATTGCTGCACAATTGCAAAGCATCCCATGATTTAAACCAAACTGGTTTTGCTCATCTCTAATTGAAGGCTTCCCTTAGGTAGCATTAGCATCACAGAGGAGCGTAGAAAACTCAGTTATTATAAGAGACTGCTCATACAGACATCTGCCACAGAGGATTGCTTGGGAACATTGCTGCTCCAACAAGCGTTTGTTGTGGTGAGGGGACCGAGAAGAGACATACCGCATATTTTGCACAGATGTTGAGAAGAGCAGGATGCGGCTTTCCAGGTCGTGAGAAGCCGAGCGGATCCTCTGATTATTACAGCTGAGCACAGCCACAGCCCCTAAACAATATGAAAGCACCCAAAGCTAACCGTTGTTAGAAGAAGGAGGACTGAAAACACTACAAATTACAAAGCTGCAGATTGTCTGGGCAGAGAGCTAACATTAAAGAACAAGATAACGAGCAAGAGGTGTGTGCAGCACTGGCAGCTATAAATGATAAAGAATAGCTGCAAATTACCAAAAAACTAGCAGCAGTGATAAGAATATCTGCATACAGATGTTTCCTCATACCACCAGCCACAATACGCCACGCAGCGGGAGATGTCTGGTGCTAGTGAGCCGCCGGGTCCAGTGGAACTCTGCCAGTGTTGGGCGTCTTTATTGACGAAAATACGTCTTAGTCACAACGTGATGCAACTAGGACGCTCCGGGAGATGCTGCCGATTCATTTTATAAGTGACACTTGTATATTGTGTGTGACTGAGTCTGTATACGGAGCAGAACAGAACTAGTATTGGAAAAAAGCCGTGGCACCGTAAAAATTCTCATACAGATATACAAGATAGATATACAAGCGTCGCATATCAAATTAATCAGCGCAGTCATCTCCTGGGTGTCCTAGCCTTATTGCGTTGCAACTAAGAAGCATTTTTACGGCAAGAAAGACGCCCGACGCTATCAGAGTCTGTCGGTACCTGAGGCTGTGTGGCACGACTGCAGCAATGATGTATGAGGACACAGCTGTATGTGTTAAAAACTTTGGAAACTATAAAAAAATTTTTTTTTAAAAATGGCGAGACTGCCCTTGTAAAATTACTAATGGAAACCAGTGTCAAAGTAAGGGTGTTGGAGTGAAATACAGAAACACCTTCCAGTTCACCAAGCACGGTTTTAAACGTATTAATAACTTCCATTAAACTGTTAGTGATGCTGCCGCTCAGAAGCTATACCTAAATAGTACCTTATGTAACAATATATAAATCACGGATGTGATGACGTCTGAGTTATTTATTTATTACCAGTTATTTATATAGCGCACACATATTCCGCAGCGCTTTCCAGAGAATATTTGGCCATTCACATCAGTCCCTGCCCCAGTGGAGCTTACAATCTATATTCCCTAGCACATGTACACACATTCGCACAAGGGTTAATTTTGTTGGGAGCCAATTAACCTATCAGTATATTTTTGGATTGTGGGAGGAAACTGGAGTACCCGGAGGAAACCCACGCAAGCACGGGGAGAATATACAAACTCCACACAGTTAGGGCCATGGTGGGAATCAAACCGAAGACTTCAGTGCTGTGAGGCAGTAATGCTAACCATTACACCATCGGTACGGAGTTGGCCGGAGGTGAGGTTTCCGGCCCAACTTGGAGGTTTTTTGTTTTTTTTTAAAGAGGCAATCATTAACAAGGCATGGCTTTGCCTTGTACATGATTGCCGCTTTTAAAAAAAAAACCCTGATTTTTTCCGGTAAATCCACAACTACGGCCAATTGGGGCTTGAATACATCCAGCCCTATGTTTTTACAATTGCACCAGCAGTCTCCTCACTAATACACAGATGCCAGTCTCAGTACCTGTCCTCTGTGTAGCTGGGCTTTGTGTCATTGAGGTGGTGAGGCTCGATTCCGCTTCTGCCATTTACAGTTTGCTTATATGTAGATTGTGCTGTGAACATAATATATTGGAAGACCAAACTCTATTGCAGCAATGAACTTCACCTGTGCAAGTTAAGATATGTATTTGGATAGAAGTTTGAAGACTTGGAGGTCAGGACAATCTAAGGAAACGATAACACAAATGGGGTGGGTTCGAGCGCACAGGTCACCTACACCACGGATCAATCCTATTGTTTGCTGAACCTGTATCCAGCCGATAAATGTGGGAAGCAGTGACAACATTCATTAAGTACTAGCTACACTTTAAAAGGGACCTGTCATGTGGAAGCAGACAGTTTGTAGGCTTTACACTATTCTCAGAATTGCAACATTGGAAGGAACTAGGGACATCACGAGGCTACAGCGAGTTCAGACCACTAACTAAACATGAGCCATTCTCCTGGACAAAGTGTGTAAGGCAGATAATCTGGAGTATGAACGAACTGTACAGCCATTTGTTAGATCACAAATAAAAGGTAATGGAGGCAATATAAACAAAAAGTGCAATAGATTGCAAAAAATTCAGCCGTTTGCTACCAAAATAGTTTACAATCAACAGTACACAGCTATGCCAACCAAACTGTAAACTCCCGTTAATACCTATACCTGTTGCTCACATCAACACACAAGGTTCTAGCTATCATCTTATAGAGAGAACTAGATAAAGGATAACTACAATCTGATTGGTGGTTCCGGGCAACACCTCTGCTTGACTACTCCTTCCCCTGGTGTTCGAGAAGGATCATCTCAAGCTGTCCTAAAAAATAAAAAAATAAAAAAAGACAACAGCCCTTGTAGTATGAGCCCTCGGAATTTAAAGCACCTAAAGCCCATTTCCCTTGTGCAATGGCTTCCCTGACTCACCTTGTTAGTGTATGTCTGGGTGGGGCATCCCTAAGCTCTGCAAGAATGCCAACATTTTCATCACGGTTCTCCTCAGCAGCTGGCCCGGGTAATTTGTACCCACTCCACCCCAGCCCCTTGGCGTCTCTGGGTGACTTGAGAGAGATATATTGGAAAGGGCACAGCTAGAGAGAAGGCCGTACACACTGGAAAGGTTCTTTTTTAATCATTTACACGTGAACCACTATCTAAATAAAGTTTATTATATTTTGAACCAGTTGTCTTTTTTGCTCTTCCAGGGTTCACCTAACAGACTTCATGTATGTACAGATTATACAGTAGCAGTAGGAAAGATGATTGGCTAATGACAGTGTACTCGTATAATAAATATAACGTTCACTGAAATATTTTTAAAGGACGAATATTTATGGAAATTAAAATGGCAATTTCAGCGATATAAAATAAAGAAAAAGGATGTATGTGAAATATATTTAAACTGTGATGAAAGCGTTAGGGAGCAGGTGCTGTAGTAATTTCTCTTGATGTTCTTACATTTCTAATTTCTATACCCTTAACTAATTGTGTATACTCTTATCTTTCCACAGCAATATACATGTCAGAATATTTACACAGGGAGTGTATTTTATGATTTTTCTTTATTTTGTTTTTCAAGAAATGTGTCGAGGGTTACCCCTTTCATATTGGTGCAGAAACATTAGACTCGGATTAAATGACCCCATTGAGATTCTTTGGCTTAAAATCTAATTGAACACTTTAGCCATAGTTGCCTAACCCCCTCGCATCCCTGCGGTGGACTCCAGATTCACTGTAGAATCTCCCAGTGCTCCAGAAAAAGAAAACCCCTCCCCTTGTAGGGAATCCGGAGTGCGGATGTGACCGCGGTGGGGGCTTTAGATGGTGACCTCCCGATCCCTTTGAAGAACATGCACACTAAGCTATTTCTAGCTCAGGGGGTCAAGCTGGATACACACTACTCAGTTGATGCGGAGCGAATAACCCGATCAGCCAAGTGATCGCAAAGGTGTGTACCCAGCTTTACGGTTTAATGTTCCTTCTTTCCACACACTGTTACACACCCTGGCCGGGATCATTCTGATATAAACTGAGTATCAGGGACATCATACCAGCAGATTGCAAAATACCATTGACAGCCACACTTACTAGAGTGTAATTATAATGCTAATTATACAGCTAATTGAATAAAAGTCAATCTGTTTTTATCCATCTTGCTTTTCACAGTGTTGGTTCATCCTACAGTGTTAGTCATTATATTTTTTCCACTGTATATTTTGCTATTGCGTATTGTACCACTAGCCTTCGGTACCTTGCTCCTGTGCCTGCATAACATACGTTCTCCCACCAGCCACCACCAACAGTTACCACAGGTGAACGCTTGGTTCATATATTAGAGTTTAGCGAGAATGATGCATGAGTGGTTTCGACTCAGACGCTTAACCGTGTACATTGGCGGCTATACAGAGATTCTGCACCTAGCACAGGGCTGGAGCAAGTCTCAGAGGACACACCGGAGTGGTGAAGCTAAATACACCTCTGGCGAAGCATGGCACAATCCCTCGACAGCGGCACATACTACAGACTATAATCTCCCTGAGACAAGTGTTCATAAGTAGGCATGTAAGCCTCATATGCAACTGGTCATCGTTGTGGCTATCTTTCCCACTAATGCAAGTGTTATTTTTTAGCAGTGTGTGACTGGGTTCCACTCAGATCATGACGCTGTGATCATAGTTTTAGTTTGCCCTCAATCATTCTGGGGGAAATGCATCAAATCTTGGAGTGAGATAGTAGAGCAACTGTGCAAAGCAACCAACTGATCTCTATTGTATCTCTGTCCAAGGCTCAATACATCTCCCCCTCTATAGTCTGGCAGGTGGTGTTATAGTATTCATCATGACACACTCCCCCCGTCTTCAGGCTTTTACACTCATTCAATATTTATAATAAAAAATCACAACAGGTGTTTATTGTAAATAATAATAAAATTCACATATTTAGTCCCGTTCCAGTACACCAGTACTTTTGGTGTCCACATTCATTTGTATGCTCCCTCACATATACTGCTATATATTAGAGATGTGTGGCGGGCACTTTTAGTGTTTTGTGTTTTGGTTCCATGCTCGTGTTTTGGATCTGGATTGGTTTTGCCAAAACCACCCTTTCGTGTTTTGGTTTTGGATCTGGGTGATTTTTGGAGAAAAAAAAAACCCCATAAAAATAAGAATTTACTTACCGATAATTCTATTTCTCGTAGTCCGTAGTGGATGCTGGGAACTCCGTAAGGACCATGGGGAATAGCGGCTCCGCAGGAGACTGGGCACATCTAAAGAAAGCTTTAGGACTATCTGGTGTGCACTGGCTCATCCCCCTATGACCCTCCTCCAAGCCTCAGTTAGGATACTGTGCCCGGACGAGCGTACACAATAAGGAAGGATTTTGAATCCCGGGTAAGACTCATACCAGCCACACCAATCACACCGTACAACTTGTGATACGAAACCCAGTTAACAGCATGATAACAGAGGAGCCTCTGAATAGATGGCTCACAACAAGAACCCGATTAGTTAACAATAACTATGTACAAGTATTGCAGACAATCCGCACTTGGGATGGGCGCCCAGCATCCACTACGGACTACGAGAAATAGAATTATCGGTAAGTAAATTCTTATTTTCTCTGACGTCCTAGTGGATGCTGGGAACTCCGTAAGGACCATGGGGATTATACCAAAGCTCCCAAACGGGCGGGAGAGTGCGGATGACTCTGCAGCACCGAATGAGAGAACTCCAGGTCCTCCTCAGCCAGGGTATCAAATTCGTAGAATTTTGCAAACGTGTTTGCCCCTGACCAAGTAGCTGCTCGGCAAAGTTGTAAAGCCGAGACCCCTCGGGCAGCCGCCCAAGATGAGCCCACCGTCCTTGTGGAATGGGCTTTTATTGATTTAGGCTGCGGTAATCCTACCGCAGAATGCGCCAGCTGAATAGTGCTACAAATCCAGCGCGCAATAGACTGCTTAGAAGCAGGAGCACCCAGCTTGTTGGGTGCCATGAGGATAAACAGCGAGTCAGTTTTCCTGACTCCAGCCGTCCTGGAAAAATAAAATTTACAGGGCTCTGACTACGTCCAGCAACTTGGAATCCTCCAAGTCCCCAGTAGCCGCAGGCACCACAATAGGTTGGTTCAAGTGAAAACCTGAGACCACCTTCGGGAGAAACTGAGGACGAGTCCTCAACTCTGCCCTATCCATACAGAAAATCAGATAAGGCCTTTTACATGACAAAGCCGCCAATTCTGACACACGCCTGGCCAAGGCCAAGGCCAACAGCATGACCACTTTCCACGCGAGATACTTTAGCTCCATGGTTTTAAGTGGCTCAACCAATGCGACATTAGGAAATCCAACACCACGTTGAGATCCAAAAAGTGCCACAGGAGGCACAAAAGGAGGCTGAATATGTAGTACTCCTTTAACCAAAGTCTGAACTTCAGGCAGTGAAGCCAGTTCTTTCTGGAAGAAAATCGACAGAGCCGAAATCTGGACCTTGATGGACCCCAATTTGAGGCCCAAACGTCACCCCTGCTTGCAGGAAGTGCAGGAATCGACATACCGTAGTTGAAATTCCTCCGTCGGGGCCTTCATGGCCTCCCACCAAGCAACAAATTTTCGCCAAACGCGGCGATAATGTCTTGCGGTGACATCCTTCCTGGCTATGATCAGGGTAGGGATGACTTCCTTCGGAATACCCTTTTCCTTTAGGATCCGGTGTTCTACCGCCATGCCGTCAAACGCAGCCGCGGTAAGTCTTGGAACAGACAGGGTCCCTGCTGCAGCAGGTCTTGTCTGAGCGGCAGAGGCCAAGGGTCCTCTGCCAGCATCTCTTGAAGTTCCGGGTACCAAGCTCTTCATGGCCAATCCGGAACCCCGAGTATGGTTTTCACTCCTCGCCTTCTTATTATTCTCAGTACCTTGGGTATGAGAGGTAGAGGAGGAGACACATAAAACCGACTGGTACACCCACGGTGTCACTAGAGCGTCCCCAGCGATCGCCTGAGGGTCCCTTGACCTGGCGCAATATCTTTTCAACTTCTTGTTGAGGCAGGACGCCATCATGTCCACCCGTGGTCATTCCCAACGGTTTACCCACATTTGGAAAACTTCTGGATGAAGTCCCCATTCTCCTGGGTGTAGGTCGCCCATCGGAGAATCCTTGTGGCTTCTGCCATCGCCATCCTGCTTCTTGTGCCGCCCTGTCTGTGTACATGGGCGACCGCCGTGATGTCGTCTGATTGGATCAGTACCGGCTGGTTCTGAAGCAGGGGCCTTGCTTGTCTTAGGGCATTGTAAATGGCCCTTAGCTGCAGAATATTTATGTGAAGCGAAATCTCCTTGGAAATTTCTTCCCTGTGTGACTGCACCCCAGCCCCGAAGGCTGGCATCCGTGGTCACCAGGACCCAGTCCTGTATTCCGAATCTGCGGCCCACTAGTAGATGAGCCCTCTGCAGCCACCACAGCAGCGACACCCTGTTTCTTGCTGACAGGGTTATCCGCTGTTGTATCTGTACATGGGACCCGGACCATTAGTCCCACAGGTCCCACTGGAACGTCCTTGCGTGGAGTCTTCCGAATGGAATTATGCTTCGTACGAAGCTACCATTTTTCCCAGGACTCGTGTGCATTGATGTACCGACACCTGTCCTGGTTTTAGGATGTCTCTGACTAGAGATGACAACTCCTCGGCTTTTTCCACTGGAAGAAACACTCTTTTCTGGTCTGCGTTCAGAAACATTCCCAGGAACAGAAGACGTGTCGTCGGGACCAGCTGTGACTTTGGAATATTGAGAATCCAGTCGTGCTGTTGTAGCACTTCCCGAGAGAGTGCTACCCCCACTACCAACTGTTCTTTGGACCTCGCCTTTATCAGGAGATCGTCCAAGTACGGGATAATAAAAACTTCCTTCTTGTGAAGGAGTTTCATCACTTCGGCCATTACCTAGGTAAAGACCTTCGGCGCCGTGGACAACTCCAACGGCCGCGTCTGGAACTGATAGTGACAGTCCTGTACCACATATCTGAGGTACTCCTGGTGAGGGGGGGGGGGAATGGGGACATGCAGGTACGCATCCTTGATGTCCAGGGAGACCCTGTAATCCCCCTCGTCCAGGCTCGTAAAAAGCTCCCTGAGCAATTCCATCTTGAACTTGAATCTTCTGATATAAAAGTTCAAGTATTTTAATTTCAAGATGGGTCTCACCGAACCGTTGCGGTACCACAACCACTGTGGAATAGTAACCCCTTCCTTGCTGAAGGAGGGGCACCTTGACAATCACTTGTTGTGATTATAGTGTTGAATGTCCACCAACACCGTCTCCCTGGCAGAGGGAGGTGCCGGTAAGGCAGATTTTAGGAAACGGCGGGGGGAAGAACGTCTCGAACTCCAGCCTGTACCCCTGAGATACTACTTGAAGGACCCAGGGATCCATGTGAGAGAGCCCACTGTCCGCTGAAATATCTGAGACGGGCCCCCACCGTACCCGGGTCCGCCTGAGCAGCCCCAGCACCATGCTGTGGACCTACCGGACGCAGGGAGGACTTCTGCTCTTGGGAACTAGCTGTGTGTTGCAGCTTTTTTCCTCTACCTTTGCCTCTCGGCAGAAAGGATGAGCCTCTAGCCCACTTGTTTTTCTGGGGCCGAAAGGACTGTGCTTGATGATACGGTGCTTTCTTTTGTTGTGGGGTAGCCTGTGGCAAAAAAATTCATTTCCCAGCAGTAGCTGTGGAAACGAGGTCTGAAAAACTATCCCCAAACAGTTTTACCCCCTTATAGGGCAACTTCCATGTGCCGATTCGAGTCGGCATCGCCTGACCATTGCCAAGTCCATAACCCCCGTCTGGCGGCAATGGACCTAGCGCTTATTTTTGATGCCAGCCGGCAAATATCCCTCTGTGCATCACGCATGTATAAGACCACGTCTTTTATATGCTCTATTTTCAGCAAAATATTGTCCCTATCCATAGTTATTTTCCGACAGGGAATCTGACCACGCAGCGGGAGCACTGCCCATCCATGCCGAAGCAACGGCTGGTCGCAATATAATGCCCTAGTGTGTGACCATATCTTATAGGGTAACCTCCTGCTTTCTATCAGCAGGTTCCTTCAGGGCGGCCGTACCCGAAGACGGTAGTGCCACCTTTTCTGATAAGCGTGTAAGCGCTGTATCTACCCTATGGGGTGTTTCCCCGCGTGACCTATCCTCTGCGGGAAAGGGTACGCTGCCAATAACCGTTGTAGAAATTATCAATTTCTTACCGGGGGAAGACCACTCTTCCTCACACACCTCATTTAATTTCTCAGATGCAGGAAAAACTACTAATAGTTTTCTCTCACCAAACACAATACCCTTTCATGTGGTACCTGGGGTATAATCATAAATGTGTATTACATTTTTCATTGTCTCAATCCTGTAACGGGTGGACCTATTTGGAGGGTACACCAGTCTCATCGATGTCGACACTGGAGTCAGTATCCGTGTCGACATCTGTGTCTGTTATCTGAGGTAGCGGGCGATTTTAGAGCCCCCCATGACATTTGAGACGCTGGAACAGGCACAAGCTGAGTAGCCGGCTGTTCCGTGTCGTCGGCCTTTTATGTAAGGAGTTGACACTTTCACGTAATCCTTCCATAAGTTCAACCACACCGGTGTCGACCCCGCAGGGGGTGACAACATATTTACAGGCATTCGCTCCGCCTCCACCTCATTATCCTCCACATACCTGTCGACACAGCCGTACCGACACACAGCACACACACAGGGAATGCTCTGATAGAGGACAGGACCCCACAAAGCCCTTTGGGGAGACAGAGGGAGAGTATGCCAGCACACACCAGGGCGCTATATATCACAGGGATA
This sequence comes from Pseudophryne corroboree, assembly GCF_028390025.1. Taxonomy (NCBI): domain Eukaryota; kingdom Metazoa; phylum Chordata; class Amphibia; order Anura; family Myobatrachidae; genus Pseudophryne; species Pseudophryne corroboree. Next base: position 117,983,785 of record NC_086448.1, read on the forward strand.
GCACCTATAAAAAAGTGTTTTCCCTTATAGCTGCATATATGTTGTATACTGCGCCTAAATTGTGCCCCCCCCCTCTCTTTTTAACCCTTTCTGTAGTGTATTAACTGCAGGGGAGAGCCAGGGAGCTTCCCTCCAACGGAGCTGTGAGGGAAAAATGGCGCCAGTGTGCTGAGGAGATAGGCTCCGCCCCTTTTTCGCGGACTTTTCTCCCGCATTTTTATGGAATCTGGCAGGGGTTAATATACATCCATATAGCCCTGGGGGTTATATGTGATGTATTTTTGCCAGCCAAGGTGTTTATATTGCTGCTCAGGGCGCCCCCCCCCAGCGCCCTGCACCCTCAGTGACCGGAGTGTGTGGTGTGCATGAGGAGCAATGGCGCACAGCTGCAGTGCTGTGCGCTACCTTGGTGAAGACTGATGTCTTCTGCCGCCAATTTTCCGGACCTCTTCTTGCTTCTGGCTCTGTAAGGGGGCCGGCGGCGCGGCTCTGGGACCGGACTCCGAGGCTGGGCCTGTGTTCGGTCCCTCTGGAGCTAATGGTGTCCAGTAGCCTAAGAAGCCCAAGCTGGCTGCAAGCAGGCAGGTTCGCTTCTTCTCCCCTTAGTTCCTCGATGCAGTGAGCCTGTTGCCAGCAGGTCTCACTGAAAATAAAAAACCTAAAACTAACTTTTTCTAAGAAGCTCAGGAGAGCTCCTAGATTGCACCCTGCTCGGTCGGGCACAAAAATCTAACTGAGGCTTGGAGGAGGGTCATAGGGGGAGGAGCCAGTGCACACCAGATAGTCCTAAAGCTTTCTTTAGATGTGCCCAGTCTCCTGCGGAGCCGCTATTCCCCATGGTCCTTACGGAGTTCCCAGCATCCACTAGGACGTCAGAGAAAAACAGCTAAAATCACAGAGTTTGGGGGTAATTTTGATCCTACGGTATTATTAACCTCAATAACATTAATTTCCACTCATTTCCAGTCTATTCTGAACACCTCACAATATTGTTTTTAGGCCAAAAGGTTGCACCGTGGTGGCTGGATGACTAAGCTAAGCGACACAAGTGTGCGGCACAAACACCTGGCCCACCTAGGAGTGGCACTGCAGTGGCAGACAGGATGGCACTTCAAAAAAATAAAAAATAAATATAGGCCCCAAACAGCACATCATGCAAAGAAGAAAAAGAGGTGCAATGAGGGAGCTGTATGACTAAGCTAAGCGACACAAGTGTGCAGCACAAACAACATGGTACGTGCTGGAATTTGCCCAGATGTAATACATGCACAATATTGGTGGCACAGGAGAGTGTACCCCTAAACCACACACACACGCGCAGCAAAGCTTGTAAAATGAATTTGGATGATAATAACCCTTTTATTTGGAGCTATTATAATAATATGCAGCACAGGTGTACTCCTACACCACACAGGGCAAACCCTGTAAAATTATTTGGATAATAATATAAGTAATGTATAGAACCCTTTTATTTGGAGTAAATAATATACAGCACAGGACACCACCACTGGACTTATGGCAGCACAAGACAGCACCACTCGACTGGACTTAAACGGCAGTACCCCTGGAGTTGTACGGCAGTGTCAAACAGGACGGCACTTTAAAAAACGAGTCCCCAAACAGCACATGATGCAAAGAAGAAAAAAAGGTGCAAGATGGAATTGTCCTTGGTCCCCCCCGACCACCCATATGTTGTATAAACAGGACATGCACACTTTAACAAACCAATCATTTCAGCAACAGGGTCTGCCACACGACTGTGGCTGAAATGACTGGTTTATTTGGGCCCCCAACAAAAGAGATGCAATCAATCTCTCCTTGCACAAACTGGCTCTACAGAGGGAAGATGTCGACCTCATCCTCATCCTCCAATTCCTCACCCCTTTCACTGTGTACATCCTCCTCCTCACAGAGTATTAATTCGTCCCCACTGGAATCCATCATCACAGGTCCCTGTGTACTTTCTGGAGGCAATTGCTGGTAAAGGTTTTCGCAAAGGAATTTATCATTCATTTTGATGAACATCATCTTCTCCACATTTTGTGGAAGTAACAGCCTACGCCGATCGCTGACAATGTTACCGGCTGCACTAAACACTCTTTCGGAGTACACACTGGATGGGCAGCAACTTAGGTAAAATAAAGCCAGTTTGTGCAAGGGCATCCAAATTGCCTTTCTCCTGCCAGTATACATACGGACTGTCTGACATGCCTATTTGGATGCTGTCACTCATATAATCGTCCACCATTCTTTCAATGGTGACAGAATCATATGTAGTGACAGTAGACGACATGTCTGTAATCGTTGGCAGGTCCTTCAGTTTGGACCAGATGTCAGCACTCGCTCCTGACTGCCCTGCATCACCACCAGCGGCTGGGCTAGGAAATCTTATCCTTTTCTTAGCAGCCCCAGTTGCGGGAGAAAATTAAGGAGGAGCTGTTGACGGGTCACGTTCCGCTTGAGTTGACAATTTTCTCACCAGCAGGCCTTTGAACCTCTGCAGACTTATATCTGCTGGAAAGAGAGATACAACGTAGGCTTTAAACCTAGGATCGAGCCAAAATGTAGTGCTCTGATTTCAACAGATTGACCACCTTTGAATCCTGGCAAAGCAAATGAAGGGCTCCATCCACAAATCCCATATACTCTGCGGAATCGCTCCGTCTTAGCTCCTCCTTCAATTTTTCCAGCTGCTTCTGCAAAAGCCTGATGAGGGGAATGACCTGACTCAAGCTGGCAGTGTCTGAACGGACTTCAAGTGAGGCAAGTTCAAAGGGTTGGAGAACCTTGCACAAGACGGAAATCGTTCTCTACTGCGCTTGAGTCAGGTGCATCCCCCCCCCCCTTTGCCTATATTGTAGGTGGATGTATAGGCTTAAATGGCCTTTTGCTGCTCCTCCATCCTCTGAAGCATATAAAGTGCTGAATTCCACCTCGTTACCACCTCTAGCTTCAGGTGATGGCAGGGCAGGTTCAGGAGTGTTTGCTGGAGCTCAAGTCTTCAGCACGCTGTGGCTGAATGTCGAAAGCGGCCCGCAATTTTTCGGGCCACCGACAGCATCTCCTGCACGCCGCTGTCATTTTTCAAAAAGTTCTGCACCACCAAATTAATTGTATGTGCAAAACATGGGACATGCTAGAATTTGCCCAGATGTAATGCACGCACAATATTGGTGGCGTTGTCAGATATCACAAATCCCCAGGAGAGTCTAAGTGGGGTAAGCCATTGTGCGATGATGTTCCTCAGTTTCCGTAAGAGGTTGTCAGCGGTATGCCTCTTACAGAAAGCGGTGATACATAGCGTAGCCTGCCTAGGAACGAGTTGGCATTCGCAAGATGCCGCTGCTGTTGTTGTTGCTGCGGGAGGCAATACATCTACCCAGTGGGCTGTCACAGTCATATAGTCCTTAGTCTGCCCTGTTCCACTTGTCCACATGTCCGTGGTTAAGTGGACAGTGGGTACAACTGCATTTTTTAGGACACTGAGGACACTTTCTAACGTCTCTGTACATTCTCAGTATCGCCTGCCTAGTGAAGTGGAACCTAGATGGGATTTGGTACTGGGGACACACTACCTCCATCAATTCTCTAAGTCCCACTGAACTAATGGGGGATACCGGACGCACGTCTAACACCAACATAGCTGTCAAGGTCTCAGTTATCCGCTTTGCAACAGGATGACTGCTGTCATATTTCATCTTCCTCACAAAGGACTGTTGGACAGTCAATTGCTTACTTGAAGTAGTACAAGTGGTCTTCTGACTTCCCCTCTGGGATGACGATCCACTCCCAGCAGCAACAGCAGCAGTAGGTGTACCACTCAAGGATCCTCCGGAGGAATCCCGGTTAGGAGAGGACTCGTCAGTCTTGCCAGTAACATGGCCTGCAGGACTACTGATGTTCCTGACTGAGGAGGAAGTTGACGTTGAGGGAGTTGGTGGTGCGGCTTGCAGGAGCTTGGGTACAATAGGAAGAAGGCATTTAGGTGTCAGTGGACTGCTCACGCTCTTACCCAAAGTTTCACAACTTGACACTGACTTATGATGAATGCGCAACACATGACTTGAAAGAGGCAACACATGACTTGACACCTGTTGTCCGGATTTGTGGAGAAATAATTCCACACCGAAGAGGTGGCTTTTTTGGTATTTTGCCCAGGCATCACAATGAGCTTATTCATCCCACGGACAACAGGTGTCTCCCCCGGTACCAGATTTAAACAAACCACATCACCATCAGAATCCTCATTGTCAACTTCCTCCTCAGCGCCAGCAACACCCATATCCTCTTCCTGGTGTACTTCAACAGTGACATCTTCAATTTGAATATCAGAAACTGGACTGTGGGTGCTACTTCCAGTACTTGCAGAGGGTGTGCAAATGGTGGAAGGAGCCACCTCTTCCCCTCCAGGGTTGGGAAGGTCAGGCATCGCAACCGCTGACACACTTGGACTCTCCTTGGGGATTTGTGATACCATCTTAGAACGCACAGTTCTTTGCTGTGCTTTTGCCAGCTTAACTCTTCTTTTTCTAGCGGGAGGATGAGGGCTTCTATCATCATGTGAAGCTGAACCACTAGTCATGAACATAGGCCAGGACCTTAGCCGTTCCTTGCCACTCCGTGTCGTAAATAGCATATTTGCAAGTTTACGTTTCTCCTCAGACCATTTTAATTTATTTTTTGGGGTCTTTTTACTGAACTTTGGATCTTACATGCCCTCTACTATCACAATGGGCATTGGCCTTGGCAGACAACATTGATGGCATTTCATTGTCTATGTCATGACTAGTGGCAGCCGCTTCAGCACTAGGAGGAAGTGGTTCTTGATCTTTCCCTATTTTATCCTCCAAATTTTTGTTCTCCATTATTTTTCTGGAATCATATAACACAATATGCGGCACAGGACAGCGTATCCCTACACCACACAGGGCAAACCCTGTAAAAATTATTTGGTTAAATATTAATAACCCCTTTAAATAATATACAGCACAGGTCAGTACCACTGGACTGGACTTATACGCCAGTACCACTGAAATTATACGGCAGTACCACTGGAATTATACGGCAGTATCACTGGACTGGCAGTATCTCTGGACTGGAATTATACGCCAGTACCACTGGATTTATACGGCAGTATCACTGGACTGGATTTATACGTCAGTACCATTGGACATATACGGCAGTATCACTGGAATTATACGGCAGTACCACTGGAATTATACGGCAGTACCACTGGAATTATACGGCAGTACCACTGGACATATACAGCAGTATCGCTAGATTTATACGGCAGTATCACTGGACATATACAGCAGTATCGCTGGATTTATACGGCAGTATCACTGGACATATACGGGAGTACCACTGGACATATACAGCAGCACAGGGACACCAACACTGGACTGATGCAGAATAAAACAGCACCACTGCAATGGACTGGACTTATACAGCAGCACTGGACATATGGCAGCAGAGGACACCACCACTGTGACTGGACAAATACAGCACAAGACACTACCACTGTACTGATGCAGGACACTGAGGACGGAGACACGTCCTCTCGCTACATTCTCCAATGCCGGAGTGAAAATGGCGGCGATGCACGGCTCCTTATATGGAATCCAAACCCTGCGAGAATCCGACAGCGGGATGATGACGTTTTGCCTCGTTCTGGTTTCAGAGTCAGGAGAGAAAACCCGAGCCGGGCTCGGGTAGTGAAGTTCGGGGGGCGGGGGGATCCGGTTCTCAGGGAACCGAACCCACGCATCTCTACTATATATAGCATCAGGTCACATAAAACCCATTGTTATTTGTTACTAATTTCTATTCTTATTCTCAGAATACTGATATATATGGGTCTACTCGAGACCAAAAAGCTGGCAGTAATATTTTGCATACTCATGTATTAATTAGACACCCATGTGTAAGGTAACTTAAGAGTGGTGTGCTATGTATAGTAATGACTCCTGTGTGTAATATGTGTTGTGGTTATAGGTCTCTCTTGCTTTTTCACACAGCCTCAGTCTTTCCCAAATTAAGTCCTCAGCCCACCCTAGCAGTGCAGGTTCCAGCTCTCCCTACTCTCCCTAACAGTGCATGTGTCCCTAGTAGCACAGGTTCCAGCTCTCCCTAGCAGTGCAGGTGTCCATAGCAGTGCAGGTTCCAGCTCTCCCTAGCAGTGCAGGTCCCAGCTCTCCCTAGCAGTGCAGGTCCTAGCTCTCCCTAGCAGTGCAGGTCCCAGCTATCCCTAGCAACGGAAAGGCACCCCAGCAGTGCAGGTCCCAGCTCTCCACAAAGAATCACAAGTGAAATAATTAGTTTCACATGTGACTCTTTGAAACAGTGTATCAGTCAGTATTCATATTAGCTCCAACAAGGAGATATGGAAAGCAGGCACTGTTAGGGTGTCCTCAGGACAGAATTTGGGAAACACTGGCCAAGCTAGCAGCCTTTCATTAGCAGCATACCACAGCTCTTGTGTCCCAGCTATACATTTTTAATTTGGTCTCATCACACTTTTAAGTTGTAATTGTACCACACAGCCTGTGGCAGCGGCTAGGTCAGAGTTACTATTATGTGGGTCCAGAGGTGGCTTATAATAATCTGCATTCTCACAAGTCACTCCAGTATAACCCCAGGTTTAATATTAAAGGCCTATAAATTTCTACCTAAATTTATTTTCTAGCTGAACCAAGTCCTGGCCTCAATACTTCATATTTAATTCAGGCTAAGACCCGCTCACAGAGTTGATTTGTTTTGTAAAGGCTAGGGACCAGACGTTAGTATATTTAGGACTGTATTAAAATCCCAAGATGCTACCAAAGGGTTGATACGAGGTCTAGTGTTCTTAACTGCTTGACAAATACAGAAAAATAAAAAAAGATTGTTGGGTGCTAGGTCAGCGCTAACAAAACACAAGCAAACACCTGAACTTTCAAGGTAGTGACAATGAGGCCCTTGTCTAATCCATACTGAGGAACATCAAGAACCTGTAAATGGTGCCAGAGTCACTATCACCTGAGTTTAATGATCGAGTTAGGTTTGCGAGCCTGAAAAAGCACATCAATCATTTTGTTGGAGACGCCCTCGTTTCGTAACTTACAACTGTGCCAGTTCCACGCAGTCATAACATTTGGATGAAGAATCTCTCCCTGGTATAGAAGACCTGATCAAGGTGGCAGAGACCTAACTTGCTCAGAAGCATTCCTCAAGTTACTGCAAATAATGGATACGGTTAAAAATGGAAGGATTGCTGTGACCTCCTACCGCATCTTTCCTAAATTCTGAGGAGAGGGTGGGTAATGAGATGGAAGGAGGGTACACATATCTAAGTAACAACTTCAAGACACTGACAGATCATCTCAGCGACAGGAATAGAAGCAAGTTACTGTACCTTGGTGTTTTAAGTTGTCACCATCAGGTCTATGTGAGAAGATCTGAACTTCTGCCCCAGTAACTGTAAACCTCTTTGTGCATATACTGTATGATTGCATTCGCCTGTGTTGTGAAGCATACAAAGGGATATCAAATGGCCTTCAGCCCACAGCACAACTACCGACATTATGGACCTGATTCTTGTTGCGCCTTCCCAGTTTACTAAAAACAAATACGGCCCAGTTATCAGAAACTATCCTGAGAGGGGAATATCTTAGAAGAGAAAGAGCTGAATTTCATGACTCCTAAAGCTGGGTACACACTATGCCGACTGATCTGCTGACAGAGTGGCCAATTTGGTAAACATATACTCTTATCAACGTGATATCTTATCAATGTGTCACACAACCAGGTGATCATTTGAATTTGCCCACCCAGCTGTCATGTCAGTGCATGCAGCCAGTGTATGGGGCGGTTGGCGGGTCGCCTGTAAACACAGCCAGACATGCTGATATATCTGCAAGGGCTGACGCAATATGTCTGAACGGTATTTTTTACAGGCATATGGGGTGTATATACATTACACACCCATCGATCCACTACCGGTATAGCGCACATTGCTTGAATGAACAAAATATCATTCTAGTGTGTACCCAGCTTAATAATGCATGGTTTACAGGTCTCCTCAGTAGCACACGTGAAATGATCGGCACTACCTGTGGAACTTTTAAAATGTGTCAGCCAGTAATGCATACAACTGTGCAACCACTGGGAGATCTGTAAAACATGCACTGTTAGTGGTCCCTTGAGGTGGGAAACCTACTCCATACCTCCCAACATGACATTCTCCAGGAAGGACACAATGCTCTGCTCCTGAACTTCCCTCTTAATTATAACTGTCATTGCCAATGCTGAAACACCATTCTTATCCATTAACCTGTTCAAAACAGGTTCCCGCAATCAGAAATTAAGAGAACAGTCCAGAAGCAGAGCATTTTGTCCCTCCTGGAGAGGGTCACGTTGGGAGGTATGCTGCTCTGTGTGCTGAAGGAACAAGACAAATCACTTCTGCTTCAATCAAAATGGTAAATTTACTAAATCTTCTAAAACAAAGAACTAGTGATGTTTCTCATAGCAACCAATCAGATGCGGTCTATCATTTCTCTATTGTTTTTTTAGAAAATGATAGACCGCATCCGATTGGTTGCTAAGGGCAACATTACAAATTCTCTTTTTTTAGAAGCGTTAGTAAATTTACCCCCAAATCTGTAAACTGTTCAGTAACGCCTCTAAGTCTATCGGGGAGAGCTGCAACCCAGGATTTCAGATATACCGTATATACTCGAGTATAAGCCGACTTTTTCAGCACTTTTTTTTGTGCTGAAAAAGCCCCTACGGCTTATACTCAAGTGAGTATTTAGGAGGGACACGGAGGGCACAGCTGTCCCTCCTGCGTCTCCAGCGGCAGCGGTGTGTGTGTGTTAAAGGAAGTGCACGAACCGGCACTTCCTTTAACACACACACGCCGCCGGAGACGCAGGAGGGACACAGGAGAGCCGCGCGCTGTGCCCTCCGTGTCCCTCCTTCAGAAGACAGCGCGGGAGTGACAGATGGGTAAGTAACTGGCACTGTGGGGCATATCTGGCAGCATGAGGGCATATCTGGCACTGTGGGGCATATCTGGCAGCATGAGGGCATATCTGGCACTGTGGGGCATATCTGGCAGCATGAGGGCATATCTGGCACTGTGGGGCATATCTGGCAGCATGAGGGCATATCTGGCAGCATGAGGGCATATCTGGAAGCATGAGGGCATATCTGGAAGCATGAGGGCATATCTGGCACTGTGGGGCATATCTGGCAGCATGAGGGCATATCTGGCACTGTGGGGCATATCTGGCAGCATGAGGGCATATCTGGCACATCTGGCACTGTGGGGACATATCTGGCAGTATGAGGGCATATCTGGCACTATGAGGGCTGTGTATGGCTAGAGCTGCATTTCCCACCCTAGGCTTATACTCGAGTCAATAAGTTTTCCCAGGTTTTTGTGATAAAATTAGGTGCCTCGGCTTATATTTGGGTCGACTTATACTCGAGTATATACGGGTACTTCATCCAAGTGACCACCATACGACTGATAGTAATGGTTTCCTCAAGTACTGGGGACATAATAGTACGGGAAATGCTTTGTTCTACTGCTGTGCGGCAAATTCTAGGACACATCAGACTTGAGAACAGTGTCTGAGGAAACGTGAAGTTTCTATAACTTAGCAGTCCCGCTTCTCATACACAGTCTGTGGGGCTGCATCTTCAAGTGGACTAGTGGTTTACAGAAATATGCAGTCAATGTTCTAAAAAATACATTTAAACCTGTCCTTCTGTGCATATAGTCCTCAGAGGGAACCCTGGAGTTAGGCAGCCACTGGCATATCCCTGTGGCAAGTGTAAGGAGAACAGCTCACTGCTAGATGCCAATTCACGATCTATGCAAGAACTACAAAGACCCACAGGCGGAAGTGACCAGGCTGACCATCGTGCAGGTCCACGCAACTTTTGTCGGGTTTTACTGAGCCCCATATGCATAGGACATAAATCAGCCTCTGCGACAATGAAGTGTCATGCAATCATTTCTTCACCAAATAAATTATCTGATTAAGAGGTCTATTCATGAAGCAGTGAGAAGTGTGGAGAAGCCAGCCTGTGGAGAAGTTGCCCATGGCAACCAATCAGCTGCTCCGTACAATTGTATAGTATGCAAATTACAAATGTTACTTCAATGCTGATTGGTTAGCATCTGCAACTTCTCCACTGTCTCACTTCTCCACACTTTTCACTGCTTCATGAATAGACCACTAACTGCACAGGAGACTGAGCAGAGGCTCTGTTGGTTGGAGGAATATAGTCCACCCATAATACTCACATCAAAGGTTTGTCACATGGGCACAGAAATAATGGTGAGATGGCTTTGCGTTCCTTCAGTTGGCTCAGGAAAAGTACAAAGTAGTATATAAAAAAAACAAAAACCCTAATACGCACTAACTACTACCTAAAAACTTGAATTACCCCTTAGTAAGGTTTTACCTAGAATGGACGCACTTCGTATTGAGGGAAGGGTCGTGTGTGCTGGCTCTAGGTCTAGTAAACATGCCTTCTGTTCAAGAGTCTGGCCTGGTCTCCCGACACGTCCTTTGCTACTGGAAGCAGCATCAAGTACCCCCCGGGGAGTGAACCCTGTCCCGGATTGAACTCAAGTGCACTACAGTACCATCGTGCCTTGCTGGGAACAGGTAAGCTACTAACACACAGAAAATTTCCCGGCACATACACTACAACTGCATTAGTCAACTGAGACACAGGATAGACACCAGGCTGAGTCACAAAATCCACATTTAGGTAGTATTTACTTTCTCTGTCTGTACTCACCTGAGAGTTCGAGAAACTATAAAAGTCTCTTATGTAGGAATCCACTGAACTATGGCATACTGTTCCACATGCAATGTCATTACCCCCAAGATCTAACTACACAATTCATTTATACACTCTCACAACACATATTGGTAGAGAGTACACATGTAGAAAATTAGTCACTTCAAGAGATGACAAAACCCGCGTAGAATGTGATTGTATTAAATCGGTTAGATTTGTCGGACACGACCTCTCGTCCATAAACGCATGATTTGGATCCTCCCAGAGGTTTTACCTTGAAATGGGCAACATTTTCTCCCACATAAATTGATTCATCTGGATACAACTATCTATACAGTTACAATAATTTTTTTTTTGACATGGGCTAATATCGTTACATGCCCCCGCTTTTCTACTCATGGCTCACAAAATGGCTTATGACCATCAGCTTCCTCTGTACTACGGATGGAATGGGAAGTGGCCCATACAGTTACCCGCTCAGTGAGGGGATTGTCACTTTTTTTTCAAAATTTGTCTTACATTCTTCTGTTGTCACAGGAATCAGGGACACGCTGGCAATAGATTGCTAAATGCTTGCCGTTTGCACGACCAAAGTACAGCACGGCCGTCTGCGCAACTTCCCCTTTACCTCACGTGGCTAGTTGCCAATACACAGGAGTGTGCAGCTCTGCCCTGGCCCTCACCAGACCTGGCCCAGTGCCACGCTTGTGAAACGTAAAGACGTATTTCTGTTTAAACAGAGCCAAACCCATTTTTTACGCAATGTTTGATCTTTGTGTAACCTTTACAAGCCTGTTGTATCATGTCAAGCAGTGCAATATGGAAGAATGCTAGCTCCCAATCATAACAGATGTGTGTACGGCATACAACTGTGAGGTAAAGTGCTTCTACATGGCAAGACTTTCATCCAAAAAGGGAGATCTGTTATCTACAAACAGGTGGAGCAACATTTACATGTAACCATAATATTTCACATAAGTATCTGTCCATAAATTAAAGCTGAAAATCGCTGACCACATTTAACACAAAATGTTACAAGTATGTAACTTATTATTTCCCAGCAAGCTGAAATCATATAGATTAATAAGTGTCTACACATGTCCTCATAATTCATTGCGTAAGTCGCCCCAAACAGCCCCTCTCGGCGAGCCAGTCCTGTGAGTCTGTTAGCGCTGGCCATCTTTTTATCAAAAATGCATCTTAGACACAATTTGATACGACTAGGACGCACCAGGAGACTGTGCCAATTAATCTGATATGCAACACTTGTATATCTGTGCGACAGAGTCTCTGAATCTGCATAGGAAGTGCTGCAATGTAGGAGCAGCAGCATTTTTCCAATACAAGTTCCGTTCTGCGTTATCTACAGACTTAGGCTGGGTACACACTTGCTGATGTATACCCAATATATTGCCTGAACCGGCGGATCGGATGATATATCGTATACATCAGCAAGTGTGGATATCCTATATCGTTAACAATGCGTGCTCCCGCGGATCATTAACGAGGCACAATACCTTTAGTTTTGAACTTGAAGTGGGTGCATGCCGTCACTGACTAGACGCAAACGTGTGTATGAACGATATGGTTTGCAGGGGGATCTTGCGCGATGTCACCGACATCGGTAAGTGTGTACCCGGCCTAAGTTGCACACAGATGTATGTGTGTGTGTGTGCTGAATATCAAACTGATCAGCAGAGTCTCCTGGTGCTTCCTAGCTAGTCGCATTATGTTGCATTTTCAGGTCAATGCTGGCGGAGTTGCGCGGTGCCTGACAGCTCACTAACGACAGGCATCTCCCACTGCGTGGCATATTGAAGTTAGATGTATGAAGACAAATCTCTAAATATAATTGTGCGAGCCCTTTTGTACCTCATACCTTCATGATGCCACTAGAGAAAAGACAGACTGTATTCTGGTGAACGGTGGTTCACTGCGTAAAAGGTCCGCCTCTACCTAATTTAGGCAACGGGGGGAACTCTTTAAATAGAACATTCTTCAGCTCCTTGAGCATCTTGTGAGGTTTTATAGAACATAAAACCTCACAAGATGCTCAAGGAGCTGAAGAAATAATTGCATTGCAAAAGATATTGATTGGCTATGTAGTACGGAGTACAGCGAGGTCTACATCGTGGAGCGGTGCATGAAAACAGATGTCAGTGAGATAGATTACAATGCTAAGAGTTTGTTTCATGTAATAGGCCAAAGTATTTAATTATTCGTTACTAAACTCTACTAGCAAATTAAAATGATCTTAGAATGTTGTCCAGAAGCACAGTTTCATTTTCTGAGCCATCAAAGAAACGAGTTACGGGAATTATTGAAACATATTCTGTAGGCTGAGCTATTGAAAGTAACAGCTGATAAGGAAAGACATTTCCATGAAGACCCTACATTATAAATATAAATAGAGCTCACGACTTGTAAAACACACATTATGCATAGTGTGGGCTGAACTGAATGAAACACTGCACTAAGAAATTTTCAACGAAGCCTTAGTGAAAAGGTAAAAAAACAAGTGAACACAAATGGCTTTAAAAAAACAAACAAAAATATCCAACCATATCTAGCTATAAGAGAACATACAAGGGCCATACATACCAAACCACAATTTGCAACATTTAGTGTGCCTTCTTTGCCCAGCCAACCACTAATCCTAAGTACCTAGTTAGTACACTATAAGGGAATGAAGACCTAGACCTAAAACTGAGAAAAGAGCAGCACAATGAAGGAAAGAGCAAAACTGAGGGAAAAGACGTCAATCTTGGGTAAAATAGCAAATACAGGTCGAATAGGAGTGACCAGTGTCATGCATTGTTATGCATAATCTGTGACTTTATATCAATTCCAAATGTTATTGCTTATACAAATGCCAAAGCCGTCTGTTTATACTCTTGTATCATTACTAGAGTGCAAGTGGAAACGAGCTTCTCTTCCAAAAACCAACAAGTTGTGATACATTTAGAGAACATGTACGCATTAAAACGGCCATCATTCAGGAATTTACATTTCAGAAGCAATGAGCTGAGAAATATGAAGAGCTGAGCTTACCAATGAAGGGTATGGATGCCAATGAGTCTCCAGGCGAGCTCGGACCAGATGCTTTCTTCTGTTCCATTCTTTCAATGCGGAATTGTCGACGGGCATCGTTTGGTAGCCAGCATGTAGTGTCCGACACGGATTCTTGCTCGTTAACCGCAAAAATGTAGGATTGCTGTCTTAAAGGCTGCGGTGTCTGCTGAGCAGATGGAGATTTATCCCTTAAGACCACTAAACTGACAGAATTTGATTCTGCACCAGAATTGTGGACTTGGTCTTTAGGGCTTTGACCATTTTGAAGATCTCCATGATCAGAGGTAGCTGGGCTATCCGTCACCAATTTTGTTGCGATCGGAGTAGAAGTCACAAGTGGAGAAGACAGATTTAAATTATTGGTGTTCTCTATCGGGGATGTTTTCTGCAGGTTTGTCGGACCACTAATGTGGATCAACGGTTTTTGGTCATTAACTATTCCATCGTCTGAAGTTGTAGGACGAGAAAACGTTGCAGTTCCATAGGGTACGGAGCTCCTCATGGAGCTCGTTTTAGAAAGACGAGAGTAGGTACTTTCAGCTGCAGTGGACTGAGAATGAGAAGATCGGTAAGAGGAACTGTGAAAATTTCTTGAACTTGGGAGGTTTTTTAGGTCATTTGGAACTTTTTGCAAAGGGTGCGCTGAACCCAAAACTCGGCTGCTCACTCGTCTCCGGTCTGAACCATATGCAACAGGTCCCATGGAGTAGTTTACAAATCGTGGAGATATACGTAGTGACTGTTGTCTAGATCGCTCATAAATGCCCCGTCTGTCGTCCTGTTCAGTAAACCCAGTCCATTTAGAGTTGTGCTTTAAATCACTAGGCTCCACAATGTAGTGATCTAATTTGTCTCCTTTTTTTGTAAGATAATCCCATGACCCCGATCTATTGCCCCTGGGACTGATGGCTGGTGACGTTAGTGTGTCTTGGGAAGCACTACGAGGCCATTCTTTCCAATCTTTGCCCACACCTGGGTCTGCTAGCCTTTCCTGGGAAATGCTGCGCTGCCTGATTTGGGCAGACTGGGGGACCCTGTCGTGGGAGGTACTTCGTCGACGGACATCTATTGAAGCACCATTTGGCGAAACTTGGTTGTAGTCCGTTGTGTTTTGAGATGCTGCTCGAAGGCTGTCCAGTCGCTCTTGTATTGTTCTAGAGCCATACATCTGCATACGTCTATTGTCTATATACTCTTTGTAAGTTTTGTAGTTTCTCCAGTCTATGTGCTGATGGGAACTAGAAGAATAATTGTTAGTAGGAGATGGAGATTCCTCTCCTCGGGCAGTCGCCCTAGTACTAAACATTGCGTCAACATGTCCTCCATAGCTTGGGGGTTTGTTTATAGGTCCAGTCTTATCCACCAGCCTAGGTACCATCGACATTAAAGAGGGAGTGGCAGAGGGCGGTGTCGTGGCTATTGGTTGCTTTATGTATGCACATGGATCTACCTGGTGTAAAGGAGCAACAATACTAGGTCTATCTGATGAAAGCTCTACCACCTTCCCAGAAGGCACAATGACGGTTCTTACAGCTTCATTGGAGACGCAAACAGCTGTATTGGATTTGACAATATCCGTTGGTGATGGAGGCACTTGGATTTCTACTCTGTGGTTCCTGTCCGGCTGTGTTGAGGATTTTACTGGGCGAATGGATTTCTGTTTAACCAACGATGTGCCTGGGGGTGGAACTTCAGCTGGTTGGGCCATAACTGGAGATGTAGGTTTTATGCGTGGGTAACATATGGGTGGCGGCTCAGGTATATTGTGTGCATTGCCACTATAGGCTTCGTTTCCTTTCAGGTAAGCATCCTGGGAATATGCCTGAGGAGATATAGTTCACAGTTAGGAACGAAGCATTTAATAAATAAAATGTAACTATAGTAACGTAAGTTTTGGTGTCACTTTGCAGTATAGCAGATCATTCAAAAACATTTCACAACATAAACTGATAAGTACAAATAGTACATCATTTTGACCTGGTGTCCATACCTAGAATAAAGTCATATACATGCTAGCACAACAATAACTTAAAAAAATAAATTAAGACGAGCCAAGCTACATGCAAATTGGCAGTAACACTATATCAAACTGTTAGCATACATACATTAAACCATCAAGGCAGGATGCGGACGTGTTAATATATATATATATATATATATATTTGTATTATTTATAAACATGTAGCCAGTAAACCATATTTAATGATGCATTGTTAAAAGGATCCAAGACATGGAGAACAAATCCTCCCATTTAAATATATTCAGGAGCTTACCTTGCGTCTTAGTGACTGACTTCTCCGAAAAATAGTTAAACTAAATTTGGCACGCTTCGCCAATTTCCCTTGCGTTTCGAAATGTACTTCAGCAATCATAGCAAAACAAGACCAATGTACACGAGTATTACAGTAACCGGAGAATCAGATCACTGGAACGTACAGTAGCACTTCACAAAAGCACACTAAACAGGTCTAAGGGTTCACGTTCAAAGCAATTAAGCAAAAGCGGACTGCAGCGCCTGCGAGTGCTGTCGAAAAAAAAAAAAAACAACAAATGGAGTTGGCTTCCCCAGGTTTTTATATAGTACAGGTGTGGTATCATATTACAGCGGCTCCTTCCTGCTCTGCCTGTGACATGCTTACCGCAGGAGAGACCTGCCTGCTTCTTCGTGCATGTGGAAGGTTATAAATCTACTATGTTGCATCTATAAACACTGGCAACTGCTGAAGGGAGGGCGAGGCATTTAACCTCCTGCAGTATACACAATTGTACACTTGGTGTTATTATAGCACAGATATTAAAAAGAAAAAAAAACACACACAAAATAATAAGACAGTACATACATGCAACTGACATTTACAAAGCACGGATTCAGAAATCAGGCATTGCTAAGACCAGTTCCGATGTTAACGAGCTAGGATGTCAGACATATGAAATCAATATTAAACATTCCATACAGAGACGGCTTCAGTGCATCTTACCAGAGCTGTGACATCCTTTGGAAACTGCAGCTGGGCAGGAAATAAAGCATAGTAAAGGGGAGGAAAAAAAAAAAAAAAGCTGCTTATTGATGTAAAGACTGAATTATGTTGTCATACTGATGCCGGCTACAGAGAGCTAAAAATACATCTAAAACTGATTTCTGTGGAAGGTACCAAAAGAAGCTGAAAAAGGGCGGTGAAGCTCATTCCTGCTTTCTCCTATGGCTGCTGGGTCTCACTCACTCACACACACACACACGCTCACTGAATGCATCGTCCTCTTCTGCTGGGAAGACATAGGTATGAGCATGCCTTCTGCAACATGTAGCTAGCCCTGTATGCAGGCTACAGATCTCTCCCTTCCACTACAGCAATTAAAGCTCTCTCTCCCCTGCTCATAGCAACGCAGCTTATAGATGACGACACCAACGCTCTATTATGCATCCCAAATGCATGTAGTGTCTGTGCGGCTTCCCATACAATCATGGCTATAAGCTCCACTCTCAGCTGACTGCAAGCTGCCCCGTTTCTGCATTCCAGCTAAATTTAGAATAACACTCTGGAGATTTCTGGGATGCACATGTCCTTAAAGAAACATTTATCTGGGAGTCTGGGTGTATAACACAGACATCACCAAGCCAGACCTTTAGTCTCCAGAATCACAAGCAGAACTAAAAGTCTCAGCATAACCAGCCACCTAGAGCAGCATACCTGCAAAAGCCAAGTTGTATATAAGGACTACAGAAACACGAAAGATTGAATGTACAACCCAGCAGACGAACAAATGCAAGAGCATCTAGAAAACGAACACCCTTCAAACTAGGACTGCAGTCACTGCCAAACATTGGTGCAGCTGACGGGTCGGGCTGGGAGTTGTAGTTCCACAGCAGCTGGACTAGCCACACAATGTCTGTCTTTAACCGATTTAAGCCTCAGGCAGAGAACACACCTGAATGATTTCACGCACGATCCAACAGACACTACGATTTCCAGCGTGATTAAACAATCGTGAAAACTTTTGATTTCCAATGTGGACACTAGTGATTTATCACTACAATCATAACGATTATTTGTCCCAAGGTCGTCATAAAAGATGGGGGTTTTAGAAGAACAGCAGAAATGTCAGACAGCTGATCAGAAATACATACACGATACAAAATGTGCCTGTTCCAGCTCATCTTTTGGTGAAACATCGTGTAACAGGTCGTCCAATCTGGTACGATAATCAGACCCAGTTATTGCATCCACACTGCGATGTATCGGACAGAGCACCAGCATATCGGTATGACTGGCTCCATTATTGCATAATGGGTACCTGGCTTTAGTCAAGAGCCTGGCAAGATGGGGGAAGGTGGATTTAGAGGTGGATGGGGGGAGCAGACATCTTTGCTAGACAATGTTTATTATCGCAATGCTGAAGACATGCATAGTCACAGAGACATCAACCACAGAAGTTGTAGGCTCATAATAAGAATATTGTTGGGGAAGCTGCCTGTTGTATCACATGAGAATTACTTGTCCAACTTATGTACACTGCAAGCTGCTCCGAAATGAAGGTCGGTCATCTGTGGGCTGGCCCAGAATGCAGGAGGGGGCGGACTACCCATTCACCAGGAACCGTGTGTCTCATTGGCCATATACTCTGCCTTCCCAGAAGTACCCTGACAATGGCTGGTGTCCCTGTGTGCAGGTGGCTGCACAAAGAGAATGTAGGCAGTTTTTAACTATATCTAAAGTGGGTTTTCTTTTCATTCTTAATGTTAATGATGAAATTATAAATAATTCAGAAAGACAGACCCTGGAATATCCATCCTTACAATACCACTGAGCTCCTTCCTTCCAGATAGCGTGTAACGAGACTAAGACATGTGATGTATCACGTAAGTGCTTCATTATACGGACCTACAGTATGTAGCAATCTGCAGACTACTTGCACAGTGTGTGGGTCAAGCTGGTGTCAGGCAGACTTACTTTCTGAAAGGAAATGATTATTACATATTATCTCATTACTACCATATATAAAAGCATAGACAGTGCATAGTCTGTCTAATCTTGGAGATGTCACCAGGTGCCAGTGAATTTTTAGGCATTGTGGGTTTAGCTCACCAAATGGACATTTCCTTTACTGTGTATGTGAGGGGGCCTAGTGGAATCCGAGAATAGTCTATCTCTCGGCTACAACCCAGCAGACTGCCAGCTACACCAATATGCCACAGGAGGAGGATGCTCTAAATTGTGTGCAACAAACCCACTTGCAGCAATGTATTTGTATAGCTACACAGAAGTAAACTCAATTAACTAAAGCCTTAAGTATTTATGCAATTGAAAATGATAAATTCTTGTATATATTTAACAGAAGAACACACAACAATCCTGAAGCAGGAATTTACTTAGCATCCCAAAAGGTATTACTCCACTTGCCATAGTAACGGGAAGTGGTTACAATACCGCTAGTCAGGATCCCATACATCCCCAACAAACACATGCCAACATTTTATACATGACAGGAAGTGATGTCAGCCAGGGCGGCAGACACAGATGGGCCCGTGGGCCAATATGAGGGCACAGTCACACTACCATCTGTATACAGTGCTTCGTAGCACACCGAAAGAGAGGGGCGGGCACCTTGCTCCACTTCTCCAGCTACCCTGGCGCCCCTAGACAGGCTGGGGTAAACCATACCTACCCCTCACCTGTATGGGCAGGTTAAGGGTGTGGGACAGACAGAAGAAGATCATGATGTTATTGAGGTATGACACGGGATAATAATTGAGCATGCAGTGGTTGGACGCACAACCCCTTATAGTTTCTTCCTGCCTTTAGGTCACCATATAAGCATAATATCATGCCACATAAAAATAAATTCTTAAAAAAAAAAAAAAAAAAAAAAAAAAGCTTTGCAGTAATTCAACTAATTACATTTCTTTCACCATAATAATAAAAAAAAAAAAAAAAAAAAAGAGTCACATTACCAATTATAGTTAAACTAGTAATTAAACTGCAGCGATCGGTAAAGGCCATTTTATTGAACTCTCCATAGATTAAAACTCTCCATAGTCTCCACAGGTGGGAGAAGTGTGGTTACATACTGTATGTATGAAGAGTCCTTCTCCCCAGTCACCTGATATTCCCAACTGCAAGATTTTGTAATAGTCTCCAAACATCTCCCCCCCCACCCCTTCCCCCCCCTCCCTAGTTCCGGTATGAATGGTAGACCATGTTAAGGTAGACAGTCATTAGGTCAACCACTATTGGTCAACATAGACATGGTCGACATGGACTAATAGTCGTCATGTGACAGGTCGACATTCATTTTTAACTGTTTTTGGTGTTATTTTTTCTGTAACATGACCAGGAACTCCAATTAGTGTACCACGCCCCCTTACATGGCTCACTTCACTCGCCATGCTGCGGGCAAGGTGCCTTGTTCCGCTACCGCTGCGCTCTGCACAGGTTACTGTTCCCAATCGTAGTCCACGTGGATAGTAAAGTATGAAAAAGGTAATCATTTTTTTTCAAAAAAGCCATGTAGACTTTTTCACGTGTCGACATGTTCTGTGTCGTCAATATGTCAATGTCGACCATGTCAATGTCGACCTAATGACTGCCGACATTAACATGGTAGACCATCCAAACGGATACCCATCCCACACAATATTGCTTAGAATCTACTACAAATAAAATAGTTTGGAAGATTATGGGAAATTCCCTACAGTGTGTGTTTTGTAAATGTAGGTTAAAACGACAGAGATGTGTCATCATACATCTAGGCTCAGTGCGCAATGCAGCAGAGAAGCCTGCGTGAGTGAGCCGCCAGGTCCCATGCAACTTCGCAGTGTTGGGTCTCTTTATTTTGGCCAAATATGCTTTTAAGTCGCAATGCAGTGCAAAAATGGGGTTGATTCAATTCAGCAACAGTTGAATAGCGCTGGGAATTAGCTCCCGACGCTATTCAATTCAGCTAAAGTTAAGTCGGCGAATGCCCGTTCTCGCGGACTTAACAGGTTGTTTTGTCGGGAAAACGGGCATTCTCCGACTTAACTACCCGCGGCGATGCTGATTTCCGACAGAATCAGCCTCGCGCCAGCCGCGCGGCAGCACTTTTGTCGGTTTTCTTCTCTCACCCCCCCCGGGGGTGAGAGAAGAATTCCCGACAATTGAGGGTAACTAGTCGCTGTATTGAATAGCGCCTGGAGCTAATTCCCGGCGCTATTCAACTGTTGCTGAATTGAATCGACCCCAAGGACACACCGGGAGACTGTGCTGACTAATGTGATATGTGACACTTGTATATTGTGTGTGACAGACTGTACACGGAGCACAACAGAACTTGTATTAAAAAAAATCTGCGGCTGCTACATTGTAGCACATCATGTACAGACTCAGAGACTCAGTGGCACACAGATATACAAGTGTCATATAGTAAATTAATCAGCACAGTCGCCTGGTGCATCATACTCTCATTGTGTTATGTCTAAAGGTTGGCATACACAGGCAGATAATATGCCTGCCAGACAGACAAACATTTTGTCTGACACTGCAGATATCACTGGCATAAACCGAGATCTCTCACAGTGTATTGGCCGTGAGATCGTATCTCCAACCCCGGGGAAGAGACATTTCCCTGATCCTTCCCATGTGAAGGAACAGGGAAATGTCAGTCAGTCGGCAGCGGCACGGCATACACTGCCCAATGTGGCCAACACGACACTTTTACAATATAGAATCGGAGGGACATGCTGGATGTTATTACCGGATTGGTCGCCCACATACATGCTGCAATTATCTGTCTTATCCACTGTTATCAGGTGGATTGTCCAGATAATTGCAGCGTATATGCCCAGGAAAAGACGCATTTTGTGCACAAAAAAAAAAGACGCCTGACGCTCGCAGAGTATCACAGGACCGGTCATGCCAAGAGGGGTGTTTGGCTCAACTGCAGCAATGATGTATGAGCACATATCTGTAGTAATGTATCACTGGACACGTACTGCAGGCCTGCACAAATACCGTGTAGACTTAAAAATAGTTCTATATGCGATCCAGAAAAGCAAAAGTCACATCTGATACAGATATACGATAGAGAAACAAAATTACAAAAGTATTTCCTTCACAATTTATTTTTCTGCTTGTAGCATTCCTTATCATTACCATACATTATCATACACTCCCTGCAGGTCTCAATATGACATCTCTCAGCTAAACTTGCTGCATGCTCTAAAAGAGGCCTGGCCAACCTGTGGCTCTCCCAACTGTTGCGAAACTACAAGTGCCAGCATGCTTTACCAGCTCGTCAGTGGGAGTTTATGCTGGGGCTTGTAGTTTCACAACAGCTGGAGAGCAACAGGTTGGCCACGCCTGCTCTATAATATCCACTGTTAAATAGTGGGAAAACCTGCTCAATAATTTTGAGCAGCTGATAAACAAATGCAAATAGGCGATAGAGCGGGGGTAATAAGGGGTTAATGTGAATTGCCGCACAGGAGCACTGGCAGAGATCATGCACTGAGATTTGCACTGTATAGGCTGAAGTAGACAACATATAGCAGGAGCCCATAATTAAACAGAGAAGATGAGGCTGTGAGTAACCATGGCAACAGCTCCCTTCATTCACAGAATATACCAAGGGTTTTATTCCGCTGTTCAGCAAGTTCTTAAGGGAGAGCAGGGTCTTAGACTTAAATAAAATATAGGTTTCTATGGGAATTTATAGTGACTTCACCATTTCTTTCATAATCACAGTATCACCCCACCCACACCCCACTATGCAAAATCCATGACAGATTACAACAATACAAAAAGTGGGATATGCACGGCTGGGTAAAAAAAGCCAGGTACAGAGACATCCCTACTTTTAAATATGAGCCATTGCTAAATGATAGTGTCTGGGCTGCAACAGGGACTCGGCTGGACCACTCAGGCTGTCAGGCTATTGGGACTAGTGACAATGAACTGAACGGATTTTTTTTGGTTGCCAGAAGAGATCTGTTCGTTTATATAAAATGAAGTTAAACGATTTCCAATTATAATGCACCACAGTATATGCTGGCGCTATCATTGTAGTCCGTAGCACTGTATAAAGGAGGAGACATTGCATAGTAGTCACACAGCATAATTGCAATACACAACAGATGACCAGTATATAGCAAAGCGTTACTACAAGCAATAGGGCAAGGGGAGGGCGCAAGTCGCTGCTGCTGGGAGTAGCATGCAGGGGTGAATCGCGTGCTTGATGAACCGCAGGCGGCGGGGGGGGAGGTCGGTAAGCACTCGATGATCCTGTATCCAACACATGGTTCGGCACACAGTGTCTGAGTGAGATGCTGAAGGGAATAAGGAGCTAAGCAATGGTGATGAACAGTGCTAGGTGGAAAACAAGAGGGTAGGGGGCCTTGCCTACATACTGATGGGCGCTGTGTAAGTAAGCAATGATAATGCTTCTACTGCTTGGGTTACATCACTGCAGCTACTGCAGATGTACGTCCATAGTACAGCGCTGAGGATTTCATACCGTCACAATCTGCCACTTTAAACAAGTTAAATCCAATAACGGTATTGCAGCTAGTATAATTAACGGAGTGTAATGCGCCCTACACGCTGGGCGATATGAACATTCCTGTTCATTAATGAACAAGAAATCGCTCATATCGCTCAGTATGTACGCACCAACGATGAAAGATGCGCAGCCCCGCGATCATTCATAATAGGTTTTCCGTCGCTTTGCAATGCAAGTCAATTAGGACGATATCGAGATCGATCATCTTCCAAATTGCTGCCGTCGTCCAGTGTGTAGGGCACATAAGCCGTGCACTGCTAGTGCAGCCTAGAACCCAGTCTCACGGCTGCTCGCACTAATATAAGACCATATTAACACAGAATCTAATTAACATACCAGTACTTTTTAGAGTGTGGGATAAAATCGGAGTACCAGGAGGAAACCCAAGCACCCACACATAGGACATGCAAACGCCACACAGATATGAACCATGGTCGTAAACTGAACTCATGACCACAGTGAGGAGGCAGCAATGCTAACCACCATGCTGCCCAACTTAACATTTAATTCCATAACAAGCCAGCGCTACATGTAAGAAACATACCAAGTGCAAAAAGGACATTGGGCATTTACTCTTTTCTACCTATTTTAAAATTGGATATGAAGTATTGTCTATATCTGATTTTTATTTTGGTAATTGTCTTTATGACAGCAATTTACAAACACAAAACCACAGGAAGCGTTAAAAGATACATCACGGTACAGCCAGGGTGCGTATACCATGAGTCCCAACACTGAGAAATAAGAACCATTTTCACATGTACTGTACAAGGGACAGTGGCGGGCAGGATAGCAGAGCAAAGGAAAGAATATCAGATGACAACCCAACTGCAGGCTTAACATTCCCTTGTGGACAACAAATAGAAAGAGCCAAAACATTATTTCTGCATTTAATAATAGAATGGGGACAGGGGCAGTGTGTAATGTCAGATTCACGTTGGAATGCAGGGCTGCACACACCAAGCTGACCCACACACACTTACCCACATACCATTGTTCCTCTGGCCCAGAGAACTACTAGTGTATGCAAGATTCCTCTGATTAAATATTATTGCCCAGATTTATCAATCCTCGGAGAGTGATAAATTGCACAGTGATAAAGTACCAGCCAATCAGCTCCTAACTGCCATGCTAAAGGTTGTGTTTGAAAAAGGACGGTTGGTACTTTATTACTGTCCAATTTATCACTCTCCAAGGCTTGATAAATCTGGGCCACAGCCTGTAACATGACCGTTAGGAGCTGGTTGGTTGGTACTTTATCACTGTGCTATTTATCACTCTCTAAGGCTTAATAAATGGGCACCTTAAATTATTTTCTAGGAACACCTTAAAAGCCAACTGGTAAATGATCTTCATATTCCTGTGAAAGCGGTCATCTGCCAACTGTACAGGTGTGGTATAATTAGTCGGCATTCAGTATGTCAACAAGAGGTTAGGTCGACAAACAATATGTCGACATACACTTAGGTGTTTTTTTCCTCTTATATTAGCATAAACCTATGAATGAAGCCCACCCCCCATAAGTTGACATTCGGGTGTCGACATGTTAAATGGAGACATTCGGAACATTCTAGCCATGTTGACCTGAATGTATGTCCGTGCCGACAAGCAGAGCATGTAAACCTTTTTTAATGTCAACTAGATGACTGGATACCACCTGCACTTACAGACATTCATGAGGCCGCAATGAACCAGATCGGTGGATAATTTGGGTTATTTATATGTATATATATATATATATATATATATATATATATATATACACACACACACACACATATATATATATACATATATATACACACATATATACAAACAAAGAACCCAGCACTCACCAAAGTAAACTCACTTATCCTCAACAATTCAATAAATATTTATTGAATTGTTGAGGATAAGTGAGTTTACTTTGGTGAGTGCTGGGTTCTTTGTTTGTATTTATTAGAGCGATGTGGTCATGGGCTACATGCACCCCGCCCTGTGAGTGGTAAGTACAGCTGTGTACCCCGCTTTTGTGGTGGAGAGTGCTGTGTTACATGCACCCCACCCTGTGAGTGGTAAGTGCATAGCTGTGCCCCGCTTCTGGTGTGGTGAGTGCTGTGGTTTTTTTCCTCTGTGTGTATATACACATATATATATACATATATAATAAGAATTTACTTACCGATAATTCTATTTCTCGTAGTCCGTAGTGGATGCTGGGGACTCCGTAAGGACCATGGGGAATAGCGGCTCCGCAGGAGACTGGGCACAAAAGTAAAGCTTTAGAACTACCTGGTGTGCACTGGCTCCACCCCCTATGACCCTCCTCCAAGCCTCAGTTAGGATACTGTGCCCGGACGAGCGTACACAATAAGGAAGGATTTTGAATCCCGGGTAAGACTCATACCAGCCACACCAATCACACCGTATAACTTGTGATCTAAACCCAGTTAACAGCATGATAACAGAGGAGCCTCTAGAAAGATGGCTCACTACAGCAATAACCCGATTTTTTGGTAACAATAACTATGTACCAATATTGCAGACAATCCGCACTTGGGATGGGCGCCCAGCATCCACTACGGACTACGAGAAATAGAATTATCGGTAAGTAAATTCTTATTTTCTCTAACGTCCTAAGTGGATGCTGGGGACTCCGTAAGGACCATGGGGATTATACCAAAGCTCCCAAACGGGCGGGAGAGTGCGGATGACTCTGCAGCACCAAATGAGAGAACTCCAGGTCCTCCAGAGCCAGGGTATCAAATTTGTAGAATTTTACAAACGTATTTGCTCCTGACCAAGTAGCTGCTCGGCAAAGTTGTAAAGCCGAGACCCCTCGGGCAGCCGCCCAAGATGAGCCCATCTTCCTTGTGGAGTGGGCATTTACATATTTTTGGCTGTGGCAGGCCTGCCACAGAATGTGCAAGCTGAATTGTACTACAAATCCAACGAGCAATAGTCTGCTTAGAAGCAGGAGCACCCAGCTTGTTGGGTGCATACAGGATAAACAGCGAGTCAGATTTTCTGACTCCAGCCGTCCTGGAAACCTATATTTTCAGGGCCCTGATAACGTCTAGCAACTTGGAGTCCTCCAAGTCCCTAGTAGCCGCAGGCACCACAATAGGTTAGTTCAGGTGAAACGCTGAAACCACCTTAGGGAGAAACTGAGGACGAGTCCTCAATTCCGCCCTGTCCGAATGGAAAATCAGATAAGGCTTTTACAGGATAAAGCCGCCAATTCTGACACGCGCCTGGCCCAGGCCAGGGCCAACAGCATGACCACTTTCCATGTGAGATATTTTAACTCCACAGATTTAAGTGGTTCAAACCAATGTGACTTTTTGGAACCCAAAACTACATTGAGATCCCAAAGGTGCCACTGGAGGCACAAAAGGAGGCTGTATATGCAGTACCCCTTTTACAACGTCTGAACTTCAGGGACTGAAGCTAGTTCTTTTTGGAAGAAAATTGACAGGGCCGAAATTTGAACCTTAATGGACCCCAATTTCAGGCCCATAGACACTCCTGTTTGCAGGAAATGTAGGAATCGACCCAGTTGAATTTCCTCCGTCGGGCCTTACTGGCCTCGCACCACGCAACATATTTTCGCCAAATGCGGTGATAATGTTTTGCGGTTACATCCTTCCTGGCTCTGATCAGGATAGGGATGACTTCATCCGGAATGCCTTTTTTCCTTCAGGATCCGGCGTTCAACCGCCATGCCGTCAAACGCAGCCGTGGTAAGTCTTGGAACAGACAGGGTCCTTGCTGGAGCAGGTCCCTTCTTAGAGGTAGAGGCCACGGATCCTCCGTGAGCATCTCTTGAAGTTCCGGTTACCAAGTCCTTCTTGGCCAATCCGGAGCCACGAATATAGTGCTTACTCCTCTCCATCTTATCAATCTCAGTACCTTGGGTATGAGAGGCAGATGAGGGAACACATACACTGACTGGTACACCCACGGTGTTACCAGAGCGTCTACAGTTATTGCCTGAGGGTCCCTTGACCTGGCGCAATACCTGTCGAGTTTTTCCCAACGGTTTATAATCATGTGGAAGACTTTTGGGTGAAGTCCCCACTCTCCCGGGTGGAGGTCGTGTCTGCTGAGGAAGTCTGCTTCCCAGTTGTCCACTCCCGGAATTGCTGACAGTGCTATCACATGATTTTCCGCCCAGCGAAGAATCCTTGGAGCTTCTGCCATTGCCCTCCTGCTTCTTGTGCCACCCTGTCTGTTTACGTGGGTGACTGCCGTGATGTTGTCCGACTGGATCAACACCGGCTGACCTTGAAGCAGAGGTCTTGCTAAGCTTAGAGCCTTGTAAATGGCCCTTAGCTTCAGGATATTTATGTGAAGTGATGTCTCCAGGCTTGACCATAAGCCCTGGAAATTCCTTCCCTGTGTGACTGCTCCCCAGCCTCGCAGGCTGGCATCCGTGGTCACCAGGACCCAGTCCTGAATGCCGAATCTGCGGCCCTCTAGAAGATGAGCACTCTGCAACCAACACAGGAGAGACACCCTTGTCTTTGGTGACAGGGTTATCCGCTGATGCATCTGAAGATGCGACCCGGACCATTTGTCCAGCAGGTCCCACTGGAAAGTTCTTGCGTGGAATCTGCCGAATGGGATTGCTTCGTAGGAAGCCACCATTTTACCCAGAACCCTTGTGCATTGATGCACTGAGACTTGGCTCGGTTTTAGGAGGTTCCTGACTAGCTCGGATAACTCCCTGGCTTTCTCCTCCGGGAGAAACACCTTTTTCTGGACTGTGTCCAGGATCATCCCTAGGAACAGAAGACGAGTCGTCGGAACCAGCTGCGATTTTGGAATATTGAGAATCCAATCGTGCTGCCGCAACACTACCTGAGATAGTGCTACACCGACCTCCAACTGTTCCCTGGATCTTACCCTTATCAGGGAATCGTCCAAGTAAGGGATAACTAAAATTCCCTTCCTTCGAAGGAATATCATAATTTCGGCCATTACCTTGGTAAAGACCCGGGGTGCCGTGGACCATCCATACGGCAGTGTCTGAACTGATAGTGACAGTTCTGTACCATAAACCTGAGGTACCCTTGGTGAGAAGGGTAAATTTGGACATGAAGGTAAGCATCCTTGATGTCCCGAGACATCATGTAGTCCCCTTCTTCCAGGTTCGCAATCACTGCTCTGAGTGACTCAATCTTGAATTTGAACCTCTGTATGTAAGTGTTCAAAGATTTTAGATTTAGAATCGGTCTCACCGAGCCGTCCGGCTTCGGTACCACAACAGTGTGGAATAATACCCCGTTCCCTGTTGCAGGAGGGGTACCTTGATTATCACCTGCTGGGAATACAGCTTGTGAATGGCTTCCAAAACTGTCTCCCTGTCAGAAGGAGACATCGGTAAAGCCGACTTTAGGAAACGGCGAGGGGGAGACTTCTCGAATTCTAATTTGTACCCCTGAGATATCACCTGAAGGATCCAGGGGTCTACTTGCGAGTGAGCCCACTGCGCGCTGAAATTCATTGAGACGGGCCCCCCACCGTGCCTGATTCTGCTTGTAAAGCCCCAGCGTCATACTGAGAGCTTGGCAGAGGCGGGAGAGGGTTTCTGTTCCTGGGAACTGGCTGATTTCTGCAGCCTTTTTCCTCTCCCTCCGTCACGGGGCAGAAATGAGGAACCTTTTGCCCGCTTGTCCACGAAAAGACTGCGCCTGATAATACGGCGTCTTCTCATGTTGAGAGGCGACCTGGGGTACAAACGTGGATTTCCCAGCTGTTGCCGTGGCCACCAGGTCTGAAAGACCGACCCCAAATAACTCCTCCCTTTAATAAGGCAATATTCCAAATGCCGTTTGAAATCCGCATCACCTGACCACTGTCGTGTCCATAACCCTCTACTGGTAGAAATGGACAACGCACTTAGACTTGATGCCAGTCGGCAAATATTCCGCTGTGCATCACGCATATATAGAAATGCATCTTTTAAATGCTCTATAGGCAAAAATATACTGTCCCTATCTAGGGTATCAATATTTTCAGTCAGGGAATCCGACCACGCCAACCCAGCACTGCACATCCAGGCTGAGGCGATTGCTGGTCGCAGTATAACACCAGTATGTGTGTAAATACATTTCAGGATACCCTCCTGCTTTCTATCAGCAGGATCCTTAAGGGCGGCCATCTCAGGAGAGGGTAGAGCCCTTACAAGCGTGTGAGCGCTTTATCCACCCTAGGGGGTGTTTCCCAACGCACCCTAACCTCTGGCGGGAAAGGATATAATACCAATAACATTTTAGAAATTATAAGTTGTTATCGGGGGAAACCCACGTCACACACCTCATTTAATTTCTCAGATTCAGGAAAACTACAGGTAGTTTTTCCTCACCGAACATAATACCCCTTTTTTTTGGTGGTACTCGTATTATCAGAAATGTGTAAAACATTTTTCATTGCCTCAATCATGTAACGTGTGGCCCTACTGGAAGTCACATTTGTCTCTTCACCGTCGACACTGGAGTCAGTATCCGTGTCGGCGTCTATATCTGCCATCTGAGGTAACGGGCGCTTTAGAGCCCCTGACGGCCTATGAGACGTCTGGACAGGCACAAGCTGAGTAGCCGGCTGTCTCATGTCAACCGCTGTCTTTTATACAGAGCTGACACTGTCACGTAATTCCTTCCAACAGTTCATCCACTCAGGTGTCGACCCCCTAGGGGGTGACATCACTATTACAGGCAATCTGCTCCGTCTCCACATCATTTTTCTCCTCATACATGTCGACACAAACGTACCGACATACAGCACACACACAGGGAATGCTCTGATAGAGGACAGGACCCCACTAGCCCTTTGGGGAGACAGAGGGAGAGTTTGCCAGCACACACCAGAGCGCTATATATATACAGGGATAACCTTATATAAGTGTTTTTCCCCTTATAGCTGCTGTTTTATTTAATACTGCGCGTAATTAGTGCCCCCCTCTCTTTTAACCCTTTCTGTAGTGTAGTGACTGCAGGGGAGAGCCAGGGAGCTTCCCTCCAACGGAGCTGTGAGGGAAAATGGCGCCAGTGTGCTGAGGAGATAAGGCCGCCGATAAGGGGGCGGAGCCTATCTCCCGTTTTTCTATGTATTCTGGCAGGGGTTAAATGCATCCATATAGCCCAGGAGCTATATGTGATGCATTTTTTTGCCATCCAAGGTGTTTTTATTGCGTCTCAGGGCGCTCCCCCCCAGCGCCCTGCACCCTCAGTGACCGGAGTGTGAAGTGTGCTGAGAGCAATGGCGCACAGCTGCAGTGCTGTGCGCTACCTTGTTGAAGACAGGACGTCTTCTGCCGCCGATTTTCCGGACCTCTTCTGTCTTCTAGCTCTGTAAGGGGACCGGCGGCGCGGCTCTGGGACCCATCCATGGCTGGGCCTGTGATCGTCCCTCTGGAGCTAATGTCCAGTAGCCTAAGAAGCCCAATCCACTCTGCACGCAGGTGAGTTCGCTTCTTCTCCCCTTAAGTCCCTCGATGCAGTGAGCCTGTTGCCAGCAGGTCTCACTGAAAATAAAAAACCTAAAACTAAACTTTTCACTAAGCAGCTCAGGAGAGCCACCTAGTGTGCACCCTTCTCGTTCGGGCACAAAAATCTAACTAACTGAGGCTTGGAGGAGGGTCATAGGGGGAGGAGCCAGTGCACACCAGGTAGTTCTAAAGCTTTACTTTTGTGCCCAGTCTCCTGCGGAGCCACTATTCCCCATGGTCCTTACGGAGTCCCCAGCATCCACTTAGGACGTTAGAGAAATACACACACATATATATATATATATATATATATATATATATATATATATATATATATACACCATACAGGTTACAAGATGATATTTCTGTTGTAAACCTGCTGTGGAAACGCTTTTGCTGCCCATCCCTGCCTGTATATAATGTATGAGAGCTCCAAGACTACTGCAGCAGGGCATTCTAGATGACCATGTTCTGCTTCTGACCTGAGCCGTCACCGGGGGAGATAACAACAGCGCCGAACTATACAAGAGTTTGTTAACGGCAAGCAAAACCCACAAGTGAATTAATAATGAATGGGAGATACATTTTCCGTGTAAACATGTAAAATTGTACAAAAGGTTAATTACCAAGATGGCAACAGTGTCTGAAAGGATTCATTCTTTATTAATGCAAATGTAACTGGGATGGCCGTTATAATATTTCCTATCGGTTCTGCTTATGAGACCAGATAGCATTGCCCTAACATAGCCTGATATTGCTCTGACAGAGAACTTCCTCAGGCTCAGATCTGGGAAGCATTTCACAATTACAGCCAAGTATACCAGCAACCGGATGGCGATAGACAGGTGCTATATCATCACTTAGTATGTTAAGTGATGTCTATCTACGACTCTTGCAATCCTTACACAGGCTGTGGACCATGACAGCTATACTCCTGCAACAAATGGTCCATAGCCTACCTATGATCATTTATGTGTAACCTCCCCTGCACACAGCAAAGGAAACATTCTGCGGCTTAGGACAGTCATCCTATCAGCTTGCTGGAGCCTAGTGACATCACTGGCCTCACTGAGGCATGAGGTGACAAGTTGCTGTGTCTACTTGTCTGCAGGTGATAGCCTGCTTTATGTACCATTACTTTTACCTAACAATAATGAAGCACCGCAAAGGCTCTGTGACGTATAAAGAAAATGTTCTGTCCGCCATGTCACAGCGGAAGAACACTGGCAAATATAATTTTCTGGCGAAACAAAAATTACTCTTCACATTGGCCACACAGAAAGGACACTGACAGTTGTGTCCTCATTGTCCATTTAAAAAAAACCTCTCTCTCTTTCTATATATATATATATATATATATATATCTATATATATCTATATATATCTATAGATTGTAAGCTTGCCTATAGATTGTAAGCTTGCGAGCAGGGCCTTCCTACCTCTATGACTGTTTGTTATCACCCATTTTGTTATTGTTATTTCAAATTGTAAAGCGCAACGGAATTTGCTGCGCTATACAAGAAACTGTTAATAAATAAATAAATATATATATATATATATATATATACACACACACACACATACACACACATACATACACCTACCCACATTTTATGAAAAGGACCTAGTAAGCCAGCGGTGATGGGTCACTGAGACATACTGGCTCTTAAATGCCACCTACTGGGGCATTAAGGTAATGCAGGCTGCCAGGGTGAGATATGTATCATTTAGCTTGAATTTCAAAACTAGCATAGCTAATTGCATAACTGGCTTACTCCCTTTCCATCCGCACAATGCTGAATGCAGTCTATATTAATTCACCAATGACCTCACTGCATGAGGTATTTGTGCCAACCACCTGGTGAAATGATAATGGTTAATGATTGGTTCAGCCTCCATGAGTGCCACAATTGTGGGTGTAGGTGAAAAGTTCCCTTTAATGGAGGAGAACGTAATTTTAATGAAGGTATGAATAAGGGCATAACAGACATGGGCCTGTGTGGCAGGATCCGGTATATCACATTGTCCAGACCCCCCTCCCACACACTATCTTCATCTGTGCAGAACGCAGCCAATAAGATGAGTGAGTGCGGGAATGATACAGCGCAGGAGTGACTAGTGTGGTGCACTCAGCTCATCCCCCATCCAGCCGCCAGGGAGTGCATCTGTAAAGCTGGATTGTAGAACAGAGCACAGGAGGATAGGACAGATAGGAGTAGCACATGGGGCTCAGAGTTGCAAAAGGAAAATTTGGGGGGATAATCTTGGGGGTATCCGGTCTTTAGGTCAACAGCACTTAGGTCGACACTCATTAGGTCGACCACTATTGGTCGACATGGTCACTAGGTCGACACAAGTTTTGTTTTTTTTAATAATTTTTTTAAAACTTTTTCATCCTTTACGATCCACGTGGACTACGATTGGGAATAGTAACCTTGCCCGAAGCATGGCGAGCGAAGGAACACAGTGCAGTAATTGGAGTTCCCGGTCACTTTACGAAGAAAACACCAATTTTTTATTTATTTAAATAAAACTCATGTCGACCTTTTCCATGTTGACCGTTTCCAGGTGTCGACCTAGTCACTGTCGACCAACAGTGGTCAACCTAGTTAATGTCGACCCAACGATCCACACCCATCTTGGGCTACCCCTGGGGCTGCCTGGGAGAAGTGAGATAAGCTCAGCGGGATCATGGGGTAAACCCTGAACAAACAATAGGATTACATTTTTTTACATTTTGAAACCCTGGTCTACATTGGTGTTACTTCCACAGGCTCTTCAACAATTGCACTGTAACCAGTGCCACTGACGGCTGGAAGCACTGGTTCATGTGTACTATAGACTAAATAATGCTGCAGCTTCATGGCGGATGACTTCAGAGCGCTCTAGACGTTCACACGACAAAAGCAACATTGAAAACAGTCCCACAGTGAACAGTATAGTGAAATCGGAACCTGACTATATGGCCAAGTCACCTGTCCATTAACAGCACATGTCACACTGAGACACAGACATGCAGTCAGTGGGGGCTTTCCATTTGGCCACCCCCACTCCCCTTTCCTTTGGTCGGAATTCATTTGATTTGGAAACCCTCCAAGATAAGTAATGTAACATCAGTAGGCATGTCGGTTACTGGAGCATGGACACAGGGACTAATCGCTGGAGAGAGTGATCAGAATACTAAATATTTTGCTTTTTTTTTTTCCTTCTTACTTCCAAATAATTAAATGGACACTAGTAAGTTTTTAATGATTTTACTTTTGACAATGTAAAAGTAAGACACTTGCTTTAAAAATACTTTATGTACGACAGAGACCCTCTCTCTACCAAGTGTATTACGAGTACCCATAGTTCATTAGCAATACTTCAGGTTGGTAAAGTCACTGTGGGGGAGATGTACCAAGCCTTGGAGACAGATAAAGTACCAATCAATCAGCTCCTAACTGTAGGCTGTGGGGCAGATGTATTAACCTGGAGACGGCATAAGGAAGTGATAAACCAGTGATAAGTACAAGGCAATAAACGCACCAGCCAATCAGCTCTAATAAGTAAATTAACAGCTAAGAGCTGATTGGCTGGTGCATTTATCACCTTGCACTTATAACTGGCTTATCACTTCCTTATGCCATCTCCAGGCTTAATACATCTGTCCCTGTGTTTGAAAAATGACAGGAGCTGGTTTGTTGGTACTTTATCACTCTCCAAAGCTTCGTACATCTGCCCCTAGAGGAGAGACAGGACAAACAGAAATGACTGCATAGTTAAACAAATTGTAACGGATGAATACATTCTAAGAAAAAAATTTGGAAGAAAAATATACCTGACCATTTGCTCCGTTGTTTAGGAAACCGCAGCAAGCGCAGTGTGCCAGGATGTGCAATGGTAAACACTAAGCTGCACAGTACTAGCCTCATATCTGCTCTCCCCTAATACAAGGCAATGTTAATGTACTACTTTATTTTTATTTTTCCTTTATTTTTTTTTAACATCTCTTTATTTATAACAGTATTGTAAAGACACAAAACACTGGCACACACATAAAAACTCTCTGGCTGTATGAAATCATTACTACGCCCAACAATAAGAAAAAATATATTTTAATATATACTGTATAATGAGCAATTCCTGAAGGAAAGCATGGGATAGAAGCAAGTAACACAGTATTATTAAATGACTTTACACTTTTTTTCTTAATAACAGTGACAGACAAACTACAGGCTTAATATTTCCATAATTGCACAGAGCAAACAAAACTGAGGGGGTATTTTGTGTGATAATGGGTGGGCGGTGAGGCAATGAGATTTTTTTATTTTTTTTTGGTGCTAACTATTCATCTTTATTATAACATCTATTTGAAGCATTAGTACAACATGGATAAAGATGAATACAATTGGGGCATTTCTTTTTTAAATATTTTATGAGGAAACATAGGACTGTCAATGAAAGCAAGACACGCCAAGGCAGAAGGCGTACGTCACACAACTGCCCCCAATACCAAGTATTTATCCACATGTGGCCCTCAAAATTATTTTTATGCATTCATCTGGAACTCCTGGAAATCCAGTTGCTTAACATCCTTTATCTGCATGTTGCCTGCTAATTGTTCTTACAGACCCTCGTGATGAGGCCATTTGGCACAATGAACCAGATTCAATACATTGTGACTGTACACCAATGTAGACAATTAAAAAAACAGACAAGTCACTCAGCACTCGGGCTGTGGCCCTCTTACCTAACACTAGTCCTTCAAGGGTTGGTAATTAGCCAAGGGCACACTGAAATCAGAAAGCTGCATCACAGGATGTTGACCAACTGTGGGCCGCAATGACTGGTGGGCAGACTTCATCAAACTGGCAGCAAATTTTAAGCAGAACGGCCGAAAGGGCGTGAGAAGAGAGTTCCTCGATTGGAATTAAAAAGGCAACATGGGCATCACAAGGGCAGTATACGGCCATCAAAAAAAAAAAAAAGGTGACAACAAACTTGGTTGCCCATGACCTAATCATTCTCCTGCAACCCCCTCCTCCTTCCTTTCAAGAAAGCCCAAATTGTGAGTTTACTTCAAAGAGATCGCAGTTTAGCCCAACTTCCACTCCTGACACTGAAGCAGTGTTACTGTATAACAAGAGCGAGGCCAGCTTAGGCCTCTGCATTCAGACTACTCGCAGATCTCATCATAGATCCCAACAGCACAGAAGGAGATACCAGGTGGGGTGTGGTTCATCAAATCGACAGTGTCTAGGTCGGCAATGTTTAGGTCGACCACTATAGATCGACAGTCACTAGGTCGACATGGATGGAAGGTCGACAGGGGTGCTAGGTCGACAGGTCTAAAGGTCGACATGAGGATTTTTTTTTTTGGTGTCGTTTTCTTCGTAGAGTGACCGGGATCCCAAATTAGTGCACCGCGTCCCCTCGCATGGTTTGCCATGCTTCGGGCATGGTGCCTTCGCTCCGCTCGGCACACTTTACCGTTCCAATCGTAGTCCACGTGGATCGTTAAGTATGAAAAAATTCAAAAAAAGAAAAAAAATGTGAAAAACTCATGTCGACCTTTAGACCTAGCACATGTCGACCTAGAAACCCTGTCGACCTTCCATACATGTCGACCTAGTGACTGTCGACCTATAGTGGTCGACCTAAACATTGTCGACCTAGACACTGTTGATCTTCAGACCGGATCCTACCAGGTGTATGTGACCCACACAATTAAAGGGTGAAAGTGGGTGTGGGAAATCATTTTTCTAAATTGTAGTGTTTGAAAATTTAGAACACAACTTTAAAAATACCTAAACACTGAAAGTCATTCTGTTGTGTAATTAACATTGCACTGAATGCAAATAGCCAAAATCTAGGGCAAAAAACATAATTTCACTAAGTGTGTGTTCTAAAAGATTAACAATTCACTCCCTACATGGCTGTGCCATATGACTAATCCTCTGATTCATGAACTCCGCTTAGCACCAGAAGGAGCAACACAAAATGTAGGGAAATTAAAATGTGCATTTATGAGTTTTGAAAGTTTCACCCTCAGACGACTTTGATACGTCTATTGGCTTACACGTCTCCTGCAACTTTTACTAAGTATGGCACATAGTTGTGTATTAATATCAATAGACACAGCTGTCTCATTTTTTATAGCACTTGGAGCTGACACAGCTCCCCTGAGCTCCCTGCACTGGATGCACTGAGTAAATTGGTGTTATATTTCTGAGGAATTAAAATAAATATAGTAACTATACGATTATAAAAACCGCGAAGGAATAAAAAAAAAAATATATATAAAAGTGGATGCAAGTTAGGACTAATCAATTAATTTAAAATTATATGACGGTGGAAAACAACTTAAAATCAGAAAATAGACATAAAATGAAACGCGACATCTTCAGTGATGTCATAACAAGTATTTCCATGCAAGACTTACCAGCTGCAGAATGTCCTCATCTTTTGGCATCACGCTAAGTTCTAAGGTGGATCCACTGCAACAAAGTGTTAGAAATCTCGTCAATTTGAAATGGAATTGTCAGTTTTAAAACATTTACATCTCCTATAATAATGTAATAGTTATTATAAGACCATTTGTCATCCAGCAAGCACATATACATTCACAATGTAGGCAGTCATTATGTCGACAGCAGAATGCCAAATGTTACGATTTCAACATGGTTACAATGTCAGCAATACAAATGTCAGGATTAGGTGTAGACATTTCAACTGGGTTTTTTTGTAGCAGTACTGACATGTCTCAAGTCGGAAAAGTGCATGTAGACATAATGAACATTTGGACATGTATTCCCTAATGACATGCTGTACTCTAAATAATGAATGTCGACAATTTATACAGAACCCGTAATTTTACCATGTTTGTCTTCAGACCACAGTAAAGATATCACAAGATCCTGGCGATAAGAAATAGTTGTTCCCCAAGATTACAAACTTTTCACAAATATACTGTTGTCACAAGCACCCGTGTATTTATCACACATCTTTGCAAATATAATTTATAGGTTATATTCAACAGTTTGTATGAGTTGGTTCAATAAGTATGGTAATCTCACGCTCTCACTTGTGTAATGTTCTCTATTTCTTGCTAATTTCCCGCCAGGCCAGAGCAGGTAGACCACTGTATCCCTTCACAGCCATTGGACTGCGCCTCACATCAGTCATACAGGGGTATCCAATTAGGTGTGGTAATTACCTGCAGCTAAGAGATTCGTCGGGGGATATCCAATTAGCCTTGATAGCCGGCGCTTATCCCCCGATGCTGGCACTTTTTGGGGGTTTGATTTTGACTGCCTGAGGCAGACAAAGCCAAATCCACGATCTGCAAGGTTTTTTTTTTTTTACATCGGCTGCAAAAATACACAGGTCTGCGTTTTTTCACAGACCCTATGTATTTTTAAGCAAAAAATCTACTTTTTTTTTCATACGTAACAGGATAGCGTCAAAGAAACAACAACCTTGAATTTATTTTTTTCTTAAATCATGAAAAGCCATAGTTGTTTGCTATTGCAACATTTTCGGGGCTAACTGGATACTGGGGATACTGTCCCAACATCAGTTGTAAGATGGTGGGGCGGGCGGAAACATGGTCACACATTGAGGTGCGTAGTGTGATCAGATTTCGGAGTCTAAACGGAACATCAGCAGCTGAAATTCATCTCCAACTTGTAGAGATGTATGGTGATAACGTCATGTCACGGGAACAGGTTTGGTGCATAGGCCAGTGGTGTACGTGCTAGGCAGGCCGGATCGCTGTCCATCTTGAACATCTGTCCTGCCGTAATTAAAGGCAATGCACCAAACCCAAACCTGTTTCCGTGACATGAGCTATCACCATACAGATCGTCAAATTGGTGATGAATTTCAGCTGCTTATTTACCTTTTAGACTTGGAAATCTGATCACACTATGCACCTCAATGTGTGATAACTTTTTCCACTAGGTCCGCCATCTTACACCTGATGTTGGGACAGTGTGACTGATATGAGGTGCAGTCTAATGGCCATGAGGGAAAGTAGTGGTCTACCTGCCCTGGGCTGGTGGGAAATTAGAATGAAAGAGAACAGTACAAAAATTGCATAAAATAAGAATTTACTTACCGATAATTCTATTTCTCGGAGTCCGTAGTGGATGCTGGGGTTCCTGAAAGGACCATGGGGAATAGCGGCTCCGCAGGAGACAGGGCACAAAAAGTAAAGCTTTAGGATCAGGTGGTGTGCACTGGCTCCTCCCCCTATGACCCTCCTCCAAGCCTCAGTTAGGATACTGTGCCCGGACGAGCGTACACAATAAGGAAGGATTTTGAATCCCGGGTAAGACTCATACCAGCCACACCAATCACACTGTACAACCTGTGATCTGAACCCAGTTAACAGTATGATAACAGCGGAGCCTCTGAAAAGATGGCTCACAACAATAATAACCCGATTTTTGTAACTATGTACAAGTATTGCAGATAATCCGCACTTGGGATGGGCGCCCAGCATCCACTACGGACTCCGAGAAATAGAATTATCGGTAAGTAAATTCTTATTTTCTCTATCGTCCTAGTGGATGCTGGGGTTCCTGAAAGGACCATGGGGATAATACCAAAGCTCCCAAACGGGCGGGAGAGTGCGGATGACTCTGCAGCACCGAATGAGAGAACTCCAGGTCCTCCTTAGCCAGGGTATCAAATTTGTAGGATTTTACCAACGTGTTTGCCCCTGACTAAATAGCCGCTCGGCAAAGTTGTAAAGCCGAGACCCCTCGGGCAGCCGCCCAAGATAAGCCCACCTTCCTTGTGGAATGGGCATTTACATATTTTGGCTGTGGCAGGCCTGCCACAGAATGTGCAAGCTGAATTGTATTACACATCCAACTAGCAATAGTCTGCTTAGAAGCAAGAGCACCCAGTTTGTTGGGTGCATACAGGATAACAGCAAGTCAGTTTTCCTGACTCCAGCCGTCCTGGAACCTATATTTACAGGGCCCTGACAACATCTAGCAACCTGGAGTCCTCCAAGTCCCTAGTAGGCGCAAGGCACCAAAATAAGCTGGTTCAGGTGAAACACTGACACCACCTTAGGGAGAGAACTGGGGACGAGTCCGCAGCTCTGCCCTGTCCAAATGGACAACCAGATATGGGCTTTTTTTGAGAAAAAAACCACCAATTTGACACTCGCCTGGTCCAGGCCAGGGCCAAGAGCATGGTCACTTTTCATGTGAGATGCTTCAAATCCACAGATTTGACTGGTTTTAAACCAATGTGATTTGAGGAATCCCAGAACTACGTTGAGATCCCACAGTGCCACTGGAGGCACAAAAGGGGGTTGTATATGCAATACTCCCTTGACAAACTTCTGGACTTCAGGAACTGAAGCCACTTCTTTCTGGAAGAAAATCGACAGGGCCGAAATTTGAACCTTAATGGACCCCAATTTGAGGCCCATAGACACTCCTGTTTGCAGGAAATGCAGGAATCGACCGAGTTGAAATTTCTTCGTGGGGCCTTTCTGGCCTCACACCACGCAACATATTTTTGCCACATGTGGTGATAATGTTGTGCGGTCACCTCCTTTCTGGCTTTGACCAGGGTAGGAATGACCTCTTCCGGAATGCCTTTTTCCCTTAGGATCCGGCGTTCCACCGCCATGCCGTCAAACGCAGCTGCGGTAAGTCTTGGAACAGACATGGTACTTGCTGAAACAAGTCCCTTCTTAGCGGCAGAGGCCATAAGTCCTCTGTGAGCATCTCTTGAAGTTCCGGGTACCAAGTCCTTCTTGGCCAATCCGGAGCCATGAGTATAGTTCTTACTCCTCTACGTCTTATAAGTCTCAGTACCTTAGGTATGAGAAGCAGAGGATGGAACACATACACCGACTGGTACATCCATGGTGTTACCAGAACGTCCACAGCTATTGCCTGAGGGTCTCTTAACCTGGCGCAATACCTGTCCCGTTTTTTGTTCAGACGGGACGCCATCATGTCCACCTTTGGTATTTCCCAACGGTTTACAATCATGTGGAAAAC
Source organism: Pseudophryne corroboree (assembly GCF_028390025.1). Lineage (NCBI taxonomy): Eukaryota > Metazoa > Chordata > Amphibia > Anura > Myobatrachidae > Pseudophryne > Pseudophryne corroboree. Next base: position 118,024,678 of record NC_086448.1, read on the forward strand.
TTCCCGATGAAGTTTCCACTCTGCCGGGTGGAGGTCGTGCCTGCTGAGGAAGTCTGCTTCCCAGTTTCCATTCCCGGAATGAAACACTGCTGACAGTGCTATCACATGATTTTCCGCCCAGCGAAAAGTCCTTGCAGTTTTTGCCATTGCCCTCCTGCTTCTTGTGCCGCCCTGTCTATTTACGTGGGCGACTGCCGTGATGTTTTTCCCACTGGATCAATACCGGCTGACCTTGAAGCAGAGGTCTTGCTAAGCTTAGAGTATTATAAATTTACCCTTAGCTCCAGTATATTTATGTGGAGAAAAATCTCCAGACTTGATCACACTCCCTGGAAATTTTTTCCTTGTGTGACTGCTCCCCAGCCTCTCGGGCTGGCCTCCGTGGTCACCAGCATCCAATCCTGAATGCCGAATCTGCGGCCCTCTAGAAGATGAGCACTCTGTAACCACCACAGGAGAGACACCCTTGTCCTTGGATATAGGGTTATCCGCTGATGCATCTGAAGATGCGATCCGGACCATTTGTCCAGCAGATCCCACTGAAAAATTCTTGCGTGAAATCTGCCGAATGGAATTGCTTCGTAGGAAGTCACCATCTTTACCAGGACCCTTGTGCAATGATGCACTGATTTTAGGAGGTTCCTGACTAGCTCGGATAACTCCCTGGCTTTCTCTTCCGGGAGAAACACATTTTTCTGGACTGTGTCCAGAATCATCCCTAGGCACAGCAGACTTGTCGTCGGGATCAGCTGCGATTTTGGAATATTTAGAATCCACCCGTGCTGTTGTAGCAGTATCCGAGATAGTGCTACTCCGACCTCCAACTGTTCCCTGGACTTTGCCCTTATCAGGAGATCGTCCAAGTAAGGGATAATTAAGACGCCTTTTCTTCGAAGAAGAATCATCATTTCGGCCATTACCTTGGTAAAGACCCGGGCTGCCGTGGACAATCCAAACGTCAGCGTCTGAAACTGATAGTGACAGTTCTGTACCACGAACCTGAGGTACCCTTAGTGAGAAGGGCAAATTTTGGACATGGAGGTAAGCATCCCTGATGTCTCGGGACACTATATAGTCCCCTTCTTCCTGGTTCGTTATCACTGCTCTGAGTGACTCCATCTTGATTTGAACCTTTGTAAGTGTTCAAATTTTTTTAGATTTAGAATAGGTCTCACCTAGCCTTCTGGCTTCAGTACCACAATATAATGTGGAATAATACCCCTTTTCTTGTTGTAGGAGGGGTAATTTGATTATCACCTGCTGGGAATACAGCTTTTGAATTGTTTCCCATACTGCCTCCTTGTCGGAGGGAGACCTTGGTAAACCAGACTTCAGGAGCCTGCGAAGGGGAAACGTCTCGACATTCCAATCTGTACCCCTGGGATACTACATGTAGGATCCAGGGGTCCTGTACGGTCCCAGCGTCATGCTGAGAGCTTGGCAGAAGCGGTGGAACGCTTCTGTTCCTGGGAATGGGCTGCCTGTTGCAGTCTTCTTCCCTTTCCTCTATCCCTGGGCAGATATGACTCTTATAGGGACGAAAGGACTGAGGCTGAAAAGACGGTGTCTTTTTCTGCAGAGATGTGACTTAGGGTAAAAACGGTGGATTTTCCAGCAGTTGCCGTGGCCACCAGGTCCGATGGACCGACCCCAAATAACTCCTCTTCCTTTATACGGCAATACACCTTTGTGCCGTTTGGAATCTGCATCACCTGACCACTGTCGTGTCCATAAACATCTTCTGGCAGATACGGACATCGCACTTACTCTTGATGCCAGAGTGCAAATATCCCTCTGTGCATCTCGCATATATAGAAAATGCATCCTTTAAATGCTCTATAGTCAATAAAATACTGTCCCTGTCAAGGGTATCAATATTTTTAGTCAGGGAATCCGACCAAGCCACCCCAGCTCTGCACATCCAGGCTGAGGCGATCGCTGGTCGCAGTATAACACCAGTATGTGTGTATATACTTTTTATGATATTTTCCAGCCTCCTGTCAGCTGGCTCCTTGAGGACGGCCCTATCTATAGACGGTACCGCCACTTGTTTTGATAAGCGTGTGAGCGCCTTATCCACCCTAAGGGGTGTTTCCCAACGCGCCCTAACTTCTGGCGGGAAAGGGTATACCGCCCATAATTTTCTATCGGGGGGAACCCACGCATCATCACACACTTCATTTAATTTATCTGATTCAGGAAAAACTACGGTAGTTTTTTCACATCCCACATAATACCCTCTTTTGTGGTACTTGTAGTATCAGAAATATGTAACACCTCCTTCATTGCCCTTAACGTGTGGCCCTAATAAGGAATACGTTTGTTTATTCACCGTCGACACTGGATTCAGTGTCCGTGTCTGTGTCGACCGACTAAAGTAAACGGGCGTTTTAAAACCCCTGACGGTGTTTCTGAGACGTCTGGACCGGTACTAATTGTTTGTCGGCCGTCTCATGTCGTCAACCGACCTTGCAGCGTGTTGACATTATCACGTAATTCCCTAAATAAGCCATCCATTCCGGTGTCGACTCCCTAGAGAGTGACATCACCATTACAGGCAATTGCTCCGCCTCCTCACCAACATCGTCCTCATACATGTCGACACACACGTACCGACACACAGCACACACACAGGGAATGCTCTGATAGAGGACAGGACCCACTAGCCCTTTGGAGAGACAGAGGGAGAGTTTGCCAGCACACACCAAAAACGCTATAATTATATAGGGACAACCTTATATAAGTGTTTTCCCTTATAGCATCTTTTATATATTTCTAACGCCAAATTAGTGCCCCCCCTCTCTGTTTTAACCCTGTTTCTGTAGTGCAGTGCAGGGGAGAGCCTGGGAGCCTTCCCTCCAGCCTTTCTGTGAGGGAAAATGGCGCTGTGTGCTGAGGAGATAGGCCCCGCCCCTTTTTCGGCGGGCTCGTCTCCCGCTCTTTAATGGATTCTGGCAGGGGTTAAATATCTCCATATAGCCCCCGGAGGCTATATGTGAGGTATTTTTAGCCAAAAAAGGTTTTCATTTGCCTCCCAGGGCGCCCCCCTCCCAGCGCCCTGCACCCTCAGTGACTGCCGTGTGAAGTGTGCTGAGAGGAAATGGCGCACAGCTGCAGTGCTGTGCGCTACCTTAAGAAGACTGAGGAGTCTTCTGCCGCCGATTCTGGACCTCTTCTCGTTTCAGCATCTGCAAGGGGGCCGGCGGCGAGGCTCCGGTGACCATCCAGGCTGTACCTGTGATCGTCCCTCTGGAGCTAATGTCCAGTAGCCAAAGAAGCCAATCCATCCTGCACGCAGGTGAGTTCACTTCTTCTCCCCTAAGTCCCTCGTTGCAGTGATCCTGTTGCCAGCAGGACTCACTGTAAAATAAAAAACCTAAGCTAAACTTTTCTAAGCAGCTCTTTAGGAGAGCCACCTAGATTGCACCCTTCTCGGCCGGGCACAAAAATCTAACTGAGGCTTGGAGGAGGGTCATAGGGGGAGGAGCCAGTGCACACCACCTGTTCCTAGAGCTTTACTTTTTGTGCCCTGTCTCCTGCGGAGCCGCTATTCCCCATGGTCCTTTCAGGAACCCCAGCATCCACTAGGACGATAGAGAAATGATATGTAGTAGTAGTAATAGTGAGAAATCTCAAAAATAGGTATTCTCATAAATTCAATACATGATAACGAAGAGATTCCCAATGCATGTTCAGGAATCTTTAGTAAGGAATTTGCAAACAATCTACAGTCTCCCAGACACAAGTCCTTACCTGGAAATCTGTTTATATCCTAAACATTTATTGACACACAGAAGGAGAGTAAAATCTAATATAATGTGTTGTAAAGGATGACATGTTTCATTGACTCTGATGAAATTACATGATTACACAACGAAACACATAAAGGTTGAGCAACACTTTACATATGTAACCATGCTCATCTTGCTGCGAAGCTGCATTGCGCGCCAGGCCATGACTATTGGCAGCCGATGATCGCTCCATTAATGCGATCTCCGGCTGCGAATAGCAGCATGCAGCAAGCCGCGTTGCAGTATGATCCGGGATGGTTCCCTTCTCTCCTGGGAATAATGGAGAACTCTATGAAATTCTGGACTATCTCACACATTCTGGAACATTAGACAAATATGTTGTGAGTGTACAAGCCTTATAGTAGTCACACAGAGACCATCCCACATCATAAAACACATAGGCTCATCTGGTGCCATTTTTATAGGTTCTGATGTAGCATGCTGTAACACTACAGCACACAGGGTTACAAGACTACAGGCATGTGTGTAGGGGTGGATTAGAATACCCTTCATTTCTCTTAAGTGTTTATTGGAAGTTATTTCAACAGTTAGTCAAACTCACTTCACCATGTAACGCAAACACGAGTACATTTATATATCTCATAAAATATACTCAGACTTGTGCTACTGTACAGAATCAATATCACATATATTTAAAAGTCCAATACATGAAGATATGGGATCAGTATGAATTACGGACGGTTAGCATCCCGGCAGCAGGCGAGCGCAAAGAGTCCCTTTGCGAGCTCACTGCGCTCGCCACAGGTTCTATTCCGACTCTACGGGGGTCGTGGACACCCACAAGTGGGAATAGCCCCTGTGAGTCGGGATTCCGGCGTCTGTATCCTGACCGCCGGGATCCCGACTGCCAGTATAGAAAAAAAAGATATGCAAACCGCTTACACGGAGGGAACTTAGGGGTCTATTTACTAAGCCTTGGATGGAGATAAAGTACCAGCCAATCAGCTCCTGTCATTTTTCAAACCCAACCTGTAACATGGCAGTTAGGAGCTGATTGGCTGCTACTTTATCTCCATCCAAGGCTTAGTAAGTAAGTAATGTCGCAAGGATGTCGGTACAGGCTGTTACATACCTGTTCTGAATTAGAGCAATCACTTGGGAGTATGTCTTGCCAATGACACTTTCACCATTCACCTTAATGATTCTGTCCCCTAGGATAACAGAAAATAAATATTACAGACCTTTATAGAAATAGTAATATTTTGCAGAAATGTTACAAACCACAATGGAGATTATTCTAGAAAGGTGGAATTACAAAAATATGGATTTAAACTTCTATTTTGTTACTTATAAACAACCCAATGTTGTAATGAAATCACAAAACACAATGATAATAAACAAGCATTATTCAATATAAAGAATAGATTAAAAAATACAACCTCAAAACATAAACTAGGCTTGCTATATATACCTGGACCCTGTAAATTATGTGAGCTGAATTAAAGAAATCTTAGTTTCCCTATTGAAGAAGACTGGCGAGTGCGTTCCTGGTCACTTTTTCTATGTTTGAGACAGCTTCTGGAGGGAACTGATCTCTGGCCATTGCACCCCAGCAGTTGTGACAGTTCAGTATGCGAGTGCAACTTCTCTAGATAGAGAGATATATATATATATATATATATATATATATATATATCTCTCTAAGTACAGCTGTCAAAGGGCCCGATATAGACCTGACTGCATTTCTGTATCCACACACAGATTCTCAATTATCAGGAATCTGTGGCTGCATAAGGTCCATTCTGTGCATAATGGGCCTTGCGATTCTGCCCGCACTTCCCTTCTGCCACTGCCCATTGAGGGGGTGGGAAAGGGGCAGGGGGAGGCCTGCGTTCCCAGAAACAGGGGCGTGTCAACCCGTTTACTGCGAGGGGAGATCCAGGGGTCTGCGTGTTACCAAACAGAAGGGCAAATGTATTAAGGCCGGAGAAGTGATAAAACAGTGATAAGTGGAAGGTTATCACTTTCCACATATTTAGAGAGGCCAATCCCAGGCATCGGCATTGAAAAAAGGTCAATCCTGGAATTCCTGGGACTGGTTTGAAGACCCGCCCACCCCAGCACAGCCCACACAAATACTCACCATCGTAGGTGGGAACCAGGCTCGCGGGTGGCAAGGTGCGGTCTGGTGGAGCAGGCGGCTGGAGGCAGATTCACCATCGTGGGTCGCAAGGCTCGCGGGTGGCGAGGTGCGGTCCAGGCAGCAGACTGCGCAGCATGAGCTCTGACATGTCACACTGCGCAGTACACACTGCCGGGTGCACGGGGAGCTGGGCAGTGTCTGAGCCTCCTGAGGATGCTCAACGCTGCCCGACAATGGGGCAGGTATTCTGCAATCCCCGGGATTGGAGCTTCCAATCCCGGGTTTGAATCCCAGGTATTTTTTGGCCTAAATACCGGGATCTCGATTCCGGGACTGGCCTCCCCTACACATATCGCAGCTTTAACACTTCTCCAGGCTTAATACACCTGCCCCAGCCATGCTGACCTCACAGCGCCCGCTTACATTGGTCAGCTGAGTAAGCTGGAGCTACGTTGGATACCAGCTTGCTGTTTTGGCCGCAGTGCTGTGATTGCAGCTACATGCAGAAGGTGTCTCCTCTACGGAGACGTCTCCTACATGTCCTTCCTTCAGTTTGAGCGGAAATGCAATCAAGCCCAAAGATATTACCATGTGAAATCACTATCAAACTGTTGTCTAATCAGAAATTCAAGCTACAATTCAAGATAGCATTCTTTCAAAGCGGGGAGCAGCAGCTGGGGCTAAGCTGCTTAGCAAGTGTAACCACAGAGATGAAGAGTTATCAAGCATTATGTATGCATTTAATGCTTGATAACTCTTCCTGTGGGGCATGCACACAGAGAGATCCATGCTTAAAATCTAAGCAATCTAGTCAGATCTCTCCGTGTGTATCCCCCTTTATTGTATGTCACAAACTGGGAACACTACACATGGGCAGTTACAGATGGGTCCACGGTTATCTTGGCTAGTTTGCTGCGCCTAGTCACAACATGGTTTATTAACATAAACCCTTCATCTATTGTTCTCAGCTGCAATACAATACAGAGAACAATACAGCAGGGGATTAAGTCATTACAGCAGGGGATTAAATCCGACTGCCCAATCTCAGTTAATCCTATTAAAGGTCAAGATAAACATGGAACCATCTGTACATCACTTCCGCATACTGTACAATGACACAAGTAATACAAATAAATTCTAGAACAATAAGCAATCTGGAATTTATGCGAGTCCCATAAAAGTGACTCGGAGCTAGGAATCACAACACATACATACTGTATCACGCCAACACATAAATGGTGAATACCGCAAGCTGACTATTCATACAAAAAGCAAGATAATGGGGAGGTTAATCGGAAGTCGTGTTCCCAGGCAGATACAGGTGGGGCAGCATCAGACCAAAGGTAAGAACTTACCATTTCACTGTGTGTTTTAGAGTTCAAGGGATCATTTCAAATATATATATTTTTTTTATTTTAACCATTTCATCTTCACACTAAAATAAACCCTAAACAGTTATTTAACAAACTACAACAAAATAAAAAAGAATCCACAATTTCTGCGTTTACTAACATTAAAACACAAGGACACCGGCTCGCTGTGAGGACAGGATAGTTCCTTGTTTTGTCTGCATCCTAAATGGATGTTGTACAATGCCTGTTATACACTGTGTATCCTTGTGAAACACAAGTGGGGTACAAAAACACTGCATATGATGCCAGATTTAGCCAAAGAAAAAGTGTGCCTATCACCAACTGTACTCACTGTAATGGGAAACCAACTGCATAGGTGACCAGGGGAACCCTGGGATGCAAGAATCCAGGGCAGGGAGTACTACCCATAGGACATCACAGGCCTGGTGGCCAGTTAGGCCGTCTTAGACCTGGATGGCTTCAAATCGGAAAGCGGTTAAAATAGCGCTAGTCTGGATGACGGCAGTCACAATGCCGACGACGGTGAATCCCGACTAGTGGTGGAATACCGGCGCCACAGTCTATTCTCCCTCTGTGGGTGTCCATGACATCCGCAGCGAGCCTGCAAGGGGCTTTCTAGCACTCGCCCAGCTGCCGGCATTACAGCAGACGGGATCCTGCTGCCGGGATCATGACGGATCCCATCCGCCGGCATTTTATACTGATTCCTCCAAATCTATGGGAGCTTTAACTCTGACCACCTCATCTGGGAAGCCATCAGACTGCTCTAACTGTTCCCCAGAGGATCATCTCAGTACTAGTGTCAAACAGCCAGACTACAATATGCATGAGCAATTTATTCAGAATGCAGGGGACAGCTATTTCCATGGGCATCATAAATAACTGCATTCTAAAGTAATCAGTGGCACTATTGACCGAGGCATAATCAGGGCCAACAAGCTGGGGAATGGACCATAAAGCATCATCCAGATTATAGTGAATTCTCCACGGTAACGGGGGTTGTGCAGTTAAAGTAAAGCCCACACGGTTTGGTTTTAATACCTGTGCAGCACTGATTGATTTGTGTATTTGCTGGGTCTGTACATCCGTGTGTCCATGCAGTTCTCCTGCCTCTGTAATACACAGTATTGCAGTATGAGGTTATATGTCTCAGCACATCTGCAGTGCCAGGAGGATGGCATGAATGACTGAACCAGCTCTCAGGACAGATTACCAATAGACGTTTGTCTATTAATTATAGAAACAGAGAGTAAGCCACAGATGCGGTGATCCTAAGAGATCTGCAATAATGTGACCACTGCAAACACTGTGTAATAATAGTCTCGGTGGCATTTTTAACACGTCACTAGAACCTAGGGTAGGCCAAATGTTGGGTCATCTTACAAAACAACAAAAGCCAAAAGATACACTTTAAAAACATTGGTCGCAGTGTGGGAACAATTAGGTGCAAGCTGGCTTGTGCAAGCCACTTTCATGGCAAATTTACAGTACGAGCTGTATTTGCATTCCAAACTCACATTGCTTTTTCAGAGGAAATTCACGTTTTTTTTGTGCGCTCCAACTGAGGGTGTAAAATGGGAAAACATTTTAAGGTAAAAATGTTGGGACTTGCTGCAGAACCCCCTTGCAAACCCCCCTCCCTCTCCCCAATTACTAATTAGGCATTTGGAAGTTTTAAGTTATCTAAATTGAGCAAATAATTACAGGTCATTTTTTCTTATGAATCCCAAATTTAAAGTAAAAAAAAAATAATCTCAATTTTTTTTTTTACATTTTTCTTCAGAATTTAAAGTCACCTAAAATTACTTCAAAAGCACATTTTTTTAAATTTTTTTTAATTTTTTGCTTCCTTTGTAATTAAAAAAAATTCCATTGTTAACAAATGCATACATTAGTCATTTGACACCTTTTAAAAGACTCCAGTACTTCATTTATGCCCACTAACAGACTATATGATTCCACTGACAAAGTTGTCACTGTTTTGGTGTCCAGGAAGGTCTCCCCACTTTTCCATCCAGATTGCATTTTGTAGAAATGTGCACCTCCTTTGCAGTGACTACCACAAATAGGTATTTCTAATTGGATCTCACAGTTCTTGGAAACGCGCACTCGTACGAAGTCTACGAGCTTCATGAAACAAACTCGCACCTAACTGGATTCACTCCTGTACTTGAAAGAATGCTCTCCTAAACATTAATCTATCATACATACCATGTGATCTAAGTCATGTGACACTGCAGCATCATTGGTACAACTCACACAAAGGATGTGAGAATCACACAGGCCTATTTCCGAAGGCTAATTTGTATGAAATTATAGCAAATAAAGTACCTGTACATAATCCTGCTCCATGAGCCGGACCGCCTTCCTTAACTTGTTTCACAAATATGGTGTCCATTGGCTCCAACCTGTTTCTTTGCCTCCCTGCAGGAAGAAATGATGCTTACGTTAAACAAACTGACTTTCTAGCAGTTTTTTTATTAACATATAAAAGACAATAAGCGTGTTTAAAATATATAATAAATGAAGAAAACTATTTCCAAATACACATTTACTTTCTGGTCAAAAACAACAGGGAAGACAGATGACCGAAACACACCTGAATTATTACAGGAGTTCTTTTTCTGAAAGTAGAAAACTTTTGGTGAGATTCATTTAGGTGCGGGGTTTGCAGTGCTGGGAAAAGCTCCAGGTTTTACTCCTCGGAACTATTCAATTATTTATCCTGTCCCCTGTGAGAACAATCCTGCTTTTGGGGATTAGAGCGCAGTGTTCCCGCAGCTAACTAAATCGGGCACCGTGTTCAATCAGATGCAGGGAAAACTCTGCACCTAATTGCATCTTTCCATTAGGGTAAATTCCTAAAGTATAGGAAGTATATTAAAAATATATTCACCACAAAGTTGTGTAGATAAGTTAATACCATTGGACAGCCGTGATCCACGTGGGTGTGGTATGTTATGCATATTCAGAATGCAGGCATGAATGTTACAGATGTGTCCTCATATATCCAGCCTCAAGACGCCATACCCCGTGGAAACTCTGCTAATGTGGGGAGTCTTTTTTTTTTTTTAATGCAAAAATGCGTTTTAGGCGCAACACAATACCAATAGTACGCACTAAGAGACTGTGCTGATTAATTTGATATGACACTTGTATATTGTGTGTGACAGAGTCTGTATACAGAGCACAACGGAACTTGTATTGGAAAAAAGCTGCAGCTGCTACATTGTAGCACTTCCTGACCAATCCTAGAATAGTGAGAGGGGATCTGAAACCCAAGTTGGAATTATAGAATCTTAACTAAGATTTTCCAATGAAATATTACAATGACAACAAAAGCTGGGCAGCATGTTGGTGGAGTGGTTAGCAATACATTCTCACAGCCCTGAGATCATGAGTTTAATTCCTGACCCTACATGTGTGGAGTTTGTATGTGTTCCACGTGTTTTTGTGAGTTAAACTCACTCACACACTCACAAACAATACTGGACTTCTACCAAAAATGTGATAGCGAATATAGATTGCAAGCTCTGTTGGGTCAGGGATGGATATGAATGACAAAGCAGCTTTTTAAAAGCATATTTCAGTTTGTGCGCAATATAAACGCTAACAATAAATAAACGGTGATTGCAATTTAAATTAAGATGCAATAAAGCTTTGAAAAGTAAAGCTGGAAAATCAGAATACGTTTATCTAACAAAAAAAAATAAGGCTGTAGTTCATAAACTGATAAAATGACAAGATCATATAGTAATTTATGTAACCCTATTAGCAAATCATGTGTAACAAGGTGCCGTTATCTGTGGTGTGCAATGGATTTGAGAAAAGAAAACAATGAACGTACGGATCACGATCAGCACAATCTCACCATATACGTACATACATGTGTCAGCCGAATCTGCCGACACAGGTAAATAGGAGTTACTCGCACTCAAAGGGGGGCTGGCGTAGTTTCATTAAAATGTACCTCTCTTACTTATGGCATCCTGTGAGCGGGAAAAGCTAAAGGGGGGGTACACACGGAGAGATCAGTGCTTAAATTCTAAGCAATCTGACTAGATTGCTTAGAAGTTAAGCACAGATCTCTCCGTGTGTATGCCCCTCAGCGATAGCGAAGTGCAGCCCCGCGTGTCGCTATATCGCCGGTGCTAGATTGCCCTGCATGCAGACACAATCTAGCAGGTCACTCATGTCACCACTGGGTGAAATGAGCAGTGGCCCCCCGTCCGCCCTCCTCGCGCTGTGCTGAGCAGGGGGAGAGATGTGTGCTGAGCGATCACGGATAGATCGTTTAGCACACAACTCTCCCCGTCTGTACAGAGCTTAATACCTCCGTCTCAGAATATGCAGAAAGTAATTCTGTCAGTTTTTCCTTTTTAGTTATGGCTAGAAGGGTGAGGGATGCGAGACACAAATGAATGAGTGCTATTTTATGTCACAGAAACTGCGTAATTGTGGTAGTGGTGGCTGTAAAAAGACGTGTATTGTATAATGGGCAGAGTGACAGTTTATTAAGAGGGAAATCCAATTACCCGCAGTACATTACTGCAGGTAATATCACCCGGAGCTATCCTATTAGCCCTGATAAACCTAGGCTTATCAGGGATTGTGTCACCTGCATCAGTGCAGCGGTGTACCAGGCATTGGCTCCCCTGACTGCTCCAGCTCCTCCGATGGTAGTGACAGCTCCCCATCACATGACCCCCACATGGCTGGGGCACCTAGGTGCAGGGGAAGAGAGGTAATGAAGAGCGGAGGATGTGAGGCATGGGTCTAAGTGCCCACCCTGCCGTCCCTGGCTGCTGCACTGACTGGAGGGGTCGTGTTATGGCTTATCTGGGAAGGTGAAACAAAATCACTGATAAGTGTTGGCTTTTCGGATCTCCAGTGGCGAAAACACACAGCTTTCACTGAACCTGTGTGTTTCTGCATGAAAAAAAAACAACATTATCCTAAATGACTGGTTCTGGCAAACCCCCAGATGACAACAATAAGAGTGTCCAATAAATGGAATCCCAGTACATATACTTCATTAGAATACAGATTAATAGTGTGGATCAAAACAGGTTGTTGAAAAATGGCTAAAAGCAGCGTGTTTCCTCCGTATGTAATGTTGTGCGTGTGTAAGTATGTGTGACTCCACACGTGCAGTGTCACCCCACTCCCCCAGAGCCAGCAACTGGAAGAACTACATCTTCCAGCAGCCCCCTCCCCAGTGGGAAGATGGAAGGGAGAGCATGATGGGGCTTTCAGCGCTGAAATTTTTTTTGTTTACATTGGATACCGCGGGTAACGGGAGCATGTATACCCATGGTAATACAAAATTGGGCGTGAGGTACGCAAGGTTTTTTACCTCGCTTCCAACTGAATTACGACTATACAGAGGAAATTATTCTAGCCAGAGGGGCAGCATGTGACCCATTTGAGGGCTGCCACTAGCAAACAATTATCTTCTAATTTTATTTTCAACATATCACATTATCCTTGGGGTCAGTACAGAGCACCAGCCAGGCAGGACAGGGAAAATACTTCACTCTATTACAGAATAATTTGGGGTTAACTACTGTATCCATATTTTTTTTATTAGAAGAAGTCAATTGACCCGTGAGTAATGGTTAATTATTTGATAAAATGTTCAGTTTGCGAAATTAAGGTTTCTTTATTCATTCCCGTCTTCTTTTCCCAAAAAGGGTGTTCCACTGTAATTTCAGATACCAGATTGATTTGTAAGCCTCAGGTAGACTTCTGTCCGCTAATTAGTATCATATTTCAATGGCTTTCTTAATGAGGAAGAATTATACAATGTCCAAAATATACCAGGTTATTGGGTACATTACTGAATAGTTGGACTCTTTACAAAGTACAAGAAAAATGTGATGGTTGTAACCTAAGGGTTTTTGTTTTTTTTAAAGTGAAAACCGGTTTCCTTTGAAGGTACACCTGTCCTCATTACCTCATTAGTATAATAATTATTTCCATTAATGTTAAGAGTCACTTTCCAGATATTAGGGAAAGGTTCCTCTTTCATCTATCTGTTCTATAGCAGCCACCCGTGCATCTAGGATGTTCCAATACAGCTATTTCACCTTACACAAGGTTACAATCATTATTCCTTCTTGAACATTGTTCTCTGTCATGAAAACATGAAGGACACAAACAGTTGCAATACTTCACTGATACAATTTCTCTCATAACGTCTGACAATTATCTGTAAGGCAGTGCTCCGGCCACACCACATTCCTGGGATGCCGGAATACTCTCACAGGCTACACACACATTTCTGAAATAGGTAGAATGTCACAGAATGTCATATTCTCAGTCTCCGCTGCAGATAGTGGCTCTGTGAGGGTATTTCACGGTCTTACAAATGTTATTATAACCCAAGCCCTATATACATCTACAAGGAAACTCTGCTTTAAGAATATTTTAATCACTGCAGTACACTGCACAGTAAACGATCAAAGGTCATTTCTAAGTTACTTATGAAAAAAAGACAAAATCAACTCCCTTAAAGGAGAAGGGACTTCTGGGTAAATCTATTTCCACGACCGCATTCGGAAACTGTACTCACAGGGTTTTTAAAGAAAGACACAGGCTTGTGCTGACACAGAGCCATCATCTGCCGACAGATCTGTTTTAGATGGACCTCAGCAGTGCAGGGCTGGATTATACCCAGAAGTCACTTTATTACAGGTTGAGTATCCCTTATCCAAAATGCTTGGGACCAGAGGTATTTTGGTTATCGGATTTTTCCGTATTTTGGAATAATTGCATACCATAATGAGATATCATGGTGATGGGACCTAAGTCTAAGCACAGAATACATTTATGTTACATATACACCTTGTACACACAGCCTGAAGGTAGTTTTAGCTAATATTTTTTATAACTTTGTGCATTAAACAAAGTGTGTCTACATTCACACAATTCATTTATGTTACACATACACCTTATACACACAGCCTGAAGGTCATTTAATACAATATTTTTAATAACTTTGTGTATTAAACAAAGTTTGTGTACAGTGAGCTATCAAAACACAAAGGTTTCACTATCCCACTCTTACTCAAAAAAGTCCGTATTTCGGAATATTCCGTATTTCGGAATATTTGGATATGGGATACTCAACCTGTATTTGCAATTGAATACTATAATACCCCTTTCACACCACACAAATAACCCGGTTCATTACCGGGTTGATACGAGTCACTGTGCGGTGTGAAAGGGGTCAGTCCACAATTCCTGGGTCGCCTGACCTGGTATTTCAACCCGGGAATAAAGAAAGGTTATTCCCGGGTTAGGTGCAGAGTGAAAGGGTTGCCGGGTCGATGCGACCCGGGACCCGTTCCCAGTATAGGCAGAGGCAGCGTAGAGATGATCTCATCTCCCAGTGCCGCCTCCGCACCCGCCCCCAATGGCAACCCGACCCAGCATATTGCCGGGTCGGGAAGCCATTGTGAAAATGTCTAATGTCGGGTTGAACCCAGGTAGTACCCGTTTCCAAATCCCAGGTGCGACCCAGCATTGCGATCTGAAAGCGATATTACTCAACCTAACCTCACTTTTATAGCCAATTGATGAATCAATGAAATCAAACTCTGCACACTTGTGACTAAAGCTGCTGAACAAACAAGACTGTAGGTGTAGAATACTATAAACTGTGCAGTGTCACACCGTGGGGGGAAGTGTATCAGCTCTTCTAAAGATTGGAGAAGATGACAAGTGGAGACGTTAGCAACCAATCAGCTGCTAGCTAGCATTTCTACTGCGGGGGACACTGGGCTCCACAAGTCTGGACAATGGGGTGTAGAGTAGGATCTTGATCCAAGGCACCAACAGACTCAAAGCTTTGACTGTTCCCAGAACGCGCAGCGCCGCCTCCTATATCACCCCTCCTCCCAGCACAGGAGCTCAGATTTGTAAGTTGGTGCTGCAGTAAGCAGGCACTTAACAGAAGGGCTGCTCCAGGCAGCCCTAAGAAAGGCTTTTTATCTGAAGAAAAGTGAAGACTTCAGGGCAGCAGCAGTGGTAAATGTCTTGTGACATTCTCTGCTGCAGCTCCAGCTCTCCCCAGCGGCGCTGTACACTCCCGAGCCCTGGTTGCCGGGTACCTACAGCGGAGGCTCCGGTTTACTTCACGTTAGGCACACACGGCGGGCGCCACGCTTCAGGAGGTGGTAAGTGGGTCCCGCTCGCAAGACCCGGTCTTTATCGCGATTCGGCGCGGTCAGTGGGAGGCGGGCCGCGCGCGCTGGCGGTGGATACAGGCAAGCCCACTAGATCACCAGGGCATGGGCGCAGGTCAGCTTTTCTCTCAAAACCGATTTTAATATCGCCCACAGTACCCGGTGGTTTTGCCAGCAAGGGGGATAAGGCTTAGACCTGAAGCCCCTCCCCCAGGACGCCATTTCCCGCAAATGTTCCCGGTCTGGAGCTGCATATCTGTCTTTTCCTCACTCCCAGTCAGTGTCTGCGGCGCCATTATTCCTCAGCTCACTGTTTCTGGGACTGCTTGGGCAAATCCTCCTATGTAAAGCCGCCTGGTTGTCAGCGCTGTGACTTTACATGACACTTAAGTATTCTACCTGCCTTTTTAGTCAGTGATAGTTAAGAAAGAGTGCATTTAGTCAGGGTTTTATAGTACAATTATGATGATATACATCCAGTTCTTACTGTGTACTGTTATATTTACTGTTATATAGCTGTGTAAGCTAGTCCAGTGCAGTATTATTGCAGTATTATTGTCGGTAAAATAGTAGTATTGTCAGTAAAATAACCTCTGCATTGTACAAACTGTGACCTTCTGTGTGTGCATTTGATAGCTGACTGTTGTCCATCTCGTGTCTTTCACTCAACTTGCTATCCCTATATTCTATAACCTGAGGGGGCTTGGTGCGTCAGGTGTTATCTAATATAGGATTTTCACAAAGATATACTGTATTAAGGGGGGTACTCACAGAGCGATATTCTAAGCAATCTGACTAGATTGCTTAGAATATCGGCAGGATCGCTCCGTGTATAGCCCCCTCGGCGATAGCGATGCGCGGCCCCGCACATCGCTATCGCCGCTGCTAGATTGGCCTGCATGCAGGCCAATCTAGCGGGTCGCTCACTTCACCCGCTGGGTGAAGTGAGCGGCCCCCCCGTCTCCCCCCGCACGCTCAGCACAGATCGCGCTGTGCTGAGCGGCAGGAGAGATGTGTGCTGAGCGGTTCGCTCAGCACGCATCTCTCCTTGATCGGCCCGTGAGTACTGGGCTTTACGTATTTTTCTCTGTGATTTGGTCACCATATCTCTCCTTTATCTCTGCTAGTGCTGACTACACTGCGCAGGGGTTTGGGATATTGTGCTGCTGATAATTGTACTGTGTTACCTCATACTGCAAGTTATATCATGTCTGCTTCTGAGGGTAACAGTTCTGGGGCGGAACACACTGCTGGTGTTGCTGAAGCCACAGGCACATATGAGGAGATTATAGCAGCTGTGGGCTCTGGTTCTGGGGGCTCCTTGCCCCCCAGTGGGACTGTGGCAACGGGGGCACATACTGACCCACCGTGGGCCGCTTTTTCTACGCTTCTGCATACGCTAATTCATAAACTAACACCCCCTATGGGATCCCCAATGCCGGTACAACCGTATGTGGTCCCTGCAGCTAACCCGCCGTGGGCGGACGATTTATCTGCTCAATTAAAGAAGTTGAACCAGTCCTTGACTACTAAAAAGTCTGACTAACGCTCGCCTAAGTCCAAGAGGTCCTCTAAGCGAGCGCTCGTCTCCTCACAATCCACTGCTGTCACTGACACCTCGTCTGATGAAGACAGCACATACACTGACCCCACAGGTTCTGACTCAGATACGGCTGATGGGGAGGGTAGTTCACATGTGGATGTTCCTGATCTTGTGGAGGCTATTAAGTTAATTCTGCAGATTACAGATGATCCTGAGCCACCCATGCCTCCTAAGAAACCAGATAGGTTAAAGCATCAGAAGGTGGTTAAACAGGTTTTACCTTACTCTGATCACCTAGTGGATATACGTCAGGAACCCTGGGAAAACCCGGGTACAAAGTTTGTGCCTCAAAAGAAGATGCTGGCTCGCTATCCCCTCGCGCCATAGCGGTCTAAGAATTGGGAAACACCTCCTCCAGTGGACTCATGTGGCTAGGCTGGTGGTTTCCTCAGCTCTACCGGTCACTACCGTCACGTCTCTGAATGAGCCTATGTATAAATGCGTGGAGGGTTGTCTAAAAGCGATTTACACCCTCACGGGTGCTGTACAAAGGCCCACTATTGCAGCTTCATGGGCTGCTGAGGCTATTGAAGCATGGGCCTTGGAGTTAGAAGCTGAAATCTCCTCTGACCATGCTAGACAATGCTTGTCATATATTGTCACAGCTTCTCGATATATTAAAGAGACGGCTTCTGAAGCCGGTATCCTGGCAGCAAAGGCCTCTACTACGTCAGTCCTGGCTCACCGGATATTGTGGCTGAGATCCTGGTCTGTGGATCTGGACTCTAGAAAAAACCTGGAGGTACTCCCTTTCAAGGGAGATATTCTGTTTGGGGAGGACTTAAATAAGATAGTGGCTGACTTGGCTACGGCTACCTAATACCGCTCCGTCTGTGTCGAAGGCTAAAGGTACGTCCTTTTGCCCCTTTCATCCTTCAGGTAAAGCAAAAGGTCAGGTGTACCTTAAGCAGGCCCGCACTTCCAAACCTGGTAAGCCAAAGCCCAAAAGAGCCTGGGCTGCCCGTCAGCCAGCTGCCAAGACCGATAAGCCTGCCGCATGACGGGGCGGGCCTCCCCCTGGGGCATCCCAGGGTGGGGGGCCGGCTTCTAGGGTATACCCAGGAATGGTTGAAGACCACTTCAAATGCGTGGGTAGGGGAAGTCGTCACTCGAGGTTACGCCATTGTCTTCAAAAACCGACCCCCTCATCGATTTTGCCAGACAGACGTCCCTTTGGACCGGACAAAGACAAAAACTCTACACTCGATGGTACAGACCCTCCTGGATACAGGAGTCGTAGTACAGGTGCCTCTTGCTCAGAGGGGCCGGGGGTACTATTCTCCGCTGTTTCTAGTCCCGAAACCGAATGGGTCCTCCCGGTCCATTCTCAAACTCAAGGCATTGAACAGGTTTGTGAAGATTTCCAAGTTCCGTATGGAAACCCTTCGATCTATAGTTCTGGCCTCGGAACCTGGGGACTACATGGTCTTCCTGGACATACAGGATGCTTACCTGCATTCCGCGAGTCTTTACCAAAGTTATGGCGGTGATGACGGTGGTACTCCGCCGTCAACGGGTCAGGATACTGCCGTATCTGGACGACTTGTTAATCCTGGTAAATTCCCCAGATCTTCTCCTGTGTCATCTGGATATGACGGTCCGGTTTCTACAAGCCCAAGGGTGGCTCATCAACTGGAAGAAATCCTCCCTGGTCCCTGCTCAGAGCATGGTGCACCTGGGAGCGCTGTTGGACACTCACAACCAGAGGTTGTTCTTGTATCAGGAGAAAGTCCTGAAGCTTCAGGACAGGATTCGTTGCTTCCTTTCTCGTCCGCAAGTGTCGATACATTCGGCAATGCAGGTGCTGGGCCTCATGGTGTCAGCATTCAACATGGTGGAGTATGCTCAATTCCATTCTCGCCCCCTCCAGAGGCTGATTCTAACCAAGTGGGACGGCCTGCCTCACCGGATCAGGTATCAAATGATCTCATTGACTCCGGAGGTCCGTCTGTCGCTGCTCTGGTGGCTCCAGGACCAACAATAGTGCAGGGGCCGTCCCTTCTGGATATCCAACTGGGTCCTGTTGACGACAGATGCCAGTTTAAGAGGTTGGGGCGCGGTGATGGAGCAGCACTCCTTACAGGGTCGGTGGACCAAGGAGGAATCTCTCCTCTCAATCAACATTCTGGAATTGCGGGCGGTCTTCAATGAGTTGAACCTGGCCCAGCATTTAATTCAGAACCGTCCTGTTCAAGTACAGTCGGACAACGCCACCACAGTGGCTTACATAAATCATCAAGGCGGCACTCGAAGCCGTTTGGCAATGAAGGAAGCCTCACGGATTCTACAGTGGGCAGAACGCCATCTACCGGCAATATTCATTCCGGGAGTCCTGAATTGGGAAGCAGACTTTCTCAGTCGTCAGGACGTGCATGCCGGCGTGTGGGGCCTCCATCCAGATGTGTTTCAACTCCTCGTGGAAAGGTGGGGTCTTCCAGATGTGGATCTGATGGCGTCTCGACACAATCACAATGTTCCGGTCTTCGGAGCAAGGACAAGGGATCCTCAAGCAGCATTCGTGGATGCGCTGGCGGTGCCGTGGAGGTTTCGGCCGCCGTACGTGTTACCTCCCTCCGGTGTCACTCCTGCCCAGGGTAGTTCGGAAGTTCAAGCAAGAAAAAGGAAATCTGCTGCTCATAGCTCCGGCGTGGCCCAGACGGCACTGGTTCTCAGACCTGCAAGGCCTATCGACAGAGCGTCCACTTCTACTTCCACAACGCCCAGACCTCCTCGTTCAGGGCCCTTGTGTCTACCAGGCCTAGCCCGGCTATCTTTGACGGGAGTGGCTCTTGAAGCTTCCGTCTTGAGGGCTAAAGGGTTTTCTGAGGCGGTCATTCAAACTATGTTGCGGGCCTGGAAACCGGCTTCTGCTCGGATTTACCATAGGGTCTGGCATTTATACTTTGGTGCGCATCTAACAATTATGACGCTTCCAAGTTTAGTACAGCCAAACTTTTGGCTTTTCTGCTGCAGGGCCTAGATTTAGGCCTGCGTCTGGCCTCCTTCAAGGTTCATATTTCTGCCTTGTCGGTGTGGTTTCAGAGAAAAATTGCGACTTTACCTGGTGTTCATACTTTCATTCAGGGTGTGTTGCTTATCCAACCTCCCTATGTCCCGCCTGTGGCTCCTTGGGACTTGTCGATGGTTTTGGAGGCGTTGCAGGAGCCTCCATTTGAACCTCTTGGTTCAGCTGACCTTAAGTGGCTTTCCCTTAAGGTGGTGTTCTTGCTGGCTATTGCTTCTGCTAGAAGAGTGTCGGATCTGGGTGCCTTGTCTTGTAGTTCCCCATATCTGATTTTTCACCGTGACCGGGTGGTTCTTAGGACTCGTCCCGATATTTACCTAAGGTGGTCTCTTCGTTCCACCTTAATCAGGAGATTGTGGTTCCAGCCTTTGTCTCTCCTGATTTGTCTCCCAAAGAGCGGTCTTTGGATGCGGTACGGGCTCTCCGTATCTATGTGAAGAGAACTGCTTCTATTCGAAAATCTGATTCTCTCTTTGTTTTGTTTGCATTTCACAAACGTGGCTGGCCTGCTCACAAGCAGACCCTGGCCAGATGGATTAGAATGGTGATTGCACATGCTTATGTGAAGGCTGGTCTGTCAGCTTCTGCTCACATTACGGCCCATTCTACTTGGTCTGTTGGACCTTCTTGGGCGGCCCACCGCGGTGCGACCCTTGATCAATTGTGCAAGGCAGCTACGTGGTCCTCCGGGAACACGTTCATAGGGTTCTATGCCTTCGATACAGCCGCTTCCCAGGATGCTTCCTTTGGACTCCGGGTTTTTGTGCCCGCTACAGTGCGTCCCCTCCCATAAGGAACTGCTTTAGGACATCCCCATTGTCCAGACTTGTGGAGCCCAGTGTACCCCGCAGCAGAAAACGAGTTTTATGGTAACAACTTACCTTTGTTAAAACTCTTTCTGCGAGGTACACTGGGCTCCACAAGGCGCCCACCCTGACGCACTTAGCTTCTTTGGGTTGATATGGCATTAGCCGCTGACACTTCTCTTGTCGTGAGAGTGTGGTGTATGTGGCTACTAACCGTTGTCGTCTCTTTTCCTGCTACTGCATTGGGCTGGTTAACTAAAACTGAGCTCCTGTGCTGGGAGGCGGGGTGATATAGGAGGCGGCGCTGTGCATTCTGGGAAGAGTCAAAGCTTTGAGTCTGTTGGTGCCTCGGATCAAGATCCTACTCTACACCCCATTGTTCAGACTTGTGGAGCCCAGTGTACCTCGCAGAAGAGTTTTAACAAAAGTAAGTTCTTACCATAAAACTCGTTTTATCAAGTGTGTTCTATAAAATGATAGGTAGAAGCGGATTAGTTGCTATGGGCAACCACTTGACTCTTTAGAAGGCTTCAGACATCTCTCTCCGAGTCTCCTATTGGCTGTTATAGTTATACGTGCTAACCGGAGCATCTCTGACTTCAGCTGGTGACTACGGTCTCCCTGGAGTGTCTGTAAGACTTAAGGGGGGGTATGTAAAACCCAACGCTTCTGATCACTTGTATGCCCGATATTTCAAATGCTGTTACCAGCAAGACTTAGCCGTGTAAAAGCGTTGCCGTTTTAAATACTGTGCATAGACACGATGAAAGGCTCTGAGTCTTACAACTCAACGCTTTGTAAATAAACTCTTCAAGTCTCTGCCTGCGGTCCACCTGGGCTCACTGATGGTAAGACACACAATGGTCAGTCATTTTTTCGCAAAGGGATAGAGTAGTGGCTCCATCACCGAATTAACTAGTTTGTTACTGATGTGGCTATTCAGGCTTTAGATCCACTGGTGTGTCTGGTTTACTAAATGCTAATGTACAAAGTCCCAGTTCCTGTGTAAAGGTATTAGTTGGTAGATGCCAGGTTGGGGGGAAAGTAGTCCTAGAGATTAATAGCAGCCACCCTGAGGTTACGTAAAAGAGTTTAAAACATTCTTCTTATTATTACTTAAACTATTATTCTTACAGGTCCATTACAATGGGTGGGGGCTTTTCTTTCAATGGTGGCATATGTCATCCACAGACCCAGACGTTTCAATGTATACAAGGCAGGGTATGTAAGTGTTCATCATCCGGTACCCTGTTTAATACAGCTACCAGTCTATGGCATTAGTCTGCGCTAAGACTCTCCTCTGAAGCTCTGGGGCTGATAACATCAGAGCATATAGAAGTGCTGCTTTTATGTGTATGAAGGCCTACATGCTCTGGGCCAGTCAATAAAAGCTTGGCAATGGCCGTATACTGTGGCTGTTGTTACATTTCCCTACGCTGGTACTCAATAAAGCCAGGATCTGACTCTGGTTTGAAATACAAAGCCAATTTTAGTATTACTCAATTTTAACTGGTTCAAGCCTTATTTTTCCTGCTCCAACGTGTTGCCCTAGGTAAAACACCTCTGCAAAGCCTATACGGTACCTGTAAGATAGTCCGTCACAATTCTTGGATCCGGGTGAGCACCCTGGTGAAGTTTTCCAGGTGTTCGTCTAAGAAGTACTGTATCACCTTTGTATGGTCAGTAAAATCCAAAAACACCCCACCAGAATGTGATTCTTTATGTGCTAGAGCTTGGTTGCAGCATTCATTTCTCCTTCCAAGAAGCATCACCGTAAATTCAAACAACCCAAATGGAATCAATATTTTTAATACTGTGTCTGTCCGGTCCACTGCACTGTGGAGACTGGCTGAGGAAGGGTCAGTCAGTTGTGCAGTCCATGTCCCACAAGACGACCCCTTAATTTTAAAACCACAGCAATTTTATATATCTGCATCAGCTCAGCTGACAATGGAGTCCTGAACAGCAGCTAAACAACTCTCCAGGAACCTAAGATTCCTGTGATACCATCATCCCACAAAAGACTGATCAGGAGAATTTAGCGTTTGTGTGTTCATAATCCCCGAGTACCACTAGATGGCTCTTCTTTTCCAACAATGTTTTTACAGAAAGCTTTTGTGATGAGAGAGCATTTGTGTAACACAGCAGCCAGCAGCTTATTTAAGCCAGCAGTTTATATTACATGCTAATATAAAGCAAGTAGACTGGTCTACAAATAAAAACACACCGTTTTTAATGACTCCATTTTACATTCACTAAGCAGCAAAAAAAACACAATGGGGACGTGACCCGGAATTACATAAAATACGGCAGTAAAGTCTCTCTCGGATGTGTCCCATTCGCATGCATTTTTCTTACCGCACAGTTGGCCTAAATCATATGTGGTTGGGATTGTTGTCACTTCCTTGAAAGCAGCAGTGATAGCGCTGTACGGTGAGAGAGTCTATTACAAGTAGATGCCTCCTGCTGCAGTAGTGATCCAGCCTGCGTCATAGGACACAGAATCGGATCACTCAATCACCAATAGGCGGTTTTCCCATGGTGCCATGCAAGCCGAACATCGAAGAGGACATGAAACCTCTGTCCTATCACGGAGATCTCTGACCTCTTCCTACCTTATCAGCGGTGACACGTCTCCATTTTCACAAACTGAGGCCGTCACCGCCCCTCCCCGCCCCCCAGACAGAAGCAGACTGTCAATCACTGACAGTCTGCTGCCGCTCTGTTTCCTATGTCGCAGGACCCGTTCGCACACGTGCAGAACGGGTCCAGTGCATGCACAACGTACTGAAAACTGGCACTTTA
Source organism: Pseudophryne corroboree (assembly GCF_028390025.1). NCBI lineage: Eukaryota > Metazoa > Chordata > Amphibia > Anura > Myobatrachidae > Pseudophryne > Pseudophryne corroboree. The sequence goes on from NC_086448.1 coordinate 118,048,374, forward strand.
TAATGATGGGCACAGGATTAATTGGATCGGAATGAGGCTCAGTGTTCCATTCACTTGTTTTTGATGCAAACACATACATTAGGGAAAACTGAATTGATCTCTAATAGCCTAAAATAAACTAGTAAAACAGACCAGCAACCCACACACTTATTTACGTGCATTTGTGACACAAACCGAATACCAGAAAAACAATCCAGTTTATTTTTACCACAGTAAAGATTACCATGAATATCTGCCCAAAGAGCTATTTCCCAAATGTTTACTGGACATCATAACTAGGCATTCACATTTCATCGGACACTAACGGGGAATGCCAACTTTTACCTGATATATATGTTTGTGTATTATATGTTAAGGATTATTTGGAGAAAATTCTATTAAAACATCAGATTGAAAAAGAATCTGCCAAACGTTAAAACACTGTATCAGTGACTGAAATCTTATCGACAAACGATTACACAAGCTATATTAGGATACATTGCTCCCAGTGTGTGACCATCTTCCCTATCTGCTCCGTTCTGATGTAGGAAGCTTAGAACATTAACCACACTTAGCAAATTAATTTATAATATATATATATGGCCCCATACTTGGCATAGTCCACCAAGAATGGGCCATGCCGTCAGTGAATAAAGCCTAACAATGCAATAATTGAACAGTCGCATGGATAAGACAGTGATATGTGTCGGGATTCTCTGTAGTTACAGCACTATCATCAGTCTTCTATGTCCACCAATGCTCTGACCAGCAGCCTGGCAACCAAAAATAGTAATAAAACAGGCACTCCACAAGGGATGAAGATAATTGTGCTGTATATTGTGATGCACGAGTACAATGGTAACTGATTTAAGCACTCAAGTTAAACTATGTTGCTTTAAGGAATACAAAAGAAAGTGGCAGATGCTTTCAGACCACTAAGTGGGATTTTCCTTATAAAAACAGAATCTTCTTTAGAGGACAGGGCAAAACAAAGCACAGATCATGTTATGGACTACCAAGAACCCAAACCAGCTCTTCAACAAATATCCTATGCATACAGCAGCCGCCAGCATCCTCAGATACCAGTCACGGCTGTCTGCAAATTCACATTAATATATACACTATGGATTGTTTACTTCTCTCTGCCAAAATAAACTGCAGTGTGAAACTAAGGAAAGCATTTGTACACATTACACAATCTTAAGGGTCCTACACTTGATGCGATATTAACTACCGATATGGACTACATAGTCCATATAGGTAGAAAACATAGTGCATATCGCACCGTGTGGAAACATCTTGTGATGCCAATGCGCGGTCCCGTAGTATCGGCATCGCAAAGGAAAAGTAGACTGTGCAGGCAGGCCAATATTGACTATATCGGAGGTTCATGCTGCCGGGCAGTTCAAGGGAAATAGTATAGTCAACATCGGCGGTAGCCTGAATCGCACCGCGTGTAGCCGGCATTACATGCACTCATTTTATAATTAATGGAGAGAATGTCATTTTGAAATATGTTTCTAAATAATCAAAATCAGACTGGATTTCATGGTTTACAATGGCTAATCAGACCGCCTGAGGCGGGTCGCACATGGGAGCTCCCAGCATGCTCCCCGCCGCCACTGACTGCAACCCTGCATATTGCCGCGTTGGTGACATCGGCGGTTACGCGGAGGGGGCGGCGCTTGGAGATTACATGATCTCCAAGTGCCACACATACACAGATAGTGAGCGGGAAACGGGTCGCATTCACACCGCACAGTGAGCCGGGTTGAAGACGTGTTCAACCCTGCTCACGACCAGGGCTGAAATACCAGGTTGCGCGACCCGGTATTTCAACCCTTGCACCTTTCAGACTGCACTTGAACACGGGTTATGCGCGCTCATGTGCCAATAACCCGTGTTCAGAGGTGGCGGTCTGAAAGGGGTATTACTGATTAAACACAGAAATTTGCCTATATTCACTATCATCATCACTGGTGGTTACTCACATTACTGTCCTGTACTGCCTTGTGCTGCGACTGTGGTTTATTGCATCACCCATTATTACATTTATTCACAGAGTGCCGCAGTACTTTGCAGCACTGCACGGCTGTTTGATGCAATAAATCGCTGAATAGGGTACAGAAATGGAACAAGGCAAATTGTCCTGGTTTGGAAATATTACAGCCTAACAGGGAACTGATCCCTATTTAAAGTATAGATGAGAGGCACTTAGGAATTCCTATATGATTGGACACACTCATTATTAATACCATGTACTTATATATAGCACCACATATTCTATTGCACTTTACAATTGGGAACTTGGATGGCAGAGGAATTAGTACTATTGTGTACAATAAACATAATGGTCCGAATTCAGATGTTTTTCTGCCAGTAGCTCGCGCCCAAACGGAGCTATTCAATTGTAGCTCCGTTCGGGGTACGATGGCTGCCGGCGTCTACTTTTCAGCTCGCACCCCCCAGGGGTGGCGTGATGAAATGCGCAAAAAGTGACCCATTTGGGCGCCCAAGCAGTACTTTTCGCGATTACGCCTGTTAGTTTACTCGGGTTTTGCCGCTTTATGCTATGGGCGTGATATGCGCGATAACTGGGATCAATTGAATATCGTGCCGCAATCTCCCACTTCAGACAGTAGATCGGGAACAATAAAACAATTGAATATCGCCCAATGGATGCATTCACATTATTATTAGTAACTAATATAGCGCCAGCATATTCTGCTGCGCTTTACAATTGGGAACAAACTGTAATATAACTAGACTGGGTAATAACAGACAAAGAGGTATGAGGGCCCTGCATGCAAGCTTACTCTCTCTATAGAGAAATAGTCACTGATACACAAGGATCCGATAAGTCTTTAGTAATCCAATTAAACTGCAACACTGTCTGCTACATAAAACAATTACACTACAGGTTGATTACAAAATGTGCGATCACTGTTATTGAGGAATCTTTTTAAATCACACAAGTAAATATCTCCCATGCAGTCAGGCCCAGAGTGTTATATGCTCCTCACAGGTCATAAAGAGAAAGACACCTACTACCCTAATCTTAGCACCAACAAACCCTGGACACTCCCTGACTAGTCTGCCTTAGTCAAGTCAAACAAAACATCAGGCGTAGAAAAGGATTATGGGTTGGATTTAAATATCAAGTGTTCAATATTCTGCAGTGTAAAAGAATGGAAGACGGACCATCCATCTTACTAAAGCCTTACATGTACATATTTGAGTCTTTCATTATCAGCATTGCCATTTAAAGTAATTGACCAGAACTCACCTGCACGAGTTTCATTCTCGTCAGCCTGCAAAACATAAAAGATTTAAAAAATATCACCATTTGTAATTCAAAATCTGCACAAGCTACTAGTTAATGATTAAAAAAAACACACAAGAAAGAAGCCATCTTTTTGGTTGTACAAAAATCAGTTATTCAAGTGAGGAGCCATATAATGATTTTGCACCAAGAGATAAAACGCTGTATGAGGTTAGACTAACATTAGACAATAAAAAGAACAATTCACCCGATTCATGAGCTCTCTGGGCCTCAGAGACTTAAGAATATTTAAGGGTAAGTGGAAGTGGAATATGAGGCGATTTAACATGCAGCAACCAGCTACGTTCTATAAGTTGCCACTACTTAGGACAGTGGTTCTCAACTGTAGTCCCCCAAGTACCACCAACAAATCATGTATTATTATTATTATTGTCATCA